>NW_027040831.1:0-600000 GCF_037179485.1 Ochlerotatus camptorhynchus
CAAAGTTTTTTATCTATTAAAATGAAGGAAAGTTGCAGAAGACATAAAACTTCCATAACCTTTAGTTTCGGAGATATAGGGTATATTGAAAAATATGATGCCAAAATTCATATTTGTTAACTTTTTTGTATATTTTCATATGTTTGCTATGGTTTCTGCATTTATTCCAACGAAAACAAACTAGGTGCAAATTTTCATTGCACTATTTGTGGAATTTATAGTGGTTTTAGTGTAATATTCTCGAAAAACATGATATTTTGCCTGTATTTTAGGTGGGTGGGATTCTCGTAGGGGCAGCTAAGGGCAGCTGGACTTTGTCTCTTTTGCTAGCTCATGTCATTGTCTAACATATACCAGAAAACTGAAGACATGATATTCGATGATTTTTTTTAATTTCACTTTATGTATACCGATAAAAACATCCTTTCTTTACATTGAAATGAACTGTTTCACAAAATGGAAAACATTATATAAATTTTTGAAATGTCACCATTTTTAAATGCTGTGCTGAATTTTGAGATTGTTTACTTATTATGAGCTGCCAGCGAACCAGGGGCCTGGCTGGCAGCCATGTTTTTGATGCTATCATCTGCTTTTGACTCTCTGCTTACTACACGATTATCCGTCCCTTTCCACCATGTATACGTCAGCTCATTCAGCTGCATTACCCAGGTAAAGTTGTATATGTGACATCATCGTACAAGCTGTGTGCTGCCGTGCCAACGTGATCGTGTACAACGTACAATTATCGATTACTTTTTCGAAGAGACGTATCAGCTTTTGTAAACAATGCATTTGGTCGTCGATTTGGTGTAACTGGTAGCTCATCCACGCATACTAACACCACTATCATGCATGAGAAAATTTCCCCTATCTGATTGTAGTGTTAGTATACGTGAGCGAGCTGTCAGTTACGCCAAACCGACGATCAAATGCATTGTTTACAAAGCTTTTCGAAAAAGTAATCGAGAATTATTAATGTGCGTCAATGTTTCAGTAGTTGGTATCCATAAGCGTGATTTTTTTCTCTTCTAAGTTCAGTGATCAATTTCCGGTGTTGCGCAATTATTCACAAAGTTGCTATAATGGATTCACATTCAATGTAAATTTTCAGCAGTTGTTTATTCTATGCCATATGCTCAACATGCATTTCGTTTAGTGGTATCTCAAAATTAATTTTAGTAAAGATAATAGATCACACAAGCACATCAAAATATTTTTCCAACCAGATCCATTAATTACAAGTCTGCGAAAAAGACTGAAGAAAAATTCAGCCCAATTAATAAAAAAAAAATAGCGAGGTGTTGGCATTATTACAACCACCGGATTCATTTGACGATAGTGACAATTAAGGACAACTGATTTCTAAATACTTTAACTTAAGAGATAGTTTATTCTTTAAACCATTACTGCTTCTGCAATTTAAAAAGTTTAACGAATAAAAATTATATATAACTGACAGGTTTCCTTATTAGTAAAGAATACTTGTAACGATTTACAAAAGGTGAAATTAAAAAAAATCATCGAATATCATGTCTTCAGTTTTCTGGTATATGTTAGACAATGACATGAGCTAGCAAAAGAGACAAAGTCCAGCTGCCCTTAGCTGCCCCTACGAGAATCCCACCCACCTAAAATACAGGCAAAATATCATGTTTTTCGAGAATATTACACTAAAACCACTATAAATTCCACAAATAGTGCAATGAAAATTTGCACCTAGTTTGTTTTCGTTGGAATAAATGCAGAAACCATAGCAAACATATGAAAATATACAAAAAAGTTAACAAATATGAATTTTGGCATCATATTTTTCAATATACCCTATATCTCCGAAACTAAAGGTTATGGAAGTTTTATGTCTTCTGCAACTTTCCTTCATTTTAATAGATAAAAAAAACTTTGTTTAAACACCATACGTCTAGGATGCTTTATTCAAAAGTTAGATTCGCGCGCCATCTCTACGACCAAGTTGCGAACTTATTAATTTACTCAAAAGAAGCGCTTAACTAATACAAACAACTTTACGGAAGACAGTATTCTAATTGGATGCTTTGTTCAAAAGTTATTAATTTTTTCCGAGAAAATCACTGATCTGCCCCAGTGTGCGTCGGTCGCGCCGTCAGTTGTCCGTCGTTTCATAACAACACGAATTGTAAGTACCCACTCGAGTTATATTAATTCCAGAAATCCATCCACCCGGAAACATGAAAGCAAATTAACGAGATGGGCAGCAGCTGAAATTGAACTGCAAAACATTAAAACAAAAAAAAAAATATGAAAAGAATATCTCCACACTCACACACAGACAGCATGGGAAGGTAATACCGTAAATACATTCGTGCCAGAAGATTTAAAAACAAAAAAAAAATGGACGAATCACACCTGACTGAGTGCACTTTTCCACTTTTGGTACCGCATTTTCCGGCAGGAAGGAAGCATCATTTCACGCTCGGTAGCCTCCTTGGCTTGTCGGACGGATTTCGGGTCAGAAATGTGTGCGTGCAATTAAATCAAAAAAAAAAAAGAGAATTAATTCTGCTATTACCTGTGCTTGTGTGTAAAATGCTATAAAGCAAAGCTCACGTTGGAAATGCGTTTTCACTGTGCTGAGTGTTGATTGGTGACCACCATTGCCCGATCGAGTGCAGTTCACTCCGGAATTGAATGCCATCATCGAAACGAGGTTGGTCTCAATCGGAGATCGTTTAAATTGAGCAGTTCCAGGCAAAATAACGAAAAAGTAAACTGATTTTTGTTTGACTGACCTTCTCCGATTTGTATAAACTACGCAAAAGTTGTTTTTTTATGGGCAATGATTTACAGTTTTGCTTAAATTCGACCTTTTTGAATCTTGTAAAATTTTCAAAATGGCGTTTTTGAAGTTTTTCATTTCTTTTCTTTTATTCTTTGCATTTTAAGCATATTGCTTATCGCATATTAGCTTATTGCGTGCTCTCAACTATAACTAATGTAAGAACTCAGCACTCACCAACTACCTACTCGGAGATCAAACATACAGCACCCGGTCGACTCAGGCGACAAGAGCAAGCTCCGAAACACCCAGGGTCGGCTAGCTACCGGGTAATCAGAGGGTCTTCGCGATACAAAAACGAAGAACTTTCACTTTTCTTTAAACGCATTTATTTGCCACTTTCTGTATTATGTGCGTGTTCACTCCACTGCGTCCTAGCAAGAAGTACGGTCGACTTGTTTCGCGCTCCGTTAATTTGGAAGTTTTCTCGCTATTATCTGACGTAAATAATCAATTTTTCTCGCTTAGTGATTCCTGGCATAATTCCGGATAAATTTATCAAAAAGTGAGTTTTTTCTGAGAAGAAAGTGTGTTTTCGGCATCATCGGAAGGAAAATTGTTTTTGCGATTGCCAATTCGCCAACCATTTTGCGCACCATCGGTGCGTGGTCACGCATACCTGTACACACGGATCATCGTCATCGAGTGTCAGCATCTGCCTCCACATTCAAACCGCTCATCCATCATCGTGTGTTCAGCTGAGCGCCGAGCTTCATACAAGCACACACTAACGAAGACCACCCACACGCGGATCGAAGATCATCAAAGCTGCGCGTCGCTCCGCTGCCCGTTCGTTAGTCATTTCAGGTGGATTAGAACAGGTTTAGGTTTAGGGTGGGCGTTGGCCAGATTTGGATAGGATAGGATAATCCTAAATAGGATCTAGATTATTTAATACACTAGTAACCTCAACTTCTGTCACAATGTTTCATTGTGACTAATCAACACGCAATGGGTAAAATATCAAATTTGCGGTAAATTTGAAAAAAGGGAACTTGGAGTGTAGAGCGCACTGCCCACTGGACGATTCTGAAGCCTCACCAAGTGAGTGGGTTACGGGTTTATTTGATTGTACGTCATTTCCAAGTTATATATAGATACATTCATACCATTGGCATTTTGTATTTGAGATAAGACAGAGACAGATCGTTATTACATTTTTTTTTGCTGTGCACTACACCACCGGAGCCAGCAAAGTTCAACAATCCATCGTTGCTTATGCCTTTGTTGTCGTTTGGAACCAGTTTTGCGAGGTAGGCGACGATTGTGCGTATTTCTCGCGTAACTTTTGAAAAGGGCCTATTTATAGCCTGAACAATACGTAAAGAGCAAATTGAAACATTGAACGTCGCGTGAAAGTGGAACTTAATGAAGGCCTAAGTACTTTTTCGTAGTTTTTAGTTTTCGGATTTGAAAGATCGTTGGTTACAGTGGCCTGCTTACTGAGCAGAAAAACGCGGTCCCAGGTCAGATTTATGGTAAAATCGCTTGTGTATCGTGTATTTTGCGAAACTCGTTGTTGTCGTTGGTTCCGGATTTGAATGGATACACAAATTTGAGCAACGGTATTATGTGATATGAGGGGCTCGGTGGCCTTAGAGCAACCGTTTTTGCTTACTGAGCAGAACATCATGAGTCTAATCTCAGGCCCATTTACATTCAAGATTCGTCAATCGTTTTATTTGTTAATATGACTACATGGTAATAACAGAAACTCGGTGATTAAAAAGGTGCTCGTCTGCCTAGTGGCAAACGTTTTTGCTTACTGAGCAGAAGACCGTGGGTTTAGTCCCAAGCTCCTTCGCGTTATATGATCGTTAGGACATCAATTCAGCTTATCGTTTACCAAAACGAACCCTGCTGCAAACCCAACCCTCTTATCCAACATCCCAGTGATTCCTCGTGGAAGTGCAGAGGTGTTCTCGGCTTCCATCAAAGCGAGTGTCATGTCAACACAATCCTTCCCATTCCTTTCTTGACCTGTGTTCGGGCGCGGCCGGCGCTGGTATTGCCTAATTTAAGATCACCAGTTTTTACACATTGAGGATGATTGCTAGTCCCAAGCATCGTCTATTGGTTCTCTGTGTAATTACAGCTGTCAGTAACAGAGTAGCAACCGTGGGCGGTCAATCAAGCTCAAGCTCAAGCTATCTTTAGAAAATATACACAAATCACACAATAGGGCTGTCAGTTCTTGAATGTTGATTTGCCAAGATATCAAAGGTTCTGGTCATTCCTGCATGTGGCACTATCGCCCTGAAGGTGTCCTGCCAAAAGACCGAATGGTCATTAGCCTAGACTTGAATAAATTTTGATAAGTTTCCATACACAGTTATGGTTTAAAGATTTTAAAGACTTAGATATTTGTTCTGATATTTTGGACGTTCCAGAATCTTGGGAATTTTTCCATGTCCGGAATATTTTAACGTAAAACTGAGTCTTGAAGACATTTCTTATTTCAGGAACAAACATGCATACATCAAAATGTAATAATTTATATTTTTTTTTATAAATCATCGATCTCGATTCTTTTTTTTTTTGGTCCAATATCACAAAAACTACAAGGGACAGCCCTAAGGGATTTTGTGCAATGGAGACGTAGGACTACGTTTTATTTAATAAATCTTATTTGTTACCTCAGCTTGTGATTTGTGAAGGAATAGGAATTTGAGCGGGGTTCTCTCTGTTTATAATCTTTAGTATGACGCACTTGACATATATGGCCCACAGCGACTCATGAAGAGCTACTGTTTCCGATCAATGGACGAGTGCACCGATGGATTTGAGTTCACTCACTCGAGAAAAAGTGACACAAGCTGCGGGCAATGTTTACTAATCATGAACACTAAATGCTCATGAATAATGAATAATGAACATTTAGTGTTCATGATTAGTAAACATTGCCCGCAGCTTGTGTCACTTTTTCTGGAGTGAGTGAACTCAAATTTATCGGTGCAGTCGTCCATAGCGGTGCGGCTTCTTCCTCCTTCTATGGATGCTCATGTGGGCTGCAGCTCGCTGCTTGCAGGCAGCCTTTCGTTGTGTACTGGAGAACAATGTTCAACGTCACGTGCCGAAAGCACTGCTGCTGTTGCTGATGTCGACGACCGGACACCACCACACACGGTTTGTTGGAGAACACCACCACTCACCACGCGGTAATTGAATAAACACCGTTTGGTGAGACCAGATGGAATTCAACTTTGAAATCTGTGTTAGGGAAATCGCTTTTCGCAGGCAATCGGTGATAATTTTAACTATCATAACAACATTCGTGAAATTTTCGATAGTGACATTAAGTGACAAACCAGCACGTGGCTAAAAGTCACTCCAATAAAAAAAAAAAAAAAAAAAAAAAAAAAAAAAAAAAAAAAAAAAAAAAAAAAAAAAAAAAAAAAAATAATTAAAATGAATCAAACATATGCGTTTGAATATTTCTGATCGATTGGTGATAAAATTATTGAAATTGGTCCAGGGCAGCTGAGTTATTAAGGCTCAAAATCTTTCATAATAGTGTTACATTTTCGGTTTTCAAAAAATGTACCCCCATATGGAAATCACAAACGTAGTCTTGAAAAATTTGCTTGAATTGTCTCAAAATACCAAGGGGCAAGACAGCTTTTGATCATGAATAAAATCGGAGTTAATGTTAAGTAACTCTGAGTCGCTCTGAGTAACTCACGTTGATCAGCAACAAGTATCCATAGTAACCTGATTTTTGTGTTGAAATTTGTATTCATCGTTGGGCTGAAATAGGTTGATATATATTTCCACAATAATTTCATAAGCAACTGAAAAAATGCTGGTGAAGTTCTTGCGGATGAGATACTTGTGATGCTGGACTTGCTGGATTGTATAATTTTGTCCGGGATATCGGTGTTACACAATGCACGGATTGAAACGATTATTTAAGACTGGTAGTCGTCGGATATAATTTATTTTCAGAAAAAAAAAATGTAGCTGTTTTAAGATTGTGGCTTGTGGCACCATTTGTTTCTGCTTCTCCCAGTATTTTGCACTTGGCTGAACTTCCATCAGTGGCATGAGAGTGGCGTCCACTATTGAACTATTGTTCAAGCTAACAGGGAAAGTTTAGCACTGAGATCTCCTGGAATTTTCCGGAATTCCTTTTGGAATTAACTGCGTTTGAGCTCAAGAGCGGATAGACCAGCTGAGGTTCACGAATCGAGGGTAGCCTAGACTACTCTGTCACCGCCTATAAAACAAAACTTTATCTAAGATAAATCCTGTGTCTTCAGAAGAATCAAATCCCTGTTAACTAGCGATATCTTGACGACTAATGCGGACTGATGTCTCATAGAACCGACCAATCTTTTATCAGATATGAGTCATCCTGCAAGTAATTTCATACAGTTTTAACGGTTACTAAATTTAACAAATGCATGATTTCAACTCAAATGATTAAAATCTCAGGTAGGTAGATGACGTCTGTTTTGAATTTTCATTGAAAGTTTGTGTATGTTGAATAAAACAAGGCTACTTTGATCAGTTTTGAGTAATTATGAGTTGCTCAAATTTACTCGCTGCGAAACTATTTGCTCTGAGTACAGCTGACTTGCCCTTGCAAAATACCGTCAGAGTTAACCTTAGACCTCTTTCTGGAATTTTGTTTTAATTTTCTCCATAATACTCTTGAAAACCATCTGTAGAACACTCTTTGAATTCAATCTGTAATGCTCTTCAAATTATTAATAATTTACATGGTATTACCTAGAAATTCCCCGGATATTTCTCCTGAAAATTTACTTGGAGTTCTTCTCAGTCTAGTCTGTAAGGTAGTATTGTTTTTTCACTCGAGAACCCATTGTCATTCCCAATCCAACCCTCAAAGAATAAAGACGTTATTTCTCTCAAACTTGAAACCAAGTAGGGGAAACAGTCCTATCGTTGCAGTACGTTAGAAGCGTTAGAAGCAAATTTTTGTGTATGGAGACCTCCATACACAACAATAGGCTTCTAACGCTTCTAACGTACCGCAATAATAGGACTGTTTCCCCTATTATAAATGGTTATGGGCATCACAGCGAATACTTCTGATGGCATTCCGAACTTCAAAGGCGGACCGGATTTTCAAAACTGAAGTTTCAGGGTCAAGATGCACTTGAATTCGGTCGGCGTTCTGAATAATCTGACGGAGAACGCACCAGAAGCGGCGGGGGAAAAAGTCAAGTTTGAAGAGGTGGATCTCAAGGCCAACGAATGTTTGGAGGTCATCCGGGAGAAGTCAACGGTCAAGGAAATGTGGGCAGCTCAACCGACTGAAGCTGAAGGAAGGTGATCCGATGAGGCCAGATGATTTGATCAGACAGATGAAGACAGCTGACGTGAACGTAGACAAAACTGACCTGGTGGTGCTACTGTTACATACGCTGCCAGGTTCCTACGACCCTCCGGTAACCGCTCTGGAAAACGTTCCGGAGTTGGCGAGGCCAAAGGGGCCACTTTTTCCAGTGACAAAACGAAGAAACTCTTCATTTTCCCGGGTAAGTGGCATACATGTGGCAAGCGTGGTCACCTCAAGAAGGACTGTCGATAGAAGGTCGGTGGTGAAGCTAACTCGGCGGCCAATCAGCAGAAATTACGTTCCAGATTACATCGGAAGGTAAGCTAATGCATGGAGCCATTTTTTTTTTCCTAATTCTCCTCTGTTTATGAAGTTAATAAGTACTGTTACACGGTTATACGCGTTAGTGCGTGTCATACTCTCGTGTACAGTATTACTGTAAAAATGACCGAGGAATCGAATGGTGGTGGTTTCATCTTGAGAAAATGTCAGTAAATTACCCATTTTGCGCAATTTCCCCCTTTTACTGGAGAAAATAAGTCATGATATACTTTTATAAGAATTAAGGCCTGCCTGAGGATTCATGAAATATTCTTTCATTTTTTGACTGAATGTTTCGTCAGACGATCTTCTTCGTTTAGAACTGTGTGCCATAACCAATGTTCCAATCTTGGGGTCTGAACGAGCCAATGCAGACTTCATCAAATCTGACAAATTGGCCTCTGGAGAAGATTTTCGAGGAAGATGGGGACGAATATATTTATAATTTTTGTGGAAAGATTCACCAGCTTGTTCATCCACAAAACTCAAGGGAAATGGCTTTAAAATTAAAGAAATTATTTTGTTTATAATGCATAGATTAGTAACAAATGATCTAACCAACTTATCCACGTATTCTGCTAAATGTTTGTATTTATGAATACATGGAGGTAGATTTCTTATAAACGGATACTCTGTGTATACCTGCTCTTTTAAGATGTTGTACAACTCTACTAGCTTGTCCTTGTTCAAAAATTGGTTTGACAAGGCCAAACAGCTTATCAAACGCAGGTTTCTCATCATATCAGCATCCACATTAACAACTTCTGCAAACTTTTCTGGCACAGAGACTAGCCTTCTGGCCATGTTTCCATTATTGGAACTTCCGCTACCTCCAATTTTCGGGCGATTTACGTGCATCTTGAAATGCCCTTCAAGTTCGCTCGCCATCTGTCTGGCTTTAGATTTCACGTCCGGATGTGTGAGGGCCGGGTGTCCTGGGACCGATTTATTTGCTGCTGTTCGAATCATTCACTCCACCCAATTTAAGCGGGAGTGAAAATACGATGGTCCCAATCGTTCGTCTGCACCCAGTGCGTAAAGCGGACATGCGTGAGTGTCACGATTGCCAACGATCGCGTTGGCTACTTTCCCATCCAACAGGCTGTACAAGGCTGAAATTGAAACCATCAACTTAATGCTGTTTAATGAAACTACGATTGGTTTAGCGTTAATTTCATCAACCTCAAAGAAAAAAATCTTTAAAAAATTTCTTCGATAACTTGTCGCTTTCCTTAATCCAGCTCATCGATCGAACTCTACAAAATGCCTGTGATTGTGGGTTTGAATTTTCCCAAATAATATCTCCATTATTCGAGCGTAATTGCAGGCTCATATAATGCTCAGTGAACAAAGAATCGTCTTTGGATAAAATGTTAGCTTGATTATAGTGGCTGAAACCGGTTGCAGAATCTGGGCCACCTGTGATGTACAAAGTGCAGTTCTCAACCTTCTCGGCCACATTATTAATTTGAAGAATCCGTTTTAGATCACATGTGACTAATTCGCGAACTGTACATCTAGATGAAAGATATCCCTCGTCCCAGTTTGGAGAACAAAATTTTGGAATAATGCTTTCGCAATATGTTGTCACAGTTTTATATGGTTGAAGCCATTTTCCGCCAAAATTGGTTTTAAAAAACTTAACAATACTCTCGTATCGTCTTTTACTCAAATTTAATGTTATTTTGAGCAGCAATGACGCCTCTTCTGTGGCCATACACAACTCTTTAAAACTATCCAGTTTCCAATTTGCTTCAACTGCCCATTTTTCACCTAAACGTAGAAATAAATTTATGAAATTTTGTTAAAATATTGATACATTCAGTAAAAAAGCTTCACCTCCAATTATTAGATGTGTAAGGATTTTGACTATGGCTGAGTTTTTCGATTTTCTAGCTGAAATCTTGGCTGATTTCAACAGGCTCTGCAGCGGTTCTTGGGTTGATAGATCGCTACTCCGTCTCTGTTGAGCCTTTACGGAGAGTTTAAGAAACGTCTGCGCCCAACACGCTTAATTCGGTTGTTGGGACTTATTCTGCTCTGCACATTTTCCGACTTGGAATTTCTATTTCGGATAACAATGCCGGATTGTAACGGCTCAGTATAACAAAAACTGCATACTCAACTTTATGTTACAACCTACATACCCAACAAACAAGTTGAGCTCAATAAGCTATTTTTTTTTGCTGAAGAAGCATATTTTTGCCTGCATAGGCTGTTACTCAGCTTGCAATGTTTGTTGGGTATTTCCTCTAATACTTTGAGTCTAATATTCCAAAAATATTAAAAAAAAAACAAGTGAAGGTAGGGTAAATACCAGCATTATTATTTTTTTATACTTTCAGCCCTGGGCTGCACACCCTGCATTTTTATAACCATCGCAGCGGCCATCAAATTTATTTTGCTATGGTTCGGGTTCTATAAACCTTTATCGAGCTAGTAGACATCGATGTGTGGAGAGTTGACGGTAGTCTGAGAATTGCAATATTTTTAATTTATCTTTCGTTTATCTTCGTTTTTGAACTGGGAGAAATGATTGAGCATAATCAAAAGAACTGAACATAATTCAAATTATCAAAGATTACCTATACAACGACATATTATGCTGAACAATATTAAACCAATAGCAAAACCAAATGAGAACAAAGAAAAAGAAAGGGGTTCATAGTAGAACACTCGTTAAGAGCAAAAAAGGGAGAGTTGGCCATTTAAATACACCCTTGCCAGTTTTCACCAAAGATGAAGAGCACTTCTGGCTAACCTTTTGCCCTGTATTAGTAATTGTAAACCACATAACAAATCGCAAATAAAGAAGAACTTTACTACTACTACTACACTCTTGCCAGCTACGCACATTTCTGGACTGATTTGAGATTAGGGCACATCTGGTTTTGTCTCGCAAATAAAAGCTCGCCCTCGAAAACTAACAACACAAACTAAAGACGAACGATGCCTCTGCCTGTTGGTATAGTTAGTTTGCGAAATTGAGCTTTTATTCATGATAAGTCGGTATTGAAGCTATTGTTTACACAAAATTATATTGTTTATTCCACAAGGTGGTCTGTATTTCGTTCTGACACGAAATACTCCTCCGCAATTTTTCTATTGAACAACATTTTTCTCAGCAAGAATTCAAGAGACACTTTTTATACCACGATAATATTTCTTTCAACAGGGAGTTTTCACTGTTTTGCTTTTGATGTGTTCGCACCAAGGCATGCATGTATGCGATGAACGTCCAAGAGAAATTGATTCCACTCAACGTTCAAGTGAGTTGATAGCGAATAGAGAAATTCGCACATCGACTAACTTACTGGATGTTCAGTTCGCAGTACAAGTAAGTTGAACGCAAAATTGAATTGTCCAAACTAGGATTAAAAGTACACTAACAACTCTAAAACTAAAACTGAGGCTGTTGGTTATTTTGGTTTAGGCTTTATAACCCTTGCTTTGAAGAAATATTAATAAATTTGTAATGTTTGCTGTTGTGCTGAATTATGACTTGATTGACAAAAAATAACTTAATAAATATTCTATTTACTGGTTCATAGAAATGATCGTTTGTAGGGTTAAAGATAAAAAAGATAAGCGGTAAGGAACATACTTTGTAAGGAATTATCTACTAGGATCAGTTGAAACGGAAATGAATTGGAAACTTATACACGAAACATGGATTGTGCAACATATGAAATAATTAATTTTATGTGATACATAAAGTTATTGAATGATATTTCTACGGTTTTTGAGGTTCACTTAAGATGGGATTATAACCATTAGATATTTTAAGTAGGACAGTACTTGAGGGTTCTTCAATAAAAGGGGAGAATCGGACAAAATGTTTAGTTATCTAAAGTCTGCGCAATTACAATGATACAATAAACGAATTTTCAATGTTACATGCGTGAATTCGAATACTACTTGATTTATTAAATTAAAGGGGATAATCGGGAAAAATGGGTAATAAGCTGATGTCAGCACAAAATGAGACCCTCACCATGACATTCCTCACACATTTTACAGAGGGAAAGTGCTCGAACGATCAAAATAACAGGCCTTAATTCTTATAAAAGTATATCATGACTTATTTTCTCCAGTAAAAGGGGGAAATTGGGCAAAATGGGTAATTTACTGACATTTTCTCAAGATGAAACCACCACCATTAGATTCCTCAGCCATTTTTACAGTAATACAGTACACGAGGGTATAGTATGACACGCACTAACGCGTATAACCGTGTAACACTACTAATTAACTTCATAAATAGGGGAGAATCAGGAAAAAATGGCTCCATGCATTAGCTTACCTTCCGATGTAATCTGGAACGTAATTTTTTGGATCCCTAAGGTGTTTTCCTTCAAGAAGGACTATCATTGGACTGGTTTTCTTATCACTGACTACTGTCTTTTTAAAAAAAATTGAAAATAAGGTAATAGGAGTAAAATTGTTAAAATGTATAGTCTGCACAGACTGGTGATGTATGAAACAATTTTTAATGGATTTTCCAGATGTTGATGGGGCCTCCCTTAGTTCAGTCGGTAAAGGCGTACAAAGGTACAAAGCAAGACCATGCTGGAGGTGGCTGGGTACGATTCCCGGTCCGGTCTAGGAATTTTTCGGGTTGGAAAATTTCTTGACTTCTCTGGGCATAGAAGTATGATTGGACTTGCCACACAATTCTACCAATGCAAAAATGGTACAGGCATCGAAAGCTCTCAATTAATAACTGTGGAAGTGCATCTTAGAACACTAAGTTGAGAGCACGCAATAAGCTAATATATGCGATATGCAATAAGATTGAAATGCGAAGGAGAAGATGTTTTGCCACAAGAGTGGCAATGTTTCATAACGTATAATAACCACAATGGTGTTTTTTTAAGTCATTTAACAAAAATTTTAGAAATTTGAGAAAAATGCTCCAAAAACCTCAACTTGCCCTATTCTTCACAGGACGAAACCATTTTCATTGGATTCCTGAGACTTTTTCCCATAAGAATGATTATATTTGCAAAGGTTAAATCAGCGCTGATCAGAGATAATGAATTTTGCTCCATTTATGTCGATTTTTTCCCACTGTGCAGCGCGTGAAATCTCCCTTCGTTTAATTTTGAGCTATACTTGGCATAAACAGCGAAATCGTTTACAAGCTTGCAAACAATGTTGCTAATTTACGCGATATTGCACTTAAATTTACACGAAATATCGCGTAAATTTATGCTAAATCTGGCGTTAATTTTATGTGCGCTATATCTCGCAGAAATTAACATGAATTTTTCAAACGATGTATAGGAATCTAACGCTTCTGCTAGGTACTTTTTTGATCAAAAGTAGCCCCGATGATCCCCGGCGAGAGGAAGCAATTTGGCCGACCGCGCTGACCTGGTCGGTGGTCGGTGAGATCGGCAGTCTACCCCGCTTGTTGATGTAGTGTATAGCTCACTCTAAAGTTGGGCTTAGACTAGGCAAGTCAAATGATCAACTCAGTTGAATTCAATTGTCTTGAAAAGTTGAGTCTGGTTAAACTTTTTTCAATTCAAGTGAGTTGATCAAGTCAGTTGAATAGCATGGTTTACACGTTCAATTCGCATTCAAGGCAGTTGAATTCAACTGAATTTATCAATTGACTTGCCCTGTCTAAACCCATCTTAATGGATTAATGTCTATGTGTTGTCTGTGTGTACTTGTGCAAAAGAAAAAGAGAAGTCCACACACCAAGGCCCATGCCAAACATAGGGAAAACTTGATGTGGACTTCTCTCGATCTGACTGATGATGATGAGGTGACTTCGACTTCGACAAATATCGACTACTTGTAAAATTGAAGTACGATAACTCCATCGAGTTATAGATTATTGAGTTGTGGAGAGTTGACAAAATGCTCTTATCGATTTTTTAATTTTTTTTTTTCAAATAAGCATATGAAAAATGCATATTTTTGGGATGCTCAAAACCATGGACACTTGAAAACTGGTTAAAATAGTAAAACAAAAACTTTTGGTAAAATATTTGATTTTTTTTTCACTGAGAAATTTTTTTCTAACACTGTTTTTTGAGTATAAATAATATGTTCTTGATCTTCGATTTTTATCAATTTCCCAGTGTCCATAAGTTTAACGTACATATTGGAATCAGTGCTGAGATTTGTCATTGTCATTGACAGACTTTCGCGCGATATTGACAAAATTGTTCGTCACATAGTCACTGACAGACTTGATCCTCAAAAAAACCTTCGTCAAAATCTCACTCATTTTTTCGTCAATGACAAAGATTCACCTGGTAACAAAAAGTGTAATTTAGTACATTCTGTGTCACATTATTGTTATCCAAGTAGTTCAGGACGTAGATACTTGTTCACTAAAATGCATCCATGTAATTGTTTTGCTCAAGTCATTTAATTTCGTTACAAATTTAGCTAATAAACAAATCTGCACATGTTCGTCACTGACACCATTGTCATTGACAATTGACATGGTTTGCCTTGACTATGACTCCTAGCTAAAATGAGTGACCAAAGCAAAATTGTCAATATCACCGTGTACTGTCGAGATTTTGCAGCACTGATTGGAATATTTAGGTTTTTATAATTTTTGTTTAGAAATTTTTCTAGAAATTACAACGCTTTGTTTTTTTTTTTTGTTAATTTTTCCCACGAAATCGTTAATTTTTTCAACAACTTTGTCTCAGACGTCATATCGATCAGAAAATCCGTTTCCGTGCAACATTTTTTTGAAAAATTCCAATGATTCCATTTTAAAAATTTAACGAGATCCAAAATGGCCGAGTCTGAGTAAAAATATGATTCATTGCCTATAACAAACAATAGGTCAAGTTTTATCGATTCATCATTTGGCGTGGAAATGCTCAATAGCCAGTGACGGAGAGGATGACTGCTTCATGATTCGTTGACAATGATTGGCTGAAGGGCACTCAATGGACTTTTTTTTCCAGCATAATGATTTTATGTGAAAACCCTGGAAAGGAGTGTTTGTTGGCATAATGGTAAACAGTCGATTTAATTGCAGAAATTAAGGCTCTTGTTTTTGAAAAGGATTCACTGTAAACAATGCCTGCAACGGAATTAATTTCAAGAGTGCATACGTGAAACAACAATTGATTTTGAAATGACCAGGCCTGTGAAGCTAAATTAAATTATCCGCTCGAGTAATGGAACGTATGTTTTTCCTGTTTGAACTGTGTACTTCATGTGACATTTGCGAATTGTTTCAGAATTTCACATGCTATAGTAACTGTCTGTGGCTTTATGATGCAGGAATAGGAGCCGGAAATACTTGGTTGATATCTGCTGGTTCAGAAAAGAGCTTCTATCGGGCGGAAGAATGAAACGCCTCCCACTCCCGCCGTGGTCTGGCCTGGCGCTGAAACAGATCATGAGATTCCGATGAATATAAATGTTGCTCTTATCTGGGCTGTGTGCCACAGCAGGCCCAGATCCGAGTTCCAATATGACGAAAATTACGATATTTTATGCTGGCGTGTACATATTTATACTCCTTTTCCCGGTTACAGCTACTTTTCGCTTTTTTTTTCTCGCCAGGATTTATTTTGTTATGCATACGAATATGTCGCAAACAGTGATATCCTTTCACGGAGTGTCGCATCGCATCAGACTTCTCTTTTTGTGCGGTGTGTGCTTCCTCGTTCGGTGCCGAACGAAGCGTTTTACTGAATATAATCCTTAGATTTAGGCGGTTGTTTTGCTTCTGCTTTCGGAAATGGAGGAGAGTTTTTTTTTTAAAGGCTTGTAGAATTGAAAACATTATTTGCAATTCAACTACAGATAAAGCGATGTAGCTAATATGTACTTGATTGATATTTTCACCAGCTATGCATTGAGTAAATCACTCTTGATGGTTGAGCATTTGATTGGTCAATCTGCAATTGGTCGGTTTTCAAAAGAGTAACAAACAAACTAAGTGTCCTAAGAATTCAATATTCTTGAGGTTCTTCTCGGAATATTTTAGAAGTTTTTTTCTCAGAACACCTTGGAACTGAAATTCCATTATAGTTTCAGAAGAATTTCCTCTTTATTCTCCAGAAATTCTTCCCAGAATAAGCTTGAAATTATCTTCTCAACATCCCTTTGGAATTTCATTCAAAATTTGATTATTTCGGCATTCTTTTGAAATTATCTTGAAACTATCTGCAGGATTCACTAGAAATTACTCGCAATTCCATGGAATCATCATCAGAAATCTTTTCTTTTGGAATTGCCCTCAGATCTCAATACCCTTGGGGTTCTTCTCGGAAGTCAAGTTTAAGCTGTTCGTCCATTCACCAGAACTGTGCAATTTTCACATTAGGAATTTTCAATTCAGATTGTTGCAAATCTTACACCAGAAATTTTCAACACAAACTTGCCCCCAGGTAATTTTACACCAGAAAATTTCAACTGTCCAGAACGATGCAAACTTTTCACCGTTAATTCAAATAAATAAAATCAATTAAAAAATTGCTTCTTCAATCTTCTGATTGATGCAGATTTCTTTTTCCATTTTCCACCAGACATTTTAATTCTCCTATCATCAGAATGTTGCATGTTTTCCTCCAAATAAAGCTTGCCCCTATTTTCAGATTTTTCATCATAAATTTTCTGTAATGCAGCTTCGCTCCAATCATCAGTATGGTGCAAATTTTACACCAGAAATTATTCTTAAAATTTGTTTCTCTATTGCAAACAAATGAATGCAGGATGCAAATTTAAGACCAAATTGTTTCAGAAAAGCTTGTCCATCCGTTTACCAGAACGGTGCAGATTTTCCACCAGAAATGTTCAATGTAGCTTAATTTTAAATAAAGCTTGTGCCTTCATTCACCATACCAGTGCAAGTTTTCTAGCAGAAATTTTCTGTTCATTTCATTAATCAGAGCGATGCAAATTTTGCACCAGAAATTTTCAATAAAGCATGTTCCTCCATTCACCAGAACGGTGCATCAAAAATTGTCAGTGAAGTTTGTTTCACCTTTGTGGTGCAATTTTAAGGCTTTTCATGCACCAAAATGGTGCAAATTTTCCACCATAAATTTTCAATGAAGCTGAACGATGCAAATTATGCACCAGAAAACTGAATAAACCTTGCTTCTACATTCACCACAGTGTTGCGAAATTTCCACCAGAAATTTTCAGCTAAATGTGCACCTTCAAATTTTCGGCGTGAATTAATTTTTCCACCAGAGTTATTCATTTTGATTAGTCCCTCCATGCACATCCTTGATGATAGTTTTACACGAGAAATATTCAATTAATGCTTTTTCTTCGAATTACCACCACGAAGGTGAATTTTTTTAATCTTAAATTTATCCTCTTCTTTTAATCCTCCATAAAAAAAAAAAAAATTACACCAGAATTTTTTGTATGCGCCACTGTGGTGCAATTTTTTGACCAATAAATTTCATTGAAGTTTGACCCTTCATGCACCTTTGTGGTGAAATTTTCAGACACCATCTCGATGGAATTGACGCAATAAAATATGTATATATTTTACCTTTAAATCAGGTTATGAAGAAATCAAGTTATTTTATGTCATCAACCAAGTTTGTTTATTTTTTAAATATCAAGACCTTGTACTTTGTAAGCTGCTACTTTTTCGTTACTTTTCAGAACCAGTGTAATTTTACAGAGAACCACATAGTTTTATTTTAAATCTATTGGACATAGAATAAGGCATAGAATTGCATGGAAGAGGATAGGCCTGGGATTGATTTCTCGACCTTCTGCTCAGTAAGCAGAAACGGTAACCACTAAGCAACCGAGCAACGACATTATCCTGGATCTAGATTGTGTGTGTACTAAAATTATAAAACTCAAACCAAAAGAAGTTATTTGTTTTAAACTTATCTCAAAATATCTGATTTCTATTGTCTGTTGAATATTTTCTCAAGAATTTCCTGAGGATCATTTCAAAATGCCTTTAGAATGTCTTTTGATTTAGAGATTCCCGTCAATGAGTCTGTCCGGTACCCCCTTTTAAATTTCTCCATGAAAATTATCCCTCCTTAAATTCACCCTGCGATTGTCTTTGTAGTCTTAGAGATTGTAGTGAGATTTTCCATTAATTTTCATTTATTAAATCTTGGCTTTGAATATTCCTGAAAATCTCTTGGTAAGGCACTTCATGGGGCTTATTCTGGATGTCACTTCACGGTGAAAACTTGTCACTTGTCATCACGGTGAAGTGATTCCCATTTGATTTGTACGGTAATCACGGCTCTTATTCCCAATATCACTTCCTTATCACCGTGTAGTGACACCCGTAATAAGGCCCCATATATTGGCTCTTATTACCGATGTCACTTCACGGTGAAGTGACAACTTATCACTCATGGTGAAGTGATTCCCATTTGATTTACACGGCAATCACTTCACCGTGAATTACAACTGGTCACTTCACTTCGTTTTCACCGTGAAGTGACACTCCTAATAAGGGCCATTATTTAAAATTTCCTTCGATTTCATCACAGAATTTCCTTGAAATGTGTTTCTTGAAAAGGTTCTCTTGGAATTTTCTTCGAATTCTCTTGAAACTCTCCTTAGAATTCTCTGCAATTTTCTTCTGAATCTCCTTTAACGCACAACTCACAGAGTTAGAAATGTTAGAAATTTTCTACCAAACCCTCCAAAACTTTATGAAAATTCTTCAAAATCTTATGAACTATTTTAAGAATTATATTCAAACTATCGTTAAACTAGCTTAAATTTTTGACTTGCTTGGGGACGAGATTTGAGCTCTGGACTTCGACGTGAGAGGTATGGCGGTTAACTTGATTTTTAAGTTTTTTATTGCCTATATCATCACCCTGATTTCCATTCACTAATGTGTCCTGCACACACCATTCTGAGAAGTTTTAATTTCTATTCCAAGCCAAACACGCCCTAATTGACCACGTAAGCTGTTTCCCTGTAATTAATTGTTGCAAAACTGCAAACCAGAGTACATTCCACGACCGATCCAGAGGGCATTACAAATTTTCCCACCTGGCAGAACGTGTGCAAAATAAATAGGTTCCAAAGTTCAAACCAGAAGCAGAGCACGAAAATCCTTTTAAAAGTTACTCCTGCTTCCTGGCCGCAATTTACTACCGCTGCCGCAGTCATGTGAAAGGGAGAAACTATCCATACTTGTACCTAGCCGAATTAAATATTAACTCGACAACAGCTTCTCGGTTCGAACTCGAAATCGAACTTTCGACTCGCACATACCCAGCTGCAGCATTCGATTCGCGCGGTTCGTAATTGGGAAGAAAAAGTGTTGATTATCATGGACCGTTTGCTGGGAAAAGGGGTAGAATGGGACGCTAAAAGGTTAATGCGAAATGAAAAGGGATTAAATTGCTGTTTCGTGATGCCCATACGGAATGCAGCCAAAAATAAAACAACGACGAAGCTGACATGAACCTCGAAAGCGTCTGAATCAGCTGATTGAACTTCTTGTTTTGACGTAGAACTACGTCTTTGTCGACTATACTGGGGTGCAAGTCAAAAAATATGTGTGGTGAAGGAGTGTTAGGTTTTGAACGCTTGTAACTTTGTCATTTATAGATGAAATTAAAATCCAAATACGCCAATCGATAGGATATTACATTACGAACCTGTTGAAATAAATATTTTTCCAATTTTTCTGTAATTAAACTTTTGAAAATGTACAAATGATAATTTTATCACTGTTTTCATGAAATAAGCCTTTTTCGCAAACCCAGTCATCATAAACGAATACCACTTGGTTGCACATCATTCTGCTTGAATCTGAAAAGATATAAATCAGCGCTGGTCTCATGCCACTGCTCATTAACGCTTCGGACGGCGTGGCGCTTGGTCCTGCAGTAAGCAGGACCAAATCAGCAGCTTAAGGTGGATCACGGCGTGACCACAATGAGGAAAAGCACACACGCCCTTCACAACAATCTCTCGGCCCCCCCCTCAACAACCTCTCCTACCCTCCCCCACCATCAAACCTCTCCTACCCCCCCCCCCACCATGAAACCTCTCCTACCCCTCTCCCCACCATCAAACCCCTCCTACCCCCCCTCAAATACCTCTCCTAAACCCCCCCCCCTCAAATACCTCTCCTAACCCCCCCCCCCTCAAATACCTCTCCTAACCCCCCCCCCTCAAATACCTCTCCTACCCCCCCCCCCTCAAATACCTCTCCTAAACCCCCCCCCTCAAATACCTCTCCTACCCACCCCCCCTCAAATACCACTTCTAAAACCCCCCTCATCAATAACCCGAAAACGAGACAGACTTTAATGATCCCTTTTTTCCGGGAAATAAATTTTAAACATACCACAATCATTAGTAAAACCAAGTTTTACCAAATTTGAACAAAAAATTGCATTGAAGACATGTTTGATGACATTCAGTTGGTGAATTACACACAACTGACGGTAAAACATATCTGGTGCCTCTATATATGCAATTATATTAACATCCAAAGTCCATCCTATTTTACATATTCTGCACAAAAGAAACTTTCTGCTCCGCCCCATTCATAAAAAACTGCGGGAAATCCTATCAGGTTCTGAACCTGAAAAGATATAAAACAGCGCTGCTGTCATGCTTTTGCTCATTGTCGCTTCGGACGGCGTGGCGCTTGGTCCTGCAGTAAGCAGGACCAAATCAGCGACTTAAGGTGGATCACGGCGTGACCACAATAATGATGAAACCCCCTCCCCCTTTCACAACAACCTCTCCCCCTCCCCCTTCACAACAATCTCTCCCTCTCCCCCCTTCACAACAATCTCTTCCTCTCCCCCCTTCACAACAATCTCTCCCCTCCCTCAACGACCTCTCCTAACCCCCCACCACCACTCATCAACAACCTTTCCTAACCCCTTCCCCACTCATCAACAACCTTTCCTAACCAACCCCCTCCCCACCCCTCAACAACCTTTCCTAACCCCCCCCCCCACCCCTCAAATACCGCTCCTAACAAAACAATATCTATGTGTCAGCCACATAGGGGAAATGACGCCTTCGGCTTGCAAGACTATTTTCGGCAACCCAAATTGAAACACTATTTTCACTGGATTTTCTTACGAAAACACTTCGCTGAATGCATGCAAACGATTCTTTATGCTTTCAGCTTCAATTTGACTATATTTTTACCACTGGGAAAAAGCAATCTAGCAAGGTTTTCTTGAAATGAAACACACACACTACAAATTGTAGCTGATTTCGAGTTGCCGATAATAGAACAGCAGATTTACATGCAGTTCAAATGGAACGGTTGCCGACAATACTCGCTCTCACTAGAGAAGATTGGAGCTTTTTAAAAGCGTTTCAAAACAGTTTTTGACAATTCTTTCGACTGAAATTGTTAGAGCAGCTGGCAGCAAAAGATTGTAAACAAACCAATACTGCATATGTGTGCGTTCCTCAGAGAAAAAGGCTATAGAAAGAAGGTCGCTGCTTAGGTTGCCGAGAATACGTAAATTCCCCTACTTAAAATATGTACATTTAAAAACCATGCGTGACCACTAGACTGATGCAAAATTTGAAATTTTCGCTCCACAGTGCTCAAATGGTTCCAAATTGGGCCCTGATAAGCCTCCCAAAATTTGAACTCATTTAGTGAGAAACTGACTTGGCACAAACCATTTGAAGTTTATATGGGAATTACTATGGAGAAACCATAATTTCAGTTTATATCTATCTCAAAATTCACCAGTTCACTCTACTTTAGAAAATGATAGCTGAACTTGTTGAAAACCACTTTTCGATCAAACGTAAGGAACAAAAATTATTAATGATTCAAGTCCCTGATGTCTTATGATTATGCTCAATCAACTGTTCAGCAGGCAACATTGGTGTTTATGGCGCGTAGAATAGAGGACAAAAATCATGGCTACTATGTCACACTGCAGAATACAGTGTTGCCCACAATACAGTTGCTTAATCTTGCCATAAGATTATCAATCTCTTAAAAAATTAATAACTATTTAATTTGACGTTTGGATGAAAAATGATCTTCTGCAAAGTTGTAGCTGATAAAAATTCCCATAAGAATAGCAATAGAATGTGTTAACAGTACAATGTGTAAAAAGGCAAGAAGACAATGAACAAAAAGTTTTGTTTTCCCATAGTAATTTCCATGTAAACTTCAAATGGTTTGTGCCAAGTCAGTTTCTTATAAAATGAGTTTTCTCTTTTGGAGGCTAATCAGGACCCGATTTGGCACCGTTTGAGCACTGTGGAGCGAAAATTTCAAATTTTGCATCAGTCTAGTGACCACACATACTATTCATTTGCGTGTAAATTTCATGTGTACTTCTGAGTGGATTCTGTTTATGTGTGGTCAAATGAAAATCATGTGGAATTTCACATGGATATTTGTAAAGAAAATGTGTAAATTGTTTTGAATCAACCATAACCGAAACATTGAAATACTTGAAAATTTTAAGATAAAGTATAATAGTCAAAAATGCATGAAAAACAACAATTTTGTGTGGTTCTACGTCATACTGCGGTCGTGTCTAGGACACAACCCTTTACTTTTTTGGTTCGGTTCAGTGAATTGTGATGGATAAATTTAAAACAAAATAGCTCACATGAAGGCTGACTAAAAATAAATTTGTACGCCCCTCGCGCCCCGCTATAGCACGTCTTTAGTCAATGAGCTGGATTACCGAGGTGAAGCAATCGTTTAAGTTGTGTGAGTAAAACCCCTGTACGATACAAGCAATTAGTGACGTCACTACTTGCGTTTACGTTGATTTTTTGGTTTACTAATACAACCATATTTCACGATCTGCTTCACCTCTCTCTGTAGTGTTGGAAATCGAAAATATTTGACAGTGGTTTGCTTACACTTCAATAGAGAACAACTGGTGCAAGTTTCATCGCGTTCAGAAATAACGTCAACTCGAAAGAAGAAAAAATATTGTTCACAAACACCTGTAAAATCCGGAGTGGTCCGGTTCCAAGCTGGCTAAAGTGCTGAAGATGCCGAAAACAACAGTTTGTCGTGTGCTCAAAACCTATAAGGAAACCCTGAGTGTGGAAAGGAATTAGCGGACCTACGAAAAAACTAAAACCATGTATCGTCAGCTGCGCAGCAAGGTGTTGAGGTGCGTTAAAGCCAACCCCGGTCTTTCGATCCGAGATGTGGCCAGAAGGTACAACGCCAACATTCAAACGGTGCGGAACAACCTTGTCAGGGCAGGATACAAATCATACAAAGCCAGTAAACATCCGAACCGGCACATGAAGCAGAATTCCGTGGCCAAAAAGCGTGCAAGGCTCTTGTACGACCGTGTTTTGACGAATCATACGTCAGACTCGATTTTAACCCTCCGTTACTCGCGCTGTTGTACTGTGTACAACACACATGAGTTTTCCATTGCCATTTTGTTGCTGAGTTACCAATCAATCAGAAACCAACGAGTATTCCTCAAAACATTTGTTTTGATCTAAACAAGCTAAACTTTGATTACAGTAAACACCTAAAAATGCAGATAATAGGGAAAATGTGAATGGAAACCGCGTAAACTGTGACCATAGTACGTGGGATTTGACTTAATTGGATACAACATGGAATATATCGAGATCCTGACCAGCTAGAAAGTTACTGCCTCCGACAAAGTTGTTCAGGAGATCATAGCCTTGTCGCTGGCGGACAGTAGTTCAGAATTTTCTCACTACGTAGCGCTAGTATACATGTGAAATTCTCGCATGTGATATATCTCGAGATCCTGACCAGATAGAAAGATACTGTCTTTCAAAAGTTTTTCAGGAGGTCAAAGTCTATTGCTTGGTGCTCAATAGTTCAGAATTTTCTCACTACGTGGCGCTAGTATACACGTGAAATTCTCATATAAAATATCTCGAGTTCTTGACCAGATAGAAAGGTACTGTCTTCGGCATAGTTGTTTAGGAGGTCAAGGCCTTTTCGTAGGTGGACAGTAGTTCAGAGTTCACACACAAAGTTGTTCAGGAGGCTAAAGTCTAGAATTTGTGAGAAAATTCTGAACTACTGTTCACCAGCCAAAAGACCTTGCCGTCCTGAACAACTTTGTCGTAGACAGTAACTTTTATCAGGATCTCGAGATATAGCATATGCGAGAAGTGTACATGTATACTAACGCCACGTGGTGAGAAAATTCTTAACTACTGTTTACCAGCCAAAAGGCTTTAACCTCCTGAACAACTTTGTCGCAGACAGTAACGTTCTATCTGGTCAGGATCTCGAAACAAGCCACATGCGAGAATTTCACGTATATTCTAGCTCTACGTAGTGAGAAAATTTTGAACTACTGTCCACTACCCAAGCAACACACTTCCATCAAAAGAGGTTGCTGCAACTTGATTGTGACTGGAATAAGTTGCAAACAAGTTACCACGACTTTTCAGTGACAAGTGTGCTGCTAGGGTAGCGAAATCTATCTGATCAGAATCTCGAGATATTTTACATGCGAGAATCTCGCGTGTATACTAACGCCACGTTGTGTGAAAATTCTGAACTATTGATCACCAAGCAATAGGCATTGACCTCATGAACAACTTTTTCGAAGACAGTAATTTTCTACCTGTTCAGAATCTCGAGCTTAGCATACGCGAGAATTGTGCACGTTTACTAGTGCCACGTGGTGAGAAGATTCTGGGCTACTGTCCAGTAGTTGATAAAGGCCAACGTGAACAGTATCATGGCGACTTAGGCTGGAGTGATTCGGATGATTCGATGGAGATACAATTCTGCGTAGCTCAGCTTCCGTTTGCGCTCTAGCTCACGAAGAAGCTTCATGGCTACCAGCATACCGCTGAGCATGAGGAATATGTCTACGGCTTTGCCACCCAGACGGTGGAATAAGACTCCATAGTAGCTACTGGCGTACTCTGTTCGCATGGAAGCGTTGGTAGTTGGAAGCCCCATCGCTGTATCGTGGACATGGTTAGCGATAATCCAAATAATCGACAAGGCACGTATGCCGTTGACGCAGTCCATTGTTCCACTCTTGATTTGGTTTTGCGGGGCCGTGGCACTGATCTTCACTAGATGACTATAGAATGAGAAACGTTCCACGTAGCTAGGAACAACTTATTGGGTGTAGACAAACAAGAGGTTATCGTGGCAAGCACCGTGACAGTTATCGTGAGTGCGGAGAAGTTTTGTTCGTCGTCTTTGTTGCAGACGGTGATCACTTGCATTCCATGATCTTGCAGGAATGCGTTCGTCAATTCCAACACCATATGTAGTTAACACACATGCCGTACTAGATTTGACCAATAGGAAGCTGCAGCACTGTCACGTCCACCATCAAAGTGCGGTGTTGCCCATCAATACTGCCATAGTAGTGCGAGTAGTGAACTCTTCGACACTGGTCAAAGTTTACAAACTCGTAGACATTGCCAAAGAGGGCTCCCGTTGGAACCTTACTCCACGAATCGAACACTACAAATAAATTCCTTAAATCAGCACTCCTACAACCACCATCCAAGGTATGTACATTTCACAGCCCACAGTTCATCGTTTCCAAGAGCTTTCTTTACTAGTGCCACGAGGTGAGAAAATTCTGGGCTACTGTCCACCAGCCAAAAAGTCTTGACCCCCTGAACAAGTATGCGGAAAACAGTAACTTTCTATCTGCTCAGGATCTCGAGCTATTGTATATGCGAGAATTGCATGTGTATACTAGCACCGCGTAGTTAGAAAATTCTGAACAACTGTCCACCAACGAAAAGATCTTGACTTCCTGAACAACTTTGCTAAAGACATTTACTTTCTATTTGATGGTCAGGATCTAGTGCACATGCGAAAACTTAACATGTATACGAGCAATACCTAGCGAGAAGATTATGAACTACTGTTAACCAGCAAAAAGGCTATGATCTCCTGAACAGCTTTGCCTAAGACAGTAACTTTCTATCTGGTCAGGATCTCGAGATATTTTATATGATAATTTCACGTGTATACTAGCGCAGCTTAGTGAGAAAATTCTGAACTACTCTCCACCAGCCAACAATACTTGACCCCCTGAAAAACTTTGCCGAATACATTCACTTACTATCTGGTCAGGATCTAGAGATATTTTATATGCGAGAGTTTCACAAGTATAGTATCCCTCCCCTTGGCTAGTTTTTTAACCTGGACGTTGGTGGGCGGGCCTAATCTTATGCTTCATAGTGGAGCGTTGCAGACGGTTGGTTTAGGTTCGGCATCGTTGGCTCATGCCATGTCAGAATAGCGTCATGAGCATGCGCTGAGGATTACTGAGCTTCTCCTCTCTGATGAACCAATGAATAAGAGAACCAAAGTTCTAGGCTGAAGTGATAGTATCACACTTGTTACTCCTTTATTTGAAAGCCGCGTTGTAGTACGCTGACTTATAGGCACTAACGTTGGGTGCGATACTGGCGGGTTTTGCCGCAAATCACTCTTATTTTTTTTTTTTTACGCAGATAGATTTATTTGGGTTTGCAAGGGAATTATAGTATTGAAATATTTCAGAAAGTGCCCAACAGTGCTCCTTCTACTTGCGTGACAAGCTTTCGTTGTTGTTTTAAATTTTAGATTACATTCACAAGTGCAGGTACTTAATAAAGCATGTTAGGTAGATTAGAGATTTCAATTATTTATTAAATTAGACTAGAGATATCATAATCATCAAACGAACTTAAATAAGAAAATTTAGACAGCCTAGTAGCATTAAGTGGATTAACAGAAGAGGATGCGGAGGGTCCGCTTGGGGAGGCAACTAGCCTTTAAAGCAACTGGCAACTAGCCTTTTAATATATTGTCTCATTATTTTGATTATTGCTTTAAATTATCAGTGGGAGATGGATTTTCGGTTTCTTTACATTTAGCATCACTATGTGTCATTTCCTCAAAACTCACCAATAACCGGCCTCTTCAATCCTTTCTTTTTCCCATGGCGTTCAAGTGGTCCGCATAGACTATTCAGCCATTACCCGTTCTTTATCCTCGGCTTTGCATTGACTTGCGCTCCCATTGCCCCACCAAACGCTGCAAAATGAAAATGAAAATGAGAGTTTCACTAGTATAGTAGCGCCGCTAAGTGATAAAACTCTGAACTACTGTCCACCTACGAAAAGGTCTTGACCTCCTGAACAACTATGCCGAAGACAGTATCTTTCTATCTGGTCGAGAACTCGAGATATTTTATATGAGAATTTCACGTGTATACTAGCGGCGCGTAGTGAGCAAATTCTGAACTATTGAGCATCAAGC
The DNA here is from genome assembly GCF_037179485.1 of Ochlerotatus camptorhynchus. NCBI lineage: Eukaryota > Metazoa > Arthropoda > Insecta > Diptera > Culicidae > Ochlerotatus > Ochlerotatus camptorhynchus. The sequence continues at coordinate 27,640 of NW_027040831.1, forward strand.
AATAGAATTTGACCTCCTGAAAAACTTTGTGAAAGACAGTATCTTTCTATCTGGTCAGAATCTCGAGATATATCACTTGCGAGAATTTCACATGTATTCTAGCGCTACGTAGTGAGAAAATTCTGAATTAGTCCACACTGAATAGAAATACACACGGAATAATGAGTGTTTGATGCAGGAATGCAAAATTAAATACCGATAGGATCACTCCGACACTCTGACAGATAATGTATGTTTATACCGATTTAATTTTTAATTTATGGATGAATATGAGACTGCTTTGATCACTTTTGAGTAAATATGAGTTACTCAAATTTATTCGCTGTGAAAATATTAACTCTGAGTACAGCCGTCTTGCCCTTGGTTTAGGAATGTTAAGTAGGATAGCTATTCGATTCTAACAACTCTACAATGTGAAGGAGCATGGAATTGAACCTTCAATCCCGACTGAAAAGTTGACGGCGCCAAAGCCTCTAGGACCATGGGTATGCATCCTATACATTTGCAGTCTTGGACAAAGTTGTTAAGTTAACGAAGAGATAGCATTTGGTGGTTTCTGATTGGTTCGTATTCCAGCCGAATAGCGGCCTACAAGGATGTTTTTTCCTTCAGCAAAGTTGGACATTTTATAGTTTTGAGAAAAAAGAAGCTGATAAGGTGATCCAAGAGACGTTTCTCAGTGGAACTGACAGCTAGAAATCAAGAGCGTGTGAGTGATCTGGTGTTAATGATGCTGAATGTAAACACAAACAAAGCAGAAATTCATATGAGAGTGAACTGTCAGTTCTACTGTGATCTGTCAAAAGTTCTTGGTAAACAAAAAAGTCAGCTGATCGCAACTGTCTCGTGGACAGTAGGGTGTTTCATTTTGAAAAAAGTGATGAATTTTTGATAGGCCACCCTCCAGTTCGATTCATAGCCCCAAAATATGAACCTGTGCAAAAAATGGTAAAGATTGATGAAGGTTTAGAGGTCGCGCCAATGATTTGGATTTTGTATGGAGATTTTGGTGAATTAGTATGGGAAATTATTGATTTTCGTTTACATTGCTCTAACTTTGGTTGTAGTTGTCCAAACGTTGAAAAAAAAAAATATGTGGTTGTCATGACAATGATCAACAAGCCTGTTGTTGTTGCGATGAAATTGGCGTTGTTGCCTTGTACATATTCATCTGTCAATTTACCCTATTTTGCCATTTTTTCACATTTTTATAATTCTTGATACGCTGCAAAACTGAGCGTAGCAACTGTAGGCTTTTTGTTTATTGCCATAGCAATAACATACTAAATTTTTTCGACATTTGGACAAGTAGAAGCAAAGTTATAGCGATATAAGCGATTTTTTAAATTCTTCCATAGTAATTCCCATACAAATTTCAAATCATTGGCGGGACCTCTAAACCTTCATCAATCTTTACCAATTTTTGCACAGGTTCATATTTTGGGGCTATGAATCGAACTGGAGGGTGGCCCATCAGAAATTCATCACTTTTTTCAGAATGAAGCACCCTAGTGGACAGACTTATTACCGTAAGTTTGTGCCAAGGGGTGAGACAGGTTTACTCTGAGTTGCTTTTTTGCAGCGAGTAACTCGCGAGTAATTCAATGCACCTCAATATTTAATCGACGTTCATCGATTTTTTTCTCTGCTTACTCCGTTTACTCCCATTAAGAATATGCTTCTTATATTAGACGTCAGTTTTGTTTGTAAGCAAAGTAAGCCCAAGTGTATCCTGAGGCTTTCGAACTGCTAACAACCTGTGCCGATACTACCAGCAAGGACTTACAATTCCAGCTAGCTCTCAGCAGTTATTCTTCCTCCTCAGCAGCCAGTCCCAGTGGTCACTTCAAAAGGATCATCGCTGATAAAACAAGCTCTCCAAACAGCTATTATTCTAATCATCTGGAATTTCACCTATAATGCAACGATCCCATCAGCATCGATTGATCCAGTTGTCGAAACAGTAGTCCCATTGAAAATGGTATTAACTAACTCCGATCCCCTTCTCGTTAGCACCATGCAAGTTAGCGTAAAGATTCGATCATAGCACATCAAAAATAGCGTGTTGAGCAATATTCCAACCGTGGCCCCTCCAATAAAATCCGCCACTATAGTTTCCGATTTAGAAAACATCTCCCCGGTGGGGCAACAACCGATTAACACCCAATTCCAGCTCCAACGGCAACGCTGCCAATCATTACCCCCGCGGAATGTTCAGCCAAAGCAGCCGCCGCCGCCATTTCTGAAGCCGAAGAGAAGGAGGACGTTGAAGTAACCGCTACCAATGTTTCCGGTGAGTGCGATCCTCGTCCGGACTTCAAACCCATCAACGATAAACCGGCCGAAATCGAAGTGAAAACCGGTCAGTAAGACGAAGAACAAATCAAGCTGACAGATTGTCTTCGTCGACTTTCTCTTTGCATTCCCACCAAGTACAGGATCGTTATGAGACGTGATCAAGTTGACAAGAGCGCTACCAATCCCTCGATATCGTCAGCGCTGTTCACAAAGCAGATGGAGGCCGACAAGAAACCGAAGAACACACGTATGTAGTGATGTTCTACTTTAAAGGAGACTGCCGTCGACGGCCACAGCAAAATCACGGTGATGTATCGCAGAAACGGGACCGTATCACGATCATCCGGAAGGCACAGCAGAAGCACCAAAAGAGGAAGGATGGATGTCCACCGTCAGTAGAACGGCACAGCGGTAATTCAGAACTCAGATAGTAGTTTCATGAAGCGGCAGTTTGCCGAGCCATGGAAACGGGATTGTTTCGACGAGCGGGGTACGTAATTTCCGGATTTTGAGTATTTGGTCAGGCAGATCGAGTTTTTCCACCGTATCAAGCCGGAGAAGCATTTGCCCTTGGTAAGTGTAAGGCAGCTAGGCAGCAATAGGTTTCATTCACGTTCATAGTCGGTAAGGGTTGAACGAAGATGGCAGGATAATCAAATCAATCAATTTAAGCGTCTCTGAGTTTCACTGAGTTATGAGTTCTGTAAACACTGTTTTTTGCTGTTTTATTTAAGAATACCGCTAACAACCCAATTTCATTACTTCATTCTGTAAACATGCTTTTTGACGTATTTTTATTGTTGTTTTGATTGACAGCAGCTTTTCGGCTTTGCAAGAAAGTGCACCTTTATATGTAGCTGTGATGCGAAAAGTGAGAAAGCAAATGACAGTGATCTTTCTCACTGAGCAATGTGAGTTACTCGAGGTGCATCAAAGGCAACTCAGAAATTGCTCATGATTAGGAGCTGTCTTGCCCCTAGGTTTGTGCCTAGAAATCAATGAAACATAATAAATGAATTACAATTACACCAACATAGGGCCTAGATCCGAGTGCACGAGTGTGACCGAGAAAAGAAGATTTCGTATAGTATGAGGAACCTGAATCGAAGTCGTTTTTTCTTCGTATCGATTATCTGTCATTAAATTATGTGAACTAAAATTCAAACGGACTGCGAGCAAAAACGCTCTTATTCCAAAGTAACTTCTAACCCTATAACGGGACGACAATACACTATGACATCGACATATTTTTAACGTTTGCATTGTAACCGATGCCTTCCAGCTTAGATATCCACATGATTGAATGATGAATAAACAGTGAGGGAATTATCGCTGCCACCTCCATATTAGTTCTATTTTCTGCTGGCCTTGCTAATGCCATCACTCAAATTGATAATAACTTATCAAGATGACAACATTGACGTAAACAATAATCCCCTCAAGATCCAAGTACAAGGACTACATGCCGGCCGACGTCACCACATAATATAAACCGGACCCCGGCTCTGTAGCTCATATCAGTTTCATTTGTTTATTTAGATGTGCATAAGCAAACAGGGAAAGCTCATTAGGTACATCTCTCATGTCCTCGGACTCCGCACTAGTCAGCTTTTTACGAACCGTACCATATCCCGCTGGCAAAGAGCACCGTGCGTCTTCTATGGACATTGTAGCAAATTTTCGTCAGACCCCGATGAGCAACCATCTGCGGTGGACACAATGTTTATGCTGTGCTTTTTATTAGTTCTAGTTTTCCTCCCGTCCCCTCACCGCCGACTGGCTAGTAACCAAGCAAGAGAAACCCCATTCGCCACCGCCGTCATTCTTGGGACGAAAAAACCTAGTTCGGCTTTGACTGTTTGTGACTTGTCGTTTCTCGACTTGTGTCGTGGTAGTTGGATTTATTTGATCATTTATGAGTCAGTGGCGTGTATAAATAACAAAGGCGCAAAAAAATCTAACGAAGAGTGGATCCTTCGTCCAAGTCCAAGCAGCCTGTGGAATAACGACTACGACGACAGCGAGATACAGCGTTGGACAGCATGCCATGTTTGCCTCTTTTTTTTCCAACGCCTCCTACGGTTTCAACGGGTGGAGTGAGTATGAGTAAAAACCAACAGAAGCCATTCCCAGCTGCTGCCATCTAGTTGAGCCGGGCCAAGCCAAGCCGACCAACAGACCACACGTTTCTTTCTCTAGGAATGTGTAATTTTTGCGGCTCATGGCACTTGAAAGCGTTTAGAGATTAGCTCCCGTTGGATCCAGTGGAGTTGACAGGCCACCGCGCACCGGTTGGATCGAGGAGGGCTTATCTGCGGGATTACAACGGAAGCGCCACCGTGTTAAGGGTGGATTTTGACGCTTCCAGTGTCATCAACAAACAGGAAACGCTCACCGACCGGACCACGAAACAGCTATTGTGCCAGTACGACTCTGGTCTAACCCACCCGACAAAGGCGTTATCTAAGCATAGCAAAAAACAAATACAAAACACACAGAGATGAATAAAAGAAAATGACAAAATGAAATGAAACCACAGCTCGACCACGCTCTCGGTTCCCATTCCCACATTTTAGGTCCTACACTTATTTGAATCCTTTTCTGGGTCTCTTTTTTTTTGCAGGATCCTTTCATTGCTGGGTAGGTATCACTCTGTTTTCTCTGCATTACAAATTCGTTGATTCATCTGTGTCTGTCTGGTGGCTTCAGGGTAGAAACTGACTTCTTTGGCATGGCTGCCCTGTAGCTGTTCATGAATTATGCCACTCATTTAGGGGGGAAAAATAACACCCTCTATTCCACTTTCTCCATATGTGATCATCACACAGTTTCATTACATGACGGTAGCCTTTGCCTAGTCAAGGTTCCTTTTTTGTCACCGTACTGTGGATGCAAATAAAGGGTGAAAATTGGAATATGAAAAATAAACATGGTACTGCTAGATCCAAAGGATTCCTTGCTGCGAACCACCAGAAGCTAATCACCGTTTGAATAGCTTTTGCATTTCAAGCTCAGCAATGGAAATATCGAATTTAAAAATTAATTTAAAATTGACGAATCTAAAATTGAATTGAACTGAAAGATTGGAATTGAACAATTTGAATCACTCATTAGTGTTAGGCAGTGCTGAGCTTTGTCATCGTCATTGAAAAATTTCAAGCGATATTGACAAACTGGAAGACTTGACAGGGCTTTATATTCATGGCCACTTCGCCCATGCCCACCAGCTGTCAAATGATAGCTAAAATAAAGAAGAAGAAGAAGACAATAAATATTTTTTTATTTTTGTTTTGATTTGTTTTCCATCAATCTTGTTCTCCGTGCTGAGCACCAATGCTACCGACGCCAGGAAGACAGCTCCCACACCTGGACCCTACCTATCGACCCATCAACTCATGAACCGGGGACCAACGGCTTTACTTCCTTTACTAATCACGCTTACCACTACACCACCAGCGCCGAAAATAAATAATAAATCATAAAATTTATCATGATTAATCATTAATGATTAAGACTAAACGTTAATTATAAACACTAATCATGATTTATTTTATACTTTAATAAAAAAATATCATGTTTGTTTAAGAATTGAAAAGTGACCAATTTAAAATCAATCAATAGAAAATTATCTCTTTGACATATAGAAATTGAAATCTGATGATGAAAATTAACCTATTGTGAAGGATTAGGGCAAATGAGTCAGTTTTGGCCCTTGTTCCAGTAATTGGACTTAGTGGATAAATCATTCAAAATATACGATGTTATGCAAATATAGATCATTGATAGGTTATAATTTAAAAAAGTAATATATTAAACATTGGAAATTTTCGCTCCACAGTGCTCAAACAGTTCCAAATTGGGCCCTGATTAGCCTCCCAAAATTTGAACTCATTTAGTAGGAAACTGGCTTGGCACAAACCATTTGAAGTTTATATGGATTTACTATGGAGAATTCCGGTTCGTATCTATCTCAAAATTCACCAGTTCACTTTGCTTTAGAAAATGATAGCTGAACTTGTTGAAAATTTTCTCAGCTACAACTTTGTTCAAGAACAGTTTTCGATCAAATGTTAGTAACAAAAATAATTAATGATTCAAGTCACTGATGTCTTATGATTATGCTCAACCAACTGTTCAGCAGGTAACATTGATGTTTATGGTGCGTAGAATAGAGGACAACAATCATGGCTACTATGTCACACTGCAGAATACAGTGTTGCCCACAATAAAGTTGCTTAATCTTTATGGCAAGATTATTAATCTCTTAAACAATTAATAACTATTTAATTTGACGTTTGGCTGAAAAACGATTTTCTGCAAAGTTGTAGATGATTAAAATTTCCATAAGAATTTGTTAACAGTACAATATGTAAAAGGGCTAGAAGATAATGAACAAAAAGTTTTGTTTTCCCATAGTGATTTCCATATAAACTTCAAATGGTTTGTGCCCAGTCAGTTTCTTATCAAATGAGTTTAAAGTTTTGGAAGCTAATCAGGACCCGATTTCAAACCGTTTGAACACTGTGGAGCGAAAATTTCAAATTTTGCATCTGTCTAGTACTAGGGGTAGGTCACTCCGCACACCAATCTTGGATCATCTTTTTTGTCAGTGTGCCACAACTGTGACGATTGTGCCGGTCATAGAGCGAGCTGCGATTGTTTGTTAAATACCCATCCCGGCAACCCGGTATTTCTGACACCTGGAATGTTTTGGTTTGAAATCGCATGGATAAATCAGATTGAGGATGACGCGGGTAGTGGCGGGTGTGCGAAATATCGGTGTTTTGTGATCCAATATACCACGGATACACTTGTATGACCTACTATGAGCATGAGCATTATTTGTATTATAATTATAAGCACTATTTATTTATTTATTTATTTATTCGTCTGACTTTTTGTCGTCTTAATGAATGTGATGGGGAAAAGCCAATTTAAATGGCGTAAAAACCCCATATCTTTTCACAATGCAGTACAAACATTACAAAACAAGCACATCCAAGAACATAACATAAAGTGAACATGACTGATATTTTATATCAACTGTAGTCAAAATAGTGGTGAATCGAGGAAAAAAAAAGGATACAGGTAGCATAATCGTTACAATTTAGGAGCAATGGAATGTTACTCACCTTTCACAATAACGAATCTCACTCGATCTATTAATGCAATTCAGTCAGTCTACGCTTACATGCTGCCACAGTAGAGTTGAAGTCGAAGAGGATGTAGACTTCGTTGAGCCTAGTCGACATAAAGCGGACAGGATCCGGAGTTGCGGGGCTCAAGCAGCAAAAAGTTCCGTAGGCGAAGTAATCGTTCAGGAACGTAAAGGTTAAGTTGACCTAGTAACCCCGGTGCGTCAGTTTCTCCTCTGAGAAGTTTGGCTACAAACACCGCTTGGGCATCATTCCGTCTCTGCTCAAGCGTCTGCAGTCCCAATAATCTGCATCGATCTCCATATTGTGGTAGGTTTAACGGATCTCGCCACGGAATGCGTCGTAGGGCATATCTCACAAATTTTCTCTGAATTGCTTCGATCCTACCAGTCCAGGTTGACTGGTACGGGCACCATACTACAGAGTTGGAGTCCAGAATCGATCGCACCAGAGGATCGGGAAATTCGCAGGATATTTTGAACATAAATCCCAGGTGTCGGTTGGCAGTGCAATCGGAAGGTCAGCGCTGAATCCAGGATGACACCAAGATCACGAACTTGAAGACAACGCTCAAGGGACTGATAATTAATTGAATAATCATACGTAATCGGGTTGAGCTTGCGATGAAACGATATAACGTTACATTTGTGGATGCTCAACGTCAGCATGTTCCGGGTGCACCAATCAGCAAAACTATTCAGCAGCAATTGTAGAGCATAGCAGTCCTCGATACCTTTAATGATCATGTATATTTTGACGTCATCAGCATAAAACAAACGGCAGCCAGATGGTAGTACGAGAGAGGGCTCGTTGATGAAGAATGAGAATAACAAAGGACCCAGGTTGCTACCCTGTGGCACAACAGATAAGTTTGAAAATTGTTCCGAAGATTCAAATCCGATATTAACGGTGAGGCTACGATCCGTAAGGTATGATCCAAACCAGCTAACAAGATCCGCAGAGATACCAATTCTTCCTAAACGTTTCAGTTATATTCCGTGGTCAACTCTATCGAAAGTTGATTTTAAATCAGTGTATGCGGTGTCGATCTGAGCACCAGCATCAATGTTGCGTATGCAAAACGAAGTAAATTGGACGAGATTGGTAGATGCTGATCTTTTGGGGTAGAAACCGTGCTGATCCGTAGAAATATAATTCTTGCAGGAGTCGAAAAGTACATCATTTATTATGATTTCGAAAACCTTCGAACAAGCACACAACGAAGTTATTCCTCTATAATTCTCGATGCTCTGTCGATCCCCCTTTTTAAACACGGGGAACATGACCGATGTTCTCCAGCTTGTGGGAAAACTACGCTTTCGTAATGATATGTTGAAAAGTGTCAATGAGACAGATTTCAGGAAGCGACAAAGCGGTAATATTATCGTACTTGCCTAGGTTAGCAACTTGGAAGACCCCCCCACCAACTCCGAACATAAGAACGGAACGGCTTGGATGGCAGGAATAGTCAGCAGAAAAGCAGCAGTTCTCGTTTTTTTTTTTTTTTTTTTCCTTTATTAGAGAGATTTTTAGCCTAAGGCTAGTTCATCTCTTTTAAAAATTACAAAAAAGAATTGGGACCTCAAAAGGAGGATCCCAATCTTGGCAAGTGGGCATTTAGCTTAATTATATAAAATATTGTAAAAACACTACCAAAAGGGCCAACGAATTCAAAAGCACAAACAGAAAACACTCAAATGTTGTAAAAAAGATTCGCCTCCTTCAGGAAGGCGATGAGGGCGTCTGCTGCCGGGGACTCGTCGCCAAGCAGACTTCGTATGCTGGTTCTCTCCAGACCGAAGGCAACCCGAAGGTCCTCGAGCTCCACACAGTTGATGAGGATGTGTTCTACGGAGGCTGGCACTCCGCAGGTTTCGCAGGTTCTCCGGAACGGTGTTCCTCCGAAATTATGGGAGGCCCTGCTATGCCCGGTGCGCAGCCTGGACACCACTTGCTGCTCCTTGAGGCTCGGTCGATCCTTCCAGGGATCGGTGGTCGCCTTGATTTTTCGTAGTTCGGTTGCCCCTTCGGACAACGCGGGATTCAAGGCACAGCATAATATCGGGACGGATAAGGGCAGTTGTTCCCATTCCCCGAAGGACAAAGAGGGATTCAAGTCCCAAACCAGTAGCTCACCCTCAAACATAGTTCCAAGCTCAAATACAACGATAGATTTCTTTACCACCGTTGGGACGCCCCTGCCCCGGGTGGGTGGAACGACTCCACCTGCCCCTGGTGGGGATCCGTCTCATTCGGCACAAAGTTCTGCCGCAGCAAGTCCGACTGGAACACCCCCAAATTCCAGTTACTACGCAATGAGCCATCACCACTCAATCGAACGACCTTCAACCAGCGGATCGGAGCGGGGGTTTCCTACCCCCGCCCTACCGGTTCCGGTGAATCTTATGCTCCAATGGAATATCAGCGGCTACTTTCTCCACTTGGCGGAGTTGGAACTCCTCTGCAGCGGTGCGTCCCCCCTGGTGATTGCCCTGCAAGAGGTCAACAACGTCACGGTGGACCGGATGAATAAGACACTTGGCGGCGATTACTTATGGTCCATTAAACAAGGATCTAACCTTCGGAGATCTGTGGCCATAGGAGTCCGTAAAAATGTCCGCCATCAAATGGTTGATCTCGATACCGACCTCCCTATTGTCGGCATTCGGATCCAAGACCCAACTAGTATCTACATCGCCTGCGCCTATCTGCCCTGCGGAAGACTACCCAATCTAGGAACCGAGATTCGCAGAATACTTCGGCAGTTACCAGAACCCAAAATGTTCATTGGGGACCTGAACGGCCATCACCCGTCCTGGGGTTGTCCAAGAGCTGACCCACGAGGGGTCACCATCTGCGATATTTTTGAGGAGGAAGATTTAGTCATCCTAAATGACGGGGGCCCGACGTTCTTTAACGGACGGCACACCACCGCCATCGACGTGTCCGCAGTTAGCCGCTCCTTAGCGGGCAAAATGCTATGGGGCATCAACTCGGATCTGCACGGCGGCGACCACTATCCGGTACAGATCCGGTTATCCGCCGCAATGGCACCGGAGAACACCAGAAGACCACGGTGGCGGTATGGAGAAGCCGACTGGGAGGGCTATCAGCTCTCTTACCGAACTCTCGCGCAGACTGAAGAACCTACGGACATCCCAAGTATCACGGGAGTCATCCACAAAGCAGCCAGCACCAACATCCCAAGAACAGGCAGTATTCCCGGGCGGAGGGCACTCCGATGGTGGAATGAAGACACGAAAAGTGCTGTAAAAGGCAGGCGGTAGGCACTCCGTAAACTCAAGCGAACCTCTACGAACGACCCTGCGAGAGAGGAAATCCTCGCAAACTACCGCCAGCAGCACAACAAATGCCGACAGGAAATCCGGACGGCGAAGCAAAATAGCTGGTCGGATTTCCTGGAAAGCATCAACACCGAACAATCGTCAGCAGACCTGTGGAGCCGCATCAATGCCCTCAGCGGCAAGCGGCGATCATCGCCGCTACAAGTGCAAGCCGACTCCGTTACCATCACCGAACCAAACGCCGTAGCAGATGAACTGGGAAAATACTTCGCCAAACTATCAGAAATCGCGGAGTACAGCGAAAGTTTCCAACGACGAGTCGGTCCTTCGCTGTCCTCGGTGCCCACTTTCGGAATTCCCACGTTCGCTCTTAGCCGGAGCAACGGAAACTCGGCCGGACCGGATGAAATCGGATACCCACTGCTGAAGCATCTACCGCTCGAAGGGAAAACACAATTGCTCGAACTCTACAACCAGCTGTGGACCAACGAAGAATACCCGGACAAATGGAGGGAAAGTCTCGTGATCCCGATCCCCAAAACAAATATAGGGACCAAGGACGTCACAGGATTCCGCCCCATCGCGCTGACCTGCTGCATGGCCAAAGTCTTGGAGCGGATAGTCAACAGAAGGCTCAAGCAATACCTGGAGTCTAAGGGACTGCTTGACCATCGACAGCACGCCTTCAGGCAAGGGTACGGTACCTCCACCTACTTCGCCACTCTTGGAGAAGTCCTGAAGGAGGCACAGGACCAAGGCCATCATACGGAGATCGTCTCGCTGGACATCTCCAAAGCATTCAACAGAACGTGGACACCAGCAGTAATGAAGAAGTTAGCCGAATGGGGACTAAAAGGACGCATCCTACACTTCGTCCGAAACTTTCTGACCGACCGATCTTTTCGGGTGTCGGTCGGAAACGTCCAATCCAGAAGGTTCAGCGAAGAAACCGGAGTACCACAGGGTTCGGTGATCGCGGTCACCCTCTTCCTGGTGGCCATGAACGGGGTCTTCGACAAGCTACCCAAGAACATATATATTTTCGTCTACGCGGATGACGTCCTCATTGTAACGGTGGGCCCCACCCTGCAGAGGACGAAATCAAGGGCGCAAGCGGCAGTCTCCTCGGTGGTCAGATGGGCTGACTCTGTTGGGTTCCAGCTTTCCGCCGGCAGAGCGTGCGCTGCCATATATGCACCACCCGGCATCGGAACAACGGACAGCCCATCATGATCAAACAGCAAGCGATACCGGCCAAAAACACAATAAGGGTCCTGGGAGTGCTCCTCGATCGGAACCTATCCCTCGAGCCGCACTTCCAACAGGTGAAGAAGGACTGTCGTAGTCGATCCAACCTGATGAAGACCATCTCCCGCCCCCACCGATCCAACAACCGTGAAATCCGCTTCCGAGTAGCCCGAGCCATCATCGACAGTCGCCTACTGTACGGCGTAGAACTAACGTGCCTTACCGCCGAGAAAGCCGTCCAAATCTTGGAACCGGTCTACAACGGATACGTAAGAACAGTCTCCGGTCTCCTGCCCTCCACCCCGGCCGACGCCGCGTGCGTTGAAGCCGGTATTCTGCCTTTTCGGCTCGTCTACACCGCAGCTACCGCTACCAAAGCCGCTGCCTTCCTCGCTAAAACGTCGGGAAACAGCAGGATCTTTCTCCTCGACGAGGCGAACCGACTCCTCCGCACGGTCGCCGACGTAGATCTCCCTCCAGTGGCCAGGGTCCACTGGCACGGAGACAAAAGTTGGCAATCACATCAGATCAGAATCGACAGCCGAATCAAGGACCGCTTCAGGGCAGGAGACAACTCACTGGCTTTGCGCCGGACAGTCGTCGAAACTCTCGGGGCGCACTATCAAGATCACGAAATCAGGTACACCGATGGCTCGCTCTCCAGCAGCGGAGTGGGAATGGGGGTTTCAGGAGATAGTTTGGTCGTCAGCAATTCACTTCCGGACCAGTGCTCGGTGTTTTCCGCTGAGGCAGCGGCCGTCTTTTAAGCAACCACCCTTCCGGCCAATCGGCCGATCCTCATCGTTACCGACTCACAAAGCGCAATAATGGCCCTAACCGATGAAGCACCAAAGCATCCGTGGATACAAGGGACGGTAACGCATGCGCCGCCCAACACCGTATACATGTGGGTACCCGGGCACTGTGGCATCCAGGGGAACGTGATCGCCGACCATCTCGCCGGCTCAGGCCCCATCGGACCCAGGTTCTCTGGCAATGTTCCGTTCCAGGACATCAAGAAATGGATCAAGCGGACGGTTCGGAGAGCGTGGGACAACGAGTGGAGGAACAATTGAACTCACCAGCAGTTCTCGACTGTGTTGGGTGGCTTAGGGGCTTCCATCATGCTGTTTAACGTGCATTCCGTTATCTGCAAACTTTGATGACCGGATAGATGATGACTATATGATGGGGAATTTTTTGGTGACGAAATTTGGCTAGAAACGTATCGAGTATCAGGTACGGTAATTGTATGCAAAGTAACTGTACTTGCCTGTAGGGACGGACTGGAAGACCCCGTTTCCATACCCAAACACAGGTCCGGGACGACTGCTGTGCGCTGGCGGGAAAGACACGACTGTGATGGGGGGATAAGGGGCTTCCAAATGGCTTAAGCTGATGCGTCCCGGGCTGGAAGAGTTTAACTCAAATCCATAACAGGCGTAATTGGGGATGAAAAAGCTTCTGGGGGGAGCAGCGGTGTCACTGGCTTCTTTACTTTCAGTGAAACCCGAAATGTTTGAGATCCGTAGTCCTCAAATTCCCGAAACAGCAATCCCTCAGGCCATGTTGATGGATCCAGTGCTTTTCCTCGACCCCAATTTTGAAAGACACGAAAGAAAGGGAATCCAATTCCTTACCTTTCGGGACGAGCTTCACCACGGCAAGATCACTGTCAATCTCCAGATTGGCTTTGACCATAGCAGGCACGGATTCTGCGGCGACATCAGGGCGAATTCTCGACAGGTATAGCTAGCACTTTTGATCTGTGTCATTGCTACAAATTGGGACCGCAACAACGTTTCCTAGTGCCTTTTTATTACCCACTCGGCAATTTTCAGGGACCCGTGCAACGACATCGAACTCACGAGGTCGCTTAGTAGCTCCACGTTGGTCAGCCGGGCTTTGAGTTCATTTGCTTTATCTCGGACCGCAGTTCAGTAATCGCAGTCGTAAGTGTGCAAAGAGGAGATTTTTCATCGGCCTGACACGAGATCGCACGGAAATGAGAGTTTTCGAATAACTCAGCACATTTGTCACACATCCAGAAACGGTTTTTTTTTCTGGTGGACGTGAAGTACGATTGCAACGCACGTGTTACTCCTGAACAAGCGTCCATATGAAACATTGCTCCACAGTAGCCACGGCAGACTACGAAATCGATGCCCATAATAGCATCAGAGCACTTAGCGCAGTGTTTTGCCATGGTAATGCACCTTTGCTTAGACCGTATGATATGCTTTCAAGTTGCAAAAAGCTTGGGCGGTAACCAGCTAAGTAGATGAAGATTTTGAAAGCGTCATGGTAGTACAGTAGTACAATGGAAACAATCACCACGAATGACGAAAAAAAAAAACGTTCGAAATGTATCACTAAACACTGATAAACTGATTTTCACACGAACGAATATGCTTCAAGGAAGCCAATTTATCACGGGGTCACGGAATAATAAATTTACGGATGGCTTTTATACGAAAAAAGCTGAATGTTTGTCGTCAACAATAAAAATAAAGCAAACTATACAAGTGTGACCATGGATGTGCTCATAATTTATTATACAAATAATGCTCATGCTGAAAGTTTGTCATCCAAGTGTATCCGTGGCAATAGGATAATAAAAATCCTGTGTTTTAGTGTTTTATAATGCCCTCAAAGGCAAACCAGAAACCTAGCCTTTAGGTCTGAAAGAGTCGGAACCGGTGAGGAGCATTGTTGAAGACCGACTGTACAGGGTGATGAATAGACTTTTTTAGTTTGGTTTGTGTGAGTTGCAGCATTATTTGAATTAAGGGTACTAATGAGGTCTGATTAACTGCCTCATCCTCTTGAGTCAACTCTAGAACCTACATTTCGTATTTAGATCTATAAGTGAACTGTTGGTCTAAGTTCCAATTAGAAGATGTCCCTGACCATACAGTTAAACAGCCCGTAATGTTCTGAACAACTTCAATGAAAGTTGTCCAGCAGTGCTCCCATTTTATTTACAACAATCTAATGCCTACGAGATTGTGTCGAAGGTATGCCGAAAATGTGCCGATCGATGTGCCCAAGCTGTGTAGAATATAATTCCGGCACAATGAGCTGAGTGACTTACCCCTTAGTCTAGTAATACATATTGGGTAGTTGGCTAAAATTTCAATATATTACAATTCAATTTGAAGCGATCCCTAATAAAAAATTACCATAAAAGAGAAACGTTGTGTTCTGGGTATCGTTCAAACCATTTGAAGGATAGTTTACCCATCCGGAATACAGTGCGTTTATGGTATTTGTTTATTAGGGATGGGACTCTGTTATATGAGACAATTCGTGAGCCGTATGACTAAAAATAAATCACTTTTATTTAGTGTATATCAATGAAAATGTGAAGCAGATAATGTAAATTTTAATTTAATCATTGAGAAAACCCCAATAAACGACCATACCTCATAAAGTTGGGACGATATCCCGAATTGATGGTAAGACGCTTCTTATGGTTATTGTTTATCTGGAACTATTCAAGCTTTAAACTGAAATTCAAAAGATTTCGATATTTAACTTTGTTTTATGCTTTTTGACTACGGCCAAAAACTGGACCATCAGATCATAGTGTGCGCTTTTTAAGACTAGTGTGATGGAGTGCTTTTGACAGTGTTAGTTGTTGACTTTTGCCAGTATTTCATCGGTTCGTATTTCCTACTTTAATTTGAATTGAATTACCTTTAAGGTTTAATTTACATTGATGCGTTTTCGAAAAATTCAAATGCTTTTTTTTTCGACGCAATATTTTAGATTGCAAAAAGCTCACGTCATTTTGTGTAAATAGCAAAAAGAATAGAATAACGCGAGCTTTTTACAATCTGAAATGATGCGTCGAAAAAACTGCATTTGAATTTTTCGAAAATTCATAAAAGTAAATTGAACCTTAAACACAGGTAAGGGGATATGTTTGTTCATACCTCGACCGGTGTACGAATATAGATTTTTTTTAAGCGAAATAGGAAAGACACAAGGGGTTGGTCACTCGGCACAGTGTGCCGAAAACAGACTCAGCACAATATGGGCACACCTGGGCACACTAATTGGCACCCATGGTCAGAAGTTTACATAACATTTAAACAAAACTAGCAGCACTGTTATATTACTATCATTGTTTACATTCCGGTTGACTTGCAGAAACAAAAAGGTGTCTCAAACAACTGCATTTGGATTCGTTCAGAAACATATTCACATTAAAGCCAAGTTAAAGGTTAACATAGAAACAGTATTCTTCGTTTTTCAATCGTGAAAAAAAAATATTATTATATATGTTTTCGTCAATTTTTCCTTTTAATTCTACTACTGTGGAATCATTTTCACTTTCACTAATTCTCTTTTACTGATTCACTTTCACTATCTTTTTGAACTATAATAGATACGTATTTCGTTTGCTACATGCAAACTTCTTCATTGTCTAGTCATACTAAAACGCGCATCAATCAATTTAGATTATATATTTATTTGAAAATAAAACTTGGGAAGGCGGTATGGGAGTGGTTAGTCAAAGCCTGAGCATAATGTTCCGGATAAAAAGAGATTACTCTGGTTATGGCTGATATCATTGGTGTTGGTCCTTCCCGATGTTCCTCACCAGCGTGTAATATTTGCTGTACTAATATTTGTTGCACCCCAAAATGGTGAGGACTACAGGGGAAAGAGCGTTCAACATAGCTCTGGTCTTCACAAGCTCCTACCTCACGCTTCCACGTGTTGGATGATGACAGCCAGTATATGCCCATATATGTGCTGGTAGCGGGGTGTGGGCAATGTCATCGCGATTAACCCATATCGTGATGATAGCAAGGCTGAGGAGGTGCGAATCGTCGAGCGTCTGTCCACCAGGAGGTGCGGCTCGAACAGCGTCTGTCTGGGATCCAGCGGCTGAAAAAGAAATGCTGTATTGTGTCAGAACGTTAAATGAACCTGGACGAGCGCATCTGCGTTTTGAGGATTCGTGGCAAATTCTTCAATTACAGCCTGATCAACATCTACGCACCGACGAACGATAAATCCGATGACGTGAAGGACGCGTTTTATGCAATCCTGGATAAAAACCTATGATGAGTGCCCTAAACACGACGTGAAGATTGTCATCGGAGATGCGAACGCGCAGGTCGGAAGAGAGTAATTCTTTCGCCCAATCATTGGAACAAAGAGCCTTCACTCTGCAACGAATGATAATGGCCTGAAGCTGATAAACTTCGCTGCTGCTCGTGATATGGCCATCAGTAGCACCCACTTTGCACGCAAGGATATCCGAAAGCACACCTGGAGACACCCTAATGGCGAAACTTTCTCCCAGATCGACCACGTGTTGGTGGATGGTCGGCATTTCTCGAATGTCGTAGATGTCAGGACCTTCAGGGGTCGTAATATCGACTCGGATCACTACCTCGTTGTCGCGAAAATTCGAACGCGTCTATCGACCGTTACGAGTTCGAGAAACCGGAGATCGATGCGTTTCAACATCCAGCGTTTGACAGTAGATGGTGTTGCTGCAGAGTACCACCAGAAGCTGAATGAGTGAACGAGAATCTCAACAATCTGTGGGAAGCTGTTCACGTAGCGATGAGCACAACAGCACGAGAGGTGATAGGTACAGCTCAGAGGCGCCCCCGGAGCTGGTGGTTTGACGAGGAGTACCAGCGAGTGACAGAGGAGAAGAACGTCGCCAGAAGCTGGATGTTGTTGTCTGGTACCCGTCAGAACGGAGAGCGGTACAGGGTAGCAAGGTCAGCCGAGAAACGAACTCATCGCAGGAAAAAAGGCATTACGAGGAACGCGTTATTGCTGAGGCGCAAGAAAGTATGGAGCCGAATGATATGCGAAGGTTTTACGCAACTGTCAATGGCGTGAGGAGTAAGACAGCGCCGTCTCCCGCCATGTGCTATGACCGTGAAGGTAATCTGCTGACAGATAAAACGATGGTGGCTTCCAGGTGGAAGGAGTACTTCGAGACGTTGCTGAATGGAGAGAACGAGAGAGCATCTACAAACAGAACACACATCGACGACGATGGTCAAGCTGTGGAACCACCAACGCTAGAAGAGGTGAAAAAGGCGATACGAGAGCTGAAAAACAGTAAGGCTGCGGGGAAGGACGAGCTCCCGGCCGAACTTCTCAAACACGGAAGTGAGCAGCTGCACCAGATGATCCACCGTATACTGCTCAAGATATGGGAGGAGGAAGAATTGCCCGCTAGTTGGTTGGATGGTCTCGTTTGTCCCATATAAAAAAGGGACACAGACTGGAGTGCGCCAATTACAGAGGAATCACGCTTCTGAATTCGGCGTACAAAATATTATCACGTGTTCTGTTCAACAGATTGAGACCGCTTGAGGAATCCTTCGTCGGCGAATACCAGGCTGGTTTTCGTGAGGGTCGATCAACGACGGATCAAATGTTTACCCTGCGTCAAACCCTTGAGAAGTTCCGGGAATACAACTTGCAGACTCATCATCTGTTCATAGATTTCAAGGCAGCGTACGATTCAGTAAAGAGAAACGAGCTATGGCAGATAATGCAAGAAAACGGTTTTCCGACGAAACTAATTAGGCTGATTCGTGCAACGCTGGATGGTTCGAAATCATGTGTACGGGTTGCAGACGAGATTTTGGCCTCGTTCGTGACCTTAGACGGGTTGAAGCAGGGAGATGCTCTTTCGAACTTGCTATTCAACATCGCCCTCGAAGGAGCGATTAGGAGAGCTGGCGTGCAGAGGAACGGTACCATCATCACAAAGTCGCACATGCTCCTTGGTTTTGCGGACGACATCGACATCATCGGAATCGACCGTAGAGCAGTGGAAGAGGCGTTCGCGCCTTTTAAGAGGGAGACAGCGAGGATTGGTCTCACGATAAATTCCACTAAAACGAAGCACATGGTCGCCGGTAGAAAGCGTGTGAGCAATAGTGGTGTTGGTAGTGAAGTGGTGCTAGATGGCAAAAAATTTGAAGTTGTGGACGAATTTGTTTATCTTGGTACTTTAGTGACGTGCGATAATGTTGTTACCCGCGAGGTGAAAAGGCGTATTGCAGCCGCGAACAGGGCTTTCTACGGGTTACGTAGCCAGCTGAAGTCCCGCAGCTTGCGTACGAAAACGAAATTCGCGCTGTACAAGACGTTGATTCTGCCGGTAGCCCTTTATGGCCACGAATCGTGGGCATTGAAAGAGGCCGATCGGAGAGCTTCTGGCATCTGGCGGCGTCGCATGAATCACGAGTTGTACCAAGTATATAACGGCATGGATATTGTGAAGCTTATAAAACACGGCAGGCTACAGTGGGCTGGGCATGTGGCACGAATGCCGAAAGAGCGTCAAGCGAAGTCAATATTCAGCAGGGAACCCGGAAGAGGACGTCGGCTTCGGGGTAGGCCACGCACGCGTTGGCTTTGTGCAGTTGAGGAGGACATTAGGTCCTTGAACGTCCAAGGTGACTGGAAGCGATTGCCTCAGGACCGAGACCAATGGAGACGGTTACTTCGTTCGGCGCAGATTTGAATTCAACGAGTCGTCGCCCATCAGGTACTCAGGTAGGTACTCCCCGTGGATCAAATCTCCATCGCCCTACGCACATACGGGTGACGGACCTGAGCCGATCCGAATGCTGCGCTGCAATAGTATTCTTGATGACCTGCCCAAGCGAGTTGTCCACCGTACTAGTCATGCTGTTGAACCACAAACGAAGTAACAGACGGAGCGGCTCGAAAACTTTGGTGACGCACCTGCTACTGCAATTTTTCAGGGTACCACATGGCAACACTACTAATGGATTGTACCACATGGCAACACTAAATGTACTGGAATGTTTTGGTTCTATCTGTTTCACTCTGCATAAAAAAATTAAAATGATACACTCTTTGCACACTGTCAAAGATCATATTGCACACAAAATCAACTATGTTCAAATCAAAACAAAAATACTAGCCCATCTGGTGGCTGATGGCACAAGCTTCTAAGAAAATTCTATTACTGCGAACCACATTATTTTAATTGATTTCTTCGCCAGTTAGTCGTCTGTCACTTCGTTTGTGGTTGAACGTTAACGTCAGATTAAGATGCCTATCCTCATCCTGTAGGTTGTTGTATGATGAATCTGGATCCCGGCTTACCCAGATGCAATAGACCTTCCTCTCGCAGGGAAGCGTCTGATTCGAAATGGTGTACAGTATGTTGATCACGTTGCCATCGTAGTGATTCACTTTCCTGAGGTACTTCACAACCGAATAGATCGACCTGCCAAACGACCGAATGTCATTTCTGTTGATCTGGCATTGACGTGACCATTGTCTTCGACAGCTCGTACGGTTTGACATACCAAAACAAAACATTTCTGGATCAACAGTAGAAAAGAGCCCATCAGCATTTGTAAACAAACCGTTCCAAAGCCCATTCCTCACAAATCGAAGGCCGCCGACACAAACCAACACCATTATCGTGTAGATAGAAGTTTCCCCTATCCGATGATGGTGTTGGTTTGCGTGGGTGGCCTTCGCTTTGTGAGTAAAGGGCTTTGGAACGGTTTGTTTACAAATGCTGATGGGCCCTTTTCTATTGTTGATCCAGATTTGAACTGTTAAAATGCCGGGTTGCCAAACATACAATTATTCACAAACAAAGTCAATTCGATGATTGGCACTCTCGACACAGCGCGGCACACTGAGAAAAATGTTGGCGCAAAATAAGTGTGTAGAGAGACCACCCCTTGAATTTAGATGGAATTAACTTACAGAATTTTGGAGTTGAAAGCGCTGTTTTTACAACCTCGCACCGAAGGAATCCGTCCGCTTAGCTTTTGGTTAAGCGTATTATCCGGAATAATTTTCCTGCGGAACTGGGTCTCAAAATGTGCTTAAGGCAACCCGCATAAATGCAAAACATTACTTGACCTTACCAAAAATGGTTAAAAATTGTTTATAATCCCTACTTAACTTTAACTGAAATGGTTATGGAACTTTCCATGAACTCTATTTATTAATTTTTTAACTTTATGTATTAAGGTTTTGTCGAAGTGAACCTTACAAATAATGGGTTGTTAAGCACCATTACCATTCTAAATTCTTGTTTTCTCCATACATTTTTGGGAAAGAAATTATATTGTAACCATTTTATTTATGATTTGCCAACTTTAATGGTAACAGTTATGGTATTCGGTAAGGTTCATAGATGGTTTTGTAACATCCTTCAACTTTATGTGGAATACATCGCGAATTGGTTGCCTGTAAATTACTGATTACCAATTCGTGATATATTCCACGTAAATTTGACCGATAATACAAAACCATTAATGGTAACCAGTGAGGTTACCATAACCATTACCATTAAAGTTCTCAAACCCTAAGTAGAAAGGTTCTAATATAGGCCTCTCTCCGAAAATGTATGGAGGAAACAACTATTTTGAATGGTAATGGTTCTTAACAACCCATTATTTGTAAGGTTCACTTCCAAAGAACCAATACACATAAGGTTAAAACTTTTTCACACAAACATTCATGTAAAGTTCCATAACCATTTCCGTTAAAGTTTTGCAGGGATTATAAGCAATGTTCAACCATTTCAGCTAAGGTCAAACTATGGTTCGCGTTTATGCGGGAAAACAAATATAATGAGCGTTTCATATGAAAAATGCAGGGTAACCAGTGATCTGGGAAAACTGAAAAAAGCTGAGAATTTGAAGTTAGCGGGAAAAAATCGGGAAAATCCTGTGAATTTAGATGACGAATCTGGAAAAATAAGCCTCGTCCTCTCTTCGAAAACAACAAGATTCAAAGGCCCTTGGACTGGAATAGATTTCACTTTGAAGAATTAGTTAGAGAATTTAAGAATGTTTTTCCAAAACTAATTTGAGCAGATTTTAGAATAAGTTCTAGAGATAACAGCATGGTATTTCAGAGAATATTTTCTTAAAAGCTTTAGGAACATCTTAAAGAGAGTTTTCACTAGACCTCTAGAGAGTGTAAAGGATTCTAGGATTTGGGAAAAATACCAAGGGAAGCGAATTTTGAGGGTACAATTGCAAAATATTTCTGCAAAGATCTACAGTCAAGATTCCTATAGTGCGGATTCGTTCTTGCCGGATTCCTATAGTACGGTCGATCGGGCATTAACGAATACATATGGGATTAGAGCTAATTGGGACCAAACACTGATTGTACGGCAATTTGAGGAGATAACTTCCTGATGTCTTTTGAGAAGTTGTTAAACAGTAAATTGACCACCTTTTGGGACGATTCAATTTCTGGTAGGACACAAGTCTGTCCTCGTGGAAGATCCGGAACATCCGTAAAAGTGGCCAATTCATGAAACTGATCCTAGAGCTCTACGGATTTTTCGAAACCACTCATAAACGTCTTATCAGAATTATTCGCAGTTGTGTTTGAAATATAGATTCTGGGAACTACGGGATAGTTCACCAGAAGATCCGGAATATCCGTAAAAGTGGTCAATTCATGAAACTGATCCTAGAGCTCCGCGCTTTTTTTGAGACCACTCATAAACGTCTTATCAGAATGAATTCGGAGTTGTGACTGAAAAATTGACCCTGGGGACTACGGAATGATCCACTATAATATCCGGAACATCCTGAAAAGTGGTCAATTCATGAAACTGATCCTGTAGCTCCACGGATTTTTTGAAACTACTCATAGACGTCTTATCAGAATGAATTCGGAGTTCTAACTGGAATATGGACCCTGGGAACCACGGGATGGTTCACAGAAAGATCCGGAACATCCATAAAGTGGTCAATTCATGACATTGATCCTAGAGCTTCATGTTTTTTTTTTCGAAACCTTTCATAGAACTCTTATTACAATTAATTCGGAGTTTTGACTAGAATTTGGACTCTGGGGACTACAGGATGGTCCACCGAAAGATCCGGAACATCCACAAAAGTTGTCAATTCATGAGACTGATCCTAGAGCTCCATGAATTTTGTGGAACCACTCATAAACGTTTTATCAGAATGAATTTTGAGTTGTGACCGGAATATGAACGCTTAGACGGAAAATGGACTTTTTGGACCACGAGATGGTTCACCAGGAAGATCCTGAACATCCATAAAAAAAATCAGTTCTTGAAACTGAGCTTAGAGGTCCGCTCTTTTCGAAACCCCTCATTGGTGTCTTATCAGAATGAATTTGGAGTTATGACCAGAAAATCGACCCTGGGGACCAATGCACAATTGTCCCAAAGCCGTATTTATTATATTATAATGCCAAATATATTAGCACCAAAATCATAACTTTTAGGTATATGGTGTCTTGGGAAAAGTTTCTTCGTATTTTTTATCCGATTTGAAATTAGGGTGGTCCTGAAATTTTAGGAATTGAAAATTCAACCTTTTTTATTACTTGAGATAGACTAATGTAGTGTTTTAAAAAGTTGTAGAACAATCAATTTGAACCAACTTTGCTTTTATCTCTCATCTCTCATCTTTTAAATGAAATCAAAAGTTCTAAATAAAATCGGTGTGCTCCATTTAGAAACATTGTAATTTTAATAGAACCATTTTTTTCACAGAAAATCTCCATTAATTTTCTAATAATAAAACAAAAAGATAGTAGCCTGAATGATTCAGCAAAAATATGCGTCATCATAAGTTCTAAATGTAACCAAACAAGGTTTTTACGAGAAATGAACTTGTTAATAGATATTCGAAGAAATCTGTTTTTTTTTGGGCCATCCTAACCTGCTTGTTTAAAAAATCACAACTCATGAACCAAAAAAGATAGAAATTAGGAGTCTTGAGCAAAATTGCTTCGAATTGATTGTTCTTAAACTTTCAGAACATTGCATTTGTCTATTTCAAATAATTGGAAAAAAAAGTTATATTTTGATATCTCTAATTTTGTGGACCACCTTAATTTCACTAACATAAAAAGATCGGCCATATACATTCACCAATTTTAAGGACCACCCTAATTTAAAATCGGCTAAAAAGTACGAAAAAACTTTCCCGAAGTCTTCTTAAATACGGCTTTGGGACCCAAATGCAGTGGATGGTCCTCCGAAAGATCCAAAACATCCGTAAAAAGGCTCAGTTCTTGGAACTGATCCAAGATTTTTTTCGTAAACTCTCATAGACGTTTTATAATTATGAATTCGGAGTTATGATCGTAAAATAGAACCTGGAGACCATGACCGCTCCTTTGGAAAATAATAGGCAACTCATCAGAATGAACTCGGAGTTGTGACTGGAAAATAGACCACAGGGTCCATTGGATGGTCCTCCGGAATATCCAGAACATCCGTTCAAAGTGGATAGGTCAAGAAAACTGATCTAAGCACTCTGTGGTTTTTTAGAGCTGCTCATAGACACATTTTTATTATTCATTAACATGGATGATTTCTTTATACTTATTTCACTTGAATTCTTGTTGATGTTTCTTTGGAGTTACAAGTTAACGAGGGACTAGCTTCAATGTTTATATTTTTAATTTATCACATCAATATTTAATCATTAAGCCAATTGAAAACATCGTCTTATTGAGTTATTATTAAAATTAATTTATGAGTGGTTTTGAAAAAATAAACAACCGTGAAGCTCTAGGATCAGTTTCATGAATTAATCACTTTCAATGATCTTCCGGATCTTTTAATGGACCATCCCGTGGTCCCCAGTGTAAACTGTCTGGTCAAAACTCCGATTTGATTGTGATAAGATGTCTATGAGTGCTTTCTAAAAAACCGTGGAGCTCAAGGATCAATTTCATAAATTGAGCATTTTAAGGGATGTTCCGGATCTTCCGATGGGCCAACCCGTAGTCTCCAGAGTCCATAAGCTGAACTCAACTGATAAGGTGTCTATGAGTGGTTTCTAAAAACCCGCGGAGCTCTAGGATCAGTTTCATGAAATGGCCACTTTTACCGATGAACCATCCTGTAGTCCCCAGGGTCCATATTCCGGTCACAACTCTGAATACATTCTGATTAGACGATTATGAGTGGTTTAAAAAAAAACCGTGGAGCTCTAGGATCAGTTTCATGAATTGACCACTTTCACGAATGTTCCGGATCTTTCGGTGGACCATCCTGTAGTCTCCAGAGTCTTTGTTTCGAACACAACTCCGAACACATTCCGATAAGACGTTTATGAGTGGTTTTGAAAAAAAAAACACGTAGCTCTAGGATCAGTTTTATGCATTGACCACTTTTACGAATGTTCCGAAACTTCTAGTGTATATGGATCCTGTAGTCCCCAGGGTCCACATTCCGGTCACAACTCCGAATTCATTCTGATAAGACGTATATGAGCGGTTTCGAAAAATCCTTGGAGCTCTAGGATCAGTTTAATGAATTGACCTTTTTTACGGATGTTCCGGATATTCTGGTGAACCATCCTGTAGTCTCCATGGTCCATATTCCGGTCACAATTCCAAAGTCATTCTGATAAGGCGTCTATGAGTGGTTTCGAAAAATCCGTGGAGCTTTAGGATCTGTTTCATGAATTGACCACTCTTACGGATGTTTCGGATATTATAGTGGACCATTCCGTAGTCCCCAGGGTCAAGTTTCTGGTCACAACTCCGAATTCATTCTGATAAGACGTTTATGAATGGTTCTGAAAAATCCGTAGAGCTCTAGGATCATTTTCATGAATTGACCACTTTTACGGATGCTCCGGATCTTCCGGTGGACCATTCTGTAGTCCCCAGAGTGCAAAATAAGGTCATAACTTCGAATTCATTCTGATAAGACGTCTATAGACGTCATTCTGATAAGACGTCTATAGACGTCATTCTGATAAGACGTCTATGCCGATTTCAGAAAAAGTGGGAAAGACTACCAAACACCCTTCAATATGGGTATTTTTGAAATAGGGATGACGTCTAAAACCCGAAAATCTATTTCCAACGTTATTTTGAAATCCAAGATGGTGGCTTCCGGTTTCAGAAAAAGTGGGAAATACCGCCAAATATCCTTCAATATGTATATTTTTGGAATCGGGATGACCTCTACAGACCAAATATCGATATCTAGCGCCATCTTGAAATCCAAGATGGCGGCTTCCAATTTCAGAAAAAGTGGGAAATCTGCCAAATACACTTCAATATGTATATTTTCTGAATCGGGATGACGTCTAGAGACCGAAAATCGATGTCCAACGCCATCTTTGATCTTAAGATGGCGCTGGACATCGATTTTCGGTCATCTTGTAATAAAATATGGCGGCTTCCGATATCAGAAAAAGTGGAAAAATAACTTCCAAATACCCTTCGGCCTTCAATATGGGTATTTTTGGAATAGGGATGACGTCTGAAACCCGTAAATCGATTTATGACGCCATTTTGAAATCCAAGATGGCGGCTTCCGATTTCAGAAAAAGTGGGGAATACTGCCAAATACCCATCAATATGTATATTTTCGGAATCATGATTACGTCCAGAGATCGAAAATCGATTTCCAGCGCCATCTTGAAATCAAAGATGGTGGCTGCCGATTTCAGAAAAAGTGGGAAAAATCGATTATTTCTCACTTTTTCTGAAATCGGCAGCCGCCATCTTTCATTATAAGATGGTGCTGGACTTCGATTTTCGGTCTCGAGACGTCATCCCGATTCCGAAAATATACATATTGTAGGGTATTTGGCAGTATTTCCCACTTTTTCTGAAACCGGAAGCCGCCATCTTGGATTTCAAGATGGCGCTGGATATCGATTTAAGGTCTCGAGACGTCATCCCGATTCCAAAAATATACATATCGAAGTGTATTTGGCAGTATTTCCCACTTTTTCTAAAATTGGAAGCCGCCATCTTGGATTTCAAGATGGCGTTTGATATTGATGTTTGGTCTCGAGATGTCATCACGATTCCGAAAATAAATATATTGAAGGGTATTTGGCAGTATTTCCCACTTTTTCTGAAATAGGAAATACCAATATTGTAGGAAATTAACATTATGTCCGGCCTTTTTTTTTTAAATCTGACCTCCGTTTTAGAATGGATGGTTTCTTGTCGTGATCCTCCTTTTCAAACGACCTATAGACTTTGTTTCAGGGAACAGAATGAGTGACATATGACTAAAAATAGATAGTCGCGACTGGATGGATTTTTCATTTTGTCGTGGTGATCTTGTCGTGCGACAAGAAATTGTTGTTTGACGAGAATTTTCCAGGATGACCAGTTTTTAATGTATCTTGTCGTGCGTCAATGACAAACGCGACAATTCCCATATCTGATTGCACTTTGATTTTTTTTTAGAAATGACTAGAAAATCAGGGAATATCAGAGAATTTTGTTTTCTTCATTGAGTCGACACCCTGTCCAATAGCGTTTGTATCTCTATTGGTTCCACAGATATGTAAAAAATTAAATGGTGGGGTGGACAGTTCTCAGAGCTAAGGGACAGGCCGATTTGCTTAGGGTCTTTTAGATTTGGTATTAAGTAAGTATATCCAACAGTTTGGTTCAAATCGGAGAGGGTTGATGCAATTGCTTGGTTACTTGAAATGGAATGACCTATATTTCGAATTTGAAAAATATTCTGTGTATGGCACGGTTCCGGCTTTAGTAACTCAAAAACAAGAATCCTGTTGCCAAAATTCGAACAAAACTGTGTTTGGAAATTTGTGAATTAAGCACATGAAAATTTTAAATTGGACAACGAAAGCTATATTTGTTGTGTGCTGAATTCTTTAAAAAAAGTAGAAGGGTCTGTGCCTAGGGGCACAAACGGAAGCTTGACGTAGGACCGCTAGTGGACGGAATAAATGTGAAGAGCATTAAGTTCTTTTAATTGATCAAATCAGGCATAACATTTGATAACGGCACAAAAGCATTTGTAAACAAACATTCTAAGGCCCTTTACACGCGAACTAAAGTACGCCCACGCAAACCAATACCACTTACGGAAAGGTGATAGTTGCCCCTATGCGATGATGTTGTTGGTTTGCGTGGGCGTACTTTGGTTCGCGTGTAAAGGGCCTAAGAAGGTTCGTTTACAAATGCTTTTGTGCCGTTATCAAATGTTATGCCTGAAATATCTATTATCTCAACTCTTTCCGGTTTTGAATTGTAGGCGATCCAAATTTGTAGTAATCTTTTTCAAAAAGAAAGTTGATTACGAGAATCAATCAGGGTGGCCAGTGAATTTTTATTTTGAAAATCCCGGTTTTTTCCCGGTTTTCCCGGTTCAAATCTTAAAAATTCCCGGTTGTTAATATGCAACAAAAAAAAAAAAAACAAAATTTACTGGTAGGATAAAAAAATGTGATTTAAAAAGATTCCCAAGATTCTGGAGCTTTGAAATTTGTGTAGAGTCTGAAACTAGAACTTTTCTTCAAAATTTGTGATTAATAACATGCTTCGTGATGCAAGATTTGGAGAAACAATAATTAAAATGTGAAATTTTGAATTTTTTTCAAGATAACAGATTTATAAAAAAAAACATCATACTTATGAGTCGTGGAGTCATAATTGTCACGCTCTGAGACTTGGAAGCATTTTAAGGGTAATAACAAATTACATAGCAATCTGTAGAATCTGGCGGACAAACCCTGGAATTTATAGTAAAATTTAAAAGAATTCAAAGTGTTGATTAAAAACAAATATTGAGAAGGATTCCCACAAAGTTTTCGAAGGAGAAGAGCAGATTTCCAGAATTATTCTTACATGAAATTCATAGAAATTGTTAGATGAATTTGGAAGGATTTCTTTGGAGAAGAATGCAAGTTCTAAATCAAACTGTTAGGTAATTTTAGTAGATTAAAAAAGAATTGTGAAAATAAAAATAAAACATTGCAAAAAATTCCTACGTGGTTCTGATGAGATTTGTATGGGCATCGTGAGGAACATGACAGATGAATTCTAAGAAGAATTCCAAGAGAATTATGATCGGAATTCAACAAGAAACAGAGTTCTTAAAATGTTCTGGCAATAATTTCAACCCTAGTGCGAATGATTCATCACATAACCCAAACAAAATTGATTCCAAAAAATTTGCAGATAATTAGAAAGAAATTCTTTAAAATACTCCAAGGGGTTTATAAATTAATTTTCGAAAGATTTCTTTTGTTTTGAATAGAGTTAAAAGGAATGTTTGAAAAGATTTTTAAAGGAATCAAAGTCTCCGGATAGGCGGGAACGGGAATTATATGAAGGATTCCAATAAATTCTTAGAAGGGGTTGGAAGAAAATTCCTAAAGAATTCAACGGTAATTATTACGCGGAGTGTTTTCTGGTTTATTTCAGAACAATTTCAAGATAATTCAGAGCAGAATTCCAAGTTAATTCTGGAATTCATCATGAGAATTTTGAACAACTGCACTTATTTCTGAGATAACCAAACTCAAATTTGGGTCGTTATCATTCGCCGTGATAGATATCGGCGCCGGCGGTTAGCGTAATTACCTCTCACCCCAGCAGGCCTGGGTCCAATCTCAGTCGGCGCCATCGGCATGTTCTAAGGCATAACATCTCTGGGAGCTGCCTCCCTGGCGTCGGTAGCATTGGAGCTCAGTACGGAAAACAAATCTCGCGTCACTTTTCAATAGGTCCTATGGGTCTGTTCATAAACTACGTAGACAGTTTTTTGGGATTCTTGACCCCCCCCCCTCCCCCTGCGTAGACAATTGTCCATACAAAAATTTTAAAATTTGTATGGGCCTTGGATAATTCTCAACCCCCCCCCCCTCTAAACTGTCTACGTAGTTTATGAACAGCCCCTATCTAAATTGATCGATTCTCTTCATCGACACTCTCTTTCGTAAATAACTCGGCTTCACAAATCTTGATCAACAATAGAAAAGAGCCCATCAGCATTTGTAAACAAACCGTTCCAAAGCCCTTTACTCACAAAGCGAAGGCCACCCACACAAACCAACACCATCATCGGATAGGGGAAACTTCTACCTACAAGATGTTGGTGTTGGTTTGTGTGAGCGGCCTTCGATTTGTGAGGCTTTGGAACGGTTTGTTTACAAATGCTGATGGGCCCTATTCTATTGTTGATCCAGAAATGTTTCCTGCCGTCTTCGTCAAATTAGATGCTAGATTGTTGCTTCTTCCATCGAAAATATCCGGCCGTGGCGATTCAAAGTTGATCAAGGTTGATCAAAACAATTTGTATCCCTGCTTCCAGTTTGATCACATGAGCATTTTGTGTGGTTGGTGGTTCTGAATATGGACAAACAGGCAGATGAATTATATTCCTACTCTTTACTGTAATAAGCTTGGTGGCCCTGAAAAGAGCCGTTTTGTTTCCAATGTTGGTGATGATTTAACCTCTGAAACCAAACAGAGTGCGTCTCTGTCACTTCAAAAACGTAAATGACATCCATGGCGCTTGGCGTGTTTAGTGTAGGTGACAGCATCACAGATCTCATTTTTCAGGAACACCTTCAGCACACCTCGTAAATCAAACCGGAGATACGTCAGACACCGCCACGGCGAGCCAGACGACCAATGGCGGTTATCTCGAAGAATTTGCGTTTGGTTCTGAACTGAGTGGTGCGAAGACGGACCTCAAAATCGAACCACTTTTGAGCTGTCAAATCGAACCACTTTTTTATCATTGTGGTTCGTTGAAATAGATAGAAGTATTGTTATCGTCCAAAATAAAAAATAAATATTTTTCAGTAATGTTTTTGATCTTTTTAAAAACGTGATTCGAAACGACTCAAACAATTAAAAATAACAGTATTATTGCGTATTTTGGACCAAAGTAGACTCCTGCGCTGAAAAAAACCCCTCCGATTTTTTTTTCGCTCAGGAACGACTGTGACTTCGGAGAACGTTCTAAGGAGATTTGTGATGATAGTACAAAAGTTCCAGGAAATTTCAACAGATTTTTCCCGTGACAGAAGAGGTTTCAGTGGATATTTTAGTTGCTGCCAGGGAGGTTCTACGGGGGTTCTATAGAGTTTTCGTGTTCGAGTTTCACACGATTTGGAGGGAAGTCAAATCGTTGCCATTGGAGGTCCCAGGGAATTTCGACAGCACTTCCACTGAATAGGCTTCGCTTTTCGTCGTGTCCATCTTTATAATTGCAAAAGTGAGCAAAACACTTCATTCTGAATTTTATTCCACTCCGTAAAAACTCCAGCTATGAACAATGTTAACAAACAATCACAAAGTCACGAATCGGCTCTGCACGAAAAGCCGTTTGACACTTCTCTCTACCAACCGACGGTGATGAAACGTTTATTTCAACACTACCAACATGAAGAAAATTTCACTTCGCACCACTCAGGTTCTGAACATGGCGATGAGTGTGTAAAATATTACGCAATTCCATCCTCCCTATTCGCACGCGCCTGAGGATCGGAGGCGAATGCCACTTCGACTTGTTTCGTCTACTTACTACTCTCTGACGACTGTGCTGGGGAAGCAGCATATGCATGTAGGTAATTGGTGGATTTGTTAGTTAATTCGACGCTTTTGGACAATGCTGAACATTTACGAGTTTTTCAATAGTTTCTTGTTGAAAATCAACATTCGGAAGCATTGTTATCAATGCGTAGCCATATTTCTGATCGATTGGTGATACAATTATTGAAATTAGACCAGGGGTAGCTGAGTTATTAACGTTCAAAATATTTTTTAATTTGTTACATGTTCCATTTTCGGTTTTCACAAAGTGTACCCCCATATAGAAATCAAAGACGTAGTCCTACGTCAAAAAACTCAAGAACCAAATCGAGCATCATTCCCAGCATTCGTACATTCCTTACAAGCATACAATATCGAACAAATTATGCATTCCCTGGGAAATGAAATCAATCAACCTCTCACTGACCGTATTCAGAATAATTCAAATCCCCCCGTCCTCCGAAAACAAGCCAACGAAAAAAAGTCGGCCCCAGTGCAAAAAATGATTGATGATGATGGAGTGGTAG
The DNA here is from genome assembly GCF_037179485.1 of Ochlerotatus camptorhynchus. NCBI lineage: Eukaryota > Metazoa > Arthropoda > Insecta > Diptera > Culicidae > Ochlerotatus > Ochlerotatus camptorhynchus. Next base: position 59,500 of record NW_027040831.1, read on the forward strand.
CCACTACCGGGGCTGGCTGCTGGTTCTTTCTACCTAGTTCGGTCGGACTTCGTTATCATCCTAACGGTTCTCGAAACTCTCCCGTCGTCGTTCTGCCGAGCATGTCGGACACCAAGCAAACATTCATATCCCTACCAACCCAAATACATAGTGTGATGGAAATTGATTCCTTTCACACTGATATCGATTGCTGTTGAATATTCCGGCCATTCTTCATCTCGCCTGCATGCTGTGCTATTATTGAAATGAGCACAGCAAAAATTGGCCATGTGAGAGTGTTTGACGAAAGCGATCAAATTCGCCGCTCGTTGGCTCATCAAGGGCCTCTTCTGCGATTGTGTTCGGAACGGGTGGAGAAAAATTGAAATGCACGACAGCCATCAGCAGCTTGTTGCAGGGTGTTTGTGTTTGTCTACAAACTGATAAATCTAATTCAATTTCGGCAGCTCTCGGATGTGTGTATTTTTCATTTCTTAGCTCTCCATAGTTCCAAACTGGACCTGGATGATGTTCGTGATGTTTGGAACCGTAGCTAGCTAGGAACCGATTCGTTCTTCCGTGATTTGGTTAGCAACGATCTCGGCCTACTGCTAACGAGCTTGCTTCAAAATCAACTCGAAAATTTCGCTCACAGTTTTCCGCTCCAGCGAAGAAGGCCACTCTCGTCACGTATGGAAAATGACTCCGAGCCTGGGGTGGATCCGTGATGTCTGATTGCTGAAGATCCTGAGAGGATATTGAACTTACGGAACCACCCTCAGTCAAGTGCCAAGAAATGAAATTAATGCCAGAATGCTCACCGGCCCACTTTGATAGCCCCCGCTCCGAAGTTCGATTGGATGAACGGGTATCACGTATCAGAATGAGAAGATTGAATCCTAGTCAAAAGCAACAAACGTCGGACAAATAGCTACCCTTTTCATTCGGCAAACACTCACCAGGAACAAACTTCAGCGCGGAAGTTGAGCGAAGGCAAAGCGGAGTTTATTTTTGGCAACATGTTGACGTCCTTTGATTATCAGGAACTGTTTCGGTTCGTTGTTTATTAAGGGGGCGAGAGGATGGCTGAAGAAAGCAAAACGAGCCTTGAGGTGAAAACGTACGATGTTTGATTGAGCGAAGACCCACTCGGAGACTGGTGGTCTTTTAAGGGGAAAAGAAATCACTGTGGTTCTGAGAAGCAGCCTAACCAAACTGTGTCGATTATTTCCGATGTTTAGAGCTTGAATTCAGAATTCAATCATTTAAAATTACCTGACAAATAAAATACTTCGTTTGAGCAGCTTATAATGTCATTTACAACCATTTGAACTATGAACGCTACTCGAGGAAAGTTAAATAAAAGCCTGATATCATCTTGAAAACAAGTTTTGTTATTGCAGATCTCAGTTTTTATCACATGACTAATTTAGTTATCAACCTCGACTAATTGTGTTATCAGTTGTTATCATGAAATAGTAAGAAATAATGCAAGGTTAGTTGATAAAATAATGTGAAATTAGTTGCAAAAATTAGTATGGATAACAGGATTTTATCAAGATGTTTTCAACGATAACTAAATCAGTTTTAAATGAATAAAGGCTGACCAAAAGTACATTCGTAAGCACAAAAAGACCTTTAATTCGTGATTCAATTAGTTAAAAAAGTCATTTAATGGTTGCTCTACAGTACTTTTATAACAACTTCAAAGTTATAGCATTAGATGCTTACATTTCTCCAGTTCGAACGAAATCTCGAACCTTCCTCTTGATGGAGCCCATCAGTGCCCGCACAGTACAAACGGACACGGAATCAGCGCATTTTTTCCATTTTGCCCGCCTTTGCTGGATGTCCTTGACTGCCCCGCCTCTTCGTCGAAGTCGCTGCTTTAAAATTGCCCAGTATTTTTCGATTGGTTGAAATTCCGGGCAATACGGTGTGAATCCTTATTGGTGGATAAAAGTTGCCACTACTTAGTGGCGTAAGATAGAAATTTTGACACGATGATGCTTTCAAAATTCCTTTTCGGAAGTCCGGAAAGTACTGAATCACTTGAGAATATTTCGGAATCACTTCAAAAAGTACTGCATCGCTTCAATACCCTTAGGAATCACTCCGCAATGTACTGAATCACTTAAGAGAATAACTGAAGCACTTCGGAAAGTAGTTAATCACTTCAGAAAAGTTCGAAATCACTTTAGGAAGCACTGGATCACTTAAGAAAAGTGTTTACTCACTTTGGAAAGTGCTGAATCACTTCAGAAATATTTTCAATCACTTCTGAAAATACTGAATCACTTTCACTTCGGAAAGTACTGAATCATTTCAGATAGTACTGAATTACTTCAGAAAAATTCAGAATCACTCCATAAAGCACTCAATCATTTCATAAATGTTTGGAATCACTCCGAAAAGTACTGAATTATATATAGTTTGTAATCACTTCCGAATTAATATAGTTTGTAGTCACTTCCGAAAGTACTGAATCACTGCGGAAAGAACTGAATCACTTTTGAAAAGTTTTGAAATACCTTCTGAAAGTACTAAATCACTTCAGACAAGCTCGGAAATTCTTCCGATAATATTGAATGACTTAAGAAAATTTCTAAATCTCTTTGGAAAATACTTAATCTTTCCAGAAAGTTTTTAATTGCTTCCATAAAAACTGAATAATTTTGGAATGGACTGAATCACTTCGCAAAACTTCGGAAAGTACTGTATCAATTCTTCAAAGTTTGCAATCACTTCCTCAAGAACTGAATCGTTTTGTAATAACTGAATCACTTCAGAAAAGATTGGAATCCCTTCAGAAAATATTGAATCACTTCTGAAAAATTTGAATCACTTCTGAAAAATTTGAATCACTTTTGAAAAATTTGAATCACTTTGGGGAGCACAGAATCATTTAAAAAAGTTCGAAATCTCTTCTGATTCTTACCACTACGCCATATTACTACTCAATTGTGATACATCGAAAAAGGTCTCGATTTTGGCAACATAGATGAAGTGCTGTCAACTCTCCACAAATCGATGCACACTAACTCGATATCGAGTTGTAGAACCGTAGTAAAAATGAATGTCATGGCTACTGCGATAGCGCATTTGCATGGGATTGTTATTCTATAGCTCGACGGTCCCTTCAATATCGAGTTTTAGAGAGTTCAGAATCACTTCAGAAAGTACTGAATAACTTGAGAAAAGATTAGGACCACTTTGGAAAGTACTGAACCATATCTAAAAAGGTTAGCACGCACAGAATCACTTCGAATAGCACTGAACTTTATAAAAAAAGTAGAAGGGTCTGTGTCTAGGGGCACGAACGGAAGCTTGACGTAGGACCGCTAGTGGACGGAATAAATGTGAAGAGCATATAGTTCTTTAAATTGGTCAATTATCTATTATCTAAACTCTTTCCGTTTTTGAATTGTGGGCGTACCAAATTTGTAGTAATTTTTTCAAAGAGAAAGTTGATGAAGAGAATCAATCAAAATCACTTGCACCCCTGCTTCTTTACCAGACATTTTCCTCATTTGCCACGACCAGTCAATTGTTGCTTGTTAGGTGTGAAGGAGTGGACTAGCCACCACCTTCGTACTGCTGCTATTTTGGGTCGATCTCATTCGCCGTGATATCACCTTGAAAGATATCGGCGCCAGTGGTTAGCTTGATTACCTCTCACCCCAGCAGGCCTGGGTCCAATCTAAGTCGGCGCCACCGGCATGTTCTAAGGCATAACATCTCTGATCACGCCTTCCTTCGGGAAGTAAAGCCGTTGGTCCCCGGTTGAGTTGATGGGTCGATTGGTAGGGTCCAGATTTGGGAGCTGCCTCCCTGGCGTCGGTAGCATTGGAGCTCAGTACGGAAAACAAATCTTGCGTCACTTTTCAATAGGTCCTATCTACATTGATCGATTCTCTTCATCGACACTCTCTTTCGTAAATAACTCGGCTTCACAAATGTTTCCTGCCGTATTCGTCGAATAAGATGCTAGATTGTTGCTTCTTCCATCGAAAATATCCGGCCGTGGCCATTCAAAGTTGATCAAGGTTGATCAAAATAATTTGTAGCCCTGCTTTCAGTTTGATTACATGAGCATTTGGTGTGGTAGTTGGTTCGGAATATGGACAAACAGGAAGATGAATTCTATTCGTACTCTTTACTACCGCGCCCGATGATCGGAGGCGAATGCCACTTCGACTTGTTTCGTCTCCTTACTACTCTCTGACGACTGTGCTGGGGAAGCAGCATATGCATGTAGATAATTGGTGGATTTGTTAGTTAATTCGACGCTTATGGACAATGCTGGACATTTACCAGTGTTTCCGTAGTTTCTTGTCGAAAATCAACGCATTGTTATCGATGCGTAGCCATATTTCTGATCGATTGGCGATAACATTATTGAAATTGGACCAGGGGCAGCTGAGTTATTAACGTTCAAAATCTTTCTCAATTTGTTACATGTTCCATTTTCGGTTTTCACAAAGTGTACCCCCATATAGAAATCAAAGACGTAGTCCTACGTCAACAATTAATTCACTTCGGAAAAATTTGGAAAAACTGGATCCTTGCTTCAGCTCATGAAATATTTCATAGTTTGTGCGCAATGTTTTTTCTTCTTTCGAGTTCCATTTGACATTGTTTCTGAACGCGATCGACTACTTTGATCAAACTTGCTCCAGCTGTTCTCTATAGAAGTGTAAACAAATCACTTTCAAAAAATTTCAATTGTTTTGTCTATTTGTCTGTGGGTCAACATTCCACTTATTTGCTCACTCACTCGCCTTATTAGACCTGTGCGCCGCCGCGCTACGCCGCTGCCAATTTTCATACACCACCACCGCCGATGAATTTGAGCCGGCGCGCCACCGCAGTAAAATGGTTTTCGCCACCGAATAAATTTATGTCACGCCGATGAAAATTCCGTAGCATCTTTTCGGTAAAATGCATCTTGAACGCGTTGAAATTCGAGGGCGCTGTGGCTAGCTGCGCACACGCTGAGTAGATTGAAAGAAGTTTGATGATGATTCTGAAGATTTCCTGCAAAATTATGATGCGCGATGCAAGTAGATGCAAGAAGATGCGAGAAATGAAAGACGATTTTCCGAAGATTGATTCGCTACTGTGAGATTTTTTTAGAAACAAGAATTGAGATTTATAGTACGTTCAGACTACAGAGTTATAACATGTTATATCGCTATCTTGATGGTGGTTTCTGTGTTGCAATTATTTGACAACCGTTATAACATGTTATAACTCTCCAGTCTGGACAGCGTTTTAGATGTGTTGCCCCCCTCGTTGGACTTGTGTGCACGCTCGTTCGGGGCTACTAAAAAATGAGTGAAAAGCCATTCAATTTAATTAAAACCAGATCTACTCTAAATTGAGTAACATAGCCAGAACTAAATTTTGACTAAAACGGCTAGGTATTTGTTGATGAGTTATATATAAGATAAATAAAGGGAAATGAGTCAAAATACACAAATGGGCATACATGTGGTTTCCGTGTGTTTTTTTTTTTCCTTTGGGATTAATAAACCAACAACTGAAAAACATATTAATCAAGCATTTTATTTTATAGCAAACAGAATGCAAAACAATTACCTCTCAATTTGCGGGACGTTTCCGCATCCACGGCGGTTGCAATTTGCTCCATTTTGGATTGATTTCTTTCGAAATTTTCAAATTTTCTTCTACTACAGAAAGGCAAACTTCGTATTTTTACATTATCATAACGCCATTTTATATTTTATAAAGAATCAGCAAATGAGCTGAAAACTCAAAATTGAGATCCACCTTTATTTATTTATTGTTAAGTCAATGTTACTCAAATGAACAAATCACAACTACTCATGATTTGACGTTTCAAAAGAAGTTATGAAAATGAGTACGTCTGACTTATTTTGAGTAACCTGAAAGAAGAGTGTATGAGTCAGCGATTGTCACTTAGTTTTTTGACGTTTGTTCGTGCTTTCTCTATCTCGCACACAGGGATGATTCGGATGAATCATTATTTTTCCTCCTGCTCGCACTTGTTCGAGCGAAATCTACCGCATGCGTGATAATGTTTGCACCATTCAGCAATGTCGAAAATAAAAAAATTCTTAAAAATTTCGTATTTGAGTTTTTTTATTTATTCAAAGGAGGGATGTTTCTCAGAGTCTTAAACTATGTAAATCATCGATCGAGTCTCCACTTGCTGCAATTACGGCCTCCACACGCTTCCGGAATGCACGGCAGGTTCTAATAATGTAGTCTTTATCCATTTCTCTCCAGGTACGCGTCAATGTTTGGCTGAACTTGTTGTACTCGGGTGGCGTTTAGAACAGGCCTTGGCCTTCATGACGCACCATATTGAATAATCCAGCGGATTAAGATCGGGGTAGGATGGCGGCCACATATCCTTCGCCCAGAACGGAAAATGTTACTGCAACCACTTCTGAGTGCGGTTCGAGGTGTGGCACGGAGCCCCATCTTGTTGAAATACAACATTTGGCTTCTGACCGTACTGTTCTTTGATCCACGGAAGAACATACTTAAAATCCCGATGTAGACCTCCGTGTTGACCTTGCCGCCTTCTGGAATGAACATCGGGTCCATTTTTTGCCATCGGAAGCCACCAATCCAAACACCATAACGCTAGCAGGATGCTTGGTCAGATACACGTTCTTGTGCTCGTCGGCCACGTCTTTTACCGGAAGAGAACTAATATATCGGTCGGTTCTGGAATTTGATACGGGATCGACGGTAAACATGCGCTCGTCGGTGAACAGGATTACCGGTTTTTTTCGCTTAAGGAAGTTCAAGATTTTCTTGCATCGTTCGACTCGTAGATCCCGGATGCGGTTGGTAATCATGTGAGTTTTTTTTCCGTGCCCTCGAATTTGCCCTGCAATCTTCCTTTACGATCTTCCGTGCCCTAAAGTTACTGATCCCGTGTTCCTTTGCCATTTTCCAGTGCGTTCAGGATTCACCCGAATCTTCCTTTTTTTTCCTCGGAACCCGAGCTGACCTCGGACGACCTGTGGTCACCTTCGCGTATAGTTTTCCTTTCGTTTCTCAGTCTAAAGCCCTTTTGACGGTCCATCGGGACATTCCCACGGCGATTGAAATGTATTTTTGCGACATCACGAATACGCTGGCACTTCGTCATGGTGCAACTGTCAAACTAAGTAAATCATTTTCATTTATACACAGCCTACTACGGTATGAGCTATAGGTTACGTGCATGCAAAGTAAACCAAGGCATTGAATGCACAGGTGAAACGGGACCCTTATTTGTACGATGGTGCAAACATTATCACGTATAGGTGAGGCAGAAGGAAACCAACAGACTCTTTCTTTCTCTTGATCCGACGAAAACACCGGATGAATGAAACAGTGGACTAGAGTGTCCTTCTGCCTCACCTATAGATCCTGCGCATTACGTCATACCCGAACAACGTTGTAGGTGGAGATATTCTATGTTTTTGGAAAATTAGAATGCTATTCTTGCATGAAATCCAACAAGGCTCCAGGGATCGATCACATATCAGCAGAGATGCTCAAAGCTGACTCCATGCTATCCGTTCAAATGCTGCATCAACTATTCTGTACTATCTGGGACACCGCGACTTTTCCGGCCGACTTAGAGCAGGGCGTCTTAGTGAAGGTACCAAAGAAGGGGGATCTGACTGTTTGCGACAATTGGCGAGGCATCATGTTACTGTGTATTGTTCTCAAAGTTCTGTTCAAAGTTATCCTGAATCGGATACAGGAGAAGAACGACGCGACTCTCTTGCGGCAGCAGGCAGGATTCTGTGCTGGAAGATATTGTCACGCTCCGCATCACCCTGGAGCAAGTCAATGAAATCCAAGAGTCCCTTTATTTGGTATTCATTGACTACGAAAAAGCTTTCGACCAACTCAATCACGAGAATCTGTGGGGTGCCCTGAGACGCAGTGGAGTCCCGGATCAACCTCATCGAAGCGCAGTATCAGGCTTTCACGTGTAGAGTTCTGCATAACGGAGCCTTGTCTGACCCTATCCGGGTAGTCGCTGGTGTGAGACAAGGATGTATACTATCACCGCTACTGTTCCTCATCGTAATCGATAAGATCATGGTGGGTGCTTTGGCAGCCTATCATCATGGAGCATCTCAACGACTTCGATTTGGCTGATGATGTTGCTCTACTAGCACAACGGCGCTTTGATATGCAGAGTAAGCTCAATGACCTAGGCGAACACTCCTCTGGGGCGGGTCTCACCATCAACGTCGCACCCTTCCAACTTTACGGTAGCGGGGCAAACAGTGGAGAAGGTCGAAAGTTTCCAAATAGCGTCGGACGGCGGGACCAAGAGCGACATAGGTGCACGAATCAAGAAGGCTAGGGCTGCCTTTGTTAGTCTACAAAAAGTATGGAGATCAAACCAGATAAGTCAACGCACCAAAATCCGAATTTTCAACTCGAATGTAAAATCTGTATTGATATACGCCAGCGAGACATGGTGTGTATCAGCGGAGAACACTCAGAAGCTGCAGGTCTTCATCAACCGATGCCTGCGGTATATAATTCATGCCTGGTGGCCTCACAACTGGATCTCGAATGCCGAGCTCCATCCTCGATATCATCAGAAGCCGATAGCGACAGAAATTCGAGAGCGAAAGTGGAGGTGGGTCGGCCACATACTTCGACGGGGCGGAAACGAAATCTGCAAGCAAGCGCTGGATTGGAATCCGGCAGGACATCGCAGCAGAGGCAGACCCAGGGGCTCATGGCGGCGGACCCTCAATAAGGAAATAAAGCAAGTCGATAGGAATCTGACCAGGGCCCAGGATGGAAGTCTTACGCGTTGGCCCTTTGCACCTCCGGTGGTGTACAGGACCCTTAAGTAAGTATGCTTGGTTGGCAGCCTTGGTTCGCAAGGTATTGTGTGTGCCCGCCACCAGCACGCCAAGTGAACGACTTTTCAACATAGCCGGGCTGACCGTATCTGCACGTCGGTCAGGCATCCACCCTAACAATGTGGATAAAACAACCTTCATTCATGAAAATTACAGTATTTGCAAAAATAGAGTTTTGCAGTAAGCAGTGCCTGTTACGTAATGCAACAGATTGCTTTTATATACTATCCACCCCTACATAACGTACTTTTCTTATACTTAATAAAAGGGTTGTTTGTAACACTTTGCCATATGACTCCACCCCTTGCAATTTAACCTGTACTTGACACACTTCACGCTAACTCGAAAGTACCCATAAATGGTTGAAAAAGACCCATTTTGAAGAAAAGTGGCTTAACTCATTAAATGAGTAAAATTTTTACCCATTAATGAGTATCTGTTACCCATTAATGAGTAATTGTTAATCATTAATGGGTAACAGATACTCATTAATGGGTAAAATTGTTTAATCATTAATGAGTTAAGCCACTTTTCTTCAAAATGGGTCTTTTTTTTACTCATTAATGAGTACTTTCAAGTTAGCGTGTTGTCTAAATAAATTCCGCATGCACGGCCAATGAAAACGCTCACAATTGGGTAAGAGTTACTCATATTCGAGTTCAGGTTACTCAAATTCACGAAAACGTAGGTCACTCATAGAATGAGTAAATTTTCCGACGCTTTTCCGAGGAAAACTTCTCGAAAATGAGGAAAACTGATTATGGTTTTAGTCTGTCTACTGGTACACTTCTAACCTGTGTATAATTTTCATAAATTTTCCCCATATTCGAGAAGTTTTCCCCGGGAAAGTGTCGGAAAATTTACTCATACTATGAGTGACCTACGTTTTAGCGATTTTTAGTAATATTTGAGGTAGCATTTTTTTGTCCATGTGCGATTGGTTTGGAAAATCACGCCGCCGCCGAAAATATTTCGATCGGCGCACTGGTCTACGCCTTATAGGGTGGGTTTGTGCGGTTAGTTGAACGGTGAAATGGAAATTTATGTTTGGTTTGAGTGGCAAGAAATATTGTTCCACATATTTTACAACAATTCCAAACATGTGCGGTTATGAATGTGTGTGCTTATACCAAAATAGGGGAGGAACGAGCCATCTCCCCGCAGCAAACACAAACACAGTGGAATGATCAGCTCTCGACTGGTGGTTGGTTTTTACGAATTTCGTCTGCCAACCAACCAGCCATGGATGACGGTGCTAAAAGAAGTTGGAAAAGTTTACACTGGAATGCTGAAACTGCTGATAAGTTACCGCTTGTTTGAAGCAGCTCTGGTTCTACGCTCACGAAAAAAAAAATACAGGGGGTTTTATGAGAACAACTAGCTAGAAACAGCCCGGCTGGCATTCGTCGTCTGATGCACAGAATGGGGAAACTCCATTTCAACTTTGCAATATTTGATAACCGATGGCAAATTTGTGCATTTTAGTTGCAAATTCGGGCCCGACATGTTGGTAATCTCAAAAATCAACATCATCCGTTTGGGTTGGCTCGGAAAAGTTTGTCTGCACACATGAGCATACCTATGCTCTAACTGGGGAGGTGATATTTTTCAGCTGAGCTCTGTTTGAGATTTTAATGGCTTGAGCTAGGTTGGAATACCGTGCATCGTCAGGTTGGGCGCTTGACAGCTCCGAGCAAATATATTTGAATGCCTATGTGAAATGGTTTCAACCATAACTTTAACAGAAATGGGCATCCATGAACTGAACGAAGTCAAATACAACTCGTAATTGTATTATAGCTTTTAGGTCCAATGTTTTCTGGGGTATGCCGCATGGAATCGCAGAGAAGTCCCATCGTTGCTTGATTTCCTATCCGTATGGGACTTTCATGCGATTATCGGTAGTATTTTTTTTTTTGATAGAATTGGAAGAGTTAAAACCAAGATATTGTCAAAACTAGTTAAGTTGATCGCAAATAATAAAATTGTTTTTCCATATTTTCATGACCTTTTTTCTGTTAAACCTAACTGAATGTTTTGCATGAATTTGACGTATTCGTCTTTTTACCGTTGCTTCTTCCAGCATTATTTTAAACCGCGGAATGCTACGAAACCGGGGATATGCGGAAAAGCGTAAAAGGCTGATTTGTCGCGGGGAATTCATTCGGAAGCCCCGTGTTTCTTGTCTATGTATGATAGGCCAGACTGGGATGGTGGAATATTGCTACACAGAAGGAACATTCACTCGACTCAACTTCTTCCAACATATTAGACAGTTTGCTCAACAAAGTGGTAAAGTAGAAACATACCCCGGATTTCATTTAATTTGGATTCTCGATGGAGCTCGCATTCATTGCAATGCAAACATAATATCGTATCTTCGATCACTTGGAATCCACATCATTTTCTTGCCAGCTTATACCTCGTTCTATAATCCAATTGAAATCGTTTTTAGAATCGTAAAGAAAAGGATGCAACAAAGCTACAACGAAAGTAATACTCGTGATGTGAAGCTGCCTCTCCGGAAGACATAATTGACCTGGGATTCGAAGAAAATGAGCAAAACCGAAAATGAAAGTATTAAAATCATGTGGTCATTTTATTCGCATCATAAAACATAAAAATTAAACATGTGACTTGTAAGTCGTTAAAACAGTCAATAAAAAAAAACATAAGAGTACCACCATTTACATGTGGTCCATATCTTCAACGTCTGTTATTCGTTCTTTCAATGGTTACCCCAATTGATCTTCCTGTACCCTTACCGATGTTTCCATAGCACTGATCATCTATTCGCTTACTTTATCCCTTAAATCCAAGGCCTCAAGGTGAATCCTGAATGTTTTCATTGATGCAGTCAAGCTCTCCATGTTCGACTCAATCACATTGCAAACTTGGCGTAGGCCAACCAGTATGCGCCACCGTAAGCTCTCTGCGAATAGCATTCACATAAGGTCCTTCTTTCGCCCGGAACAGGTGCTGTGGAGGATGGTCTTTAAGGGATTCTCTAAGATGAGCTGGAGATTTCAAAATCGAATTCGACCAGAACGACCATGCCATGCTATGTGCCTCGAGATGATTTCCGTGTGCTGTTCTCAGTTCATTTGCCAACTCGACAACAGCCTGTGTTGTAGCAGCACCTGAAAGGTCCCGTTCAGATGGATCGATCAAGCTCTCTTTCACCGAGTTCCAAATAGTACGGTTGCTAATCGATAAAGAGTACACATGCAGGAGCAGCGAGATATCCTTACCTTTCCAACTCTGCATCAGGCTGCTGCTTTCTTTAAGCTTATCCAATGGGTAATGCCTACGACCCGACTGTAACAGAACGAATTTTTCAAACTCCTCTTCAGTGGGTACTTCATTCACTTCCCACGCTGGATTTGTTGTTCCATCAGCATTTTGGTCGAAACCTCCTTATTCAATATATGTGCCGAAATCTGCCACCGTGCCACAAAGGATCCAGAGGATTGGCCTTTGAACTGACGCGTATAGGCAAACATATGCTCATCTGATTGATCCAATTCGCTCGTCTCGTTGAAAGAATTTTCCGTCCTTTCCACATTCCAAATTGCATTGTCCTCCGCAGTATCATCACTTCTGGGTCATCCGTATCGCCCATAGCTTGTTCAGGAGAATCAACGCTATCCATTTTCTTTCCTGTTCAATTGAAATTGTCTGTTTATGGGAGAAATCTTAAGGAAAAATACTCAAATACTTACCGATCGTACGGAAAAATCAAAACAAATCAACGTTCAACTCGTATCGACTGAAAACGATGCACAATCTAAACAAAGAAATGTCAAAACAGCATGTACAGTGGAGACCGTATAAATCGTACCCAGTGATAAAACATTAAATTTATGGAAGAATTTTATTTCGATATTTGTGCTCAGAATTGTTCGGAAACTATCTAACTGTTGATGTTGGATGAAGTTTAAAGACTCCTCAGCCTGACTTTGAAATAAAAGTTGATTTATTTCTTTAAAAAAAACTGAATTGTATAACATTGAAATAAAACCCAAATATACTGTGAGTCATCCGCAGCAAGTGTGACAATATTTTGGTGCGACAATTTACTATTTGTTTCCATCTGTGACATCTACTTTCACCTCTTTCGCATCTTTCTATATCGTCACGCATCTTCTCGCGATCAACCCAAACGCTGAACGAACAAAAGCAGCAAGCGATGTAGCGAACGAAAACTGTTTGTTTACATTTTGCTGTGAGTTGAAGGTTGAGTAGTGACCGTAGTGACGTAAATTGTAAATCATCAACGCCGGAATTTGCGTTTCACTAATCGAATAGTGAACTGGTGTCACTGATCGATTTTCTAATTGGGAAGCTTTGCAGATCGTAAGATGCTGTATTACGTTGGATTACTTCCAAGTGCTTTTATATTAACCAAGAACTTTCCAGTGCTACGACATTCGGTTTCTGCAGAGCAGAGAGTACCCTGGTTTGGAAGCAGAGAGTGGAAATCATTACCTACCCTTCGACTTATGCCGCATCAACAGAAGTTCCTGTGGAATAGGTATCTACGGGGGGATCAGGTACCTTTTGAAAGTGTTTAAACGGTTTCTTTTAGAAAACAATGTGCTCTCAACACAGCTACACAGCAAAAAAAAAAGTAATATCAATCAACGTTATTCAAGCTGATGTATGAAATAATGATGTAATAGCAAAAAGCAGATACAATATGACATCAATGGATGTAATTTTGTTCGCAAAATCGATGTACATCGTACAATGCGATATTACACAACCGGTGAATTGACCTGGTTGCAGCAGTTTGGATGTAATATTCAACAACTTTTTTTGCTGTGTACAAGTATTCTTCCACTCAATCCCATACACCTACCTGGAGGTGGTATGGAAGGAGAGCATAAGAGCTAGAATCTTACCTTAGTAATGTAGGGGAGAACGGTATATAACGCACCCCGGGATAGAACGCACTTTTTCATTTTAGTTTGAAATTTTCTTGGAATTTTGAATCCAATTCTAGGATTTATCATGCAGGATTTTGATTTCAGATGCTATGCTAGAAGTTCTGCTTGATAAGAGAACAAAAATGTAACAGATATCAGAAACCTTGCCCCTACTTTATACATGCTCCTCTACATACCCCTATCTATTCTATGTATACACGACGCCACTGTATCTCGATCATGAATAAAACGTAATAAACACCACATGGTGTCAGAAGTGGTTTTCACGCGCGGAAAAACCCGAAAAAACCGATGAAAATATCGCGGATACGGGAAAAATAGTTCGAAAACGCGAAACGTAAAGTTGGACAACGTAAATATTGATTGGATACGGATCGGTAAAGCGTAAAAGTTGCGAAAATGGTCGATCCACCACAGCCACCGCCTCAGCAGCAAGCGAACAGCGTACATAACCCCATTCAAAGTTTATCAGCCCAGCCGCCGGAGAGAATCAACATCCGGAATCAAATTGACAAGGCGAGAATCTGGAAAGATTGGAGTTAGCAATACGAGTGGTTCGAGCTAGCAGCAGGAATTAAACAGCTCCCGGCGGAAAGGCAGGTCGGCATCCTCATGAACAGTCTGGGACCGGATATAATAGGAACGTTTACGGGATTCCAACTGACGGAAGAGGAGAAAAAAGACCCGAATGTGATCAAGCGAAAGTTTGCCGAAGCGTTCAACCCTACTACTAACCCTACGTACAGCACGTACATATTCCTGAAAGTTTTGACAGCTTTCTTATTAAGCTGCGACAGGCTATTGTGGATTGTGATTTCAATACTCCACAGGAAGGTATGTCTACGGAAGATCGACTGCTAAAGGACAAAATCGTGCTGGGAGTGCGCAGTCAAAAAGTTCGGGAGAAGCTCCTCAGTGACTCCAAGTTGACCCTTGAGAAAGCAATTCAAATCTGCAGATCCAGTGAAAAGACGACGGAAACGTTGCACCAGATCAGCTCTGACACGAAGAGTTGCGATGCCATCAAGGGAAGAGAAGCTGATAAACCTTTCAACTGCCGTAGGTGTGGAACTAAGCACGGAAAGAAAAGTTGTCCTGCATTCAAGAAAACCTGTCCTGTTAGCAACAAAACTGGACACTTGCCAGAGTGCTGCTTCAAGAAGAGCAAGGACCGGGAATCGTCTAGCAGTAGCAGCAAGAAGAATAAGGAGATCACAGCGAACGTTATTGACCGCCTAGATCGCGCTGGATTGAAGCTGAATAAGGAAAAGTGTCGGTTCGCCGTTAGATCCGTGAAGTTTCTTGGACACATTGTATCGGCGGAGGGACTGAAACCAGACGATGAGAAAATTGTGGCAATCAGAAGGCCGAAAGTACCGGAAACCAAGAAGCAGTTACAACGTTTGCTTGGAATGGTAACTTACCTTTCGAAATTTATTACTAACCTCTCGCAAATTACAGCTCCTCTAAGATTGCTACTCCAGAAGGAAGTTGCTTGGGTTTGGAGCCACGAACAACAAGCAGCATTCGAGAAGATAAAAAGACATCTCTCAAGTCTCCCAACGCTGAAATTCTATGACGTGAATCAGGAAAACGTGCTATCGGTGGACTGCAGCTCACACTCGATGGGAGCAGTTCTCCTGCAAGAAGGACGCCCGGTAGCATATGCATCTAAAGCGCTGACTCCATCTCAACAAAATTATCCTCAAATCGAAAAAGAGGCCTTTGCAATTAGATTCGGATGTCAGAAGTTTCATCCTTATATCTTCGGGAGGCCGGTAACAATTGAAACCGACCATAAGCCTCTTGAATCGATATTCAAGAAACCATTGGATAAAGCCCCACCACGACTGAAACGCATCATTCTCGATGTCCAACCGTATGCACCGTCGATTATCTACGTAAGAGGAGAGAATGTACCAATTGCTGATACGTTAAGCCGTGACGTTGACAACCCGAAGGAGAAAAACGAGGATGAGCTAGAGGTTCACGTGGTACTCAACGTGACGAAGCCGTAGATAAATCAAATTGTAGCTGAGACTGAAAGGTCTGAAGTGTTGCAGAAACTAATTCGCTGCTTACTCGAAGGATGGCCAGAAGAACTAGCACATGTGGATGGTGATCTCCAGCCCTATTGGAACTTCAGAGATGAGTTATCAACGTATGAAGGTGTGATTTTCAAGGGTGACTGCATTCTGGTACCAGAATCGCTTCGAAAGAAAGTACTGAGCCTTACGCATGCTGGACACTTCGGAATCCAGTCTTGCATTAAACGTGCGAAACAGTTAGTGTTCTGGTCTGGCATGGGCCGTGACATCCAGCGGTATGTGGATAAAGTCGAAGTTGTGTAAAGGAACCGATGATCGTCAAGAGGATTCCTGACTATCCATTCCAGATAGTCGCTTCGGATATTTTCCACTTCAACGGAGTAAATTATCTGGTACTCATCGATAGCTATTCGGGATGGATTGACTTTAAGAAACTGCGCACGATGGAGTCATCGGAGGTAATAGAGAAGCTGGAAACATGGTTTGCAGTTTGGGGAGTTCCAGAAGAGCTCAACAGCGATAACGCGAAGCAGTATACGTCACAATTGTTTAAAAAGTTTTCATCAACGTGGAATTTCGAACACGTAACGTCGAGCCCGTACTATTCACAAAGCAACGGTCTATCTGAAAGAGCAGTTCAAATAGCCAAGAACATTCTAAGGAAGTGCAAAGAAGACAACAGCTCCGTACAGCTTGTTTTATTGAACTACCGCAATATTCCACGATCTAAGGAACTATTGTCGCCGAACCAAAGGATTATTAGCAGGATAACAAGAACTCCGCTGCCGATAGTAGAAGAGAAGCTAAAACCAATTGTTGTCGAAAACGTCAAGGAATCCCTAGAAGCTGCGAGGCAGAAACAGAAGGACTACTATGATCGAGGAGCTCGGAAACGCCTGGAATTGGATGTCAACGATAATGTACTGGTGCAGAATCAGTTGACTAATATCTGGGAGTCGGGTAAAGTGATCGCCAAAACGGACACTCCACGGTCTATTATCGTTGAGAAAAACAACGGTGACATCGTTCGATGCAACATGAAGCATGTAAGGAGATCCGTTGTCTCGATTACACCTAAACCCGAAGCCATTAGTGAAGATGATCCCGAGAATCCCGAAGGAATCGATCCCGATGGACCGTCATCCGAAACTGGAAATACGCCGTCATCGTCGCCAGCTGTATCACCACAGGGTCAACCTTCTCTACCAGTTCTTCAATCCAATGATGATAGCGGCCTTCAGCCATACGTAACAAGAGCAGAAAGAACGATCAAACCAGTAACCAGACTAAATTTGTAGTTGTTCTTTTTGAAAAGGAAGATGTAACAGATATCAGAAACCTTGCCCCTACTTTATACATGCTCCTCTACATACCCCTATCTACTCTATGTTTACACGACGCCACTGTATCTCGATCATGAATAAAACGTAATAAACACCACAAAAACAGTTACGTAAAAGCCATGAAAAACACAAATGAAAGTCAGCTGCTGCGTTCTGCCCAGGGGGTGCGTTGTATACCATTGACCCCTGCATATTTTTTCAGCCGTCATTTTGTGTGTTTTGTGCTACGGTGCTACTCTTCGGTCATGTTTGCCGGTATCCTGACCGATGACGAAGAACTGGCAGTTCAATAACGAAGAGCATACGGGAGAATATACCACGAAGAGAATAATTAATTTGCTGGTAAAGTGTACCGATAAACGCTGAATTTATTCGGTAGATGAGTTGTGCAGCACGTGGTCATGGAATTTTGGAATATGTCGCAAGACAAAGAGCTTTCCATGCCTAACGATGAGGAGAAAATGAAACTATGGAATTATACCCGTACTCGTTCTTAAACTGAAAAATTGAGAAACGTTAGGATGATAGCAATAGGAGATTACAGACATGGTTTTGCCCTATCAAGTCGTATTGAAAGATTTTTTACTGGACGTTATGTCGTTATGATCGAAGTTTTCGATAAATCTATCGCCGATCACAACTTCGGTCAGCAAAATACCAAAAGCCCCTGTTGTACATCCTGTCGTACTGTCCAATAGCAAAATATCTTGAAATGCAAATAAAAATGAAATCATTTTCGATGTTGTCCTTTTAAACCGTACAAAGTCTAAAGAAACAATTTCGGTGGTTCTCAAAGAATTAACGCTTACAAGGACGTAACGTGATTCCGGAAGCGATACCGGGATTTGACCCTCAACAGTAACATGTAGAAACTATTATAAAGCTACGCTAATATATAATTCTAGACGAAAAAAGAAGCCAAATAATCAGGAATATTATTTTGTACAAATGACTGTGTTTTCAATAGTCGTTTAATAAATCATAAAATTCAGAGATGATATATAAAAAATATAATAAATCTATGAGGACCATTCGAAAACTATTCTTAGATGTCAGATAAACTCGGGAACACTTCATGATTGAAGAGATCAATCCCGAGCTGGATGTCCATGCTAAACCTAGAGAGTGAAGCAAGGCGGTATTAGCCAAATAAATCACATCTGTGTTTCTCAACAAAACTGGGTACCTCGCTTTCCTTGATGACACTTTGAACAACCTGCCGAGCTCTTTGGAGATATTCTGCAGTGCCTTCGTCAGCAGGTAGTCTTTTGATTGGCGAACGTCAATTGCAATCCTTCGGTGGTTCTTGATCTTACCCAGTGCTATGTTTACGAAGCTGCTTTGGACCCTAACTTAACTGTTATTGTTCTTGGAAATGTTCATCATATTCACATACTTTTCGCAAACCAGGTCTCCGCTAGAAAAGTTTTGACGCTGTTGGAGTCACTATAAACAATACATTATTCCTTATTTTTAATAAATCACTACTAATAACCCGTTGGCATTACACAGTATATTACGAAATGTAATAAAACAACACTCATCACTTAAAACCGTTTAATTTACTGGAGGATTTTAAAAACCGAACATTTTTCGCTGTTCTCTCATACTCAAATATAATTTCTCGTTTCTTGTTTTGCCATTTACGTCAAAAACTACGTCTATCTTCTGCATCTTTTGTAGCATAAAAAAAAAGTAGATGCAGCCTGATGCAGTGAATGAGGCAGCGAACAGTAGGAAGTCGAATATGAAGAAACTACAATGATCGAAAAAAGTAGATGCATTTTATCTGCCATCCACATGCCATTTTAGATGTGTCGCCCCCTCGGAGTAAACACTTTCTGGATTAGCGTTTGCATGAAGTTGCTGTTCTTTTCTTTGATGAAGTTCCACATATCTAGATAGAGCTGGAATTAGGGCGTAACAACTTTTGTAACCAATGACTTCTTTCGATGATTCCTAGAAAGTTAAGGCCCGTCAACGCAAATCAACAACACCATCGGGTAGAGGAAGACTTTCCCTACCAGACGGTTATGTAGGTTTGTGTGGGCGAGCCTTGAGATCCTAGAAATCGACGATAGAAGTCATTGTTTACAAAAGCTGTTACGCCATAATTCCAGCTCTATCTAGATATGTTATGTGGTTAGATTCAAGGTCAACCGAGTCACCCAAGGCAAACACGATATATCACTGAATGATAACTTTATGAACACTTGAAACTAAATTTAAGCACATAAATTAACAAATTGAAAGCCAACAATGTTTAACTCGCTGACGAAAAATACGCAGCAAAAGAAAAACACGTCAGCTTTCAAGCGCAGTCTACTGCGATTCCTCATCAAATTGCGGAGAACCAGTTATGTCAAATTGAATCGACATGCATTTTGCTCGGGACTTTTCCAGGATTTTCCTTTCCGGATGGCCAACCAATAGTGGATAGCCATACCTTTCGAAAAGTGGCTAAATCATAACGATTCATCGTCGCATTGCCGAGAATCAGCCCTGTAAACATGCATCGACACGCTGTTTGCAGCCTTGAAGTTTTGTCAGTTAACAACAGTGGAAATGCTCTAAGACCGGTAACCGGTGAAAAGTCCCTGTGAGTGTCCCCGTAATAAAGCCAAAGTAATAGAAGAATACGCTTGACGCGTTTGCCGCCTCCGATTAGGCTACAAGTCCATGATTCCGCTAGCTAAAACCATAACATTTCCAATCTACACGGCGTGGTTTCGTGGAAATACCACGAAACAATACAGCGCAGCGTGAAGTTACTCAGCTATCGCATCCATCGCGTTCAGGATGCAATTTAACAAATAAATTACTCCTGACTTGCGTTTTTCGTTCCACGAGATCCTTAGATCCGAAAAAAAAACGGAAAACATTTCCACTTGAAGATGCGCTCCTCTTCCCAGCACCCAGAAAAGGAATGATGATGATGTTCGTTCTTTTGTGCGCTCGCTCTCGGCCGTCAATGTTTCCTCGATGGTGGCCTCCCGTTCCGACGTAAGCCTCGTGCATTTGTCTATACTTTACGAAACTATTACAAAGTCTTACGGGACCGGGTTGGCTTGGGGGAAATGGAAAAGTTTTCCTATTTTCTGTTTTCAAGTGAAATTTACGCTTTACGAAACCGAGCTGAAGCGCTTTCCAAAGAACTTTTCGGAAGAATAGACGTTTATGGTTGCTGATGTAACGATCGATCTCAGTTGGCTGAGCGGCTATTGGTGGTGGTTCGGAAACGTCTTGAGTGATGATTAAAGTAGGCAAAATTTTGATGCTCAGCTATCGGTTTTTAACGTTAATTTTGGTTTTTCTGTTTGCTCAACGCTTCAACAAGAATAAAACTTTCTGCGAACAAACTTTCTGTAAGCATGTCCCACCGTTCTAAAGACGTCCAAAATGCAATTTTTATTGACTTTCCCCCGAAGCCATTGCAAATCCCGCGCAGCCATCCAACGCCAGACAGCCATTTATCCGTTGTTTGACTCGGTTTTAACGCACCGAACAAATAGCACAAGTTTTTATTGGACTTCTTTTTCGTTGTTTGCCTTCTGTGGGTGACTGAGCTCTGATTTATAGGCTCTGCACGAACTGACGACACACAAACGCACACGTGCAGGTGAGCCCATTTGTTTACCTTGATAAGGAAATAAAAACCAGGCTGCTGCGATCGATTCTCAATCCTCACAGCTCACAGTCACTGACTGCGTAGGCTCACAGAGTAGGCTTCGAGGGCTTTCGACGGTTGATATTACTTTTTTCCCCTACTTAGAGCCGCCATCAGAAGGGTGAAATGGGTAAGACTTTTGCATTTGATTCCCAATGGGAAAGCGGAATACATGGACCGAGATAGGAGGGAAAATAATAATCACCGATGGGGCTGCACGGAATCGAAGAAATCAATTAAATATTGAATAAGGATTTAATTACACATCATCGGTGGAAGGCGAACGGAATACTTACCTAGCAAGAAACAACAGTGAGCACAAAACTTGGCTTGGGTGGTGCAGAGCAGACATAGGGAAAGGATCAGAGCTAGAAAAGTCGAAGAACGTAATTGGAGCGGCGCGCTTTTGCGGGTCTCAGCGAATTGTCTAATGCAAATGCTGTAGCGAGCGGCGGGGGAGTCGACTGGGAAAATGGCAGTCGGAGCAGAAAGCAGAATCGAAGCTATAATTGAAGCTAATTATCTCGTAGTTTTCCGCCTCCGCGGGGAATGCGATTCGTAATCGATCCGAAGTTGTGGGTTTGGGGTTGGCGTACTAATTGTACTTTGCCATTATGGGCAGCCAGTGGCGTGGTAAGGAGAAGGAAGAATATTTTTTGGGATTCCATTCAGAAGTACCTCAACGGGTCTTGGGACATCCTAGTTACAATATTCATTAAAATCCCGTGCAATTTATTGGTTTTTCCCGATATTTTCCCGGAATTTGTATATTTTTCATAGTTCAAGATAACAGCTATACAGTAGTAGATATTATGCAAGGGGTAATCAACTGTGCACACTGTGTCGAAGCACGTCGTAGCACACGAAATATAATATAAAACAGCATCACTGCTTTGGGTTGACATTTTGCCAAGCGTTGCTAAGGTTTACTTACTTCTTTGTTTACATCATAGTAAATTTTCGACTTTCCAGCGAGGGTGTCCAAATCATAATAAAAGTTTGCACAATTGACGATACTCTCCGTGCCCTGCGGATGGACCTCTATAAGAAAGTCTACAGGGTATTTGACGGATGTCCATAGTTTCGAAAGGATTTATGTTTTGACAGAGTCCCCATGCCACGTAGAATAGGCCTGCTTACCCCAGATGGTCATGGGATCCGGACCGAATGCAAATTGTATAGGTAAAGAGAATTGCAGAATCCAGTTCTAATTGCAGCATTGATGTATGGTGTCAACAAGAACCCAGTGCAGACCGGTCCTGCCATTCTGTAGATGCGTCTGTAACAGCAGCAGTTTCTCCCAGAGAACTAGTCCTTCGTCATCCATAGACCAATTCTCCTTCTTGATACGTAGAACACTATACGTCTTATCCACAAAATACCGTTTATTTTACAAAAAGCACAACATTGATTTTATTTACTAGACACTACATTTATTCTTACTAACTAAACAAAATTATTTCGTACGGGGTTCGCCCCCGGTCGACTACTCGCGACGGTGTACATTTTAGACTAAATCATTTCCGGCCCAATCCGCATCGACGAAGCACTCGAGACCTTCGGCTCCGCCACCCAAGTGCAGACGAAAGTTCTTGGTCCCCTTGCGGAACCTCAGCGTACGTTTAGCTTCTGTCCAGTCGCGATCTGTCGGATTTGACACCTTCCTGCACAGTAGTGAAGTCCCGATGCTGATGTCCGGCCTGGTATTGACCGCGAAACATAACAAACTGCCCACCAGCGAACGATAGGACGTGTTCGTCGGCAGGGCTGTCTCCTCCGTTTGTTTTATATAGCCTGGATCAAGCGGTATCTTCGACGGCTTAGCGTCCCCATGTCCGAACCTTCCTAGCAGCTTCTCGATGTAGTTTCCTTGGTTCATGATCTCCCAGAGAATACGCAGATCTCCCAGAGAATACAGCTTGAAATGTTTCTCCAGGGCGGTCCGAATTTGCTCGAACTCCTTTTCCGAGTGGCAGAAGACGACCATATTGTCCACGTAAATTACGATGAAGCACCTTTTCCCGTCCTTGATCTTTTTCACGTAAAGACACGAGTCCGCCTTGCCGGGCATTCCAAACCCTCGCCGACTGTTTCAAGCCGTACAGGCAACGCTTCAAGTGGCACACCACATTGCCGTCCGATTGAAATCCGGAGGGCTGCTTCATAAAGATATCTTCTTCGAGGTCGGCATAAAGGTAGGCGCACTTGATGTCCAGGTGTTTTGCCATCATGCCGTCTCGATTCGCGATCGTAAGTAGCGTTCTGAGGGTTGTTTGCTTCACTACTGGTGCGAACACTTGGTCGTAGTTCGTACCGTAGCACTGTGTGAAGCCTTGCGCTACCAGCCTTGCCTTGTGTCGTACAACTTGACCGGTCTCGTCCTCCTTCTCCTTGAACGTCCACACTTGCAGCCGATCGCTTTTCTTCCAAGAGGCAATTGCACCAGTTCCCAGGTCTGGTTCTCGGCGAGTGCGTCGATCTCCTCCTCCATCGCTGCCTGCCAGACAGCCTTTTCGGGACGTCGGACCGTCCCCT
Organism: Ochlerotatus camptorhynchus; assembly: GCF_037179485.1. NCBI lineage: Eukaryota > Metazoa > Arthropoda > Insecta > Diptera > Culicidae > Ochlerotatus > Ochlerotatus camptorhynchus. The sequence continues at coordinate 82,903 of NW_027040831.1, forward strand.
CGTACGTTCGTGGTTCCTTCACAAAATGCTTCGTCACGCTGGTCATCTCGTCGAATCGTTCCGGTGGGATACCTTTATTGGCCCGTTCGGATCTTCTGGGTTCACGTTCGTGGTCATCCTGATCGTTGGCTTCTTCAATACCGCGCACAGGATCGACGTCACTGAAACGATCTGCTTCGGACTCCGCAGTACCAAACTCGGCATCTTCATCTTCTTCCGCTACGGATTCGGCAACGGGCTCGGCTTCAGTACCGAGTCAAACACTATTATCTCCTCCTGGCTGCAGACAGGGGCCGGCTTCACGATTGACTTCTTCTTCTTCTTATGACCAACCTCGGCAGGCACTTCCGTAGCGCTTTCGATTAACCGGACGTCACAGCTCACTATCACTTTCCGCGTAGATTTGTCCAGGAACCTGTAGACTTTGTGCTCCAGTGAGTAGTCTACGAAGACGAGCTCCTTCGCAGTGGTCGTGATTTCTTCCGCTTTTCTTTCGGAACGTGAACCTACGCGCTGCACCCGAACACTTTCAGGTTCTCCACGTCCGGTTTGGTTCCGTGCCAAAGCTCAAACAAAAGGCATCGAACCATCTCGACAAGGTAGCGACTCTTACGTTCCGCTACTCCGGGCTGTAGCCCACCGTAAACTGCGGCTGTATTCCCTCCTTTCTGAAGAAATCACGTAGCCGGTATATTCTCCGCCTTGATCCGAGCGAATAATTTTCGGCTTCCGGCCGAAGCGGTTCTGCACTAGCGCCACGTACTCCCGGATTTTGGCTGCCACCTCTGACTTGTGTTTCAGAAGGTACAGCACGCAGTAGCGGGAGTGATCGTCGATCACAGTCATGAAGTAACGGTACCCGCTGACGGATGGCACTTCGACCGGGCCGCACACGTCGGTATGCACCAGGTCCATCGTCGCTTTCGTGCTTGATGATGACTCCATCGGGAACGGAGCGCGGGAGCGCTTCCCTTTCAGGCAACAATCACATGGCTCTTGGATGCCGCACTCAAACACTTTCAAATCGATCACCAAGTCTTCCTTCTTCATCCGGATGATCGCGGTCGGGTCCCTGTGCCCGAATCGTCTGTTCCAGACATGCTGCGGTCTTTGTTGTGGTGGCTGCTGGCCGACAACACGACCTCCTCCGGTTGCTTCAGCTGGTACAGCCCACGCTTCAACGTTGCCGCGACTACCGTGTCGTCCCGTCACGAAAGATTCGGCACCCACGGGCATCATCTTCTCCACTATTGCCGGTACCGACAACAAGTTCGTGGCAAGACCGGGTGTGTAAAGCGCGACACTTATGTTCATTTTTCTGGGTAGTCCATTTTTATCACAACAGTCAATCGTCCCACACCCCTGGCCTTCCACTTTCGCGAATTTTCCGTCGGCAAGCGTCACAGATTTAATGTCACAACTTTTCAATTCACTGAAAAAACTCCGATCGGCAACTGTGTGGCTCGTCGCACCCCAGTCCACTACCCACGGCTTCGAATCGTTAGAACTTTCACATGCGCCGGCGACGAACGCGAACGAAACACAATCTTCCTTTTTCTTCTGTTGTTTTCCTTTCGGCTTCGGGTCGCCGTCCGAATCACGACCGCGCGGTGGGCAATCAAACTGCTTATGGCCCTCCTTTTTGCACCGGTGGCAAATTAGGGGTTTCTTCTTGTTGTTCCGACCGTGCACAGTTCCGAATTTCAGCCCCAAATCTCCGGATGATCCTTGATGCTTTACGGCCTCGTCCAGCAGCTTCCGTTTGACGAGTTCGAGGGTGAGGTCGGTGTCAGACCGGCTCTCTAGGGCGGTCGTCAGCGTGTCGTAGGAACTCGGCAGACTTCTCAAGACCATCGCAAATCCTCCATGGCAAAGAGGTGCTCCGCCATATTTTCACCATCCGCGAAACGTTTATCGCAGATCTGCTTCAGAAGCGAAACTTTTGAGGTTAGGGTTGCTGTTTCGTGGTGCTTCTTTATCTCGTCCCATGCTGCCTTCGCTGTCTTGGCCTTACGGATCAGCCCGTGTTGGTTATCCGAGATCAGGAGGCCGATGGTGGACCGAGCCTTGGAGTCCAACGCGTTCCAGGCGTCGTCGGTTTCCCCTTGCTTCTTGACGCCGGGGTCGACGCACCGCCACAAATCCTCTCGAGTGAGGAGCAATTGCACCTTAAATTTTCAGGTGGGATAATTGAAATCGTTCAATTGTTGGATGTTGAATCGATTGCCATCGATTTCCGCGCGAAAACTTTCGAAACTTTGCGAAAAACCGAACAATTTTCACGAAAGAAAAAAAAAAACCAAGAGATCTCAAAATGGCGTCGAATTTTCTTTTGTTCTTCCACTCTCTATCATGCACAGGCCCTGTCGGAGGATTATGCGCTGCGAGAGAGTAATGCTACAACGTCTGTTGTCTGGAAGAAACGAGTAGGAACTAAAACTTTATTTTTACTGTCAGTTACATGGGGTCGTGTGCTGTAAGCTACACTGTATCAAATCTAGTATGTCAAATCATTGACTTTATTCGTTGCTGGCATGTTTGTGCCAACAGAAGCTACCGGGGAAACTTCTGAAAATAAAGAAAGAAAAGAACTCCTCTCGACGCACTGGACCACCGACTCAATTTTGATCAGAGGTTTGGTTTTGATCTGGTGACGATAGTAAACACAATTTTGCTACTGGACGTTTTGTTGTGATAGTAGAGAGTTATGGAATGACGACTACTTCTGTCGAAGGATAATTATAAGAATGATTTATTTAACTTAAAACTCAAACTCATGGCTACTACGATCTAACATATCTTAATAGAGCTGCTACGATCAGTTTGCTCGTTCTTGATACCCCTCCTCAAACTGATCGTGGGAAAACTCCGATACTCGAACAGTGCTTCCGGAACGGCATCGTCGACAAACCTTTCGTCAACAAGTCAGCTTGCTGCTCACCCGTTGGAATGTAGCGAACTTCAAGTTTCTTCGAAGCTACACACTCCCGCACAAAATGTATCTTGACGTCGGTGTGCTTCAAACGCTTCGAAGGTCCGGTTGATTGATTATCTTCATATGAAAGTGGCGGCTGCGGTTCGAGCACCCCCAAATCCTTCAAGACCTTGCCGATCCAAATGGCCTCGCACGCTGCGTCTGCTAGAGCGGAACATTCCGCTTCGGTCGACGACAAGGATACGGTGCTCTGCTTCCTGGTACTCCAACAGACTGTGACTCCGTACAGCTTGAACAGTATTCTCGAAACCGAACGCTTGTCGTTGATATCCGTAGCCCAAATCACGTCCGCATAGCCAGTCACTTGCCGGATGGGACCGGTCGTACACCAGTCCGTGATCAGCTGTCCCCTGCAGATACCGCAAAATCCGCTTGGCGTGCACCCAGTGATCGTCGGATGGATTGCTCTGGAACTGACTGAAGTAATTCACCGCTGCGCTGAGATCTGGTCTGGACGTCACCATCAAATAGGTGAGGCAACCTATCAGCTCACAGTATGGCTTCTCCAGCTTCTTGTCCGTGTCGTTCTTCACAAGTTGCAGACCCGCTTCCATGGGAGTTGATACGGGCTTGCACTTCTCCATTTCGAATCGCTTCAGGATCGATTTCGTGTAGTGTTCCTGACTTAGTAGCATTCGTCCCGACAACACGTCCCGGTTAATCTTCAATCCCAGGAACATCTTTGTTTGCCCATGTCTTGCATCGAGAACTCTGACTTCAGCAGCTTCTTGATGGTACCGATGACACCCAAGGAACGAGAGACGACGAGGATATCATCGACATACAGCAGCAGGAACACCTTCTCACCATCACGCTCACATACGTCCAGGCAGCTGTCACTCTCGGACCTGCGAAAGCTGATCCGGGTTGCAAACTCGTGAAAATAGTCGTTCCACGCCTTCGATGCCTGCTTCAAACCGTAGATGGATTTGTTTAGCTTACAGACTCGATCCCCCTCCTCAAATCCTGGAGGTTGGCGCATGTAGATCTCCTCCGATAGATGACCGTTCAAGAACGCCGTCCAGACGTCCATCTGGTGGATCAGCAAATTCTCCTGGTTTGCCAATCCCAGCACCATTCGAACCGTCGACATCTTCACCACCGGAGCGTAGGTTTCAGAGTAATCATATCCATACCACTGCATGAATCCTTTGGCAACCAATCTCGCCTTGTGCTTGTCTACGTTGCCATCCGGCGTCATCTTTAGCTTGAACACCCATTTTCAATCCACCGGTTTTCGTCCCGACGGTAGATCCACCAGCTCCCAGGTATTGTTTTCAGCTAGTGATTTCAAATCGTCCTCAATGGCTTCACGCAACTGCGGCCAATCCTCTCGCGACTTCATCCCTTCAATGGTGTCCGGTAGGTTCTGCACGTAGTGCTCTGCATTCAACGCGTACGCCAGGCACGAGTAGTCGCCCAACTTTGCCGGGGCTTTCCGTACACGTACGCTTCTTCTCGGGTTAACCTCTTCTTCTTCATAATCATCTTCTTACACCAGTGTTTCATCGTTGTCGTCATCCTGGTCGACGTTTGGAGGATCAACTTGTTCATTGGGTGGCTCAATTGTAACTACTGGTTCATCAGGGACTACCGCCTGCGATTCCGGTCGGGTCCAAACCGGTTGCGCTTCGTCGTCTTTGACATTTTTCACTGGTTCTTTGCTGGTCGACGTATACCTTGATTCATTCACGATGACATCACGAACAAGAAACACCTTCTGCTTGTGGCTGTCCCACAAACGATACCCGTTCGAGCGATCGAAGCTAAACGCGCGTAGCCAGGTATGTTACTTCGTGGGCTAACATACCTGGCTACGCGCGTCTAGCTTCGATCGCTTCTCCTTGGGAATGAAGTTGTAGGCTTTGCTCCCCCAGATGCGGAGTTTTGACACGTCTGGTTTGTGCACGTACCACATCTCGTACGGCGTCTTCTTGTTCAACGCCATCGTCGGGCTCCGATTGACGATGTACACCGCCGCTTGAACTGCTTCGCCCCAAAGCTTCTTCGGTAGGCCAGAATCTTGAACCATCGCCCTCGCTTTGTCCTGGATCGTCCGGTTCAAACGCTCGCTTACGCCGTTCTACTGTGGCGTGTATGGAACGATGTACTCCACTAGCATTCCACGGTCTCGGCAGTACTGCTGGAACTCGTTGCCGACGTTGTCGCACCTAAGGCGACGGATCTTGCTGTCGAAATGCCCCTCAGCCATGCTCGCGTACTGCTTGAAGACCTCCAGTACCTCATTTTTCGCCGCAAGGATGTATACGGCGCTAAAATGGGTAAAATCGTCGGTGAATGTAACGAAATACCTTTTTCCGTTCCAGGCTGTCGGGGTCAGGAAACCGCACACGTCACTGTGTACCAGCTCCAACGGCTTGTTGGATCTCGGTACTGGTATGTCTCGCATGCTTCCCAAGCACACAAGGTTCACACACTTCGTTGTCTTGAAATGCGTCCTTCCTCAGCACCATGCCGTTGACCATCTCGTTGCGCACCAGAGTCTTCAGACCACTCTTGCCAATGTGGCCGAACCTCCGATGCCACAGCTTGTACTCGTTCACCGGCAAGGCTACCAGAGCGCTCCATCCACTGGTCCACGCTTCACGGTGGCGTTCAGCACGTACGGCTTGCCGGACAATTTACCAGTGGTAACCACTTCGCTGCCGTGCTTGATTTCCACAGCATCACCTTCAAACGTCACACGCATCCCAAACTTGTCGAAGCGCCGAATGGAAAACAGGTTGTACTGCAGTTCCCGCACGTACAGGACGTCATTCACCACGCTGCTGATTTGACGCTTTCGGACCATCGAGACCATGCTTACCGTGCCGGAGTGATAGCTGTACACGACCTTCCCGGAGGCCACCACGATTGGCACCGGATTGTCCAGCTTCACCACGTCTCGAAGGCAATCCGCTGAATGCACCATGTGTTCGGAGGCACCTGAATCGAGAATCCACCAGAACTGACTCAGACTCCCACCGTCACGCTTCGCTTCACCGTCCGACTCCGTTACAAACGCCACTCCGGACCCAGCGACGTTGGCCTTTTCCTTCCTCTTCGGCTTCCCGGACGACTTCCGTTGGTCCAAGTCCTTCTTCATGGGGCAGTTTGCGCATTTGTGACCCACTTTGCCACAGGAAAAACACTTCATCTTGGGCCGCTCACTGAAAAACGCCGACTCACCATCCAGAGTGCCTTCCGGTTCGTAGTTGTTCTGACGCTTCACGTTTTCACTCAGCAACCTGGCCTTCACAAATTCGAATGTGCACTGCTCCGCCGGCAGGGTTTCGAGGACTGTCACCAGCTGCTGGAACGATTTCGGTATGGTTTGCAGCAAATTGAACACCACCAGCCGCTCGTGCATCACGATGCCCGCCGAGCCCAGCTCCTGGATGATCCTCTCGAACCGCAGCAGGTGCTCTTCCATCGGTTCCGCTTCGCTGTACTTCATTACGGCCAGTTGCTTCAGTAGGTAAAACTGGCCGGAAATTCCCTTCTTCGCGAACAAGTTCTGCAACGTTGCCCACATCGACTTCGGAGTAGACTTGACCTTGATGTACTCCAGCTGCGAATCTGCGATCTTCTCCACCAGCAACGACTTGCAACGAGCTTCCAGAAGTTTCCGCTCCGCCAGCTTCGTCTCCCTCTGCGCCTTTACCTGTGCCGTATCCGTTTCAGCCACTTGGATCTCCGGAATTTCGTCCGCTTCTCGCCGGATGCAATCGATTAGCTGCCGCTCCTCCAATAACGTCTCCATCCGGAAACTCCAGTTAGGGAAGTTCTTCCCGTCGAAAAGGTAGGGCTTCTGTTCCGCTTGCATTCTTCCGGTTCTTCGTGAAAAAAAAAAATTTCTTCGACTAACAATCTTCCGTTTCCAAGGGTTACAGGATGGCTGGGGCCATAACCTGTCGTGATAGTAGAGAGTTATGGAAAGACGACTACTTCTGTCGAAGAATAATTAGAAGAATGATTTATTTAACTTCAAACTCAAACGCATGGCTACTACGATCTAACATATCTTAATAGAGCTACTACGATCGGTTTGCTCGTTCTTGACACGTTTCATCGAACCGGTTGATGTCCGTACTGTAATGACGGGAGTGACTCCATCGTCGTCTCACGCTTACTTCAGCTTACTCACCGGGTGAGTCGATCGTACTCAATATCGTCTGATGCATTAGGTTGTCAAAATCTGAGTAAACGAGAAATGTCAAACTGAGTAAAAGCCACTCAGTCAGCCGAATTCGTAACTAAGAAAAAAAAAATGCCAGCTGTGTCGGAGCAAACGATCTAAGAAACGGTGAAATTATTGTATAACACTGACCGAAATGAATTAAGGTAAGTAGGAATTGCATGCGAAGACAGTTTTCAGTCGTCTTCAGCTGTAGTTAAATGAACCTGGAGCAGGTAATTTCCATTTTTTATCAAAACAAATAAAAAAAAGAAACTTCCCGGCTGAAAATATCACAGAGTGGTTTTGACTCACTCTGCGCGAGAACGTTGTTTACTCAAAAGTGAGTAAAAATGCATCTTCCTGCTGAAATGAGCATGTTCGACTCAATTTTGAGTTGTTGCGAGTTACCGTGCTGGGTTAAGTTTTTGTATACGGCCCATCTTCCATTGTGTGGATGGTTGATTTGTGTCGACAATAACAACAAGTCTGTCGATTTGCATTTCTACTGCTGGCTGCCAATGTTTTGATCGTGTTTGAAACTGCGTTAAATATGCGAGACGCCAACGTATTCAGAAATCTTGGAGCTGCCGCTGGACCAATTGCCATCGAGTGAGGTGATTCATATGGACATCACGTAAATCTGGATTTGGCATAGTCAGCCCAGTGGCAAGTGCGTAGACAACACGTTATACTGTGACAACGGGCACAGCACAGCAAAATAAATGTTTTGGGCCCGGGACATGCTGCCTACTGTCAAACTCTGTTGTTAGTATAGGCCTTGTCACTGGCCTGGGCATAGTAAGCAGTGAACCTCCAGTCAAGAAGTGTGCTGGTGCTAACGCTTCTAGTTCTAATGGATCATCGGCTAGAGCTGTCAATGGTCTTGAGTTTAAACAGCCTTCTACCTGTGCTAGCAGAGTGACAAAGTCTTCTTGTGATACAGGATTGCTACCGAGAACTCGTAGAAGGTGGAACTTCGCCGAACGTTCCGCTGCCTCCCATAACCCACCGAAATGTGGGGCACTCGGAGGGTTGAAATGCCAAAAAATGCCTTCATTCGCACATTCTTTTGACACTGTCTCACGATGTTCTTTGCCTTTCAGTAACGCGATCAGATCCTGAATTTGATTCCTGGCACCAACAAAGTTTGTACCATTGTCCGAGTAAATATCCGTACTCCGTCCTCGGCGGGCAAAGAATCTTCGTAACGCTTGAAGAAACCGTTCTGCCGACACATCAGAGATGAACTCCATATGAACCGCTTTCGTTGCCATGCACACGAAGATCGCAACAAAGCCATTGGCCGGTTGTCGTCCACGTCCTGCTCGGGTATGGGCTGGTCCGAAGAAATCGACACCAGTCTTGGAAAACGGTTTCGAAACCGTAACTCGAAAACAACGCTGGCACTGACGAACAACCTTTCGCGCAAGATTTCTACCACCTAGTGGCCAATATCGTTGCCGAACCGTACTCAAAAGTAGTTGAGGCCCAGCGTGAAGATGTTTGCGGTGATAGAAGCGTAAAACGAATTCCGTGAATAAATGTCTAGTGGGTAAAACCATCGGGTGTTTTGTCTGTTGTGATTCAAGTGCGCTAGTCTACCACCAACTCGCAGGATACCGTTTTCATCGATTCGAGGGTTAAACCATTCCGCTTGCACTTTCCGGATAATCGCGTATTCTGTCCGTCTTTGTTCTCCTGGACACCGTAAGTTGTCCATGAAGCGTAGCCAGTAAGCTGTTGTGCGAATTAGCCTAGTAAACGATGAGAACTTCACTAAGTAATCCGAAACGAATTCTCTTTTCATCGACGAAGCGCAAACCACCACATTGCGTCGTCGTTCGAAATCTTCTTCTGGTGGGTTTCCAGCTCCTTTAGACCATTCTTCAGGAGGATCCTCTAACCAGGTGGGTCCATGCCACCATAAGTCGTGCTCGAGAATATCCTTCGGAGCGATTCCGCGTGAAATTAGGTCAGCGGGATTGGTGCTTCCCGAAACATGTTTCCCTCTGTCAGCGCTTGAATTTTGGCGACCCTGTTGCCACGAAAGTGGGCCACATTCCTGGAGAAGAACGAATCCAGTGGAGAACACAGGTTGAGACCGACCAGAAGTTAACGCTGCCGTCTGCTTTCAGAGATTCCGCTACCTTTTACCCAAGGTTGAGCCACTAGAAGAGCACCACATAGCTCCAACCGTGGCAGTGATTGAGGTGCTACCTTTGATTTCGAGGTCAGAAGGTGCACCGAAACCGAACCATCTTGTCGTTTACTCCGAACGTAGATTGTGGCACCGTAAGCGAGAATTGATACATCTGAGAAGCAGTGGTATTGCACGGGCACCGCTCTTGGTGCTATGCCACACCGTTATATGCGAATCATGTTCAGTGCAGGAATTTGCTTGTGAAATGCTCGCAATTCCTCACCCACCGTTCCAGGTAGTGGGTCGTCCCATTGCAGACATTGCCCGTGTTCTCCCTTCAACCACAAGAGCATTTGCATGAACATTTTTGCTGCTGTGATCGTCGCACCGAGCAGTCTCAGTGGATCAAACAATTTCGCAATGAAGCAGAGCACTTGTCGCTTCGTTAGGATCTGGTCATCCGTTTGTGGTGGTATCGTGAACGAGAACTTGAAACAGTCCACGTTGGGAACCCAGGTCAAACCCAATGTTTTCACCTCTGCATCCTGGTCCCAGTCGATCCCATTAGAATCCGGTAGCGCCAAATTCTCCTTCGGAATGTCTTCAAGAACAGAGGGACAGTTGGAGGCCCATTTGAATCCTCCACGGTTCATCATTGCGTCGATTTGTCGCCTCAATTCGACCGCAGATTCGGCGTCGTCCGCTCCAGACATAACGTCGTCCATATGCACGTCCTCTTCTACTGCTGGTGCAGCCAAGGGGAACTGCTCTCGTTCGTCACTTGCCAGCTGCTTCAACGTACGAGTCACCTGATATGGTGCTGATTTGGTGCCATATGTCACCGTCAGCAGTTCATACGCTACAACGCTTCCATCGGTCCCCAACCAAAGAACGCATTGAAGAGGAGTTTCGATCAAGTTCGGCCAAATCTGTCGGGACATATTCTCAATGTCGGCTACAACCATGACCTGACGTGTACCCTGCCCATGTGTGTTGAATGGGTGCGATTAAAGAGCCTGAATTTATAAAGAGATCTTATCAATTTGACAGGTCTTCTGCTCGATTGGCTTTTCCTATGACTTTGACAGACAATCGATTGTTTTTCAATTTTGCCATTTCGTCTCTTTATAAATTCAGGTTTTTTAGGAGCGATATCTTACGCAGGTGTGGAAGCTGCCTTCCTGCACATTCGATTGCCGTTCATGGATGTCAATCGATATCCGTCGGTGATTGGCACTAGATTGCGGAACAGAGATTGACGTTAAATAGAGGAAAGAAGAAAAGAAGAGCATTAAGAAGGATTCTGCTTGCTGAATTGTAAAAGTAACCACACGTATGCCAATATTTACTAAGCTCAGTTTGAAGACTAAAGCTAATCCGTTGTATGAAATAAATCAGTTTAAAGTAAACTTCACTGGGGTGTTTCCCGACCCATTATTTTCATTCTCATTTTTTAGTGGACACCCGTTAGTAGAGGGGACTGATTGCTCGTGGTTTTCTCGAGGTTAGAAAGGACAACTTTTTTTTTTGGGTTCGATCAGGGGAGGAGCATGGAAATGGGGTACCGTTGTCTCAACAGAGAGTTGTCGCCAGCACTATACCGTTGTGCATTGTGACGGTCAGACTCATCGAGATGAAGTCACATGACAAACAGGTAATGGAATTAAATGGAAATTACTAATCCTTCTATCTTTCTTTACAATAATAAGTTGAAATGACGGATCATATTAGGTTTAACTTTTCCACCAGCTTGAGCCCAACATTATCTCTCCTTACTGCAACGCTGAACCCATCGAACAATCATTCATCAATGCAGACAGGCAGTTCAGAATGGTCGGAATCGATTGAACTGCTGCTGTCGGAGTATAATGAAAGGGTTGTGGTTTTTTACGTGGTATATAAATTCAATTTTCCACCATCACACCGATGAGTTAGTACAGCTGCCTCGACATCAGCATGGATATTGGGAATGGATGGAAACGGAATAATTTACGGCTCGGGGGCGTAGAATCAGCAACAAATTTTCACCATTTCACCCTGACATAAATTAGTCTGATAGTATCACATGTTGATGGCACTTGCGATTTTATGATCCCATTAATTCGCATGTACTCAAAGCGACCACCTCCTTCATCCCGCCCAAACCAACACTCTGTTCAAATAAATTAGCAACTGCTGCAGAGATAACGTGTTTGCTCGATGTTTCAGGGTTACAATGATAAAGCCGGCCTGAGTTTCATCAAGATAATCACAGTGACGATCATTCCAATGCCCGATACCACCGATTCCAAGAACAAAAAACTATCATTGCCAAGGTTCGCACTCTGGGGATTAATTTCTCCATCCATCGGAAAATCTTACCCTGCCAGTGAAGCTCCCCCGTTTTCTAGCAAAAACTTGAAAGAGAATACTTTCGAAATTAAAAAACTTTACTCCTTCGAGAGATCGATCGGTTTCATTGTTTCCATTGGCCGCCATCGTCTATCCAGCCTTTCGACGCTTCCGCAACACGGTCAAGAGAATAATCGGCGTCGTCTTTTGCCCTAGTACTTTCCCCGAACAGGACCGCAGTCCAGCGGGGCACGGCCCGGAATGAGCTGCAACATTTTCCTAGTGAAAGTTTCTCGATTCGGTTTCCACGAGCCACAGCAGTGGGCGGCACACAATGAGGGAGGATAATTGCCAATAATCACAGCATTCGGTGAACGTTACTTAACTACGAATATTTTTTTTTTCTCGTTTCGTGGAAGCAAAGTCGAATTTTCCTCTCAAGATTGAAGTGGTAGACCTAAAGGGTGAATATCGAAATCTCATTCCTGGAAGAACTTTTTTCTTATTTGCGTTATTTAAAGTTGGTCTCTGTTCGAGTGTCAATCGCCAGGGGCTAGGGAGTGTGACTACACACCGGAACCTACATATCGAAACCGTCATCACAAGGGTCGGGAGCAACGCAACGCAACGGTTTTACTACACTTCCGAAGAGTGTGACCAGAAATGTAATGCCTATAATCCCATATCAGTCCCGGATGGAAAAAGTAGGCATTGAATAACTGGCAGCTAAAGTTACGAAGTGCAATTCCCATGTAAATATTTGAAAAAAATAGTAATTTACTTGATATTTTTTTCAAGTTAAAGTCTGTTGCAATGAAGTTTGCATGATTTGTTATATCAGCAAGATATATGGCGCTTCAAAAAAAATAAAATAAAAATAAACAGAACTGTAACTTGTCTTCTGGACGATTGATTTTCAGGATGGGACTGATATGCGATTACTTTGCTTGATGGGACAAACTGACTTGATGTTGTTCTCACATTTTTCATGATCAAAGTCCGTAGTTTTATCATGTGTTATGAAAGTAGATGCCAATTGATAGTGGATAGCGTTATTATCTTAAAATTGACGAATATCCATATGGGACTGATATGCGTTTATAGGCAGTGTACACACCGAAAATTCACCAAAGATTTCAGCCAAATGATTTACTGAAAAGCAATCAGCAATCTACGATTTTACTGAAAATTAGCAATTTGGTTCGTTTTAACTGAAAACCAGCAACTTGACCAGATTGCTGAAAATTCAGCATATTTCATCGTATCGTTTTCACTCTGTCAAAATAAGATAAAAAAGTCGCCAATATTTTTGTTTTTCGACTACGCTGAGTGCAGTGTGCGTGTAGTTTTTGAGTAATTATTCTGCAACAAATTAAGTGCGTAATGGTTCCGAAAGTTCAGAAGCTCTGCTGAATCTGAAAGCTGACAGTTGTCACGTGGAGGAGTTGTTCGGTAAGTAGAATAGTTAAATACAACCTTGTATTTTCTTCAGTCTCGTGAGCAATGGCAGACACCCTGAAGTGTTTCTACTGCCATCAGTTGGTTGAGGGATATATTGATGGACTTCGACGACACCTTAAAAGTACACGAGAATAAACATCATTTTGATAAGGAGCTTGTGCACATCACATGCACTAAAAAAGGTTGCAGGATGAGCTACCGGAAGTTCAGTAGACTGAAGCAGCATATCATCAAAAAAACATCCCATAAGGGCACCAGATTCCCACCACTAACAGCAGCATAAACAATACCACCAACAATTCGATCAGTTACAGCCAGACAATTCCAGTTGCACTGAGGAGAACATCGCACTCATTATGGGCGCTGGAACCGCAAACCTAGTTGATGAGGTACTAAGTGACACTTCAATCGAATCTCTTCGAAAGATTGCATGGAAATTAAATTGAATTTGTTTCAATAAATCAAAATGATTCAAATAAACCGAAATTAATTTTGTGTTGAATAAACCAGTATGATTAGAACTTAAAAGCTGCTTTTTCGGTACAATGATAAATATTGCTGAATTCTATCAGCAAAGTGCTGTCAAATTATGCGATTGCCGAATTAGCTGAATTTTCAGCAATTTTATTAAATATGCTAATAATTCAGTAAACCTCTGTCAAGCAGAAGGAAATTTCACATTGATGAAAATTCCAGTAATTTTATATTGCTGAAATGATTACTGAAATTTCAGCTCAGCAAAATTCAGCGAAAAATTGCTGATTTTTAGCGTTAAAAATTTGGTGTGATAGAGCCTCTGAAAATCCCAACGACCTCGGCTGGGATTGATATCAGACGCACTGGGGTGAGAGGTAGCCATGCTCATCACTCAACTACTAAAGGCATAGAAGTATAATTGAGGGGCTTAAGGTGATTCCTTGAAGAGTTCAAAAATGGCCGCCACATAGGCTATAAATTCACTTCCACCTCAAATTTTCAATTACACAAAACTCAGAAATTAGAGTTCCATTTCACCTGAAATTTCTACTGTATGTATGCTGCAGCGCAGCAAACGTGGAGTAACAGTTTCATTGCAGTACGTGTCGTGGAAGCTTATATTTGTGCACTTAAAATTTCGAAGCGGTAGCGAGAATAAGGATCTCACAGCGAACCACCTTAAAGGGAAACATATCATGCAAGAACGTCCTGTGCATAAACTATAATGAATGTAATTCCTCATGAGTGGAAACCAAAAATAATTTTTTCCCCCTTAATTACGATTTTCTACCATTTTTCACAACTTTCCACGACAAACCAAACTAGAATAGAACTGTTCAAGTGTGTTTTATTCAAAATATTCAACATTTTGTGCAAAAATACGCGGAATCATGAACTAAATGTGATATACTGCATGATATGAGATGTTTTGACGTAGAATTACGTCTTTCGGCAACATATTGGAGGTGCAATAACAATAATAATAAAAAAAAAACAAAATCAATCGCGCTACGCGAAAAGTAGTCAGGTTTTGTTCGCTAATAATTCTGTCAGTAGCGAATGGATTTTAATTCTAAACAAGTCATTCGATTGGAAAGTTTTCTACGAATCTGATAAAATGAACACTCTATCAATTTGCAATAGTTTACTAATGAACATTACACAAATGTCCAGCTGTTGCAATGGTGATCACAATTATCACCGATAGCCTGCAAAAAGCGCTTTCCCTGCAACAGATTTCAAAATAGAATTCCATCTGGTCTCGCCGAACGGTGCTTATTCAATCATCACCACACACGGTGTCCGGTCAGTCATCATCAGCAGTGCTTTCGGCGCGTGGCGTTGAATATAATTCTCCAATACACGAAAGGCTGCCCACAAGCAGCGAGCTGCAGCCAACACGAGCGTCACATCATTGAAGAAAGAGGAAGAAGCCGCACCGCTACTGATCGGATTCAGTAGCTCTTCGTGAGTCGCTGTGGGCCATCTATGCCAAGCGCGTCACCCTCGTTCTAAACAACATACAGCTCGCCAGCCTCATCCGTGTTGAGCACCCTAATGATTTTTTTTTTGTAAATTAATTTATTTTTACAGGCTCAATCGAATAAACTTTACAGAGCCAAATTATCTTTTTCGTTATGCATTATTAATGTTTTAAATCTAAAGTTAAAATCTCAAGTTAAAGGAATTGAACCGATTACACGCGATCGTCTCGAGGTTAGTGGAGATTTACAGTTTCATGGATGGGAGAGGAAAAAGGAGGTTTGAAATATGATTTACGATACAAATATTTAATTATTCCTAAAACATGAACTTATTCCTATTCAACTTGGTATCAACAGTGTAAACGTTCTATTATTACAAATTAAACATTAAAAAAACCCATACACACAAAATACAAACTAAACACAATGTTGGCCGAGCCAACTGGAGGGAGATTTCCGAAACAATGAACCACCACAGGAATTTTAGGTTGGTTAAAATTTCCTTTAATAAAGAATTAATTAGTTTTTAGAATACGGGTATATAAATTTGCTTACGTTTAGTGCCTCCTAACCTCCTTTACCACGATTCCACTGAGCCAGATCTCCCAATTTAGGTTAAGCTGCATGAATAGGTATACATTTTAGGATAAGCTTTTTACTAATTCGTTTAGTTAGTTTAGGATTCAATTCTTACCTTTGTTCAAACTAGTATTACTAAATTATAGAATAAACAACTTGTAGGATAACCAATTGTAGGGTAATAAATTCTAGGGTAACCAATTCTAGAATAATCAATAAACCAACTGTAGGATAAATAATAATAGGAATTTATGAATCGTATGCAACTAATAATCCATCACTTCACAACTAACCACTTTTAATCGTAACTGCTTATAATTGTAACTGACTAAGCTCAAAAAACATCTAAATGCACTAGATTAAATTATTGCCTTACTACGATGCCGTGGCCTTTGCATGAATCAGCAGTTTGCTTGTTCTCTCTCCCTGTCAAATTGCCTTTCATCGTCCCTAACGCCAGTCATGCCAACGGTCGATGAAGACAAGGTGTTGTTAAGGTAGGTGCGTACCGTCCGAGGGACGTGACACTCCCCCCCGTACGTGGACCCGGTCCTCCGGTCCAGCTTACTCCGTCTCGCGCCTGACATCCAACACTGCCAGCTTCACCGTTGGCCGCTCGTAGATCCCGCTGATAGTCTGCACGGTAGCCTTACGAGTTTGTCCTCCGCTGGTTACCACTCCGATGACCCGCCCTTTGGGCCAACAGTTTCTGGGGTTCTCGTGGTCCGCAATGACCACAATATCTCCTACCTGCAAAGGTTTCATCTTCATGTGCCACTTCGAGCGCCGTGTTATATCGGGAAGGTAATCCCTAATCCAGCGTTTCCAGAACAGGTTTGCTAACCACTGGGACGTTGGGAACCCTCGTTGTAACACCGCAGTATCCGCATCGATCGTCGTCAACGGCTTAGATCCATCAGATGAGCCCAAAAGGAAGTGGTTGGGAGTTAAAGCTGGTGCGGCTTCGTCGTCGATGGGCACGTGAGTAAGAGGGCGCGCGTTGAGTACACCTTCTATTTCCGTTAGAGCGTTCCTTAACTCTTCATCGCTTGGTCGTCGTACACGTAGAACTTCCACCAGATTGCGCTTGACCGATTGGACTAGACGCTCCCAACTACCGCCCATGTGGGGCGACGCTGGTGGGTTGAAGTGCCAAGCCGTGGATGAAGTAACGAACTCGTTCATTAGTTGATTTTGGTCGATTACCTGATGGATTTCCTGTAGCACCCGGTTGGCACCCACAAAGTTGGTTCCTCGGTCGCTATAAAAGGCTACAGGTGTACCTCTTCGAGCGATAAAGTTTTTTAAAGCCATAATGCAAGAGCTTGTTGTGAGAGTGTTGGCTACCTCAATATGGACGGCTCTTATCGTCAGGCAAGTCAGTAGAACACCCCATCTTTTTTCGACCCTTCGACCCACAGATACCTCAATTGGGCCAAAATAATCGACCCCCACATGTGCGAATGGCCTTGTGTATGCGGACAGCCTTGCTGCTGGAAGATCGGCCATTTCTGGTGGCCGAGGAAGAGCGTCTCGGTTTTTGCACCACTGGCAGTTCTTGCGAATTTTGGCTAGAGTCTGTCTCAAACGGAAGATGCTAAATTTTTGACGGACTTCATTGACAACGATCTCGTAGTTGCGATGCAAATATTTTTCGTGGTAATGTGCAAGTATTAACGATGTCACTGGGTGAACTGGTGGTAGAATAACAGGGTTCTTCGCGTCACTATGTAAATAGGAGCACACTCCGGTTCTGCCTTTCATTCTCATGACACCCAAGTCATCTACAAATGGACTCAATTTATAGATAGAGCTGGTCTTCGGAATCTGCTTAACTGTTGCCACTTTTGCATCCAATGTTGCGACTTCATCCTGGTATACATCCCGTTGCGCTTGTCGGAAATGGTATGCTTCAGCTTTTCGTAGCTCTTCGGATCACAGAGGTCCAGAAACAGGTGAATCTTTGCAATGACGACGTCGGAGATTCGAGCAAAATCGGAGTACGTATCCAGTTACCGCTAACAGCCGCCGCCAACTTGAAAATCTGCAAACGTCGATTGCCGGTTCCGGAGCTTTGTAGTGAAGAAGTATACTGGGTCTCATGTCTTCCTCAGTGGAAAGAGATTTCAGTGGAAGCTCGGGCCATGTCTCCTCTGTTTGCATCAGGAACTCAGGACCCCTAAACCACCTGCTTCTGGATGATAAATCGAGATGGTCCCGCCATCGTGTTCCATCGTCAGCCACGTTCATTTGGGTTGGTACCCATCTCCACTCTTGGAGGTTTGTTGACTCCAAAATTTCGCTAACTCTTGATCCTACGAATGCGCTGTACCGTTTGTGGTCGGCTCGTAGCCAACAAAGTACATTCCGAGAATCGGTCCAGAATGTGCGTTTGGAGATTTTCATTGTCAGGTTTTGTGTAACGCTAGCCGCCAGTCTGCAGCCGAGAACAGCAGCCTGCAGCTCCAGCCGTGGAATTGAAGTGTACTTGATAGGTGCTACCCGTGTCTTGGCAGCCACCAGCGCGCATTCCACGTTACCGCCTTCCGTTAATCGCAGGTATACGACCGCCGCCATGGCGCTTTCGCTCGCATCTACAAAAACGTGCATTTCGATAGTAGCAGCTTCCGTTGACGTCACAATTTGCCGGTAGCATCTAGGAATCCGCAGTTGTTCTAACTCTGGCAGCAAACGTACCCAATCACGCCATCTCTCGAACAAATTCTCAGGAATACTCTCGTCCCATTGAACATTAGCGCGCCATACTTCTTGCAGGAGGATTTTCAGCAGGATCAGGAAATGATCGATGAGACCTAGTGGATCGTAAATTGTCATTAGCGTCCGGAGAATCTCCCTTTTTGTAGGGCAACGACTTCCATTGAGCAACGCTTGATCAAATCTCGTCCAGCAAATCTTGTACTTGAAGACATCATCTCGCGTATCCCACCACATTCCCAGTATTTTCTGGTTTGCTAGCTCGGTAGTAATATTTAAGTCCTTTTCAACCGCCTTCTCTCCGTTCATTTTGAGTTGTACCAATGACGAGTTCGATACCCAATTACGGATCTCAAATCCACCTTGCATGTGTATGAACCGTACTGCTTCAGCCAGCTCAACCGCTTTCTGTTCCGTTTCTACGCTTATCACCATGTCGTCCACATAGTGCCCTTCTTTGATGACGGCTACCGCTTCCGGAAATTCTTCCTCGAATCTGTCGGCGTTCCTGTTCTTCACATACTGGGCCGTGGCTGGGGAACAGCTCGCTCCGAAGGTCATAACTTGCATTATGTATGTGCTCGGCCCGTCTTCATCACGATCACCCCACAGGAAACGCTGGCAATGCTGGTCTTCGGGAATGATCCCCATCTGGTGGAACATCTCTCGAATGTCCGCACACACACCGATCCGATACTCCCGAAACCGATATAGTATGCCAACCAACGATGCTAGTAGATCTGGACCAGTGAGGAGTGCCGAGTTCAAGGATATTCCATACGCTTGTGCGGCAGCGTCCCAGACAATCCGCACTTTTCCGGGTTTATTTGGGTTAAATACCGGGAAAATAGGCAAATACCAAACCCGATCGTACTTTGCTGCAAGCTCCTCCGATGTCAACTTACGGATGTAGTTTTTCGTCCTATATTCCGCAATCTTCTCGTTCATGGTATTCGCCAGATCCTCATCCTTTTCCATGCGCTTCTCCAAACATCTCCAACGACGAACTGCTACAGCTTCATTATCCGGCAAACGAATTTTATCAGAACGCCACAGCAGTCCCGTTTCGTAGCGGACTCCGTTGAAGTGTGTACGAGATTCAAGCAGTGACATGGCACGTTCGTCATCTTTAGACATTCGGAGCTGGTTCGGCTTGACTACCAAACTGTCGATGGAAAAGTAATCTTTTACCATTTGGTTGAGATATGTTTCGCTTTGCTCGTTGCAGGTACAGATATGATAAGTGTGACTGGTGTTGTTTAACGAGTTCTCCATGGTCCAACCACCATACACCGTCCAGCCGAGATTTGTTTTCACGGCAATCGGTTCACCTATCGTTCCCTCGCGGCTCCGACGAACTAACATGAGATTGGCGTGCCGTAGACCTATCAGTATTCGCGGGCGGACGTTTGAATAAGATTCAACCGGCAATCCACGTAAGTATGTGTGCTTCTCCGCGAGATGAGCCATATCCAAAGATTGGAAGGGTAACTGCAACTCTTCAACCGTTCTTACGTCCTGAAGCCACGTTCGTTTCCCTCCGTGTCCGCTGATCTCAATGTTTACACTCCTTGAATTGGACTCGTACCGGTGTGTGCCACCCGTCCACTTTAGACAAAGTGGAAGGACATCTCCAGACAGATTTAACTCCTCGGCTAATTCCTGGTCGATTAGAGTGAGCTCTGATCCGTCGTCCAAAAAGGCGTGACACTTTGCCTGCACTCCATTTCCAAACAGAGTTACTGGCAAGTAGCGAAAAGAACCGGGACCCATACCAGACTGGTGTGTATTCACATTGCGTTCTTCATTCTGACTTTGCGGTTCACGTGTGTTAAGTGCGCCTCTGCTCGGTCCTGCTGGAACAGACATATCCTTATGGAGTAATACATGATGCTTGAAGGTGCAACCATTCTTTCCGCAAACAACAGAGTTGCAACCACCTTTGTGCTGTCGTAAACACTTG
The DNA here is from genome assembly GCF_037179485.1 of Ochlerotatus camptorhynchus. Classification (NCBI taxonomy): domain Eukaryota; kingdom Metazoa; phylum Arthropoda; class Insecta; order Diptera; family Culicidae; genus Ochlerotatus; species Ochlerotatus camptorhynchus. The sequence continues at coordinate 103,228 of NW_027040831.1, forward strand.
CGGCAAAAGTTGAATCCACGAACTGTCGCCCATCTCGCTTCGTACGATAGCTCCTGGAATCGCTTGCATTTCCCGAGATTTTTGCAATCACCCTTGCATGCCGGGCAAGGTTTGCTGTCTCCGGTCACTGTGCTGCTTGGAGTCGAATGCTGTTGCTGATGTTTGTCCTTGGCAATGACCTCTGAGTGAGTATTCACGTACTTTTCCTTTCGAACTCGTTGAAATTCCTGATTCTTGCTCCCTCGGCACTGAGGCTCGAACACCACGTTCACATCTTCCGCCAAATTGTAAATCCATTGGCTGAAGGTGGTCAGTTGCACCTTGGAAAGCTTCCTTTTGTACCGCGCCCAGTCCAGTCGTATTTGCGGTGGCAGTTTCTTGACGAACTCCTTCAGCAGCGTCATATCAAACATGTACTCTTGTGCTCCACAAGATTCTACAGTGGCACACAGATTTTGTACCTCCAGAGCAAAATCCACAAGCTTGTCCATAGCGTCAGGCTTAATACTCGGCATCGACACAATTTTGTCCTTCAGGTACTCGATTATTGTCTCCGGCCTTCCGAAACGCAATTTCAATGCACTGATCGCTCTTTCCACAGTTTCAGGTCGCATTAAGAAACTTCGAACGGCATTGAATGCGTCCCCCTTCAAACAGTTTCTCAAACGAATCATGTTTTCGGCTTCGGTATACCCGCACATCTTCGTAGTATCCTCATACGTAGACAGGAACATTGGCCATTCCTCAGGATTACCGTTAAATTTAGGTAACTCGCGGGGAACGACCTGGCGCGCTGCTAGTTCGTTTTTGGAGAGTTGGTTGTTGCGTACGGGCCTGCTGGCGTCTTTCCGTATTTTCCTGGTTGGTTTCATCGTCGATCTCCTGCGTCGCCTGTCATCGTCATCACGATCCGTTTCACTGACAGATGTTGGCTCTTCTCCGGAACCCTCGCTCGAATCTTCGCTGGAATCGTCATCCTCCCACGAATCTTCAGTCTCGCTTTCGTTTTCCGAATCAACGCTGGAATCTTCGATCGACGTACGCTTCTCGTCTCGATGCTTCAACCAATCCACCACTTTCTTACGGGAAATCTGCAGATCAGGAACAGACTCACCACTGCCTTCCAAATCAGCCATCTCCTTCAGGACGTCAAATTTCTTCTTCACTAATTTCCGCTTACGACGTATCTCTTCCTGCATCAATGCTTCTTCTGCCTCAATCCGCTTAAGTTCCACATCCAAACGCGCTTTGGCTGATGCTGCCGATGCAACTGAACCTCGAACTGAACCGGCTTTGCGCACTATCGACTGTACTGCCGCCTTCACACGCTCCTTGTTTCCGCTCGTTGTAGCAACTGGAACTGCTCCACGTTGCCCATCCGAAACACCAACACCATCGGCCCGCTTCGCTGTAGCGGTCACCTTCTTCGCACATTTCGCATTACTTGGCCGAACCACCTTCTTGATGAACGATTTTTTCTGCAATGGTTTCTTCCTTCGGGATTTCACACATTTGGTTGCTTTCGCGGTAGCGCATTTCAAGCAAACCCAACTATGGTCCATGACGTCCGCGGAAACACCCACACACGAGAAATGGTGCCACACATCGCAAGTGTCGCATTGCACCATATCATCATCGTCCAGCTGATCGCAATTCGCACAAGTACTCTGAACCACCGGTGTGGCTTTATGCACTGGATTGGCACGATTTTGAGATTTGGGAGTCGAGCTCGCGACTGCGTCGCTATGAGGACTTTTATCCGACATCGTTCCTTGGTAAACGAAATTTTAATTTGTTGGCCGAGCCAACTGGAGGGAGATTTCCGAAACAATGAACCACCACAGGAATTTTAGGTTGGTTAAAATTTCCTTTAATAAAGAATTAATTAGTTTTTAGAATACGGGTATATAAATTTGCTTACGTTTAGTGCCTCCTAACCTCCTTTACCACGATTCCACTGAGCCAGATCTCCCAATTTAGGTTAAGCTGCATGAATAGGTATACATTTTAGGATAAGCTTTTTACTAATTCGTTTAGTTAGTTTAGGATTCAATTCTTACCTTTGTTCAAACTAGTATTACTAAATTATAGAATAAACAACTTGTAGGATAACCAATTGTAGGGTAATAAATTCTAGGGTAACCAATTCTAGAATAATCAATAAACCAACTGTAGGATAAATAATAATAGGAATTTATGAATCGTATGCAACTAATAATCCATCACTTCACAACTAACCACTTTTAATCGTAACTGCTTATAATTGTAACTGACTAAGCTCAAAAAACATCTAAATGCACTAGATTAAATTATTGCCTTACTACGATGCCGTGGCCTTTGCATGAATCAGCAGTTTGCTTGTTCTCTCTCCCTGTCAAATTGCCTTTCATCGTCCCTAACGCCAGTCATGCCAACGGTCGATGAAGACAAGGTGTTGTTAAGGTAGGTGCGTACCGTCCGAGGGACGTGACACACAAGGTTAATCAAACTTACAATCTAAGGTTAATATTCTTTAAGAAAACATAAATGAAATCCAACTCTGTAGTATGGTGCCCGTACCAGTCAACCTGGATTGGTAGGATCGAAGCAATTCAGAGAAAATTTGTGAGATATGCCCTACGACGCCTTCCGTGGCGAGATCCGTAAAACCTACCACAATATGGAGATCGATGCAGATTATTGGGACTGCAGACGCTTGAGCAGAGACGCAAGGATGCCCAAGCGGTGTTTGTAGCTAAACTTCTCACAGAAAAAACTGACACACCGGAGTTACTAGGTCAACTTAACCTTTACGTTCCTGAACGATTACTTCGCCAACGGAACTTTTTGCTGCTTGAGCCCCGCAACTCCTTGTACGGCCTTCATGATCCTGTCCGCTTTATGTCGACTAGGTTCAACGAAGTCTACATCCTCTTCGACTTCAACTCTACTGTGGCAACATTTAAGCATAGACTGACTGAATTGCATTAATGGATCGAGTGAGATTCGTTATTGTGAAAGGTGAGTAATATTCCATTGCTCCTAGTTTGTAACGATTATGCTATCTGTATCTTTTTCGGATGATGGATGTCCAATGGAGCTGATAGAGTTATAATGTTTTTTATGTTTTTGACTACAGTTGATATTTGAAGCCATGTTCACTTTATGTTATGTTCTTGTTCACGGATGTGCTTGTTTTGTAATGTTTGTACTGTATTGCGAAAAGATATGGGGTTTATACGCCATTTAAATTGGCTTTTCCCCATCACATTCATTAAGACGACAAAAAGTCAGATGAATAAATAAATAAGTAAATGTTAGATTTCAACATATCTAGATAGAGTTGGAATAAGACGTAACAGATTTTGTAAGCAATGACTTCTCTCGATGATTTTTAAGAATTCAAGGCACGCCCACGCAAACCTACATTACCGTCAGCCAGGGGAAATTTTACGCCACCTGATGGTGATGTTGATTTGCGTGGGCGAGTCTTGACTTTAAAGACATCATCGAAAGAAGTCATTGTTTACAAAAGCTGTTACGCCCTAATTCCAGCTCTATCTTGATATGGGAACTGACATCCGGTTGATGACCTTGACCAATGTCCAAAAAATACTCTTTTACAAATTTATGGTGGTCCTGAAAATGATCGTTTAGCCGTGATGGTTGAGTAATGCTGAGCTATTAGGGTGTTAAACACAGATTAGGCTGGTTGGCTGTATGTTGTTTGGAATGAGGGTGACGCGCTTGGCATAGTTGGCCCACAGTGACTCTCGAAGAGCTACTGATTCCGATCAATCGTGGTGTGGCTTCTTCCTCCTTCTATGGATGCTCATGTGGGATGGATTGCATTGCATTGGATTCGTTGTGTACTGGAGAACAATGTTCAACGTCACGTGCCGAAAGCACGTGACACACACGGTGATTGGAACTGAATCCGATCAGCGGTTGAGGCCAGACTTGATAACTAGCTGCTTTCGGGGAGCCTTTCGTTGTGTACCGGAGAACACCACCACTCACCACATCGTTTGGTAAGACCGGATGGAATTCTACTTTGAAATCTATGTTAGGGAAATTGCTTTTCACAGGCAATCGGTGATAATTTTGATTATCATAGCAACAGTTGCACATTCGTGCAATTCACATGTTGAAAAATGATTTAGTCTTAAATTTGTAGATGCGTAGGAATATTTCTGCTCGATTGGTGATTAAATTATTGAAATTGGTCCAGGGACAGCTGAGTTATTAACGTTCAAAATCTTTCATTATTTTGTTACATGTTCCATTTTCGGTTTTCACAAAGTGTAGCCCCATATATAAATCACAGACGTAGTCCTACGTTAAAAAAAATTAACGAAAACGGGACATAACGCATTTTAAACAAATTGAAAGAGGGGTGATAGAGTGTTCATGAAAGGTGATTGAAAGTAATAAAGAGGTTTTGTTTAACTAGAAAATCGACGTTACTTACATTAAAAGCGATGAGCAAAGCAACGACGAGAAGATCCACAGCCAGCCTTTCCTTCTAAGCGTGTTTCTTTTTCATTTTCGTTTCTAGCTAGCTGTGTTTTAGAAATGAAGCGTTGAACACGTTTGTATGAGAGAAACAAAACTCGAGTTCATTTTAGAGCATCGAACATGTTTATTTATTTATTTCATCAACCGATGTAGACTAGTACAAATACATATACAAATTTGTTTTTCTTAAGAATATTAAAAAATATATTGTCAGCTATTATATTTTTACTTCCTACGAGTTATGATTCCGTATGGAGTTAAAATATTGTTTTAGTTTATGCCGAGACATTGAAAAGTCAATGGTTTCGCAGTATTGATTGTAAGACGCCATCATGCGATTTAATGGCCCAAATTTTGCATAATTTGTGCGATGATGGGTTACGGCAAATAAATTTCGATTTCTGAGTTGTCGAGTAGGTACATAAAAATTTAATTTTGATAAAAGTTCTGCTGAGTTAATGCGCTGCGAAACGATATCGTTTACAAACGAAACCATTGCATATTCACGACGCTCTTTTAATGTTTGTATGTTTATAAGCATGCAGCGTGCTTCATATGATGGAAGAGGAAATGATGTCCAACCTAATTTACGAAGGGCATATAATAGAAATTGCTTTTGTACTGATTCTAATCTTTCTTCGTGCGTGATTGAAAATGGAGACCATACAATGCTGCAATATTCCAGTATTGACCTCACATAGGCAATATATAGTGTTTTAATTGTGTATGGGTCCTGAAAGTTATAGCAAAAGCGCTTGATAAAGCCTAGCATGTTATTTGCCCTGTGAATAATTGTATTGTAATGGTCTATGAAAGTTAGTTTGGAGTCTAAGATAATCCCTAAATCCCTGACTCTTTCACATTTTTCTACATTCTGATTTCCTAATGCAATTGAAATGTTTGATGGTGTTCTTTTTCTGCTAAATGATATTAAGTTGCATTTTTTTACATTCAGTTCTAATAGGCTTTTTTTACACCATGTGTAGAATATGTGTATTTCACTCTGGAATATATTGATGTCTTCATCATTTTTTATTTCCAAAAAGAGCTTCATGTCGTCGGCATAGATTAGCAATTTTATTTTTTTGAGAATGAAGGAAATGTCGTTTACGTACAGAATAAAAAGAAGAGGTCCCAGATGAGAGCCTTGCGGGACTCCTGAGGTGACTTGAATTGGGGTCGATTTCTTTCCGTTGAATTTAATTATTTGTTGGCGGTTAGTTAAATATGATTCAAGCCATTTCAGGAGTCCTGGCTCAATTCCAATTTCTTTCAATTTGAAAAGAAGCATTGTTATGTCAATTCGGTCAAATGCCTTGCTAAAGTCTGTATAGAGAGCTTCTACGTGGTTTCCATTATCCATTGCATTTAATGAATAGTCTATAAATTCAAGTAAATTTGTCGAGGTCGAACGTCCTTTAAAGAAGCCGTGTTGCATGTCAGTAATTCTATTTTTGGTTTGAAGAAATAATTTTTCATTTACAATTGCCTCGAAAAGCTTTGGAATGCAAGAGATAATGGCTATTCCACGATAATTACGTACGTCAGATTTTCGGCCAGATTTAAAAATAGGTACTAAAAATGAGCTTTTCCATATTTTTGGGAAGGTTCCGGATTCCAGTGACATATTAAAAAGCCAAAACAATGGAGCAGTGAGTTCCATTGCTAGACTTTTTAAAAATACTGGAGGAATTCCGTCAGGTCCAGGACCTTTTGAGGCGTCTAAATTCTTTAAAGCCTGCAAAATATCCTGCACTTGAAGTTGATTGACGCCAATGTCCCTTGAAAATTCTGGATGAAATGCAAAATAATCGCGGTCGCGATCTTCATCGGAAAATGTCGTATAGATTTCTTGAAAAAAAATTGCAAAAAGCTTACAATTTTTTTCCGAGCTATCCCCGACACGTTCGTCAAGATGCATTATTGATGGAAAATTGTCAGATTTTAATTTGGTTTTTACGTAATTAAAGAAGTTCTTTGGGCAGGACTTTATTTCAAGTTCAGTTTTTGAATTAAATTCTTCAAATGCATTACTGATGGCTAAATCTAGTTGATCGCATAAGTCCAAATAGATAGCCAAATTTTCACTATTATTGTGTTTTTTGTAATGTTTATGTGCTTTCTGTTTTCGATTTTTTAAGTTTTTTATTTGTCTGTTATACCAGACTGGATTTTTTGTGCTTCTGTAGCGTCTTTTTTTCTTCAAAGGTATTTCTTCCAAAATTATTCCTGATAAAATTTGGTAGAAGATGTCTACAGCAGTTTCGACATTTCCTTCATTCCTTAGAATTATTTGCCAATTGACGCTGTTTAATTTATGTTTGATTTTTTCGTAGTCTGCTAATTTGTATTCAAAGACTTCCTCGTATTCGCAGTCGTTGGGTCTTTGGTATTCGTGTACAAATAAAGAATATTCAATTGCTGTGTGAAACGCTTCGTTTTTCCACAATGGGTTTAATGATTCGGTCACACAGAAATCTTCATAAATATTCGTTAGTAAAAAGTCCAAATAGCAATTTTATTGATTTTTGATGTGGTTAATTTGGTTCAGTCCTAAATTAGCAGTTTTGTCAAAAATGAACTGCAATGTTTCATTATCCCCAACGACTGGGAGTAAGATACATTCATTTTCAGAGTCCAGAATGAAGTCAGCATGGCGTTGATTAAAGTCTCCATAGATGTGAACTTTAACCTCAGGAGGAAGCTCAGATAGAATTTGTTCAGCACTTTGGAAGAAGGCTTCATAAGTGCTTTTATGAGCATGGTCTGGTGGAAAATACACTGAGGCGAACACGTGCGTTTCACCGGCAATGTGTGATTTCACCCAAATATGCTCAAATTCTGTAAATTTTGGTGTAAAGATAATTTCTGAGTTAAAATTGGCCGAAAGAGCTATAAGGACTCCACCGCCTGACTTCTTCTGAGTTGCATGAAAATTTCTGTCGTCTCTGAATACATTAAAAGCATTTCCAAAGATTTCTTCACTTTTCACGCTTTCGTCCCAGCTTGTTTCAGTTGCCAGAATGACCGAGAAGGATGAGCATAATAAATTTTGATAGATTTCCTTCATTTTAGCTGGGCTTTTCATGCGATTGAAATTTTGACAGTAAATCAAAATTTCAGTCGCATTCTGTTTATGTGAAGAGACTTTTGGAAGTACGTCGGTTGATAAAATATTTTCATTGGTATTATTATTTACCTCTTTCTCGTCGAAAGGAGTCATGCCTTGTCATGCATATATGCCAAATAAAGGCGAACGATGTACATTATTTTTGTGTCCCGTAGTCGTGCTTTCAGGAAACGCCCGTCCCCATCAGCTGATTGCTGCGTCAAGCTTACGATGGGTGGGCGCATAGGGTCGAGTGACCATCCAGATGTTTGATTTGATGTATTTGTATTTGATTGCAATGATGACGGCGTTTCAGTCTTGTTGTTGTGTTGTACCTGCTTTTCTGTCCGGTATTGGTTGATGGTTTCACCCTTCCTGAAGTTGATGAATTTTGGGACCGAGAGGGCTGCAATTGGGTGGTCGGTGGTCAATGGCGGACCAGCAAATTGTACTTTCGCTGTGGCCAGTAGTTGCTTGTCCGATCCCTTGGCGCGGCTGTATTCATTTCCTTGGATGATGTTTTTGGTACTGCTGGTGTGGATTTGTTGTTGTTTTCGTCGTTTTCTGCTGCGTTTGGATTTTTCAGCAGCTTTTTCCTGCAACCTGCGAGTCCGTTGTTTTGCGTCAAATTTAGACCAGTCCTGCTTCCAGTGCCATTTGTTGCCTAAAAACCGCCATCCAGGAGATGAATGGTCAGTTTTTGGAGATATTGTATTTTTGTGTACTGGAGGACTTTCAGCTAACTCTTCCTCCAAGGTCTTCTGATGAGGTTCTGCAGCATTTATCTGAAGACTAGAAACAGCCCCAGATACAAATTTCACTTCCTCAAGAATTTCCAGAAGTTTCGGCTCTGGATGATGATGATGAGGTGATGATTCGGCCCCTTTTATTGAAAGTGCCATGTCATTAGATAAGCTTGATAGCCGTTCGTCAAGTAATTTTGTAATTTTTTGTGACATCAACGAATTTGATTCGTTGATGCCGGTTATTGTCGCGTGCGCTTGTGAATCACACGTTTTCATATGCTGGCCGACCGCGCTGCACATGTTATTATTGTTTTTATTTATTACTGCCAACGTTTCTTTTACGTCATTTAGCAGGTGCTCAATGCTGTCGAATAATTCTGATACTAAGCAGAATTTTTTTAGGTCAGCAGCAATGCGGTGGTTCGCGTCCGTTTGAGAGTGGATTGCTTCCACAAGTTGCTCCTGTTGATGAAGCAGCTTCCTCACGTCGGCTTCCTTCCGTAAAATGTGCTGGCAGTCAGCACACATAGGCACCATGAATGCCGTGATGAAATGCTCCCGTTGTCGCTGTACTCCGACACAGGCAGCATGGTATTTTTTGTTGCAAAATTCGCACTTCCATAGAAAGCGGTCGTCGTTGATGCTGCATGATATTACACCGCACGGCATAACTGCTTATGTTTTAAATATTCGACGCGATAATATAAGGTACAAATGGCCAGCGAGACCCACACGCGTCGTTGTCGAAGTGTAAAAAAAAAATATATATATATATACAAATTACTTGCGGACCAAAATGCAAATGCGTCCGCGCCCGAAGACAGCTCGTGGCGAAAAAAAAGCCCTGATCCAGATAGATAAGTAATACTCTGAACCTTGACAGGCCCACTAAAGACCTTATTAGACTCCGCAACACGATTCGTAGCCAGTACCAGCGTACTGGGCTGTCTAACCTGAAGACCAATTGCAACCGTTTGAACAAAATCATCCAAGCCTGTTGCCTGTTGAACTGTGGTCGTTATTTTATCCAGCAAGGTCTACACTAATCACTGTATAAAAATTGGCTGCTACTTTTTGCTATATTTTGAGTAATTGACATTTTTATACATCACTTTTTTGAGACATTTATGTTAATAACTTTATAATAAGGCATGATATATAAAGTAATGGGTATTTATTGGATGAGTCAAACCATTTTGATAATTATCAGAGTATAAAACTTATACATTTGACGAATATAGGTGAAAAAAAGGAAAAAACGCAATTTTAGAGGTTAGTTTTCCTAATTGCCCACTATCTCGCTTAATGTGAGTCATAGAGTTTTGATGTCTTGGACAACATTTCTCAACACTTTAAATTACACAACTTTGCCCTGAAAACCATTCACCTAGGATGCTCCGTTCAAAAGATAGACTCGAGTGCCACCTATTTGGCGTAAAAATGAACTAATATGAAACTTTCAAAAGATGGCGCTTTTAGTATTGAACAACTTTGTAGAACATTGTATTGCTGTAGAAAGCAAACCAACGGCGCTAGAGGTTTTGGCCAGACGAATGGCTTCGCTGCCTCACTGTGCGACGTAGGGGAATTCCCTTGTTGACGCGAGATGATCGACGAAGATTTTTGTCTCCTTCAAACTCCTCGAATGCAAGTTCATTCTCGACTGAACTGTGAAACGAATTGCTGTCATCGGTTCCATCCTCTTGCTCCGAAACTTCTTCAGGATCTTCGCTCGCGCGTACCATTAGTTAGTTCAAGGAACTTTGCGTCCCTACTAATAGTGACACGGTTCGTAGTGGAGTCCAAAAAACGATATGCCTTCCTGCCATCAGCATATCCAACAAACACCATCTTTCTTGTCTTCGGATCAAGCTTTCGTCTTCTCTCATGCGGTATGTGAACGTACGTTTCACTCCCAAACACTCGGAGGAAAGAATAGTTTGCTTTCTTCCCCCACCAAAGTTCAAACGGTGTAGCTTCGATAGCAGCAGTCGGTAGTAAGTTTTGCAGAAAATTAGCAGTTGACACTGCCTCCCCCCAATATTGTTTACCAAGTCGAGCTTCCATCAAAAGACATCGCATCATCTCTTGCAAAGTGCGATTCTTTCGTTCAGCCGTGCCATTCTGTTGAGGGCTGTAGGGTGCTGTTTGTTCCAATAGGATTCCATTTCCAGTCAAAAATGTCTTCAACTCAGTACAGGAGTACTCTCCTCCTCCATCCGAGCGTATTACTTTCGGCAACCTACCAAACTGATTCTGCATCATTTTTGAGTACTCGACTATCTTCTCAGCCGCCTCCGACTTGTGCTTCAGCAGATATAGAACGCAATACCGGCTGTAATCGTCCACCATAGTCATCAGGAAACGATTTCCTCGAGGTGTCGCAACCTCCAACGGTCCGCACAAGTCAGTATGGACAAGATCTCCTACAGCGCTACAGCAGACACATTTTTCCTTCATAGCACACTCCGCAATCAGCTTTAACATCACAATCCTGCAAATTTAGGCCATTTCCGAGACCCTCTCGAACGATCTTCTCAATCACTTGCTTATCGCGATGGCCAAGACGACGATGCCACACATGAATACAATTCTGGTTGTGGCCTGCCATCGTTTTTAACGCCTTCTGAACATAGATTTTCAGCTGATACAGATTTTCTCTTCTTTCAGCACCAAGCAGAACTTTCCCATTCTTCTGGATCTCACAACTGGTTTTGTTGAACAATACGGAACACCCTTCATCGGTCAATCTACTTACCGACAGTAGATTACCAGCCAACGCAGGAACATGGTAAACTTGCTCGATAGTCACAGGTACCTTCTTACCATTGCCATCCAGCGCACGGAATCTGCTGGAACCAACCCCTGCCGCAGCGATCTTGTTACCATCAGCAAGGCCAATAATCGAACTCACCTACGTAACGTTTTCCAGAAGCGATGCATCACTGGTCATATGCGATGTGGCTCTCGAGTCTAGACACCACACAACATCACCTGAATCACCACCGAGCAGTCCAGCAACCAGACACACCTCGTCAGCTTCTTTATTTTCGACCACTATGTTCGCCTTCTGATTGTTGGCACTTTCTTTTTCTTTGTTCTTCATGTCGTACTCCAGCTTCCGGCAGTCCCGTCGAAAATGTCCTTCTTTACCACAATAATGGCAAACTTTTTCTTTCTTCTTCTTTTGTTTCTTTTGGTTCACTTCCGTTTTCAACACTTTTTCATTACTGCCGCTAGCACTTCCACCGGACTTTGATCAGACTGTCATATGACTCGTTCAGACTTGACAGGATGATGGCAACTAACCAGTAATGTTTCAGCGGATCTCCCATGTTTAACAGCCGGTTGGCCAGTTGCGTGATTTGCGCCAAATTATCGGCCATATTTCCATCTTCCGGTAAGTACATTCGGAAGAGCTTCCGCAAAACATGTATTCTCGTGGCAAGCGATGACCAGGCATGGTAGTTCTTCAGTGACAACCACATTTCGCGAGCTGTGGCAGCATGCATGACGTGGCATGTTTGGCCATCATCAATTGAGAGACCGATCAGAGCCCGAGCCTTGCCATCTCTATAGATCCAGGACGAGTTAGGGACTTCCGGCTTCTCCTCATCGACAACGTTTCTCACTCCCTCTTTCAAAAGCACCAGCTCCATACGAAATTTCCAGAGCTCGTAGTTGAAATCATTCAATTTATCTACGGCCAAGCTCGCGTTCGTTGCCATGTTGCTATGGTACTATCCAGAATGAGCAGCGAGTAAAAAAAATGTCTTCACAAGTGAAAATGTTTTTTATCGGAGAAAAAAAAACACACTTTACATCCGATTTCCGAACGGAATTTTTCACAATTTGCAAACTACGCGCAGTGGAAGCGTGCTGGGCCCATAACCTGTTGGGAAATATCGGATATTGAACAACTATTAAAGGCGAGATTTATCGAGCAACGTTTTTATTTCAATGTGGTTCAATTACATGCTTTTAGAAGAATGACGGAAAATAAACTTCTGGTTGCATCATACGTTTTTCAAAAGAACATAGTTTGTTTGCTCTCTACGTTGTCGTTGTGCGAGGGACGCACTGATGTAGACGGCATGTGGTGTACTTTCCAACACCCCAATGCAATGCGAAGTTGAAGTTTCCGGAAGGCGGATGAGTATTCATTGAAGACACTGAAGCCAGTGGATGACCAATGCATGATCCATCAGTGAAAAATCTTCTATTGCAATTGACTTGTTGGTACTTTTCAGCAAAAATACGGGGAATTGAGATAGATCGAAGTTTTCAATCACAAGGATGTTACTGACACTACATTTGATCAATACTCTTAATGAGAGCTCCCAGAAACGGTTCTTCAGGGGTTTTACGCCTGCCAGAACCTCTAAGCTCATAATATTATTGTGTGTTGAATGCATACAGCCTAGGGCAATACGTAAACAACGATATTGAACCAGAAAGAGCCATACTCAAGAACTGAAAGAATAGCAAGGGGTAAGTCACTCAGCACAATGTGCCTGAATTATATTTTACACAGCTTGGGCACATCCATCGGCACATTGTCAGCATACCTTCGGCACAATCTCGTAGGGATTAGATTGTTGTAAATAAAATGGGAGCACTGCTGGACAACTGTCATTGAAGTTGTTCAGAACATTACGTGCTGTTTGACTGTATGTAAAGGAATATCTTCTAAATGAATATACCAGAGGAACTCAGACCAGCATTTCACTTATAGATCTAAATATGCAATGTAGGTTCTAGAGTGGACTCAAGAGGAAGAGGCAGTTAATCAGACCTCATTAGTACCTTTAATTCAAATAATGCTGCAAATCACATAAAACAGGCTAAAGAAGTATATTCATCATCTTCTATAGTTGGTCTCTAACAATGCTGCCCACTGGTTCCAACTCTTTCCGGCCGAAAAGCTAGATTTCTGGTCTGCCTTTGAGGGCATTATAAAACACTAAAACACAGGACTTTTATTACCCTATGGATCACAAAACACCGAAAGTTCACACACCTGCCAGTTCCCGCGTCATCTTCAATCCGATTAATCCTTGCGATTTCAAACCAAAACATTCAATGTGTCAGAAATACCGGGTTGCCGGGATGGGTATTTTACAAACAATCGCAGCTTGCTCTATGACCGGCACAATCGGCATACTTGCGGCACACTGACAAAAAAGATGACCCAAGATTGGTGTGCGGAGTGACCTACCCCTTGAAGAATAGTCGTTTTATATAGTTTAAGGAGGTCTTCCGGGTGAGCACTAAAATCAGCTCAATCGGTTGGAAAACAGCTGAGAAATAGCGGTGAGTGGGCAGAACCACTAACCTTCGGGGGATTTTAGTATTCGTGAAATTGCATCAAGGTAAACAAGAGGAAAGTTCACGAGTCATAATAAGTTTTCGCGTTCTTTTCCTTCTACATCCAAGGCGAATGATGATTAATGTTTTGATTACAAATGAGCTTAATATATGCTAATTTTGTTCAATGTACTTAAGAAAATAGCTGTTCAACTGCAAACAACAAAACCCCCACCAGTTCATTTACCTTCAATCAACCTGTGCTCATTAAATTGCGAACGATGTCACCGACTAAATTCAAAACTCTCAAACAAAACCTCAAACCAAGGTCTAATTTTTAACGACTTCGAACAAATCGCAGTAACCGGCGCACATTGTTAAAGCAGTAATTACCTGGGCAACAACTCCCGCCAGCAACCGAAGCAACGCATCCGCTTGACTTCATGCTCGAAGGATAAACAAGACAGACGTGTAGCGTGCGACCCATCCTTGGATTCGCTGACCTGCCCACATCATTTACCTGGTACCGGTGCTTTGCAAAATGTAGATAAACTTTGAATACATGGTCTGCAGAAGCCAACGCCTCCCACTGCCGTCGTCATCACCGGCAGCGTGGGTTTATGGTGTTGTTGGATGGTGGTTAACTACCGACCGACCGACCGACCTTACGGTGATGGAGCCAGAGAGTGTTCGGTGTTCCGCTGTTGTATGCAGCGAGCAGCAAATTCAAGGCAAGATGGTTACATCCCACAGTAGATACGAATTAGATGAAAACGAAAAATAAAAGTAGGCAAAGAATCAAGATCTTGGTAATCCTGCTTCAAGTGGACGAAGCAGGCGACCTACAAACGTTTACTGCCCGCTGGAACACTAATCCTTTAAATATTGGCTTTTGTTGCGGTGGTAGCCTGCTTTGATCCTCTCGTGTAGGGACGCCCTCGGTCGGTCATTTTCCCTCGCAAGTGGTTGCTGCGATTATGTTATCCTGTTGTGATGGCGCCGCTCGGCAAGTTTATCAATTCGGTCCCCGAGACACGTTGGCTTTTTGTTAATCCTGGAAGTGAAATGAATCCCTAAGCCGGCCCGGCGCCTGGACGGCATTTCACTACTGCAAAGCTTTTACGACTGACGGGTTTTCTGTTTTATCAAGATCCCCGGTCTGGAGTCAGACGGCTCGGTCAGATGACCTTTGAACCGAACGCCTGGCTTGGGGTGGATATGTGTTAGCATTTAATTTCACTAAGCTCTGTGTTTCTCGCCGGTTGTAACTGTAGAATTGCTGGGTATGATGTTTTTCTCTTTGAGGATTTCAAGTAAGCACAGCAAAATAACACGGAAAATGGGATTTATGTTTCAGGAACATTTTCAACTCGATTTTTGCTCCCGATTTCCGTCCGGGTTTGTTACGTTATATTTCAATCTTCTTGATCCTCTTAGGAGCGAAATGGAACTACTTTTAAATGGGAAACTTGCGAAAATGGGCCACAGAATAAAATGTTACATTTCCCTACCATTGAATCGCTGGAATCCGCTTATATTCAATGCGAAGGGTAGGTATGAGAACCGTTGTATGTAAAACTAATAAAACTTCATTGAAATCAACGATGGGAGAGTGTAGGTGAAAAGGTGTAACCGTTCTTTCTTGCTAATTGCATGGCTAATCACCAGGATGTGCTTTACACACTACGAATAGGTCGTGTAAATTTCGGTTCCCTGAGACCGGCACATGTAAGCGGTCCTTTCGACATAAGAATCAGTTGAAAGAAACGAGAAAATCAATTCAATCAAACGTTCTCTTAGTCAAGTTTTGCTTATGTTTCGGTTTGAGAACATCTAATATGGATTACGTCTCGTGTAAAAGCAGTTATTTCTAAGTATGAATTATTAAAAGGGTCAAGCCATCCCTTCTACAAGCTTCTGGAACTATCAGCGTACGAACTTGACCATGTTCTAAAACATTTCCACTAGTTCGTTAAACGACTCAAGCCCATCCGAGTCCAAACAAAACAAATTCATGTTTACATTTCATACCGTCCCCATTGTATGGAAATGCTACCTATATTCAGTTCGGTTATTTACAGGTTTCAGAGAAATAACATCAACTTGAGTGTAAAATAGCTTCCGTGACTGACGTCCGCCAAAAAACCCGGCCAGGCAGCCAGGACCACATTTTCGATTACAAAATTCCACCGATTTCGTAAATGAGCTTGACCGCACCCATCCGGAGCTCTACCGGTGGAAACTGCCAGCCAGCGCCATGGAGACGAGGAATTCAATTAATTTCGCCCAGTCGAAAGCGAAGGCAGTAGGCTGCACCGGGAGGGAATAGGGTATTTCGGGAACGCCTGATCGACGTACCGACGGTTTTAATGAGGGGTATTGCGGCTGTTGGGTAAAATTTTCGAAATTAATTACTAAACACTGCTTGACCGTGTGCAAATGCACAGTAAATGACATTTTCTAAGCTTCCTGCGTACCAGTTGACATGTTTCATTGAACAAACACAAACACGCAGCAATTGTTATATTTTGCAACGCGTTGCATTCTTCGTCACTGCGAACAATACCGACAACTTCGAAAACGTCACCGCAATACCTGTGAGAGCACGGTGGAAGCCTAGCAATTAAACGACCGACATTCCTAAACTGGCCATAAATCTCCAGCAGAGAATGCGTTTACTCTGTTGAATGAAAAACAGTCCCTTTTCTAGATTATCGCTAACCGATTCCCACCTGCCGCTTTTACCCCACATACATATTTTTTCACGTGATCATTGTTTTGGTATGGGATCGGTACCACTGCCAACAGCGACACAAACTTTGCCGAGAATGAAATTCAATTTGTGTCCCGCCCCTAACTCTCCGGGACATGAGACGGCGTATTCCCTTGTCAATTTATAGTGGCACATGCCGCTCGTGTGGGCCGTTCGCATGGCAACAGGTCCCAGCAGGCTAGGAATTATAATTGAATTAACCATACGTGCGTGCGTGACGTTTAGGTGACGATTAGTAGATTTTTTTCTGTGGTGTTCAACGATAGAGTTTTTAGCAGAGATTTAATCAATTTGACACTGTCATTTGAAAATGGCAAAAGAAAATTTACTTTTATTGACCACGGTGACCGTGACAATCAAACTTCAGGTAAGTTCTAATGCATATTCAAGAACGTTTCGAGAGAAGATCTGAGAGGTTACAAGGATTCTTCAGAAAAAATTCCATCAACACATGATGCAAGTCTCGAAATACCTAAAGGCAGCGTTTCTCAATCTATAGTCGCGGTAATTCAAACAGCTTGGTGAGAAGTATTGTGATTTGCTTATTATAATTGAAATCTCTTAACGGAATCATGCTCGCTTAAATATTTCGTCGCTCCACAATAATTTACGAATTTCACCGTCACTTAGTTTCAGGACATGGGTTAAAGGGCGAACACGAAATTATTGCGACACATTCAACAGGGCATAACTTTTTTACCATTGGGTAAAAATCAACCAAATTTTGCACACTTTCTCATTGATGTGTATTGTGTACATGCTGTCAAACTCGAAGTCGTGTTTTTCGATTCAACGAAAATGGAGGTGAACCAACGCGAGTTGAGAGAACAAATTCTTTCCAAACACCTGGAATTTCCTGACCTGTCGCACCGGCAGTTGGGAAAAATGTTGAACATTCACCATTCAACCGTCTCCAGAGTGTTGAAGCGGTTCCAGAAGCGGTTGACGTTGGACCACGGCAAAGGAGCTGGAAGAAAACCGGGACCGGAGAACAAAAAGACGGAGGGAAAGGTGAAGCGGATGATTAAATCAAATCCCAACGTCTCAAGCCGTGATTTGGCTAAAAAGATCGGCATGTCACAGAGCTACGCCCAGAATGCAAAGAAGAGAGCTGGACTACATACATATTGTAGAGTTGATAAACGTAAATATGGCAACCATTCTCCACCCCCGGAAGAGACCTATGTATATCGAGCGGGAGAATCAAGGAGAGTGAAAGAGAACGGACGACGACAAACGAGCGCCTCGGTGTAAAGGAGATTTATTGAGGCAGAAGCCGATGAACGATTGTTGCGACTGGTAGTGAATAAAACGGTCTGTTAAAGTTAAAGTGGTTAAACGAGTTTTATTGGCGAGTTCCGAAAGTGTTCCTTCTGGTGAATTCGATTGTTGCCTCCTGGAGGGACTCTACACATATAAGGTACAGAACTTCCCAAACCGCGATGAGCGGCAACAATCGACGGCTAAAACTCGGGCACGGAAGCTCTACGAGAAGATGCTGACAAAATATGGCTGCTGTGTGATGGACGACGAAACGTATATAAAAGCCGATTTTAAGCAAATTCCGGGGTTGGAGTTTTTCACCGGCCTCTGGTTCGCCTCCAAATATCTCATTTGGCAGGCCATCTGCTCTTGCGGACTTAGGAGTGAGCCTTTCGTGACAAAGGGCACAGTAAATGGCGAGATCTACAAATCTAAGTGCCTCGAGAAGCGCCTTTTGCCGTGTCCTGGAGTGGTATGAGGCCAATTCTGTCCATTTTGTTCCAAATGACATGAATCCGCCAAACTGTCCGGAGCTGCGCCCGGTGGAGCAGTACTGGGCAATAATGAAGCGGGAACTTCGGAAGAGCAAGAAGACAGTCAAAGACGAGAAGGACATGTTAAGAAAATGGAAAAAAAACTGAGAAACTGGTACCGGATGACACTGTAAAGACTTTGATGGAGGGCATCAAGCGAAAATGCGTTCAATTTTACACTCAAGGCTCCATCGATTAACTTTTCTTTTGATTTTTGAATTAAATATATGTATAAAACTACCCTTAAATTTTGGTTTGATTCTAAACATTATAAGAAAATTGGCATGACATTTTCGGTGTCGCAATAATTTCGTGTTCGCCCTTTAGTTTGGTAGGAGATGGGTCAGGATTCGCTTAAGCAGGCGATGCGACCATAGTAATTGTTGTGTTCTCGAGAAGCTTGGGAGTAAACCCACGATCTTCTAGTCAGTAAGCAAAAGCTTAGGTAGCCGCCAAGCTAGCCAAGCTCCTAAATTAAAATTCTAATCCTGTTTAAAATAAAATTAAACAAACAAAAAGGAACCGTCTCACCCGAATGATCCAATTTACTCCAGCCATGTGTGATAATATGATATTCCACAGTATGGTTCTGGGCCAAAAACTATGAATTGGAACCTAACTTTGCTAGGTCGTCTGCCCTTTAATTCCCTTCAATGCCACAGTGTCTGGGTACCCAATATAAGTTTACTGAGTTCCTTGGCATAGTTTCCGAAGCGAGAGAATACATTTCCAGACGATCTTTGATGTACATTTGTAAGCACTCAGTGCTTTCAGTGCTGCTTTACTATCAGAAAAAATACAAATTTTTGCACATCTGTTGTCAACGATTATACCTTACCAATTAGGTTAACAACGTACGCAGCCATCACAACTTTATTACTACTGTCCAAACCGTGGGTTACTGTCGGAGTTCACAGACCGAGGATTATCTTCGGGATGCGAGAACGAGTATATGTGCAGCCGAAGCATCGACCTGCAACTTTCTTACACCAAATTTCGTTTCTTCACTCTTACTCTCGGAACTGAGATTCGCTCGACATCTACTATTGGAGGTGTTCCGTTGGCTCAACCGTTGCCAAAAGCGATTCGTCATTTGGTGACCACATCAGTGGATTGCAGACTACCGTGAATGGATACAGTGGACGATATTCCGAATCAAAGATTTCGTAGATATCGAGTGGTGACGGTGAATGAGATAACGTTACGGTGGACGTCGCGGAGCCATAATTTCTAGCAGGCAAATTTTAACACAAATATATGTCCAGCCGTTGCTGGATTTGTGAACTGTACTCCAACAATAAATTGTACCTTTTCGGTGAACATGGGATCACTACTTTCTTGCGGACGAATCCCTGATTTGCGAGGTTCGAGATTAAATCTCTCAACTACTTTCGACGATTTTCTTCATTCATTCATTATGGAATTCCATCGCTTCATTGTCTCGCCAACGATCGTCGCATAAGAGAACCTACGGTTTCATTGGGGTTCAGATCGTACTGGGTTGGCGCCTTCGTTCTTTGCCCAGGTAAAGCTAAACGGTATATGTCCGGCCGTAGTTGGATTATTGATACTACATCTGCCATTTTCTCTTTCGACACTCCTGAATCGGTGATAATTTAACATATACGTGTGGATGAAAGCTAATCGTACATTGCCTTGCACTTTGAACGAGCTTTAAGAAAATTGGAGATTGCTACCAGTATCGTTCGGTCATCCAGCGCAGCTATTAGCTTCGAAGGTGAGACTACATAGTATATGTTTGGCCGAAGTGGGCCATTTGGATACTACACCTCTCTTTTCTTTCGATTTTGGATTTGTTGGATTGTCAGTCTGTACCGGGTTGCGTCGACCATAAATTCGTTCAGACGCTGCTCTTTTAAAATCCGTCAACATGCCTTCAAGATCCAAGGAAGGTCCACCACTGAAGTCTCTTTACACTAAATCAAAGGGGCAACAAACTTCCGTCAACAATATCTACAAATTCGTTGAGAACTTTCCGGAGGGTACCACTGCTAGCCAAATTCACGTGCGTCTTGAACGTTTAGATGATCTATGGGAGAAAATTAGTGAATCTCTCTATGAAATCAAAACTCACGAGGAATACACTGAAAGCGATGTATTTTCAAAGGAACGTTCGGATTTTGAAAACCGCTAATATGACGTCAAGTCATTTTTGCTTGACAAGGCCAAGGAATTTACAAATACGTCAGCTCTCAACGAATCAGCTGCAACGTTGCATGGAGAGATGAATCATGTTCGTCTGCCGCAAATTAAACTACAAAATTTCGACGGCAACATAGACGAGAGGCTGAGCTTTCGGGATCTTTATACTTCATTGATTCACCGGAAGCCAGATTTATCAGAAGTAGAAAAATTCCATTACCTTAAGGGTTGTCTCGGAGGTGAAGCGAAGGCGTTAGTAGATTCATTGAAAATCACTCGAGGCAGCTATTCGATAGCATGGGAAACCCTTCAAAAGCGATATAATAACAGCAAGTTGCTAAAGAAAAGGCAGGCTCAGACGCTTTTCAAACTGCCAAACCTTGGGAAGGAATCAGTGATCGACCTGGATCAAGTAGTTCAGCCGGCAGATTATAAGGATCTTTTGCTGATAGAAGTTCTCAGTGCACGGTTGGACCCCAGTACACGGCGTGGATGGGAAGAGCTCTCTTCAACGAAAGAACAAGACACTTTGCCGGAACTCATTGACTTTATTCAACGTCGCATTCGTATTTTAGAATCGCTACCCATAAGATCTTCGGATAGTCGTCAAGAGTCGGTACCAGCGGTAATGAAAAGGAAACAGTGGGTTCGTGTCACCAACAACGCTGTGCAGTCAACTTCATTGAAATGCCCTGCATGCACGAAGAACCATTTGCTGCATCTTTGTCCATCCTTTCTTCAAATGACGGTTTCCAGTCGAGAGTCTCTGATTCGTACACATGCTCTTTGTCGTAATTGCCTTAAGAGAGGACACTAGGCAAGGGACTGTTCTTCAAAGTACACTTGCCGGAAATGCAAGGCTCATCATCACACCCTAGTCTGTTTTAAGGGTGAATCAGACTCAAAACTTCAAGCTGCTCCAAATGGAAATAATGGAGGTTCTGGCATTAACAACGGGTCGTCGGCAGCTACCAATCAGCAAGAGGCGAATACGGGATTCTCTAGCACTGCATCATCTAACATGGCTCATGGGCGGACTTCAAGCATTCTTCTTGCCACAGCATTAGTTCTCGTTGAAGACGTACGGGATCTCGGTATCCAGCTCATGCATTGCTTGACTCCGGTTCAGAATGCAATTTCATATCGGAGACATTGAGTCAGCGCTTGAACATTCGTAGCAGAGAGAAAGTCGACGGGTCGGTGTTGGGTATTGGCCACGTCGCGACAAAGGCAACAGAGCGGCTGCAAGTGGCAATTAAGTCACGAGTTTCACTATTTTGTCGGTCCCTGAGCTTTCTGGTGTTACCAAAAGTGATCGTCAATCTACCTACAACATTGGTGCATACTAAAGGATGGGAATTTCCAGAAGGAATAGAATTGGCTGATCCAAGTTTCTTCAAGGCAAGCACAGTAGATCTGGTCTTGGGAACACAATCCTTCTTCAGGTTCTTCAAGACAGGACATGAAATATCATTGGGTCACGGTCTTCCCATGCTAACGGAGACGGTATTTGGAGGATATTCTATCACAACTCGGGGAATCTAAGGACATTGCGTTTAGACGTCTGCAAGGACTGGAACGCAGGCTCTCAAGGGACGAGAACCTATCGAAACAGTACAAGGCCTGCATGGCGGAATATTTGAAACTAGGTCACATGCGGAAGGTGGAGGATGATGCTCTGAACGGGAGTAAGCGGTGCTACTTACCACATCATCCAGTTGTGAAGGAGGCCAGCACAACTACAAAGGTGAGGGTTGTCTTCGACGCCTCGTGCAAAACGTCGAGTGGGATCTCCCTCAACAATACACTACTGGTCGGGCCAGTCATCCAGCAAGATCTCCGTACAATAGTTCTCCGCAGTCGTACCCGTCAGGTGATGCTGGTAGCGGATGCGGAAAAAATGTATCAGCAGATTAATATGAACCCAACGGATATTCCACTGCAAAGTAGTTTATGGCGGTTCGAGACAGACGAAACGTACGGGATGAAACGTACGAGCTTACGACGGTGACGTATGGAACGAAGCCGGCACCCTTTTTGGCAACTCGTACGATCAATCAACTAGCTGTAGACGAGCGGGAAAGGTACCCCCTTGCAGTACAGGCTGTAGATGAGGATATCTACATGGATGATGTTATCTCCGGCGCAGATGACATTGAAACAGCAGTGGAACTACAAAAACAATTTAACGCCATGATGGCAAGTGGCAGGTTCAAGCTTAGAAAATGGGCGTCTAATTGCTCAGCAGCTTTGGATGGCATACCACGAGACAATCTAGCGCTTCACAACACGCAGGAAGTTAATTGGGAACAGGATCAATCAGTAAAAACCTTGGGGTTAACTTGGTTACCAAATACCAATTTCAAATACCAACCTTCCAGCCAGACGAAATTCTTACCAAACGGATGGTTTTGTCTTTTTTTTTTAGTTTAAATGATCTTTATTTTAGTTTAACTTGGACGATTACCATATAAATTTTTTACTAAGTGATTTAATTGCTTTCTTCATCTTTAGGTATGGGCAAAATTCAAAATTTGTTTTACAGAATTAGTCCTAGACTTAGTACACGGTCGACCACCTTGGTGGGATTGGTTTGTTTTGTTTTTAGAATTTGAAGAGAAACTACTTAATACTACTATTTACAGCTTAAAACTAACCTACTCTACTATATACACTTAACCTACTATGTACAAATTGCTTATTAAAGCATGTTCAGAAAGATTGCATTTTTGAATAAATTTAGTTGTCATATCATCAATTTTGGAATCTACTTTGGGAATTTCTGCCTCTTGATGGAGGTCTGCTATTCTTGTGTCGAATGGACGATCTAGGATCATCCTCAACACTCTATTCTGTGCAACCTGGATTTTGTTCCTGTGGGTCTGAGCGCACGATTCCCACACCGGGGCGGCATAGAAGATCGCGGGGGCTATGATCTGTTTGTAAACAGCCAGTTTGTTTTGCCTTGAGAGGCGGGATCTGCGGCAAATGAGCGGATACAAACACCTAACCAAGGCGGAGCACTTAACTAGGGTTTTCTCTATGTGCGAGCGGAACAGGAGCTTCTCATCGAACAACATCCCGAGATAAGTAACATCAGTGGACCACTCGACCCTTGTACCATCCATTATTACGGTACAGGAGGGAGACGGTTTAAGTTTTAATGATTGTCTGTGAAGGAACATGATCGCTTGGGTTTTCGAGGCGTTGATTTTGATTTTCCACGTGGTGGCATAATCAGTAAAGGTGTCAAGGCATCGTTGGAGCTTGTTCGTAATTTCACGAGGCATCCTACCTTTGACGGCTATCGCGGTGTCATCTGCAAACAGAAAGAACACGCAACCGTCTCCTAGAGGAGGGATGTCCGACGTGTAGATGCTGTAAAGCAGTGGTCCCAGCAGACTCCCTTGCGGAACACCTGCTGGGATCGGAAATTGTCCCGAAAGGGAACTATTCAACGACACCCTGAACGACCTTTGCTGGAGATAGTTACGGGTGATTTTCACAAGGTATGGTGGAAAGTTGGAGTTACAAAGCTTGTATATAAGTCCGTCGTGCCAGACATTGTCAAACGCCTTTTCGACGTCTAACAAGGCCATGGCTGTGGACTTGGATACAGCTTTGTTACTCCGGATGTTATTCATCACCCGCACTAGCTGATGATTGGTGGAATGCCCCTTACGGAACCCGAACTGTTCCGGAAAAAGAATGTCATGTTCCTCCACAAACTTGTTTAGTCGGCTGAGGATCAATTTTTCGAACAGCTTGCTCAGCGCTGAGAGCAGGCTAATCGGTCTGTAGCTTGACGGTAGTGAAGGGTCTTTCCCAGGTTTGCGGATCGGGATGATTTTTGCCACCTTCCAGATGCTTGGAAAGTAGTGCAGCTCCAAGCATCTGTTGAAGGTGGCTGCTAGCAGCGAGTGCACCCTCGGGCTGAGATTTTTCAACGCTAGGTTGAATATTCCGTCAAACCCGGGAGCCTTCATGTTCTTACTGTATTTCAGCGCTGAGCAAATTTGTTCCTCTGTAATCCGTTCTTCTGGAGGGACGGCACAAGGGGAGGCATCTAACGTCAGGACGCACTGCGCAACCTGGTTCTCGAGTGGACTTGGGATTTTAGAGCCAAGCAAATGCGACTGGGCAATGTGCTCCCCAATCGCATTGGCCTTCTCTTCGTTGGTGATAAGCCGTTCGTCATTGACTCTAAGTGGTGGAATGGGCTTGGGGTGAGACTTCAGCACCTTGGCAACCTTCCAGAATGGTCTGGAACGGTCGTCCAGGTTCTGAACGAGCCGCCCGAAACTCTCGTTCCGGATTGAGACCATTCTGGAAGCGATCTGCCGATTCAGATCGACCATTTCGTATTTACGCTGCAGATCCCCAGTCCGCTGAAACTGGCGTCTACGAACATTTCTGAGCCGAATCAAGAGTTTGGTGTGGGAATCAATTGCTTGAAACTTACCCCTCACAGGAACTCGTCGAACGCACTCTTCGTCAGCCACGGATATGGCTTGATGGAGACCCTCCAGGGCCCGGTCGATGTCCTCCACTGTGTCGAGTGGTGGGTTGTCGTCGATGTGGCGGCCGACCACGCGTCGAAACTGGACCCAGTTGACTCGATGGTAGTCCTTCCGCTGGCACGGTGCAGGGGCCACGTTGTAGCCCAGCTCGGTCAGCACCGGTTGGTGGTCCGAACTCAGGTCGTTGACGGCAACCGGCTTGGCTAATCTGGTGTTTGCCAAGAACAGGTCCAGCGTCGATGGGTTGCCCGTCGGTGATGTGAAGGTTGGTTCGTCCGGAAACCAGACGGAATAGAGACCATGCTGGGAATGGTCGAATAGCAGGCGGCCGTTCTGGTTCTGCTGGTAGTTCCGCCAGGCCTCGTGCCGGGCGTTCAGGTCCCCTCCGATTACAAAGCGGGCATTGGTGTGGGTTATGATGGCAAGGTCGTTCTTGAACTGCTGTGCTGTACCATTGCTAACGGTACATTGCCGGGGGCAGTAGGCGGCGATGAACCGGACGTTTCCGGTCGATGTTTCCACCTCTATGCCAACGGCCTCGATGATGGAAGTGCGGTAGTGGGGTAGGGTGCAGTACTTGATGCCTTTCTTGATGATGACCGCGACACCGCCCCCCCTGGAGCTGGTGCGATCAAGCCGGACAATGCTGTGGTCGGGCAGCCAGAAGCTGTCACCGGTCTTGAGGTGGGTCTCGGTGAGGAGGCCCACGTCGATGTCGTGCTTGCGGAGGAAGTCTGCAAGCTCAATGTTTTTCGCCCCTACGGAGCGAGCGTTCCAGTAGGCGATCTTTATGGGTTCACGGTCCATAATTAGCGACGAAGGAGATGATAGCTTGGAACTGTTGTGTTCTTGTTGCGCAGGTGCGCTTGATGATGATGGCCTGGGCCAACAGTGTGACGATCTCATCCGTTGACAGCGGAGAATCGTCTGTAGCTTCACCGGTTGTACCGGCCAATCCCGGAGCAGGGGGATCCGTCGATGGGCCGGAGGCTTGACTAGGTACTGCAGCGGCAGCCGACTGGGCAGCAGCCAACTGTTGGTTGAGCGGGAGCGGCGCCAACACTGGAATTGGCCGTGGTTGGACCGGTGATAACGGAGGAAAGTTCTGCGCGTTGTTTTCCGGGACCTTCTTGCGACCGGGCTGGTTGTTGGACGAGGCCTTCTTCCGGATCTCGGCGTATTCGGCTCGCTTCGGACAGGCCTTACTCGTGGCCTTGTGGGCAGCACCGCAGTTGGCGCATGTGGGAGCGGCTTCCTCGATGCTGTCGCAGTCGTCGATCTTGTGGTTTTTGCCGCATTTGATGCAGCGGCTGGCCATGCGGCAGTTCCTGGTGCCGTGCCCGAACAATAGGCAGTTCGAGCACTGAGTGACGCCACGGTGGGTTGGCTTATACCGCTCCCACTTCACTACGATGTGGAACAGTGTGCGTGTCGTATGGAGATCCTTCACGGTTGTGGAGTTCTTCTGCAGATGGACCAAGTAGAGCTGGTCACGATACTTGATGGCCTTGCTGCGGGTCATCTTGTGGATTTCGACCGGCTTGAGGCCGTTCGCCTTAATCTCGTCCATTAAGGTGGTGGTGTCCATGTCGTGGAGCCCGCGCAGCACCACTTTCAGCGGCTTGGTGGCCTCGACGTCGTGGGAGAAGTACTCCAGCTTCATCCTGTCCAAGAGGGCCTGGACTGCGTTGTAGTGATTTTCGGCCGAGACCATCAGTTTGTAGCCTTCCGTGCACCGTTGAATGGTGCAGCGAAGGCCCTGCTTAATGTAGAAATCCAGCTGCTCCCATAGCCCGGGAGGGAAGCCCTTCACATAGAAGGGTGGCAACTTAACTTTTTTCGGCACCGTCTCAGGGTCCGACTGCGGCTGGGCTCCGTTCTGCAGGGCGGAGAACGGATTGTTGCTCAGCAGCTTTTTTGCTGCCGATGCGGTGGCGCTGATGTCTTCAGGTCTGGGTCGTTTAGTTCCGGGAGGCCCCGGCTGCGGGTCCGCAACGCCTGTCGGGACGGGCAATGGGGTTTTCTTCTGCTTCTTCTGAGCTGGCTCGGTGGTCGCGCCGTCTCCTGGGAGAGTCTGTTTTCCCGATAAGCCGGCACTCGCGTTACCGCGCGATTTCTTACCCATGGCTGGGTCAGCGAGAGCGTCACTATACAACGCGGAGCTAATTCGACTTGCGAACGAACGAACGAAACTAGAGAGAATTCAAATCGACTGAGATGGTTTTGTCTGCCGTAGCGATGCTATTTGACCCTCTTGGACTTTTGGGGGCAACTATAACACTGGGGAAAATCATCATGCAGCATTTATGGAGTTTGCGAAATGAACGAGGGCAGCGATTGGATTGGGATGCGCCATTACCAAACACGGTGGGGGAGGAGTGGCGAAACTTTCATGAGCAACTGGTATGCTTAAACGAGCTTCGAGTACCTCGCTGCGTGATCGTATCAAAGGCAAAATCAATTGAGATACATTGTTTCTCAGACGCCTTGGAGAAGGCGTACGGTACCTGTTTGTACATTCGAAGTGTGGACGAGCAAGGCAAGTTGTCGGTTCAACTATTCACGGCAAATCTAAGGTGGCTCCCTTGAAGGTACAATCGTTACCACGACTGGAGCTGTGTGGTGCTTTACTAGCAGCACAGCTATTCGAAAAAGCATCGCAAGCAATCAAGGGTCCATTTCACACATTCTTCTGGACAGACTCAACATGCGTACTGCGATGGATCAGTGCGACTCCGAACGCATGGACCACATTTGTGGCGAATCGTGTCGCAAAAATACAACGAATCACGGAAAATCATACATGCCAACACGTACCAGGTATCAGCAACCCAGCGGATCTAATATCACGAGGGATTCAACCAAAAATAATCCAGAAATGCAGTTTGTGGTGGGAGGGCCCTAACTGGTTTAAAGACGAGCAGACGGGATGGCCACATCAACAAGATGTTCATCTGGAGGATGTTCCTGAAAAACGATGTAGCACTGTAGTCAACATGGGCACGGTAGAACCACCGTTCTGCGTTTCGTTCATCTCTAAATTCTCTTCGTACACCAAGATGCTCCGGATACAGTGTATTGGCTACGATTAATGGCACTATTACGTCACACCAGATCGGAAGGCCATGGGTTCTTAACCAGCACGGAACTGAAGCAAGCAGAGATGGTGATTGTACGATGTGTACAGCAAGAAACATTCTCCAAGGAAAGTGCAGCGCTGTCCAAAACTAGCTCCGTACAAAATGGATCCGTTTTACGCTGGCTTAAACCTGTAACGGCAAAGGAAGAAGTTTTACGCGTGGGTGGAAGATTGGGTCAGTCAAAAGAAACGTATGAAACCCGATGATTCTACCATCAAAACACTTGTTGTCTGAAATGATCATGAAGCATTATCACGAAAAATTATTGCATGCGGGACCACAGTTACTTCTCAGCACAGTTCGATTACGATTTTGGCCACTAGGAGGAAGGAGTACTGCAAAGAAGGTGGTTCACAAATGCCAACGCTGCTTCAGAGCAAAGCCTTCTATTCTTCAGCAGCAAATGGGTGAACTACCAACAGCGAGAGTGACGGTCGCCAGACCGTTTTCCAGAACCGGCGTTGACTATTTTGGACCGGTCTATATCCGTGATGGTCGACGACGAGCTGCAATAAAGGCATACGTTGCTGTTTTCGTGTGTATGTGCACTAAAGCAGTTCATATGGAACTGGTCACGGATATGAGTACTGATCGTTTTCTGCAAGCATCGAAACGGTTCATAGCACGACGAGGAAGATGCACCGACATATACTCTGACAATGGGACCAATTTTGTCGGAGCCAAAAATCAAATGAAGGCACTATTTCAGCTGCTGAAGGATAATGGACATCAGGAAGCAGTTACGAAGGAGTGCACTAATCAAAAAATACACTGGCACTTTAACCCTCCAGCTGCCCCGCACTTTGGCGGGCTGTGGGAAGCCGCAGTTCGCTCAGCAAAATTTCATCTTCTACGGGTTCTGGGAGGAAATCCTGCGTCATACGAAGATTTCACAACTCTTCTAACACAAATCGAAGCTTGCCTAAATTCAAGGCCATTGACTCCTTTATCTAATGAACCTACAGATCTCGAACCTCTGACACCGGCTCATTTTTTAACTGGTGGATCTCTACAGGCGCTGCCAGAACCAGATTATAGCAGCGTTAAATTGAATAGGCTGAACCGATGGCAGAAGATACAGCAGCAGTTACAGGATTTTTGGCGGAGATGGTGAACCGAGTATCTCTCACAGCTGCAGGGGCGGATGAAGAACTGGAAACCAGCAATACAGATGGACGTCGGCAGGCTCGTTGTCATCGTAGATCCAAATTTACCACTGATGAAATGGAAATAAGGTAGAATTCATCAGCTCAATCCAGGACCGGACGGTATATCACGTGTAGCGACACTGAAGACAGCAACAGGATTTCTGACAAGACCTCTTGTCAAACTTTGCTTACTACCAACACAAGAAGACTGAAGTCCGACGAATGATGCCGCAAGCGATTAGTTCTACCGGTGGTACCCATTCAGTGCGTCGAAAGAGATCTTTCTTTTTTTCTTTTCAGAAGTCACCAGTTACTTCAGGGTGGGCGAGGATGTCTACGATTATACCTTACCAATTAGGTTAACAACGTACGCAGCCATCACAACTTTATTACTACTGTCCAAACCGTGGGCTACTGTAGGAGTTCGCGGATCGAGGATTATCTTCGGGATGCTGAGAGCCTTGAGAGGAATGAATCGTCAAGAATATGTGATCTCTTCTAACGAAGCAGATATCAGTCACCACTCGATCACCGTCGGATACGGTCGAAAAGGGCATGGCCCTCGCGCAAACCCCATTTTAAATTGTTTATAGTTAAGAATAAATGTTGCTTTATAATAAAATGTTTTTATGTAGTAAACTTTACTTTAATGTGTTAAGTGTAGTGTTTTGAAAAAAAAAACTGAAGGTGCATGCTGCATGGCCCAGTGGACATACAAACCAGAAGCGAAGAAGTCCCCAAGATACGGTTCTTATCATATTCAGCAGAGGTCAGCATTCGGAGGTAGGCTGCTGGGTACGGTTTTGGTCCCTCGAACGTACATAGTTGGTCTCCCCCACCATTTATTTCCTCCTGAGATAAACATGTACACATTCAAGTATGGCTACAATTTCCGCTTGAAACACTGTTGGAAAATGTCACATCGCAACTGAAATGTTTGTCCCGGGACCAAAGATTCCTGAACTTGTTCGTAATCCCATTTTTGAGCCATCTGTGAAAAATATGATTGAGCCTTGACGAACGTTAGGACCACCAGTTTCCCAATCCGAACGTGACGTTTCACATACGTTGAAGGGAATTTCATAGTTGTCCTAATGTTTCATCCAGTCTCCATTCATACTCATCACTGGTCCTCTTTGGAAGTATTGTAAGATGCTTAGATCACCAACAAGATCATCTGGCATGACATTTTTAGATCTTTTGAGCCTTAGAGCACTTCTTTCCGCTTCTAGTTGCATATGTTCATGCACCAATTTCACATGTTCATGAGTGCAATTTCTTTAACTGAAAGAGATTTTTCAATTTTTGCTACTAAGGTATGGAGAGCAGTAACTGTTGACATTCCGGATTGATACGCAAACTGAAAATTAGATAATGGATAGGTGAACATGTAAGTTGAATTGATGAAATCATTCAACACCTTTTCCGGAATACTGTTTATGCTCTCACACATTCGAATCCAAGACCGCCTCTTAGATTTCCCTATTGCATTATTATATTCAGATAGAGATTTCTTGTACTGTGTCCAATCAGAAGTGATTTTCGCCTTACTGAACATCTTACGAGAAGTTTTCCAAAGGCGTTCCAAGATCGAATTCCACCACGGTACATCCCTGCTAGAGGAGGACCGCTTGATAGGACAACTACTGTTGAAAAAACTGGTAATCCTTTCGTTTAACTTTTGGGAAAATAGCTCCAACTGTTGACTCGATTCAATTTTAATATCATTTGTTAATATGTCAGAATTGAACTGTGCATAATGATCCCTGTTTGTTTTCCTAGGATCCCTTAATGCAGAAGGTGACAAATCACCTCCCCCCATTCAAACATAATATGTTTATGATCCGACAAAGAGATTTCATCGGACACATGCCAATTTCGATGTTTTTTTTCCGAAATTGTATAAGGTCAAATCTAAAACTTCCTGTCTAACGACATTTGAAAAAGTAAGTTCATTTCCTTTGTTGCATACATCTATATTGTAAGAAGAGAGAAATTCCAAAAGGCACTCAACTCGACTGTTGATGTCCGTACTACCTCACACGGTATGATGCGCGTTGGCATCGCAGCCGATGATGAACTATTTGTTGTTTTCTCTGCAATGTTGGACTAACGAGGCGATCTCCGGAGGAGGCACCTCAGGAGCATCACCAGGAAACTAAGCCGAAGCAACTACTATATCGGTTTCCCCCTGGTGGTTGGTACCTCAACCATGACTGCAACGATGTCCCGTTTGATGAATTCTGAAATAGGGTAGCATTTCAATGTTTTACTAACTAGAATAGCAGTTCTGAGTGAACTTTTCTTTTCATCATAGTACAACTTACATGCTTTTATGTAGATACCGTGTATTTTTCCTCTATTGGATCATGGCTCTTGAATGAGTGCCACGTCCAGCTCCTGCTTTTTGAACCTCCGACACATTACAGCTGAAGCACCTTTTGCATGGTGGAGGTTCGCTTGCAGGAGCTTAATTGGTTTCATTTTGTTTATTGGTTCGGTCATTTTTGCCTTTATGGCGAGCGATAGACCCAACGTTTGATGCTCGAGTTTTGAACACCAAGTTACGTTCCGCTAGTGTCTTAAGCGAGCTTGAATCAACGTTTAGTGTCCATTTGGCATGTTTATTTACGTTGGAACGATTTAGTATGTTCCAGCCATTCGTGCTTAAGTCGTCATTTTGACTCTCGATGAGTCCCATAATCCTCTCATCGCTGAATTCGGCACTTAGGGGGAAGAATGCGTGGAACAAATCCGGACGAGGGACCTCCTTCTCGTCCTGGGCAAAAAGTTCTGCATTTTCCCAAGGGGTAAGAACCTTCGTCACTTCCTTTAGCCACGTCGCTGTTGCTTGATCCTTAAAAACTAAGGACACATAACCATGCTTTTAGCTGCATTTGATGAATTTCGGTTTCATTACCTCATGCCTTTGCTCTTCGATTTTGTACAGCATCAAGTTGTGCCGTGGACATTTGCTGCAGGGGATAATCTTTTACGATTATTCCAATCTTGATCATGTAGACCTTTATGCACCAACAGGGACGCACGGAATCACCGGAAAAGCGAACAAAGGGAGCACCAGAGAGCAGACAAAAGAACCGCGGATACTTTCGGGGAGAAAAACTAGAAACACGTATGCAAGCGACTATTTCGTGGCTCTTGCCACTAATAGCTAAGATTGAAGTTTCTACATATTTCCGCGTACACGGCCCCGCAAATACTGTCCATTTTGTCTACGTCAGTACGAAGTAGCCACAGGTATAGAGAAGGTCGAATCTGATCGATTCGTTATTGTGCGTGGAATTGCTCAGCTGGCTAACATTTGAATAGGCGCCTTTCAATTTCACACTCAGCTTAATAGCTGAATAATGACTGAGTGGAAGCGTCGGTAGATATGGTAAAACATATATTCTATGAGATCAAAAGAAGCCGAATACTATTTCAATAATTTATAATTCTCAGAATTTGGAATTTCGAATTTGAAAAAAATAAAAATAACAATGTCACTTTTTTGATCATCTCACAGCTGCCTTTTTTTCTACTAACCAAGCAACCGTATCACTTTCGGTAAACCCGCCTGCTATGATTGAGATGCACTGGAGCTCTTATTACCACAGACTAGCGACCATGGAGTGTAACATGGGGGGATTCTGTGCGAATGGGAAACAACGCAGAGAATCGTAATTGATTTTTAAGCCCCGATCGCAAGAGTTTTCCGCTGTCATGGCTGCTACACCGTGTCTGTCACAATGATGACGATGATGATGATGATGATGATGATGATAATGTTACCGATGCTGATGCTGTTGATGGAAAATGAGGCCTTGTTCTTCCTTTTGCCCTTGGAGATTTTCTTCCTCCTAGAGAGAATGGGAGGTTAGTGGAGTTATTTGTCACGTAGTCCCATCTGACGCTAAAAGTTGCGATAATCTTCTGGGAATGAGTTTCGCAACGAACTTGACTTTCCTCGGCAGCAGCATCGACTAAGTGAACTTGACTCATTTTCCTGCTGAAAGACTACGTGCTCATGACATACTTTGGTTCCCTGTAGCGACGATGATGGCAAGGACGTTCAAGATGGTTGCGCTGTTTGGCGCTGGAATTTGGGTTATTATCCCTTGATACTGTTATATAAATAGGTATCGATACTTAACATACGTGACGGATTGGTGGTTAGAACTTTTCGGCTGCTAACTAGGGCAAATACGGAAAGATATAAGCAATCCTCCTCCCGAGGGACGCCACTTCCGAATCCTATTAGTGATCGATCGATTAACTCGCATCCACTGGCCCCCACGTAAAGCAAAACGTTCCACTTCCGTCACACGTAACAAGCTACGCTGTCAAATATCCCCGACCCCAGGAAGCCATAAACCGATTGCAAAGCGGAAACGCCTCGCTAAATGACACTCGCTCGATTTCCGGCATATGCGAAGCAATTTTGTCGTACAACAGCGGAGATCCTTTGATGGTTCTGGTCCTGTCCGTGCTCAATGCGAACGACCAGGCTGCCGAAAGCGATCCCATCTTTTCGCGTCGCAGTTATTGTTTTGTAATAAATTTATGTCTCCCCAATGGCCAACTCGTTTGCTCCATTTGAGCGCAGCAACTCCGACCGCATTTGTCACAACACGGCCCACCGAAAAATGCCGAAAGGCCCCCGCACGGTCCAATTGATGACGACGACGACGACGACAACGGTGCCACGAGTTGTAATCATCATACCAGTCAGGCTCAGCACAGCATCAGTAGGCTACGGGTGTTGACAGGACCAGCGCCTCGTCGTCGCTGTTTAGCCGGTCGGAAAGTGCGTTCCTATGGCGGCCAAAGTGAGTCATAAATCTTGCACCGACCAACAACGCAACCACGGGCAACTTTTTGCCCTGGCTAACGATGGATGGATGGGTAGAGGGGTCTCCCAATGGCAACATTGAATGGGTTTTTTGCTGTTGTTGGTCGAGATAGATTGTGGAAGGGCGTTTGGGAAAATGTGTCTTGTTCCATTTTGGATGCGTTACTTTTGACGGGATGGTTTTCCGGAAGTGACATCCGTCATCCGTAGCAGGTTCAAGTGAAACGGTTGACATGGTGTCTCTCCAAATGACAAAGACATTAAGAAATAATATTTATGGTTCTAATCAAATGCCCGGGAGGAATCGATTTCTAGCAAAATCTAAGTAGTCAGAAAGCTCAGAAAATAGAAATATCAGAAAATAGAAAATTTTGAAATCAGAAAAGTTAGAAAATAGAAAACTTAGAAAACAGAATACAGAAAAAAAAAAATATCAGAAAGCTCTGAAACAGACTCAGAAAACCGGATATAACTCGGGGGAAACACATAAAACGGAAACCGATAAAAAGTGTTATTCTGAATCACGTTTTGGTTTTGTGAACTTGCCGGAAGTTCTATGAACACCTCGGAAGTTCTATGAACACCTCGGAAGTTCTAAGAGAATCTCTGAAGTTCTATAAACGTCTTGGAAGTTCTGTCAACTGTTCAGAAGTTCTATTAAATTTTCGGAAGTTTCTATGATCATCTCGAAAGTTCTATGAATACATCGGAAGTTCTATTCACTGCTGGGAAGTTCTGTAAACTGGTTGGGAATTCTGTGAACAGCGTATCTCAAAAGATCTATTAAATTTTAGGAAGTTTCTATGATCATCTCAGAAGTTCTATGAATACCTTGGAAGTTATATTAACTGCTGGGAAGTTCTGTAAACTGCTCGGAAGTTGTGTGAACTGTTGGGCAGGTCTAAAAATATCTCGGGAATTCTACAAACAGCTCGTAAATTTTATGAATTTTTCCAATGTCCTGTGAACTGCACGGATGTTCTATGAACTGCTTGGAAGCTCTATGAGTTACTCGGAAGTTTTTCGAATATCTCGGAAGCTCCATGAAAACCTCGCAGGTGCTGTGAACTGTTCAGAAGCTCTATGAACTACTCGGGAGTTTTACGAACATGTCGGAAGTTCTATGAACTACTCGGAAGTTCTATGAACTACTAGGAAGTTTTATGAACACCTGGGAGGCTCTATGAACTGTTAAGAAGCTCTATGAACTGCTCGGATGTCTATGAAATCTCGGAAATCCTAAACACTGCTTGGAAGATACTGAAAAATACTGCTCAGAAGTTCTATGAACATCTCAGAAGTTCCAGACACATCTGGGAAGTTCTATGAATATCTCGAAAGTTCTATTAAATTTTCGGAAGTTTCTATGATCATCTCGGAAGTTCTATGAATACCTCGGAAGTTCTATTAACTGCTAAGAAGTTCTGTAAATTGCTCGGAAGTTCTGTGAACTGTTTATCAGGTCTATGAATATCTCGGGAGTTCCACAAACATCTCACAAATTTTATGAATTTCTCCAATGTCCTGTGAACTGCACGGATGTTCTATGAACTGCTCGGAAGCTCTATGGACGACTCGGAAGTTTTTCGAACATCTCGGAAGCTCTATGAAAACCTCGGAGGTGCTATGAACTGTTCAGGAGCTCTATGAACTACTCGGAAGTTCTACGAACATCTCGGAAGTGCCTTGAACACCTCGGATGTTCTATGAACTGTTAAGAAGCTCTATGAACTGCTTGGAAGTCTATGAAATCTCGGAAGTCCTAAACACTGCCTGGAAGATACTGGAAAATAGTGCTCAGAAGTTCTATGAACATCTCAGAAGTTCCAGGCACTCTCGGAAGTTCTATGAATATCTCCAAAGTTCTATTAAATTTTCTGAAGTTTCTATTATTATTTCGGAAGTTCTATGAATACCTCGGAAGTTCTATTAACTGCTGAGAAGTTCTGCAAATTGCTCGGAAGTTCTGTGAACTGTTCGGCAGGTCTATGAATATCTCAGGAGTTCTACAAACATCTCACACATTTTATGAATTTCTCCAATGACCTGTGAGCGGCAAGGATGTTCTATGAACTCGTTGGAAGTTCTAGGGACATTTCAGAAGTGCTATGAACATCTCGGAAGTTCAATGAACTGCTCGGAAGTTCTGTGAACTACCCGGAAGTTTTTCGAACATCTCGGAAGCTCTATGAACCACCTCGGAGGTGCAATGAACTGTTTAGAAGTTCTATGAAATGCTCGGAAGTTCTACGAACATGTCGGAAGTTTTACGAACATCTCGGAAGTTTTATGAACTACTCGGAATTTTTACGAATATCTCGAAAGT
The DNA here is from genome assembly GCF_037179485.1 of Ochlerotatus camptorhynchus. NCBI lineage: Eukaryota > Metazoa > Arthropoda > Insecta > Diptera > Culicidae > Ochlerotatus > Ochlerotatus camptorhynchus. The sequence continues at coordinate 139,605 of NW_027040831.1, forward strand.
TTTATGAACACCTCGGAGGTTCTATGAACTGTTCAGAAGCTCTATGAACTGCTCAGAAGTTCTATGAATTTCTCCGAAGTTCTGTGAACTACTCCGAAGCTCAATGAACATCTCATAAGTCCATGACATCTCGGAAGTCGTATGCACTTCTGGGAAGATCATAATACTGCTCAGAAGTTCTATTTACATCTCAGAAGTTCCATGAATATCTCAGAAGTTCCATGCACATCTCGGAAGTTCTATGAACATTTCGGAAGTTCTATGAACTACTCAAAAGTTCTATGAACTACTCGAAAGTTCAATGGGACATGTTGCTCAACCCGTTTGCATTGCAAATTAAAAAAATCGTCTCTCATTTTTCAACCAAATTTAATGAAAGGTTTAACACTTACTCATTCAAGTGATTAGTTTATGGGAAATATATAATCAAGTCGTTTCTAACCACCAGACCAGATTTTCACCGGTGGTTACCTAGGTCAGACAGGGTAAAAAACAGACCAACTTCCGTTTTCACTTTATTTACTGGCACATAATTGCAGTATGTTTAGGGAACCTTGTTCCTTCGGCCACATAAAACTCAGCTCCAGATTTCTGTAGTGTAGATCAGGACATGCTGGATTCCTATAGTTCTCCAGAAGATCTGGAACATCCGGAACATCCATAAAAGTGGTGAATTCTTAAAACTCATCCTAGAATGCCGCACTTTTTTTGTAAAATCCATTCATTTGTGTTGTCAGACCGAATTTGGACCTGTGACCAGAATACGGACCATGGGGGTCACAAAGTGGTCCTTTGGAAGATCTGGAACATCCGTAAAAGTGGTCAATTCTTAAAACTCATCCTTAAGTGCCACACTTTTTTTTTTTGGAAAATGCTTGTAGATCTAGTATCAGACCAAATTTGGACTTGTGACCAGAATATGAACCCTGAGGGCCATAGAGGGGTCCTCTGTAAGATCCGGAACAACCGTAAAAGTGGTCAATTCATAATACTCATCCTAGAGCACTGTGGTTTTTAGGAAAATGCTTGTAGGTGTGTTATCATGTGAATTATGATCGGAATATGAAGCTGAAGGCCCCCTGCTTTTCAAAAATTCGGACCAATCATGAAAGTGTTCAATTCGTAAAACTGAACGTAGAGCTCCACGGTTTATAGAAAAATGCTTGTACATGTGCTATCAGACTAAATTAGAACTTGCGACTAAAATATGAACCCTGAGGGCCACATAGCGGTTCTCTGGCAGATCCGGAAGAATTTTAAAAGTGGTTGAATTGCAAAAAAAGAGCGTGAAGCTTCTTGTTTTTTGGAAAATACTTGTAGAGATGTTATCAGACCATATTTGGACTTGAGAGACTATGGTATTACACGGGTTAAAAAACAGAAAGTTCTATGAACTGCTCAGAAGTTCTATGAACATCTCGGAAGTTTTATACACTACTCGGAAATTCTAGAATACATAACATAGCTCCATGATCATCTAGGAAGTTCTATGAACGCCTTGGAGGTCCTATGAACTGTTCAAAAGCTGTATGAACTGTTCGGAAGGTCTATTACATTCTCGGAAGTTCTACGAACATCTCAAAAGTTCCATGCACATCTCGTAAGTTCAGTGAACTACTCACATAGAAAATCCAATGAAATCCTCTTACGTCCTGTGAACTGCCCGAAAGCTCTACGAACTCGTGAAGGGAATACATAAAAAACGGAAAGAAAAGAAAAATACTTAAAAGTGTTGAAGTTCTGTCGGATCTTGTCGGAAGTTCTATAAATATGTCGGAACCTATTGAAAATTTTGTTAACTTTTAAGTAGTTTTGTGAACTCGTCTGAAGTTCAGCGAAATTGCAGGAAAATAGGTGAGTTTTATGAACTTTTCGATTGATCTATGTTCTTTTTTGACATTACTTGAACTTGTCAGAAGTTCTGTGAACTTGACGCAATTTTAGAGAGCTTGTTGGAAGATCTTCACCAGTTCAACAATTCAAGTCATGTCTCGTGGATATTTTTTAAAGTTGTCGGGTTGACCAAGCATTATTTCAAAGATCCCAATAAAGTCGTTTGAATATTTTTTCAAGATTTCATGTTGGTCAAATATTGTTCTGGAGATCTTCAACTGTCCTTTAATTCAAGTCACGTTTCTCATCTATTATCTCAAGATATCAATACGATCAGGAAATAAGGTCTTAAGATGATCAAAGGTCTCCATGGATATTTTTCCAACACTTCAGGTTGGTCAGGTATTGTTCTGAAGATCTTCAACAGGCCAACAATTTAAGTCACGTATCTCAGATATGTATTTTTTTTTAAATATCAGGTTGAGTAAGAATTTTGCGAAAGACCTTCATTTCATAAAGTCCTTTGGGTATTTTTGGAAGACTTCAGGTAAATCAGATAACGTTCTGAAGATCCTCAACTGCCTGTAAATTCAAGACACGTTTATCCGATATTTTCACAAGATACCAAGTCGATCAAGAAATATTCCAAAGACCTTCAGTTGATCAAAGTTCTCCATTAAGCCCTCCGGATAATTTGCAAGACTTCAGGTTGGTCAGATATGGTTCTGAAAATCTTCAACAGTTCAACAATTCAAGTCACGTCTCTCAGATATCTTTAAATGCTATCAAGTTTACCAAGAACTATTCCAAAGACCATCAGTTCATCAGAGATCCCTATTAGTCCTTTGGCTATTTTTTCAAGACTTCAGGTTGGCCAGATATTGTTCTGAAGATCATCAACAGGCCAACAATTTAAGTTACGTCTGTTAGATATATGTTTTTAAAGATATCGTGTTGAGCAAATTTTTTTTCCAAAGACCGTCAGTTGATCAAAAATCTCCATTAATTCCTTTGGATATTTTATCAAGACTTCAAATTGGTCGGATATTATTCTGAAGATCTTCAACATTTCAACGATTCAAGTCACGTCTCACAGATATTGTTTAAAGATATCAGGTTGACCAGGTCAACAGCCCAGAAAACGCTGCCATTAGTAGTTTCAACATCATATTTGCAATAAAATATTTGCAGTATCAAATAACTTAAAAAGTATGTTGGCTATGATTTGAAACCAACAATTTAATTACAACCGGAAGGATCTCATGATGGGTTTTAAATATTTAATTCGCTGACGAAAAATACACAGCAAAAGAAAAACACGCCAGCTTTCAAGCGCGGCCTACTGCGATAATTTTTGTTCAAGTTTTTTTTTTGATCTGAAAATTTTCCCAGTTTGGTTAGAAGTTTCGAAGCTAACGCATGTCCACAGGCCTAATAGGCAGAAAAAAGTGTATCATGAAGAATGGTTGCATGCAGGGTTGCTTCCACTCACTTGCTATAGATGAGTGATTTTTTGGAGTTTTGAATTCGTTAGATGTTGTAGTGAAGGTTTGTGTTGTTGGATGCGGGAGGAGACGTTTGACGGGTTTGACGCATAGAGCCTGTCAATTTCGCTTTCAGAGTGTCGCAGTCTGTGGTTTTATGATTCGTAGCACTTATGAGGGTGTCGCTAAGTCGGTGGCCTCTCGTTAAGTAAGTACTACATCAACATTTCCTTCCCTATCCCTAGTTATGGTAAAGATGGGCGTGGCCGGGAATAGCGACAGTCATGCTTCTGTTACTCTTGTTTAGATTGGAACCAATGTTTACTCCCGAGCATTATTCTTGAAAGTAGTCTAACTGATAATTTTAGAAGAGACGTGAGTGTCGCTAGTATCCAATCTACGAAGTATATCATAACAACGCTAACGCTAACAGTTGAACGATCCCAAAAATGCGTTCTATGAGATCTTTATACCTTTCATATGGTGGTTGTTGCGTCCAATTTGGTTTAGTGGTAGCCAGTGTTGGAAAAGTTTGCGATATTTCACGAAGTTCTCCAAGGGAAAAGTTCGCGAGTCATAGCGATTTTTTGCGAACTTTTCCATCACTGGTAGAAGCCAAGCAGTGATGGGAAAAATCCTTAAAATCCAAAATCAAGAACGGCTGAAATCACTGCTGATTTTGCGATCAGCAAAATCATAACCAGAAATTCACGGCTGATTTGATCTTAGCTGATCTTGAGAGTAGCAAAATCACATAGCAAAGAATCAAGGCTGATGTTAACCTTAGCTGATTTTGAGGTAACAACATCACCAAACGGAAAATGAATACCATATTGCATGGGTTTAGATGCATAAAGGGTGATACGGTCAAAATTTGGTCAATATCAACTTGACGTATTTCTTTCAATTTTGCATTTAAAAAACCTGAACACCCCTCATTTTGAAGGTGTGTGTGTAGAATGTTGCTCCTATTTTGATTTTGGAATTCACTCTTCAGTTGTCAAAATGCCGTCCAAGCAAGAAGAGCAGCGTATCAAAATTTTGCTCGCGCATCGCGAAAATCCGAGCTACTCGCACGCAAAGTTGGCAAAATTGCTAAAAGTTGCCAAATCAACCGTTACAAATGTAATTAAAGTGTTTGGGGAACGTTTGTCGACAGCCAGGAAGTCTGGATCGGGGGGAAATCGAAAACCGGAAGCCGCTGAGACGACAAAGAGAGTTGCCGGTAGTTTCAAGCGAAACCCTAACCTCTCTCTCCGAGATGCCGCAAATAAGCTGGGTGTATCGTCTAAAACCGTGCATCGAGCCAAAAAACGAGCCGGACTATCAACTTACAAGAAGGTAGTGACTCCAAATCGCGATGATAAACAAAATACGACGGTCAAAGCGCGATCCCGGAGGCTGTACACGACGATGCTGACGAAGTTTGACTGCATGGTAATGGACGACGAAACCTACGTCAAAGCCGACTACAAGCAGCTTCCGGGACAGGAGTTTTATACGGCAAAAGGAAGGGGAAAGGTAGCAGATGTTTTCAAGCACATGAAACTGTCAAAGTTCGCAAAGAAATATCTGGTTTGGCAAGCCATCTGTACCTGTGGCTTGAAAAGCAGCATTTTCATAGCTTCCGGGACTGTCAACCAAGAAATTTACGTGAAAGAGTGTTTGAATAAACGTCTGCTGCCTTTCCTGAAGAAACACGGTTGTTCCGTACTGTTTTGGCCGGATTTGGCATCTTGCCATTACGGTAAAAAGGCCATGGAGTTGTACGCCGCCAACAACGTGCAGGTGGTTCCCAAGGACAAGAACCCTCCCAACACGCCAGAGCTCCGCCCAATTGAGAAATACTGGGCTATTGTCAAGCGGAACCTAAAGAAGACCAAAAAAAAAAACTGCTAAGGGCGAGCAGCAGTTCAAGGCAAACTGGCTTTCTGCGGCGAAGAAGGTGGACAAGGTGGCTGTACAAAATCTGATGGCAGGGGTCAAGCGTAAGGCCCGGCAATTCGGATTTGGAAAAGCGGAAGCCTAACTAAATATTTTTCCTGAATTTTATACTAATTGAACTTGAAAAAGAAATTTAATTTGATTTTTTAAATAAACGATTTCACCGATTTACACGCGTTTTTCCTTGACCAAATTTTGACCGTATCACCCTTTATTCGCTGTCCGGAGGCTGCCATATTTGATTTTGGTCTGCCATCTTGAATTTTGAAGTGGTATCAGATGTCAATTTTTCACTTCTACTCATCGAGCCCATTCTGTAGATACCCATATTGCATGGGTTTAGATGCATATTCGCAGTTCGGAGGCCACCATATTGGATTTTGGTCTGCCATCTGGATTCTAAAACGGCGGCGGATGTTGATTTTCCGCTTCTTCTCATCAAGCCCATTCCGTATATACCCATATTACATATTCACTGTCCGGAAGGCTGCCAAATTTGATTTTGGTCCACCATCTTGAATTCCAAAATGGCGACGAATGCAAATGTTCCGCTTCTACTCATAAAGCCCGTTCTGTACATACCCGTATTGCATAGGTTTGGATGCATTTTTGCTGTCCGAAAGCCGCCATATTGGATTTAATACTGACTTAAATTTCAGAATTTTCTATACTCTAGAATTTAATATATCTTTTAATCCTATGATTTTCAATGATTTTGAAAATCACATCTCATATTGGTCCAAAGTCACAGGTGATTTTCGTGGTGATGATAGCTTGTGAGATATTGGTACTTGTGATTTTAGGTGATATTGATCTTAAAAGAGAGCTGATGTTGATTTTCTGATCTTGATTTTAGCCATCACTGGTGCCAAGAAACAAGAATTATTCCGGCCATATCACCAAAACCGGATGTCCAATTCCAAAATTAATACCTTTCATTGTATAGTTGTTGCGTCCAACTCGGTTCAGTATTTTTGAGAAACTTGACTCAGTTCCCAATGTCGGTGTTTTTCGAATCTTTTTCCAGCTATATCTCCGAAATCAAAGGACCAATTCAAAAACTATTCAGTTAAATTATATGAGACCATAATAGATAATACCATTCATTTTGCGGTTGTTAAGTCCAATTTCAGTGGTTGCTGAGAAACTTGACTCAGTTCCCAAAATCCGTGTTTTCTGGATCTTGTTCCGACCGTATCTCCGAAACCAGATAACCAATTCTAAAACTACTCAATAGAATTCTACGAGATCATGAAACCTTTCATTTGACAATTTTTGCGTCCGATTCGGTTCAGTGGTTGCCGAGAAATACAATTATATACGATCATATCTCCAACGGCACCGGTGGTGTAGTGGTAAGCGTGATTACCTCTCACCCCAGCAGGCCTGGGTTCAATCCCAGTCGGCGCTGCCGGGATGTTCTCAGGCATAACAGCTCTGATCACGCCTTCCTTCGGATGGGAAGTAAAGCCGTTGGTCTCCGGTTCATGAGTTGATGGGTCGATAGGTAGGGTCCAGGTGTGGGAGCTGCCTTCCTGGCACGTCGGTAGCATTGGTGCTCAGCACGGAAAACAAGATCGACGGAAAAAAACAAACCAAAGGAAAAAAAAAAAAGATCCTATCTCCGGAACCAGTTGACCGATTCCAAAAAAGATTCAAAATTCTATGAACTATGATACCTTTCATTTGGTGGATGTTGCGTCCATTGCAGTTCAGTGCTTGTCGGGAAACAGGGCTTGAAAAACATTTCGTTACTTACACACATACATACATTCATAGACATTTTCCTATCTCGTCGAGCTGCATCGATATACCTAACACTCGGCTTTCCAGACCTAATAAAATTAAAAACTTTGAAACCAAAGAACTCTGAAAAATATATTTCATAAAACAGTAACCTCAGGAAACAGAGATTTTATAAAAGGCACATGTATAAATGACGAAGTATTTGAGGGAGGAGGGGTGTTTATAGAAGCTGTGACTGGCCATGTATTAGTTATAGCAAAATACGCTACGAGAGCGAAGGGGGGGGGGGGGGCTAAATACATGCAACGTCATTTATGGAAATCAGAAATCTCAAAAATAAACCGCACGCGGCACGCACCTGGTCCATCGGCATCTCGTCCTAGATCTTGGAAATAAGCTTCTATTGGTCCATAGTGCTCACTTGATGTTTGCTCTGCTTGGCCAGTATGTACGACCATACATAAAAGTCCAGGGGTTTAAGGTCCGGGTGCTGGGAGGCCACAAAGTCTTATCGAGAAAATCAGTCAAATTCTCCCGACACCACGCTTGGACGATATTCGCTGTGTGGGCCGGTGCGTCGTCCTGTTGACAAACGTAATGATCCTTCTCGTAGAGGTCCCGAAGTGTAGGGGCCACAACCGTCTCCAGAACCTCAGTCTTATAGTACGCGGCGTTGATTTTCACGTTTTTAACGATATACACCAGTGGGATCTGAGAGGGGGATGGTGGTCGACGTCGGAGCCCAAAGCCGATAATTTTGGACATTGTGCGGCTGTTGCAAGACAAAGAGTTTCTCATCAGAAAACACGAACTCCTGACCTGCGTGCCGCGGAAGTATCAGTTTGGCTCTGTCCAGCCTCTTCTTCGTTGTAGCGTTACCCCGTCAACGTTGCGTTTCTTTTATGGCTTGTATCCCAGGTCTTTCGTCATAATGGTGTGGGCAGTCTCGATCAACACATCCAGGTCAGCAGCGGTCTTCCGGATCCTCACCACCTTGATTGCAGATGGCGTCCTCGCCGAACGCGGCCGTCCGGATCTCGCACGGTCCTTGGCCGAACCTGTCTCCTGGTACTGACGGATGGTGGTATAGATGAAATTCCGCTTCACCCCATGGGATTTCAATCACCGGAATATGTCTCCGGTCGCTCACCTCTCGCATACAGCTTTACTACGACGTCGTGGTACTCCTTCATCGTGCGCGGTAAACAATCAACAAATGACAGCAAGTTGACACCTATATATGAGGCTAAAGCTGACACCAGTGCTGCAAAATCTCGACAGTACACGGTGATATTGACAATTTTGCTTTGGTCACTCATTTGAGCTAACAGTCATAGTCAAGGCAAACCATGTCAATTGTCAATGACAATGGTGTCAGTGACGAACATGTGCAGATTTGTTTATTAGCTAAATATGTTACGAAATTAAATGCAAAAGCAAAACAATTACATGGATCCACTTTAGTGAACAAGTATCTACGTCCTGAGCTACTTGGATAACAATAATGTGACACAGAATATACTAAATTACACTTTTTATTACCAGGTGAATCTTTGTCATTGACGTAAAAATGAATGAGATTTTGACGAAGGTTTTTTTGAGGATCAAGTCTGTCAGTGACTATGTGACGAAAAATTTTGTCAATATCGCGCGAAAGTCTGTCAATGACAATGACAAATCTCAGCACTGGCTGACACCAATACCAATACACAGACTGCACATGGTGCGCACCTACACAACTATAAAAAGTTGTATTCGAACTTATTGAACACCCTGTAGACTCAGAAAACATAAAATCTTAAACATGCGGAGGCCATGGAAATAATGGAAAACATATATGGAATACTCTCAATGTAGGTACCAAATGCATAATCCATACAATTCAAAAAGCACAGAAACACGGAAAAACACAGAAGACACTAAAACTACAGAAAACATAGAAAATACAGACAACACAGAAAACACTGAACACTGAAAACTGAAAACAGAAATTGACAACTAAAAAAAAAATTAACAAATCACATTTGAAAACTGACAACTTATAACAGATATTAAAAACAGCGGCGTCGGTGGTTTAAGGGGTAAGCGTGATTGCTTCTCACCCCAGCAGGCCTGGGTTCAATCCAAGTCGGTACCGCCGGGATTTTCTGAGGCATAAAATCTCTGATCATATCTACCTTCGGATGGGAAGTAAAGCCGTTGGTCCCCGGTCCATGAGTTGATGGGTCGATAGGTAGGGCCCAGGTGTGGGAGCTACCTCCCTGGCGTTGGTAGCATTTGTACTCAATGCGGAAAACAAATCAAGGAAAAAAGTCATCGAAGCAATTTTCCTTATTTTTTAATTTTTGAAGCAGAATTCGCTATGCAATATCAAAGCAAATTCATCAAAGTGTTGCTCTTTTAATTTTCATCCTCCCATGACCGACCCCTTCCCCTCCCGTTCTCACACTTGTCTTGATAATGACCACAAAAGCGAGGCTTTGAACATTGCTGCTGCTGCTTGACAAGCAACATCCTCGATGGGCAAAAAATAAAAGTCGACAAAATGAGGAAATTCCATTCATCAGGCTAATCCTTCTCCTGGCAGACGACGATGGTTTTTCTGTATTTCGAGCTCTTTTCTTCTTTATTTTTTTTTTGCTGAGGCTGTAGGTGCCTCACTCCTTTCATTCCATTCAGCCCAGTAAAAGGCAATGTCAACATTGAAACAAGCCATTTTCCAAAGGGCGAACAGTTGCAGCTTTTTTCATCCAGGCTTGCTTTTCGATCTTACTTTCCTGACTGGTCGCATTTACATACATCTGCATATCAGCATTCAGTGAGGACAAAGCATCGGAAGAAGAAAACTGTCGTCCCCCTTTCCCCATGCCTACATGTAGTAGCTAACTTGCTTAGTGCAGATGGGTTTCGTCTTGCAGTGGGAAATGACTTTGCTCTATTGCAGTGTAGCTCCCTTCTTGGTGGAATCTGGTGATGATGGTGGTGAAATGTGCAGGAAAAACCTTCTGTTCCAAACTGTTATTTACATACTGCTTCAACCTCCCCCTCCCTGGCCTGCTCCAGCTGTCCTCCGGCCGTGCGATCGACTTCTACGGTGACATACAATCCTTCCTGCGATGACATAAAACGGAACGAGAGTACCAACCAAGCCAACAAAAAAAAAAAAGGCAATTTGGTGTGCAAGAAACTGTATGCAAATTTTCGGAAGCTCGTTCGACCAAGATTGCTACTTTTCTCGGATCTCGGACATGTGCGCTGCCAGCAATGGACGCCGGAGGGGCCTTTATCGGTTTTACCCATTTTGATTTAGTGTTGATTTTTAATCAAACGACCCAGCAGGATGGAACGGAGTTTGACCTAGTTGATTGATCGAGAGATTAGGGAATTTTTCGATCTACCATTATGTTTTGTTTTTTTTTTGGTTTCCTGTTTTCGATTGTTCTTTCCTCAATTTTCTTCCCTGCTGTACAATTTTGTTATTCTTTTCTTTTAATGTTTTGTTCTCTGTTTTATCTAGCCTTCAATTGTCTGTTTTTTGTCGTTATCTGTTTTGACGTTCTTTATATTTATATTTTCAATTTATCTCATTACTATTATTGAATGCCCAGCTCTTTCATTGCCTGGTGTTGTATGCTCTTTTCTATTTTTTCTCTTCTCTATTTTCATCTTCTAATTTTTCTTTTGCCGATTCTGCCACTACACGCATAAAAGTCTCATGGCTCATATAGATTGCATATAGCATGGGACAGTAATATAACAATTGATGAACACGTCTGGTTGATAGTGGTGTGAGAGATGAACTAATTTATTTAATTAACATAGGGGAAATGGCTCTATTGTTGGCTTGTTGTTCAGCTGATTTGTCCTGCTGCTGAATACTAAATCTAGGCCAAAACTTCTAAACTTCGAAATCAATGGTTTGGTAATGTTTTTGTCAAAATTCAACGCTACCCTTTTTAAACCCTCAGTTACTGGTGTATGAGTTGTCAATGTGAGCTATTTCCTTTGATTTGCCGCTAAGAGGAAGAGTTTGCATCCTGTGAACCATGCACAGCTAAAAAAAAGTAGTGTAATTTTCCGTTACTATGATGCACATAAATGGAGCGTCATATATCATACAAATTAAGATTATAGATCGTGTAAATTTATGAGACATGTCATGCAATATCCCATATATTTTATGCAACTGTCCACTTTTGTTTGCAACATTTCTTGCAAGTTGCTAATTTACGTGAAAAGGAAGTTTACATGTATGAATGTTTGCATGCATGGATGTTTACATCGCCCGTAAAATTCAGAATTTTTTGGTGTGTGTGGTGAAAAAGTGGCCATTTTGTGTTGATGGGAATGGTTTGAAGTGTGTAACAAGTACGCTTTTCCATTTATTTATTTAGTTATTTATTTTCACAGTATTCCTAATTATACAATTTTCCACATTTAAGTATTTTGCATGAACTTTCGTTTTTACAATTAAATTCATAAATGTATTCACCGCCAAAGAACGTACGTCCACTTATATATAGTTACACTTGTCATACAAAAACCAACGAGTGCTCAATACGTTCAGCTAATTCACTTCATTTGACCCGAACAGTGTTGGCAAAATCAGAAATCAAGTAATATTTTTCCGCTCTCATGCGCTCGCAATATCACGCGTGATATTGGAACAAAATATCATGCTTGATATTGATTTTAGCTCCTTTGATATTGCGAGACTATTAACAACGTGCAAAAATCAAGCTGAGAGTTGACTCGACACAAATGGAAAGAGAAAGCATAGTTTGCTATTTCTTTTTAATCTTCACCGATGACAGACGCGAAGGGACTGCTGCAAGCCGTTATGGAAGTTTCGGTTGCATTCGGGTGTAAAGCAAAAATCATTAAACTCAATCTCACCACAGTTTGGAGAGATTTGCAGTTGGTGAGTTTTGTTAACTTGATATTCCGAACTGCGATATCACAGCTTGCAAAATCAACCGCAGTAGTTTGCTTGTTGATTTTTGTCTGCGAAAATCAAGCGTGATCTTGGGCGTTGGTGAGATTTGATTTTTTGATATTTTCCCATCACTGGACCCGAATACTCTACCTGTTCGTTTAAGTCTGGGGTTCGAATCCGAACCTTTCTCTCGTATAAAAGAGTAACCGAAAATATATCTGAGCATGATAGTAGGTTGAAATTGCACTATAAGGAAAGAGATGTGTATTGAATGGTTACAGAGAAAGATAATGAAAATTGTCGTTTGAAAGGTCGTGGAATTACTTCGATAATTTGACGTACTTCCGGCCACGATGACCGTTGAATTCACACCTATTTGAGGGTTCTGGAACTTCTACTCGTTCACTTTGACTTGAACCGTGGAAGAGGCGGGAGTGCGAGTAGATAGTACTTAAGTGTACTTAGTGTCAGGGTGTATTTTTCGTGGTATGTGAAGTTAAAAATCCACTTATTGTGTTTGCAAAGTTCGTAGAAAGGTAAGGTGAATAATGTCTTTTGTCTGGAGATGTATCTGAAATGTGTCGACGGCTTTTTGTGTAGAATCGTTTTGTGCATATTGGAGTTTGCACCGCTATGCCGGAGTATACTACAGCTGTCAACCCCCCCCCCTCCCTATTATATAATCTGTGGTCCATTTGATGAATTTTAACTCATATTTGACAGATGCAAAATTATCAAATAAACCTGCTATTCTACCAGACTTATTTCAGACAAACCTGAATCAATTTTGACCAACAATTTCTCGTGAATCGAACGATCAACAGCAGAGAGATTTTTGATCATTATAATTTATTATCGAAGTTTCAGTGAAAATTAATCGAATGGAACACAGCCTTAGCATAGAGGTAACTCTAAGACCAGAAGGTCCAGAAGAAAAGTGCTCAACTTTTTGGCTTAGCTCTGGTACTGTCTTCGGTACCAAGCTAATCGATGCACCCCTCGAAACATAGGAAAATCCCCGAACCCCTCATTTTATCTGTCAAACTTTCATAGTGAATCAAAACAAACGTAGTGTAACCGACTGTTACAAATTATTAGTATTTTTTTATCTGTGCTTTTATTTTGTGTACAGTCACGTCTCTAGAGTTAAGTGGTGTTGGATTAAATTTAGGGTTAGTAGTAGGGCTAGTAACTGTTAGTAAAAATGTACCTATTGTCTATTAAAAATGTTATAGGCTAGTAAATGTTAGTAAAAATGTACCTAGTATCTATTAAAAATGTTATAGGTTAGTAGAATTTGAATTTTGTACAAAATAAGTGGGGTGAATCGCATGCAAGCCAGTGGGTACAACAACTAAATGATAGAAGAGTAGACCAGCAGGCGAAGTGGGTCAAAATTTACAAAGGTGGTGATAACAAACCCCCCCCCCCCAACCTTACAGACAGCAACAAAAAAGCTACAACGGGCTTGAGGAGAATAAGGAGGAGCGCCATTGCTCATAAAGTTACAGGCGTTCGTGTGCACAAGAGCCATATTTTAAAGTGCCCTTCACATTGTTAAGTGAGTGGTATCCAGCGAAAAAGGGAGAAAACGGCGGATTCGTCAGGACCTTTTTGTATTGTGTAAATTCGACTGAAAGTCGCCATTTTGTCTGGTGAGAAGCTCGACCAGGTGCACACGATTCGGCGTAGTAGACCTCGCTTTGCTACGTCTAACCGCAAAGGACCAATCTAACCTCTGGGTCAGCCGCCCGTAAGGAGGCTTTTCAAGCTCGGGGGCGAAACCCCTAAACGTAAAGGAGCCTTCCCCCTCTTGACGCGGTCACTCTGGTATCGTCCTGGGCCGTGTCAATCTCCATCAATGAGGGAGGACGCCTGAAAGGCTTACACAGCCACATACCCTCGACAAACCCCGCCAAACCATCGTGCGGTAACAGTAATTACCCACTGTTTGGGAATCAGCTTGCCAGCTCGTCGTCAGCAGCAGTAGCAGCAGCAGCAGCAGCGAGCGCTCGCAGGACGCCAGAATAAGCAGTGCAGTGGTACGTACCGAAGAACGAAGTTAATTTTATCCACACCCACAATTAGAAAAATAGACTACAGAAATCTAACCCAATCCCACCAACACACCAATTTGTTAAAATAAAAACCCTCACAGTCAAAGTTAATTTTTAAATCAATAAATTCACACTACATAGTATTTCTAGTCAGGTGACCGTACGCTGCACATTTTGTCCGCGAAGTTCCTCGAGATTACCAAGTAGTAAGCCGATCCTGAGACCCAGTTCGAAGGGTCTCTTGCTACTGAACTTGCCGGGAAAAAACGAACAGTTACAATAGTGTAGTACTAGAATTTAGACAAGAATGGGGTACTAGACTGATGCAAAATTTGAAATTTTTGCTCCACAGTGTTCAAACGGCTTTAAATCGGGTCCTGATTAGCCTCCGAAAGTTAAAACTCATTTGATAAGAAACTGACTTGACACAAACCATCTGAAGTTTATATGGAAATTACTATAAGAAAACCAAACTTTTTGTTCATTGTCTTCTAGCCTTTTTACATATTGTACTGTTAAAAAATTCAATGACTATTCTTATGGGAATTTTATCAGCTACAACTTGGCTGAATATCGTTTTTGAGCCAAACGCCAAATTAAATAATTATTAATTGTTTAAGAGATTGACAATCTTATGGCAAGATTAAGCAACTGTATTGTGGGCAACACTATATTCTGCAGTGTGTAGCCATGATTTTGGTTCTCTTTTCTACGCGCCATAAACACCAATGTTGCCTGCTGAACAGTTGATTGAGCATAATCATAAGACATCAGGGACTTGAATCATTAATAATTTTTGTTCCTTACATTTGATCGAAAAGTGATCTGGAACAAAGTTGTAGCTGAGAAAATTTTCAACAAGCTCAGCTATCACTTTCTGGTGAATTTTGAGATAGATATGAACCGAAAGTATGGGTTTTTCCATATTAATTCCCATATTAATTCCCATATAAATTTCAAATAGTTTGTGCCAAGTCAGTTTTTCACTAAATGAGTTCAAATTTTGGGAGGCTAATCAGGGCCCAATTTGGAACCGTTTGAGCACTGTGGAGCGATAATTTCAAATTTTGCATCAGTCTAATGGGGTACGCTTATAGATTTACTTGGGACCAATAGACTAGTAAAGTAGTGAGCCAATTTAAAATCGTTATGTTTCAACGGTTGGCCTTCCATTTTTCTGAATTTTTACTTAAATTTGCATTTCGAAAATAAATTATTATTATAATTATGCTGAATGCCAGAATAAAGTTTGGTACAATCTGAAAATTTTCTATCTGTCGAAATTGAATTAAAATTCACCAAATGGAACACAGCCCCACAGATTGAATCCAACATGTGTTCAATTTTGACGTTCTGGTTCTATGTGATTTCAGGTATTTCAAGCATAATCATTCAAATCAACGTATCAGATATTGTAAACAATCAATTCAATCGACGATTTGTGACAACTGCAAGTTCACTCACAGAATCTAACAACACTGAGAGCGAAGAGGAAGCGTGAAATCGAATGTAACGAATAATATAAATAATAGGAATTCTTTTGTATAGAACGCTAAGCACGCCTTTTCGCTCCCACTATAGCAGCGTCCTTGGAGTCCTATGCTGAATCAATTGTAAAATTAACAAGTTGCATAGATGTTCCATGTTGTTTTCAATCAGCGATGACATGTATCCTAATGTATGTACAAGATAAAAGTTGGGATGGTTTTAAGGCTGTAAAGCTGTAGTTTTCATGCAAATCAGCTAGACTAGATCACTAGAATTATGTAGGCAAGTTTGATGCTTTTATTTCAGAATTATAACGAGAAGATGAATTGAATTAGTAACGACTATAAGTTATGACAATCTCAATTGAACCTTTGCAAATCATGAATTTTGTGATAGCGCACATGTTATTAAAAAAGTAGAAGGGTTTGTGCCTAGGGGCACGAACGGAAGCTTGACGTAGGACCGCTAGTGGACGGAATAAATGTGAAGAGCATTTAGTTCTTTTAATTGATCAATTATCCATTATCTCAAGTCTTTCCTTTTTTGAATTGTAGGCGTACCAAATTTGTAGTATTTTTTTTTTCAAAGAGAAAGTTGATTAAGACAATCAATCAAAATCACTTGCACCCCTGCTTCCAAGTTTGCTTACAAGATTACAACTCTGGAGAGCATTTTGTGTGGTCGTTGGGGGCTTGTGGTTCTGAATATGTACAAACAGGCATAGATAAATTCTATTCCAATTCTTTACTGATATAAGCTTGATGGCCCTGAAAAGAGCCGTTTTATTGTAGAGGACATCCATGGCCACTTACGCTTGGCGTGTTTAGTATAAGTGACAGCACCACGGACCTCATTTTCCAGGAACACCTTCAGCACACCTCGTAGATCAGACCGGAGATACGTTTGACATTTCATGGTGGTTATCTTGAAGAACTTTGCGATGACCACGCTGTCCGAAGCGAAAATGAGCTAATGCCATACAGCAGGGCTCTTTTATATCTTTTCAGGTTAAAGCAAAATGATTTTGCAACCAAGTGGTATAAAAGCTACAAACACTCCTCCCATTATGAGTAGTTTGCTATAAAGTAGCGACACTGGCTCTTTTTCTTTTGCGTACACGTCGAATGAGAACGACCCAAATTTGAGTTTAGTTCACTCATTATCGCCAAAAGTGCAGGAACTCAGCGATGAGTAAATTTGTCTCATGGTTTCCTAAAACCTAAAAAATCTGCCAGAAAATGAGGAAATTGACGAAAATTTTATTCAGTCTCGGAGTAGTACCAATAGACTGAGTAAATCGAATCTTTACTTTTTTCAATTTCAGGAATTTTTCCCAGGAAAATCCTGGAAAAATCTGGGAAAACATGACGCAAATTTACTCATCGCTGAGTTCCTGCAATTTATTTCTTATTTCTGAGATAACTAAGCTCAAATTTGGGGCCTCCCTTAGCTCAGTCGGTAAAGGCGCAGCTACAAAGCAAGGCCATGCTGGAGGTGGCTGGGTTCAATTCCCGGTCCGGTCTAGGAATTTTTCGGGTTGGAAAATTTCTCGACTTCCCTGGGCATAGAAGTATGATTGGACTTGCCACACAATTATACCAACGCAAAAATGGTACAGGCATCGAAAGCTCTTAATTAATAACTGTGGAAGTGCATCTAGAACACTAAGTTGAGAGCACGCAATAAGCTAAATATGCGATATGCAATAAGCTTGAAATGCGAAGAAGAAGAAGAAGCTCAAATTTGGGTCGTTCTCATTCGCCGTGATATCACCTTGAAAGATATCGGTACCGGTGGTTAGCGTGATAAACTCTCACCCCAGCAGGCCTGGGTCCAATCTCAGTCGGTGCCACTGGCATGTTCTAAGGCATAACATCTCTGATCAAGCCTTTTTTTGGAAGAAAAGCCGTTGGTCCCCGGTTCATGAGTTGATGGGTCGATTGATAGGGTCCAGGTGTGGGAGCTGCCTCCCTGGCATCGGTAGCATTGGAGCTCAGTACGGAAAACAAATCTCGCGTCACTTTTCAACAGGTCCTATTTACATTGATCGATTCTCTTCATCGACACTCTCTTTCGTAAATAACTCGGCTTCACAAATGTTTTCTGCCGTCTTCGTCGAATTAGATGCTAGATTGTTGCTTCTTCCATCGAAAATATCCGGCCGTGGCGATTCAAAGTTGATCAAGGTTGTTCAAAATAATTTGTACCCCTGCTTCCAATTTGATTGCATGAGCATTTTGTGTGGTCGTTGGTTCTGAATATGGACAAACAGGCAGATGAATTCTATTCCTGCTCTTTACTGTAATAAGCTTGGTGGCCCTGAAAAGAGCCGTTTTGTTGCCAAAGTTGGTGATGATTTAACCTCCGAAACCAAATAGAGTGCGTCTCTTCAAAACGTAGATGACATCCGCAGCCGCTTACGCTTGGCGTGTTTAGTGTAGGTGACAGCATCACGGATCTCATTTTTCAGGAACACCTTCAGCACACCTCGTAAATCAGACCGGAGATACGTCAGACACCGCCACGGTGAGCCAGACGACGGATGGTGGTTATCTCGAAGAATTTGCGTTTGGTTCTGAATATGGCGATGAGTGTGCAAAATATTACGCAATTCCATCCTCCCTATTCGCACGCGTCCGAGGATCGGAGGCGAATGCCACTTCAACTTGTTTCGTCTACTTGCTACTCTCTGACGACTGTGCTGGGGAAGCAGCATATGCATGTAGGTTATTGGTGGATTTGTTAGTTAATTCGACGCTTTTGGACAATGCTGGACATTTACCAGTTTTTCAATGACGTGCTAGTCTTTGTTGAGACAAATGGCCGAGGCTTAAAACCTCGGTCAGGTCACGACAGCCTTCAAAATTTTTGATAAATCTTCCATTTTGTCAATGCTAAAAATGTCATCCACGTACCTAAACCAAAAGTAACAAATTCCTATCCTCCAGAGTATTTTCTATGTTAGCCATGAACATTTTAAAATGGAGAAAGCGGATTGCCCTTAGGAGAACCTTTAGTTTGTTTATTAAAATTTCCTCTGAAAATGAAATAATTTTCCTCCATACAAAGACGAGTAAGCTTGAAATATGACCGAACTTTGTTTTTCCAAGTAGAATCCTCACGTTGCTTCAGAAGCCAGTCCTCTAAAAGGCTGATGGCTTCCTTTACTGGTGCACTCGCAAAAAGTGCTGTGACATCAAATGAAACCATGACTCCATCTTCCCGAATCTGTCCTGGTGCCTGAAGTTGATTTGCGAATTTATGTGTGTTGTTAACTGAGCGAGTGGTAAAGGGTTTAGGCATATATTGAAATTCCTTTACTAGCCATTTGGCAAGCTTATGAGTGGGTGATCCTTCAGCCGAGATAATCTCCCTCATTTCGCTTCCTGGTTTGTGAATCTTTGGTAAACCTTTGATCTTAGGTAGAACAGGATTTGAAACTTTCAATTGATTCGTAGTGTTGCCAATAAACGCCTTGCACTCTTTCAACGTTTTATCCACATGTTTAACCATAGTGTTACCGGCGGGTAACATTTTGTTTTCCATCATTAGATGTGGGAAGTAGGGCAAATAAAATTGTTAGTGTAGCTAACGGTCGATTTGAAGTGGGGGCGATCAACGCCCGACGGTGTGGATCGCGTGTGCGTGGCGAGCCTCTGCCGAGGACGAATGACATTTGGAGTTAAAACAGACGTTTTCGGGATCAAGACCCCCGTTTCGACCCACGCGGTTTGTGAAGTGTCCGGTATCAGTACGGCCGTCTAATGATCTCCGGGTCCGGGTTATCGGACCGAAAGTTATCCAGCAACTGTGCTTGTCGGGTCGTCACCAAAGCGCCTAGCAAGGATTGGCCTCTCGTTGCCGGGAAAGCGCGGACTGTTAGTTCCAGCAGCAACTCGACCATTGTGGCCGCCAACCACCGCTATTACCAGGCCAAGCCACCCACGTACCGGCCAGGTACAGCGATCATCCCCGGTTCTACTTCCACGGATTGCCCGTTCGTCGGTCGCCTTCCCGCCGGCCTTCCACCGGCGCCATAGCGCGATCCGCTAGTCCCTCGTCACACCACCGGACAACGTCGGCCTCTGCTGGCTCCGGGCGACCCCTGAACCAAGGTCACATCGCCGTAGCCAGGCTTCCCGGCGGTTCAAGAATACGCCCTGCTGGTCCGCTATCCACCAAGCTATCATCACTCATGGTACAGCGTCGGCGGTCGACGACGCCGAATAGTGAACGGGCGCAGTTGAGCGTTGGGTCCATAGCCGCCACCATCGTCGCATCCATCACTGCCACCAACGCTGCAAGAATCGATTTCCTTCCTGGCGACCGCCCGATCACCGTCTAGAGCGGCACTACCGCCCGTCATTCCGCCTGAGCTGCCAACCTCGGTATTCTTCAGCCACGTTGGACCGAGATCAACCATCACCCGATTTTTGAACCGCCCCACTGTCATCACTGGCCGAAT
Source organism: Ochlerotatus camptorhynchus (assembly GCF_037179485.1). Classification (NCBI taxonomy): domain Eukaryota; kingdom Metazoa; phylum Arthropoda; class Insecta; order Diptera; family Culicidae; genus Ochlerotatus; species Ochlerotatus camptorhynchus. Next base: position 159,558 of record NW_027040831.1, read on the forward strand.
AAAGCGTAAGGCAACAAAATTAACCTTTTTCTAGGTCTCCTCACATCCGAAAGGTCCCCCTTGCCCGAATGCCCTGAGACCCAGAACCTTTGTGGCTTTGTGTGCCCACCCTGGAAGCTACCGTCGGCTATAGACCAGTAGCTTGGAGTCTTGGCTGGTCTCCTTCTGGGACACAGCGGTTCCGGGGCCGAAAAGTGGTCTTATAATAGATGGGAGGGGGTCAATCCTCAACTGTCTGAATGGGTCATTAGTATTTTTTCCGTCATCCTTTTGTCCGCTTTTGTATAGAATACCAGCTTTGTTTTTAGTTCATTGAGAATTCGAATTTCCTCTTTTTCGGTTATACTAAGTGAATGTCCCTTTCAGTTTTGTATTGTCTCTGAAATAATATTCCTGACAGTCTCGTGTAGTTGAATAGGAAGTGTGTGAGTGATTGAATTCTCCATGACAACGATGGCCTCTTCCACGTCAGGTTTTGAGGAGATCGCATATCCCAATCCCTTGTTGAGAAGTGTCAATTGTTCTTCTGAGAACTGCTGTGTCGAGCGATTTACCACGAAACATTCGACGGATTGAGCCACAACTGTGTTAACTAAACTGTGTGATTTCTGGTCGCTCTGCTGTGTTGTGTAATTCAATTGTAGTGACCTCAGTTTGTTGTTATGTAACTTTCACTGGTTTCAACTAGATGAGCTGGGTAAGACATTAGTGAAATAGTTTTAGGAATTGGTTGCGAAACCACCGAGATCCAGCTGGTTAAACATTTGGTTTACAGCAATTATTGTCCCTGGTATTTGAAATGTTATTTAGAAAATTGATAATTTTGAGACTATATCAACGTCAATACACTTCCTTCTACCAGTGTAGGAAAACCGTAACGCATTGCTAAAAATATCCTCTCTACTAATTTCTTTCATCCACCAAAATTTGCATGCCTAACGCGTCAGAAGCATTTGCAAAAGTTAGATTCATTATCCAGATTGTGGGGAATGATTTGTTGACGAAAAACGCTCCAGAAGAGATAAACACGTGTACCAAACCATCCCACCCCACCATTCACAGGGAACATGTCAGTCTTTTGCAGAAGCAGAAAGTACAAAAACGGCTTATCGCACAACGGCTGTAACTCGCCATAACCACTTTCAAAACGCACAACACCGCCATACCCGGAAATGCCCAACAGGAAGTTCATGCTCGAATGGTACTCGGCCGTGTCCCGGGGCGGATGACGGCTGGGAATACACACACAGGAGAGAGCAAAAAAAAAGTGTAATTTTTAGCTAGTTATGGCACTTTTCCGCCTTTTCCGTTGGCTTGTTTGACGCCTGCCTTTGTCTCTGCCACGGGAGTGAATGAATGAATGAGATGGCTAGTAGGAGCAGGAGAAGGCATAACCGGAATTCACCACTCACCAATGGAATTTCCGCGAACCATTTCCGGGTTGCTCTGCTGTGCTGTTTCAACTTGCCACCAGAACGACGACGACGACGACGACGACGACAATGATAACGGCACGATAACAATGAATGGAAACACGGGCGTTTCCAGCAAACCTTGGCGGTTGGACTCCGGGCTGAATTTTGGTATCCGGAAAATGTTGGGCTTTTGGCTGAATTTCCTGCAATGTTCCGTTTGTATTTTGATGGAAAGTAGCAATTTGTCGGGCAACTTGGCGATTCACATCGCATCCGTCTAGTTAGTTATCATTTGTTTAAACTGGCTGCGAAAATTTCGCATCAAATTTTCATTACAACAAATAGATTCACGGAAAATCTAGTTAGCCTTGTGTGCTTTTTTTCTTCAAGCACCGTCCACGTTCAATGTTTAACGCAGTAGCTTCACGATGACAAAGACGTAGGACACAGCTCAGGGCACTGTGTGTGGCATGTTTTCCTAGAAAATACTATCGTATAGGGAACCAACAGCATCGGTCGGTAGTAGACGAACAACGGGCAGTGCAAGACCAAGGGCCAAACATTATGACCGCTGGATGGGGAGTAATGCTAATAAATATGTTATGTACCTAATTATTGTTAGTATCATCCTGGTATATGTGGAACCAGTGACATCTTCGTTCGGAAGCTTTGGAAAAGTAATGGAGCAGTCTGGCCACTGGGATAAGGAAAGTTATATTCCAGCATGAGAGTTTTTTTAGTTCATAGCATACAGGACATTCTACTCTTACTGAGTACATTCTAGCCACTGAGAATTGCCCCGTTATTAATCCAATCATCCAAGATTATTGCTTTTCTAATCCTGGCCTTCCTCAACGATGCGGTCTATCTTCGTCGGGGGCTCGTCTTGAACGCTGTACTTGATTTACGATCACTTATCCGCTCAAATCCCACGCCGTACAAAGTTGAAAATCTGTGCAAGTTACACATTTTATTACCGCCAGAAGTGAAATGGGCGTAACTGAACACTAATGACACAACGCGGTGCCACTTTGACTAAAAACAACAACTATTACGACGTCAGTTGCATCGTCGTCGTCCTGATAATCCCGAATGTAAACAGACGCGTAGTAGGCCGCTGCAAATGATTCCCATAAAACATTGTAATTTAACTCGTTTTCACAGCCGGCTACGATTTCACCTAACACATCAGATCGGGCAATAAGGGGGGTGTAGGTGGGCGTGGAGTTGTGAAATTTACGACAAACGAGCTCCACCCATCGATGCAGAAGTGGTGCGACGGTGCTGGGAGAGATACATCTGTGTAGGCACCCTGTACAACAGTTACAACTATTTACGCTTCTTCAAAAGTCGACCACTTCTGGTTCTTGGCTGGCAGTAGTACCCTACACTACTGTCCAAACCCGGAACGATTGCATCGTTAAGTTTTATTGCTCCAAACGGGGTGCTCACAGCCTCCGCCCCCGAGCGGTCCTGTCCTGACGCTCTATACGGGATAGGTGCCTTTGCTGTTGGAGCATCCTTTACAAAATCGGTGAAGTAATTCCATAAACAGTTCCAGCAGCAGCAGCAGGAGCCGTTGGCACTGGTTTTCATCATCGATGTCGGTTGGTTCAACGAAGAATGTACATGAAACAGAACTTTTAAAACTTGGAGATTGCTCCTTCATCATCACCAGTGCTGCTGCCAGCTGGAATGGGGTTGATGGGGATGTTCGAATATTTGAAATGGGAATGAATTTGAAATGCCAACTAGGGCTACGGGATGTAATGTTAGCCTAGCCCCTCACTTCGGCCGGTCAAGCAGATAATTCATTCATTCAGCAGTAATGCACAATGGTTATGAAAAACTAATACCACACCTGCTGTGAAATTGTAGTCCATAAAGTAATTGCCTATTTTAGGGACAAATTTAGAACATTTATTGCTCAAAGAAAAAGTTTAGTGAAATTTTCATATTTTTTGATTGGTAGGCGCCATGTTATTGTACTAACGAAAATCTACACTGGGGTGGACATCAAAAAAGTAAGAGGTTGTATCCAAGACACGACCGTAGATTTGACGTAGCTCGGTATTAATATTCGGCGACTGTGTTAGGGATACCACTTTTTCCCATCACGGAAACGCTTCGTTTTCTAATGACAAAATTGCGCATTTTCGTGCACAAAACGCACGGAATTTTTGATTTATTCAATAGATAATAAAAAAGTAAAAATTTATTGGAGGGATTTCTTGCTTAAATTTTTCAATCGCGAGACATTCGCAATTAATCATATAAACTCTAGATCTTATTGCGTTTTTTTATAGCGTCCTGGGTAAAAACCCTACCTCAATTCGATGTGTTTCTGGTTAATTGACACGGTCAGGTGGTATTGGATTCTTGCGAGAATACTATTATGCATTTGACTACAAACGTTTGGTTGCTGGGTACATTACCAAAGATCTTTGAGGGTGATGTGGCTGGCAGCAGAGCGAGCAACGTTCAATGAAAATTGACTCTTAAACAACAATAATTTAGGGTGAATCGTTTTGTCGTGATGGTTGAGTAATCCTGAGCTTTTAGGGTGTTTAACACGGATGAGGCTGGTGAGCTGTATGTAGTTTGGAACGAGGATGACGCGCTTGGCATAGATGGCCCACAGCGACTCACGACGAGCAACTGAATCCGATCAGTAGCGGTGCGGCTTCTTCCTCCTTATTTGGTGAATCGAGGGCTCTTGAGGGCAGCCTGGATTCTTTGCTCGACTGTCGAGCTGTTCAGTCCGTATTTTCGCTCGAGTTCTCGATTCGATTTTGTTTCGTTTTCTGCTGTCGCGTTGCGCCTTGGAAGTGTCGCCACCTTCTCGCGTTCTGGCAAATAAGTTCACTTGAACTTGCAAACACGAAACAAGCGGGCCCAAGATTAGCGGGCCCTTCAAAGAAGATGCTAATCAAGCCCAGCGCGTCGTAGGATGACGCCGGAAAACGAGTACTGCAAGCCAACCAGTATGCAGTACTCCCGGAAGAAAATGGCGATGGTGACGCCGTTCCCATTGCAAGACGAGAGCGGATTCCCCCGCTTTTCACGCCGGTGAAGGATGTTGCCAAGCTGGGTGCCGAACTGGCAAAACACAAGCTGCTGCCTCGCTTCAAGCTTTGCAGCATCGGTACCAAAATCATGTGCTCCAGCCTGGAGGAGTACAAACAAACAGGAAGTTTCCTGAAGAACAACAACGTGGACTTCTTCACGCATGATCTGCTATCGAGCAAGCCACTGAAGGTGGTTTTGCGTGGATTACCGTCATTCGAGGCTGCTGCGGTGAAATCCGAGCTGGAGCGGCTTGGGCTCCAACCTGAGGCCGTGTTCCAGATGAACCGGCGTCCCAACTAAAACACCAGCTTCCGCGATCAGTTGTTCCTGGTGCATTTCACGAAGGGATCCACCAGTCTTGCGGCTCTGAGATCCAAAATCCGGGACCTGTTTCAGGTCATCATCAGTTGGGAGCAATACAAACCGCAACATCGTGATGTAACGCAGTGTATGAACTGCCTCTCATATGAACATGGCACCAAAAACTGCCACATGAAGACAAACTGCGGCAAGTGTGCTGGAACTCACTCAACTGCGTCCTGTGAGCAAGTCGATGACATCGAGCCAACGTGTGTCAACTGCGGTGGAAACCACCAAGCCTCCAATCGCGGATGTCCCAAGCGAGTGGAGTTCATTAATATCTGTCGGAAGGCCACAATCAACAACCAGCTCAGTCGCCTCCGTAATCATCGTTCGCCTCCTGTACTCACGGAAGTCCAGAACCCAGCTCTCCAGCCCCGTCGACATGTTCCGAACCTAGCCTCGCTTCCGCTCAACAACCAACAAGCCAATCCTGCGAGTATCCAAATGGTTCCCAACAGTCGGACAGTTGAGCATCGTCTCGCTGTTGCTGCGGCCCAGCCAATTCCAGATTAATCCACCGCCCCTGGTTTATCATACGCTGGTGCTGTCTCAGGTGAATCTGTCGACGATTCTCCGTTCACCTAGGAGGAACTTGTGACGCTCGTGGCCGAGGTCATCATCATTATGCGCACCTGCAAGACTCGATCTGAACAGCTTCATGCTGCCTTGTCACTCGTCACCAAGTATGGACCGTGAAGCTATAAAACTTGCAAATTGGAACGCTTGCTCACTGACGAACAAGCATAGAGAGCTACTCGATTTCCTCAACACCAAGGAGGTCGACATTGCTATTATCACCGAGACGCACTTGAAGCCCGAACTGAACATATTCCTTCCCGACTTCCGGCTCGTCAGACTTGATTGCATCTGCTCTGGAGGTGGAGGAGTGGCCATCGCTGCAAGACGGAACATCAGTTGCCAGCTGCTACCAAACTTCCAGCTGAAAACAATTGAAGCCATCGGAGTGGAGGTGAGCACATCACTTGGCCCAATCACCATCTTCGCGGCCTACTGCCCCAAGCAAACCAACATCAGGGACGGGTCGTCAGTAGCCCTCCGCAAAGACATCATCAAACTCACCCGGAGGAGCGGGAACTTTATCATCACTGGCAATCTGAACGCAAAACACCAAGCTTGGGGCAACGGTCGGAGCAATAGAAACAGCATCATCCTCAATGAAGACCTGCAAGAGGGCCACTATACCATCTAGGCTCTGGACTCTCCCACCCGGTTGAGTCGGTTTGGGGTCCATGCGACCATCGACATCTTCGTAAGCAACATGGGACACAACGTCTCGCAACCTGTGGCATTCCAGGAGCTGAGCTCGGACCACTACCCGGTGGTGGCCGAAGTTGGATCCTCGGTAAACCGATTCGAAGCTTCCCGGCGCAACTACCATCGAGTCAACTGGGCGCAATATCAACACTGCGTCGACACAACCATCGACTACGATGTCCAGCGGTGTCTACAAATCACGTGCCAGTATCCAGACAGGTGAGTAACACCCTGAACCTTGACAGCCCTACCAAAGATCTCATTAGACTCCGTAACACCATTCGTAGGCAGTACCAGCGTACTGGCCTGCCTAACTTCAAGACCAATTGTAATCGATTAACAAAGACCATTCAGGTCTCAGAAATAACGATTTTGCTAGTAAGATCCGCTCTCTCCCAGATTGTGCTCACCCAACAAACATTGAAAGCTGAATAAGAACTTATTCAGGCAAAAATATGCTTCGTCAGCTAAAAAATAACTTATTCGACTATTAATCAACTCAAATTGTTTGTTGGGCAGCCCTTCTGGAAACTTACAAAAATTCTTAAAAACAAGCCTAGGCCCATTCCCCCACTAACCCCACTGGAGCGTCCCGGCGACCCAGTGGTTCAACTGATAACTCCTGAAGAGAAGGCTGCGGAGATAGGTCAACACTTCGTCAGCTCCCATAATCTCGGACAAAACATCGTCAGCCCTCATGAATCTGAGGTTGCTGAAAATGCAACCAATCTTCTTCAGATTCCTAACATTTTTCCAGAGGAATCCGAGATTACGGCTGACGAACTGTTGGCCTATATCAAATCATCTAAAAACATGAAGGCCCCAGGTTTCGACAACATCCTGAATCTGGAACTCAAACACTTGAGTTCCAGATTCTACAACCATCTGGCACTGATTACTAATCAGTGCCTCAGACTGGGCTACTTCCCCTCGTGTTGGAAGTCAGCTTAAGTCATACCCATCCGGAAACCTGGGAAGGATCCGTCCCCTCCTTCAAGTTATCGACCAATCAGCCTTCTCTCAGGGTTATGAAAACTGTTCGAAAGAGCAGTGTACCACCGGCTCCTAACATCTGCCGATGAAAACAACTTGTTACTCGAGGAACAGTTTGGTTTTCGGAAAGGTCGTTCGACCGTCCACCAGCTGACTCGAGTAACAAACATTCTCAGACGGAACAAGTCTGTTTCGAAAACATCTGCCATGGCGTTGTTGGACGTTGAAAAAGCATTCGACAATGTCTGGCATGATGGCCTGGTGTTCAAATTGCAGCAGTATGGTCTTCCAATCTTCCTAGTAAAGATCATAAATAACTATCTATCAGACAGGACGTTCCGAGTCTCTCTGAATGGTATCACATCGGATGCTTTCAACATTGGTGCCGGGGTTCCACAAGGAAGCATTTTTGGCCCCATCCTATTCAACCTGTTCACCTCCGATATGCCGGCTCTCCCTGATGGTGGATCGTTGTCTCTGTTCGCAGATGACACATCCATCGTCTACAAGGGTAGGGTCATCGGAACTCTGACTGTCAAACTGCAGAGAGGCCTGGACATCCTGTCTGAATATTTCAACAGCTGGAAAATCCGTATCAACGCGGCAAAGACCTAGGTCATTATCTTTCCACACTCTAAATCTTCTAGACTTGTTCCGTCGGAGAATAACAAAATCTGCCTAAACGGCACAGTGGTGGAATGGTCCAAAGAGGTCGTGTACCTCGGGCTAACACTAGACAGCAAGCTTCTTTTCAGAGAGCACGTTGACAAAACGAAAACCAAGTGCAACATCTTGATAAGATCGTTGTATTCACTTATCAACAGGAAGTCAACCCGGTTCCTGAAAAATAAGCTTGCTGTCTACAAACAAATCATCCTTCCTGTAATCGAGTACGGTATGCCAATCTGGGAGAGTTGCGCAAAATGCCATCACCTTAAACTCCAAAGGATCCAAAACAAGATCCTTAGGATGGTCCTAAACAGTCCCCCGCGGACTAGAAATTCTGAGATCCACCTCCTGGCTGGAATTCAGACATTAGAAGAACGGAGAGTTTTCATCCTGGAAAGGTTCAGAGATACCTGTCTGAGATCAAATCATCAGATCAAACGTGATGAAGCACGTTAGGTTAAGTTATACTCGTAGTTAGGTAGGTTATCACTTTTTTCAATTCAAATAAAACACATCCCCAAAGAGATATTCTGTAAACTAGTTGAAAAACGCAAATATTAAATTAGAATATCAAATTAAACAAAGATGAAGAACCAGGTAGGCTATTCAATGTCCTACCATAATCAACAGAAATAAACATATTTTAACACCTACTACTACTACTACTACTTGAGGGCAGCCTGATAGATGGCTGCTTGCGGAGAGCCTATCGTTGCGTACAGGAGAAAAATGTACAACGCCACGCGCCGAAAGCACTGCTGCTGCTGCTGCTGATGATGACGACTGGACACCACCACTCACCACACGCAGTGAGTGAAAAAACACCTTTCGGCGAGACCGGATGCAATTCGATTTTGAAATCTTTGTTAGGGAAAGCGCTTTTTGCTGGCAATCGGAGATGTTTTTAATCACCATTGCAACAGTTGGACACTTGTATTATTTTCAATAGTGACCTATTGAAAATTGAAAAAGTATTCATTTTAGCAGATTTGCAGAAATTTTTTCAATCGATTGGCTTGTTTAGAATTAAAATCCATCCGCCATTGACAGAGTTATAAGTTGTCGAAACCTGACCCCTTTTCTTAACGTGGTTGATTTAGTTTTTTTTTAATTTGCACCCCCAATATGTTGCCAAAAGACGTAATCGTACGTCAAAAAATATTTACAGTCCATACGCAAATGCCCGCACCTTGGCCTTAACCCCGGCCATAAGATTCTGCACAACCTGTGAAACAACCGTTTTTTGCATATAAACCCATACTTTCTTCAGTTCCTCGACTGTCTTCACTACCTTAGGTCGTTTAAGAAGGTGCTGCTTCATAATCGCCCAGTATTTCTCGATGGGGCGGAGCTCCGGAGTGTTGGGAGGGTTGAACATTTTCGGCACGAAATTGACCTTATTGTCCGCATACCACTTCAGCACGTCCTTGGAGTAGTGGCATGAGGCCAAATCCGGCCAGAAGATTGTTAGGACGTTGTGGGCCTTCAGGAGAGGAAGCAGCCGCTTCTGGAGGCACTCTTTTGTGTACACCTGTCCGTTCATCGTGTCCTGGGTCACGAAAGGTGCACTCCGCTTCCCACACGTGCAGATGGCTTGCCAAACCAGGAATTTCTTCGCAAATTTGGACATCTTCTGAGTGCGGACATGCTCCGGAACGCTGAACTTATCCTTGGCCGTGAAAAACAGGTTGCCGGGGATCTGTTTGAAGTCGGCCTTCACATATGTTTCGTCGTCCAACTTTCGTCAGCATGTTGAGGTACAACTTCCTGGCACGGGTTTTGGCGGACTTGTTCTGCTTCTCGTCACGATTAGGGGCCTTTTGTACCTTGAACGTTCGAAGCCCAGCCTTAGTTTTGGCCTTCTGGACAAAACTTCGGCTTAGGTGCAGCTTCTTAACCACATCCCTAACGGAGGCGTTCGGATTTCGGTTGAGGGCCCCAACTAGGCGGTTGTGATTTTTGGTGTTGTACGGAATACTTTTTCCTTCACTTCTGGGCTTCCGATCGGTGGTCAACCGTTCCTCGAACCGCTTAATCACTCGCGACACCGTGGAATTCGCGATTCCCAACGTTTTAGCGATGGAACGATGCGAGAGATCCTTGTTCTCGTGATGAATGCGCAAGATTTTATCACGCACGAGCTGTTCTTTCGACTCCATTTCCGCGAGTTTTGATCACAGGACTTTAAAACTTGCAGGATGTAAATAATGCACTATGAACTAAATCCACCCAAATTTTCATTAAATTCTACCCAACGGTTAAAAAGTTAGAGCAATTTCATAGTGTGGCAATTTCATCGTGGACACCCTTTAATGTCATTAATTGAAAGGACCTTCCTGCCACTGAGAGCATAGAAGAAGAATTAGCGCGGTTCTTCGAGTTGAAATCGTGTCGCTGGAAGAATCAGCTTGCGAGCTACATTTCGAGAGGATGACAACGAGAGATTTTAGTGGAAGATTTGTCGTGCAATTACCCAAGAAGCAATTCATAGTTGATCGTCTGGGAGAGTCGCAGTCAATCGCAGTTCGTCACTGCATGGCATTGGAGCGAAGACTTGAAGCAGATCCTGCTGTGAAGAAGATGTATGCTGACTTCATTGACGAATATCTACGGATGCAGCACATGCGTGAGATTTCTCCACTGGAGTTAAAAAGTAAACTCCCGGTTGCTTACTTCTTACCGCACCATGCGGTAATAAAGCCCGAAAGCACGACGACCAAACTGCGTGTCGTGTTTGACGCTTCCTGCGCAACGACTAGTGGAATGTCGCTGAACGATGTCCTAATGGTAGGTCCTGTTGTCCAGGAGGACCTTAACTCAATAACGTTTCGTTTTCGCCTGCGGAAGCATGCAATGACAACCGACGTCGAGAAGATCAAGACGCATCTCTTGGATCATCCCTGATCAAGGTACGGTGGACTGTACTGCACTGGTTGGTTGACGGTACTCGCCTTCCCTTCGGGAACCGAGCCGGGTGGGAGCAGGAAACCTGGCATTCCTTCGCAAGAGGGCAGCTGGCCTGAACACCTAGATTTGGCTTCACTCGGATAGCCACGACGTGGTTGGATTGGACTAGCCCGCTTGGCTAGCAACAACCTTTGCAATAACTCAGATGCTCTCTGTTGTGCTCCCGGGTTGGGCTTTTCACTTGGTGCGACACAGTCGACGGTTGAACAACAATTTAAGTTCTCTCACAGTTGTACCCCTGCTTTTATGCTCCCAGTTTCACACACTTTGCAAAAGGGGCGGGCGTTAGTGGTAAATTTCCTGCTCACTGCTAGACGCTGCTTCTTCTTCTTCAGTTTGGCTGTTGGTGAACTGAACAACCCCCTTAAGAAAAAGAATCTCGAATTCCCGAGAAATTATGGACAGTATTTCACCATATCTGCGGGATGAACGCTCCTCTTTAAATCTCGAACCATCAAACTCTATCATCAAGACCCTCAGCCTGAAGTGAGAAGCTCGACCGGACGTGTTCAGATTCACTGTACCTCAGTGGGATCCTGCTATTGAGATCAACAAGAGGATAATATCCAAGTAACCAAAAGTTCTGATATTTGCGGCTTAAGCAGCTTGGTTGAAGGTGATCTATAGAATTCTAAGCAGCCTCAGTTTTAGTCGTTATATGAACTTGAAAGTTCCGGTATCATAATTGAAGAGCATTCTAAGCAGCTCCTGACGGAACTTGAACGGTACTTTTAGGAAATAAATTTACAAAAGTTTTTGTCCTCTAAATCAATTTTATGTTTAGTTCGCCCTTTTATGCAAGTTTAATCTAAAGTCAGGTCTTTATGAAAGTTATTTCCTAAGGTAGGAATGAAATATCTTGGTTTATCAGTATAAGTAGTAGTATTGGAGCTGTTTGAAGAATTAAACCCAGTCCTACTGCGTGAGGGCTCCAGCACGAACCGATTAATTTTTGTTCTTAAAAAATACTTGTGCGGATTGGATTGTGTATGGCTATGACGGACCTTTTTAGAAACTTTCAAGCTGCTAAGAAGTTCCGCAGGGAAGTTTTAAGACACTTTAAAGTTGCTAAGAAGTTCCACTGGGAACTTGTTCGGAACTTTGTGGTGGCCATGTTTTCAGCTTTGCCTGAAGTTCGTAAGAAGTGCTTAGGGATGCTATTTGGAACTTTTTTTGAACTTCAAGAGCCTGAAGTTGCTCGTGTGCTTTCTGTAGCTTCTAAAGTAGCCAGAAAGTTGTGTTGGAACTTTATATGCACTTTACGGGACTTGCAATTGGGTTTTTGCGTTGAATACGGAACTTTTGGTTGCTTGGGCAGAAAGTACTATCGGAACTTTATTTGAACTTTATGGAACTTTGAAGTTCTATCGGAACTTTATTTGAACTTTATGGAACTTTAAAGTTCTTTTGAAACTTTATTTGAACTTTATAGAACTTGGAAGTTCTGTCGGAACTTTAATTGAAATTTTTGGAACTTGAATGTTCTGTCAGAACTTTATTCGAACTTTATGGAACTTGAAGGTTCTGTCAGAACTTTATTCAAACTTAATGGAACTTGGAAGTGAGTTTTATCGTTGAATGCGGAACTTTTGGTTACTTGGTTATTGTCCGATTTCGCAACGCTCTTCGATCCCTTAGGCTTGGTTGGACGTGGCGAGAATTTCGAGATAGCTTGGAAGGATTGAGTCAGCTGCAAGTCCCTCATTGGGTCACCTTTGGAAGCGCTACCATCTCCGCTGAACTCCGTATGTTTTGCGATGCCTCCAAGAAGGCATACGGTGCCTGCATCTATCTCCGGTGCACGTCGTTCGATGGTAGAGTCACAGCATCTTTGCTCACAGCGAAATCTAGAGTAGCTCCACTCGAAGACCTAGAGAAGAAGCGAAAACAAACCTCGATCCCACGATTGGAGCTGTCGTCCGCACTCACTGGTGTTCATCTGTTCGAGAAGGGGTTGTTCAAAGTATTAAGATAACAGCTCAACCAGTGATGCAAAATATCATGACACTCACGTGACACTCGTCTACGCATCAACCGACTATCACTGAGAGAACGTTTTTTTCACGCAGTTAGAGGTAGAGCCACGGCAAACAACAATCACCAGTAATGGTCGCTGCTCACAAGCAAAACGTTACACTCGCTGCTGATGATGAAAACCACAACGAAAACAGTGAAGACTTCTGCAGTACGATAGTGAGAAAAGGCGAAACGACAGAAGAAAATGAAAACAATGCCTACGCATTCCAAGTTCGTCTCGGGAGGTGCGGGTGTGTGAGTTACAAACAAAGCTAGCAACATTAAACGGAAGCTGTTGGGCTCATTCACCAACACACTCACATATGCAAGCAAAGCAGAAACTGCTTGAAAACGAGCACAGATGAGTGTCGTGATTGTCGGGAATGACCAGATCGGTGATGGATCACATCCGAAGACGACATTCACCAGTTGCTTTTTACTTCTTTCGTCAACTTGATGGATGGTCATGGAGAGAGCTTCGACGAGCACATTGATAGGAATGTACAAAGCGATACTACCATCAGCTGTTTGACGATTGTGATTGTGATAGGTCGCAACTCTGAGCTCAACCATACTTTTAGACTGACTGACTGAAATGATCGTCAAATGCTGGATCGCTTCTGCGCCCTCTCGCTGGAATATGTTCGTGGCCAACAGTTGGAGATTCAACACATCACTCGTGGAGTGTTGAACCCAGTCCAATATTCGGTCTGCGATCGTCTTTGAATGATCCAAATCGTAGCTCTCCTTCGAAGATTCGTCCACAACTGCAAGAACGGTGAAAATAGCAGACTAGACTTCATAAGATACCAGGAGATAGTAGAAGCTTTGCACCAGTTGCTAGCCCTAGCCCAGCAGGAAAGCTTCGCTGGAGATTTCGTAGAGTTGCAGAGAAACGGTTAAGTAAAGTCTACATCGAGGATCAACCAGCTCACGCCACGCTTTGGAAACGGGTTAATTATGTTCTCATCGCCACTGACTATCACCGCAAGCATCTCCATGCTGAACAACAGATACTGACCGCCAGCATGCGGGAAAGAAACTGGCCAATTGCTGCTCGCAGCCTAGCACGCATGGTCATTCATCGCTGTGTGAAATGCTTTCGTGCTCGGTCGAAGCTCCACAAGCAGCTCATGGCAGACTTACCATCGGAACGAGTAACTTCAGCTCTCCCTTTTTTACGAGTAGGAAACGTGGACGCCCGGAACGTGGACGCCCAGAAATCCTCATGTGCGACAACGCAATGAATTTCATCGGGGCACGGCGTGGATTGGGTGAAATACGGAAACTGTTATTGGGTTCTTTAATTTTGAAAAATATATCGGTTTTTATATATCATCGGAAAGAGCTTCGTTTTCTGAGCACAGCGATATTTTTTTCAAACCCACACACTTTCATCTCGATTTTTAAATCAAGATTTAAAGCAAAATAATAACTTCACTGTTTGATACTAAACTGACAAACTGACAGCTCGCTCCCATACAAAGTGACACCGAGGGGCACTAATAAGGTGATTTTTGCAAATGTAATCGTATTTATTTAAAATATTTCCAGTGTACCAAAATTGATGAAATTTTGGGTTTGGGTTCCATTTTCAATGCAGATTACGAATATGCATTAACCTCAATACCCTTAAAGAACCCAATTGCCAGATCAGCTGTAATTACACAGAGAACCAATAGACGATGCTTGGGACTAGCAATCATCCTCAATGTGTAAAAACTGGTGATCTTAAATTAGGCAATACCAGCGCCAGCCGCGTCCGAACACAGGTCAAGAAAGAAATGGGAAGGACTGTGTTGACATGACACTCGCTTTGATGGAAGCCGAGAACACCTCTGCACTTCCAAAAGGAATCACTGGGATGTTGAATAAGAGGGTTGGGTTTGCAGCAGGGTTCGTTTTGGTAAAAGATCAGCTGAATTGATGTCCTAATGATCATATAACGCGAAGGGGCTTGGGACTAAACCCACGGTCTTCTGCTCAGTAAGCAAAAACGTTTGCCACTAGGCAAACGAGCTCCTTTTTAATCATCGAGTTGCTGTTATTACCATGTAATCGTATTAACAAATAAAACGATTGACGGATCTTGAATGTGGATGGGCCTGATATTAGACTCATGATGTTCTGCTCAGTAAGCAAAAACGGTTGCTCTAAGGCCACCGAGCCCCTCATATCACATAGTACCGTTGCTCAAATTTGTGTATCCATTCAAACCCGGAACCAAAATACACGATACACAAGCGATTTTACCATAAATTTCTTTGATATGTAAGGAATTGGGACCGCGTTTTTCTGCTCAGTAAGCAGGCCACTGTAACTGACGATCTTTCAAATACGAAAACTAAAAACTACGAAAAAGTACTTAGGTCTTCATTAAGTTCCACTTTCACGTGACGTTCAATGTTTCAATTTGCTCTTTACGCATTGTTCAGGCTATAATGTAATTACAATACCAACAGATAATGAAAACAGAGAAAAAGAAACTTAGGCAGTCTATTAGAAAAGTATCAAAACAATGGATAAAAAAGTAGGAAAACAAAACTACTTTATAATTAAAAATGCAATGCATGAGCGTTAGTTTCGGGATCATTTTAGTGTTAGAGTTATGTTAGCCTTGACCCGTAATTAACCCTGCGGCCCCTCCAACACTAGTTGCAGACAAGGTTGCAAAGACTCATTTCAGCTAAAATAATGTTTTTCGGAATAATAAAACCAAAAGATGGTATGATGGCATGTTTTACTTGTAACTTACAAGAAGAGGTTACAAAGTATGCGTTTGAAACATAAAACCTGTTAATTTTGCTTTCTATGAGTCACAATCAGCGATTTGCTGATCGCTGAGTGAGTGAGTGAGTGAGTGAGTGAGTTTGTGAAAAATCGCTGATTGTGACTCTCATGAAGTTAAATAAACAGGTTTAATATGTCAAACACATTCTTTGCAACCTCTTCTTGTATACTACCAATTCAAAATTTGATCATGGCATCTAATTATTTCATAATTTAGAAAAACATTGTTTTAGCTGAACTGAGTATTTGCAACCTTGGTTGCAGACAGTGGTTGTTAGATCATGCAACACTGTAACTACTACTATATTCAAGATATGATTCGTTTATACAACTCAGTGTTTCAATTCAGGTAAACTATCTATCAAGCAATTACAAAATCAACCTCATAATTACAATTATATGCCAATCACAGACAAGCAGACATAACACTCGCAAGTTGTTAATCGAACAAGCATTTAACAGTCAATTTAAAAGTATCTTAGTTGGTCGTACCGTAACCTGTGACACGCATAGTCAATTCCCTTACGTTTGCCGTTTACACACTACCGCCATCTATTCAGCGTACTACCCACCACAGTGTACTCAACAGATGGCGGTAATGTTTTAGCAACGAGATTTTACAGTGAGAAATATTCAATGTGTTATGTCTGTTTGTCTGTGGGCCAATACTACGATTCTGATATAGACAACTTTGAAGAAAACAAAAGCAACTGCAGAATGAAACCTGACAAATTATCGTCAATCCTCTCCTTCTTGGGCGTCCTGCAGAAGGGTTCGTTTTTGGTGTCAAACTATTGCCTTGTGCAATTCTAAGCGATGTACCAGATAAAATCGCCTCCAAACTCCAAAAACACATGCTCGTTCCCGTTTGAGACGCATACAAACTCTTGCAAACAAATATCCACAAGCTCATCAACCAAAGTACTCCCACGCCAACCAATAACATCATGTAGAGAAAATGTTCACCTCCGTTTTGCTGATTGTCTACCGTTCTAAAAAAAAAAAAAAAAAAAAAAAAAACAATTGGCGAGTCGCAGAGACGACGAATTCATAACGTTGTACATCAGCTCTCCGGTACTATTCCCTCCGATGTCACGATTAATCTTTTCCGTTGTTTAATCGCCGATGAAATTGAAAGCCAACCTCCAAGCTTTCTTGCTGCTTGTGGGGTCCCTTGTGATTCCTCTGAAGATGTATCTCGTTTCGTATTTCATCTACGAATCGGACGCCATGACGGGGTCTTGTTCCTCTTGTAGTATTGCCGGCCGTACTCAGTATAACGATTTTCATGCATAGTTTGCGTCAGGGTACCTTGCGGTACACTCCTTCGGTTGGGACCTCCCACACGTCGATTCATATTTTTAAGGATACAGGGCCGTGATCTATCGTTTATGGCAGTGTTTTAAACATGAAACCAACACCGTCACGTCAAACTGTTCACCAACGTAGCCTTCCGGATCCAATGATGGTTGCACTAAAGGTGGCCAGAAAGGAGCAAACAGATTCTCAAATGACAGAGCACCCCATTATAACAATCGATCCAAAACAAGGTCTTCGCTTAGCATCCTTGAAAGTCAATGGATGTAGAGGCGAAGCCATCGATGCTTTACTGATGTCGCAACGTGTGCATATAGCCGTATTGCAAGAGGTGAACCTACAGTGTCAGTGCGTTATAACTTCTAACTTCCGATGGCAATGATTTGCATCATCCACCGATTTTATTCTCCTTACCAACTCAATCCGATTGTGTTGACCGTGTGGAATCCCTTGATGCTGGTGAACATACGCTCGACTACTCAAAAATCGACTTCGTCAAGCTCAACGAGTTCCTGATGAGCTGTGATTGGAGCAGTATTCTGGCAACAAATGACGTCAACGATATGGCAGCACAATTTTGCAACATAATTTGCAATTGGCTCACCGATAACACTCCAAGACGAAAACCTCCTATATCTCCTGCTTGGAGTTCTCCTCTCCTGCGGCTTTTGAAACGCGATAAAAATTCCTGGCAGCGTAAACTTCGCCGACATCGAACTTCTGAAACGAAACGCAACTTTCATCGCGCTTGCAACGCCTATCGTAAGCTTAATTCAACCCTATACAAGTCATATGTCTTGCGTGTCCAGACCAATTTACGTAGAAATCCCAAGAGCTTCTGGAAGTTTGTGAACTCCAAGCGAAAATCGTCGAATATTCCTTCATCCGTATTTTTTGGCGATTTGGAGTCTACTTCTATGCTCGAATCGTGTGATCTATTTTCCCGCCACTTCAGTTCTGTTTTTTTCGGATTCAGCCGCCAACGCAGATGAAGTAGAAAGAGCGGCTTGCAATGTTCCTGAGGGTCTCATCGATTTGCGTACATTTGTGGTTAGCAATATGTATGTCGTTAAAGCTGTTAGGAAGTTGAAGAAATCTGTTTCACCGGGTCCTGATGGTGTACCTGCAATCATTTTTTGCCGCTGTGTTGCTGTTTTAGCTGATCCCCTAGCTCGCATCTTTACCGCTTCGTTGCACCAAGGAGTTTTCCCCGAAATATGGAGACATTCCTTTATGTTCCCTGTCCATAAGAAGGGTGACAAACGTGACGTGACAAATTATCGTGGCATAACAAGTCTATCTGCAGCTTCAAAATTATTCGAGATCATTGTGAACGATGCTATCTTCTTTCATGTCAAGAGCTACATTTCAGCAACGCAACACGGATTTATGCCAGGACGCTCAGTTACATCAAATTTGCTGGAGTTCACCTCAACATGTATAAATCACTTGGAAAATAGGGCTCAAGTTGATACCGTTTATACCGATCTGAAAGCGGCATTCGATTGCATCGATCATGGTATTCTTCTTCGGAAAATGTCTCGCCTGGGAATTTCGGATGGTTTGGTTGATTGGCTGAAATCATATCTTTCCAACAGAACACTTCGTGTCAAGCTGGGTTCGTGCACTTCATCACCATTTGCTGCAACCTCCGGTGTTCCCCAGGGCAGCAATTTAGGACCATTGCTGTTCACAATCTTCTTCAACGATGTGACGCTCCTCTTGCCGAGTGGTTGTGTGCTCATATACGCCGATGATCTCAAACTATACATTGTTGTCAAGAACGTCGAGGATTGCCGTCAGCTCCAAGCAATGTTAGACCAATTTGTTGATTGGTGCCGCTTAAACAAGCTTTCCGTCAGTATATCAAAATGTGTGGTCATGACATTTAATCGCACAAGAACGCCAATCGTATTCGATTACTCAATTGATGGATTTGTACTAGAAAGAGTAGAACAAGTAAGCGACCTAGGTGTAATGCTGGATCCTAAACTTACGTTTGACTTACACCGTTCAATGGTAATCACTAAGGCTAATCGTCAGCTTGGTTTTATATCAAGAATCTCAAGAGATTTTTCGGATCCGTACTGTTTAAAAGCACTGTACTGTTGTTTGGACTCCCTACCAACTTTCCTGGAACATCAGAATAGAACGTATCCAAAAAACATTCATTCGTCGAGCATTAAGACAACTTCCTTGGAGAGATCCACTAAACTTACCTCCGTATACTGAGAGATGTCGCTTGCTAAGCATGGACACGTTACAACGACGGCGACAAATTCAACAGGCAACATTCGTCGCGAAGTTATTAAGTGATGAAATTGACTCTACCCACTTACTCTCTTGCTTGAACTTTCGTGCGCCAAGCAGATTTCTACGCTCAACGTTCCTATTGCGTCAAGACTCACACCGCTCTTCTTTTGGACAACATGAACCTGTTACGAGTATGATTCGCACGTTTTCTACAGTTGAAGAGTTGTTCGAGTTTGGGGAACCTGCTGCTCAATTCCAGAGACGTATTATTAACTCCAGATACATTTAGTATTTGTTATGGCTTCTGGTTCATTAAGACTTATTGTCCGATGGATGTATTAAATAAAAATAAAATAAAATAAAAATAAAAATGAGTGGACCAGCAAATAGTAGAAAGAGGGGCCTAGCAATCTTGATTCGTCATGGAGTCCACGCAGTTTTTCAAAAGAGTATCTTTTCTGGGTCTAATATTCAGCATGCAGAAATTTCGTACAAGGTATCCTTTTTTATGTTTTGCTTATTTTCATATATTAATTATAATATTTCCTTATGTAGATGGATGAATCTCTGCATAGATTGGATCTAATAAACGTGCACGGGCCTAACCGAGCAGCAGATAAAATTTTCAGCAAACTCGGTACTGTTGTTAAACATCTGAAAGACACGCAATACCTTCTCCTAGCAGGCGACTTCAACAGTCATTTATCGTGTACTCGTTTGGATTCAGATGAGGCTCTACTTATAGGGAAGTACGCCGGTCACGAACATTTTAACGAGAATGGCTTGCAGATGCGACTACCTCTTCGTCTACATGAATTGGCAGTACGTTCTACTCAGCTTAATTCTAATGCAAGTTTTCGATGGACGTGGTCCAATGGAATTCACCGCAGTCAGGTAGATCATCTGCTAACCTCCCTCCCGGTTTATTTCTCATGCGTCTACAATGCATGTTGCCAAATACTCTATCCACCGACCATAAGCTACTTTTATGCAATATTGTCGAAAGCCAGTGTAAACCTGCTTCTACTGAGGACAAAGCTCTATTGGAACAAAGTGCCGAAATTCACATTAGATCCAGATCCATCTCTTCTCAAGAGGCCTGATATTCAGAAAAAGTTTCAAAATCAACTGAGCACAACGGTTCCGATCTCTGTTTCATCGAGTACCGTAGAAGATTCCTGGCAGCTGCTGAAAAAGAAAGTACTGTTCTGAAGAAGACACCTTCCATTCGACCTACTAGGGAGTGTCGTAGAGCTTTTGCTGACGTAAAGAAATTTGCATTTTGGGCAAATCGCTCTGCACTCCCCAAATGGGCTCACAAGCTGGCTGAGGCTCGGGAGATTTTTCGAAAAAAAAGCTTCGTGAATACCAAGAGAGCGAAGTTGAAGTTTTCTTCCGCAATCTTCAGCAATATCCGGCCGGTGACCGCATAAATCGAACTTTCCGATATTTGTAGCGATTCAACAAAAAGGAGTTTTTCAAAAATTCCTTCTCCGTTATCGGCATTAATGATTGGGTTGTGGACGACAATGCTCCATCTCTCATCCCGGACTTACTTCCAGAATCACCAGAATCCGAATTACTGTCAGCCCCAACTCTAAGGGAAGTACAGCACATCGTAGATAAATTAAAGAATGGGAAGACTCCAGGCGTGGATTCCCTCTATGCGGAGTTCTTTAGATACTGCGATAGTACTACTATCAGTGAACTTCATCAGCTCCTGGTAAAGGTGTGGACCAAAAATAAGATTCCATCTGATTGGAAACATGTTGTAGTAGTTCCTATTCCGAAAATGAAGAATCCTAGGACCATCAACCATTATCGAAGAATATGCCTATGTTCCACTGCATACAAAATATATGCCAGTTGGATTTTGAGTAAGCTACAAGATCTTGTTCCGCCTATTGGTTGCCATCAAGCTGCATTCTTGCCCGAAAGATCTACAATTGACCACCTTTTCGTACTGCAACGCGTTCTTCAAGAACGATGGAATGGCGGGCAGTCAACTCTATCGATGAAGCTTTTGATCGAGTGTCCTTATATTCATTGACTGCCATACTCAGAGGTAACTCATGAAAGCCTTCTAAGCACTATAAACTAACTATTTCCATTAAACAGGTAAAGTGGTCCCTACTTCCTTCATAAATCGGATTTTGGAGTGTTTGAGAGGCGAACAGCAACAGGTGCTATGGAAGGGACAGCTCTCCAATCCATTTCATCGTCGAAGAGGAATTAAACAAGGTTGTCCTTTGTCTCCATATATTTTCAACTTAATTATGGAAGCTGTATTGGAATCTGTTGCTGATGAAGTTCCCAACCTGATACTGAACCAGGAAGGTAGAATCACACTTCCTCTTATCCTTGCATTTGCCGACGACATCATCATTATCGTGGACAATAAGGAAGACCTAGAGGTTATGCTTTCTAAACTCAAAGAATACCTAGGATATGTCGGCCTGAATCTAAATGAGGACAAATGTAAGATTTTAGTTAGGGAATCAAAGGGGGAGGCTTTGACTGAGATCCAGATTGGTGGGCGGTATTATAAAAAAAACTGAGCCTATGCGGTGTACCTTACAGCTAAACTAGAACGCGCTATGACTGTGAGGGCTCGTTGTAGGAATGCTGTGCGAGTTTCAAGAGCCGTGATGGACTTCTTAAAAAAGTACAATCCATCCTGGCAGCTGGGTCGTGTGATTTATGAGTCTGTTATAGCTTCTGCTATGATTTTCGGGACTCAAGTTGCTGTTTTGATGAAGTACAGTACAGTACAGTACGAAACACAAGTGGTGCAGAATATGGCGAACTTGTGCCAAAGTGAAAATGGATCTGTTGCTAACGCATCCGTGAATCGTTTGCTTGGTAAAAAGCGAATCACAAAAAAGGTCCGCATTTATCAAATGCGCTGGTGGGGGCATGTTTGGAGGCAAAACCGTTCTCATCCCCTTCGATGTGCGAGCTTGTAGGCCCAGCTTCACTTGGTGGGACAGTGTTCATCAGTCGATGCAACGTTTTGGAGACCTTACCTACGATGAGTGGAAGCAACTCGCGCTAGATAAGGGAAAATTTCATAAGAAATTAACCGAAATATACGATCTCGACGAATCTGATGGTAGCGACTGGGGTACAATCAAATACTCTTCTTCGTTTAATTTTTCAATATTAAACACATTTTTCTTTTCTAGAGATGATCCCTGAAGAAGCTTGACTGCTATACACTATCGAACTGCTTTACAATCCTCAATTTTACAGGAATTTGCGAAGACAGTAGCCGAAGAAACGGCGATGAACAATACCAACTTTAAATTCATCCCGGAAAAATCACCAAATTTTGATGGCCTTTGGGAGGCTGCCGTGAAGTCGATGAAAGGACATCTGTAGCGTACCCTAGGGAAAACGGTTATTTCAGCTGATGAAATGGCAACTCTGGTGGCGCAAATCGAGGCCTGCCTCAACTCGCCTGTCTGTTTTATCATCCATAGTTAATTTCCCCCGCCGCGGCTGGAGCCGCACGTCCGAAGTTCTGATGTTCCACATGCCTCCCATCCGATGTCGCTCCAATCTGAAAATCGTCGTTGTATCCAGCTCAACTCACTTGCTGTTTAACATATAGTTGTTAATGCGTCAAGTATTCTGTGGGGGTTGAGAAATCCCCACGCCAAGTTATGTGTATTGTGACACCTTCTATATTTCTTGATACCAAACACCATTCCAATTGGTCAGCAGGGTACAATCATCGCCCAAGGATCATCCTCGAAGTCGCACCGAAGCCTCAGCAGCCCAATCGCTATCCAGATACTGCGTGGACAACTCTCGGACATCCGATCCGATCCTGAACTCGTTCATATGCCAGAACATCAGCATCGGACGGTTATTTAACGGGCTCATCGGTAGCGCAACCGCGCTAGCGGAGTCGGACGCGAAAATGCTTCAATTGTAAATTGTCCAAATATATATTGTCCAACAGAAAACTTAAAATCGATCCCGCACCAGCTTATTTAAATATTGTTTAACGCTATTCAATTTTTAAGAGCATCCCCATCACCCGAGACGGAACCCATCCAGAACGATATTGGCTTGTTTGCCTTCCTTCTAAACAACTGGTTATGATTTGTGGCAATAATTGGAGTTGAAAGTTTTTCCCCCACTGCCCTCGTTCTCATTGACCGATTGGCCCACATCCCTGGCGATGTGAAGAAGCATTACGGTTCCCTGGTGATGACTTAGAGCGTATGGTGTAGCTGCATGAAGAGTCACTCATGTAAGAGTCATAGAAAAATGGTTATCGCCAGCCAGCAACGTTGGAGCAACTTCCGGAGAAAAGTACTCCTGCCAAACGTGCCATTTATGATACAATTATTTGTCTGACAGTTCCATCAATCTTCGAGCAGCAATTATTGCTCAAGTTTCCTCTCAAGTGGGCACAATATTTACGATCATGGGCATCGTGAGGCACTGGCATTTTATGGTTGCTTGGTTGCATATTCGCCAGACATCAGAAAGTAGGCTGGAGAGGAGGATTCGAATCATGCAAGGAACCCCTCGTTCGGATTCGATTTAATTATGCCTCCAATAAAAGGTAAGCCACACGGTCAAGTGGTCGTCCTAAAAATGGCAACATTACGAACACACAATCGCACAAAATTGGTACCATTTCCCCTTCCGACGGACAATTGCGACAGCAGAGAGACGTTTTAGATTTAATTAACAACAACTATTCATACAACTGGCCGGTGTCGAGTAGTAGCATTCCATTCTCCAGCCCGGAGGCATTCGAATGGGACTTTCCGTGTCGTTCTGGATATTCAAACCGCCTGACGTCATTCGAAACCAGAACGGCAGAATGGCTCGACTACGTGAACTTTGCAATGTTTCTAGCTACGCAAGAGGACCTCCGTCAGTGGCGTCAGCAGTTCTATGCAACGATCGCTTTCAAATTCCATTCGAAAGTGCATTCGAAAAAAGTTCTTCACTCGGCCTGCTGCGTTGAAATACGTGGAACCTGACGAAGCATAATGAAATGGCATTTTTCCCGATTGGAAACTATAGCCCAGATATGACCGCTGCTGTCCCCATCAGCAAGCAAGCTGAGATGGCAATCAACCGCTCCGGTACGAAAAGCAATCGCACTCACAGAAAATGGAAAATTGCATCAGCGAACTGCGTGAAAACGATGCCAGTACCAAAGACCATTCGTTTCAAATTCTGGGAAAATTGCCCCCGGGCACAGAACGGGCGGACCTTAGGAATCTCAATCTAAACTGTATTTTCACACGCCAGTTGCAATTCCGCACCGCACGCACGTGGAATTAATTTCGCCATTGAGTCACCCCTCGGAGTTTGCTCACTTAACAATGCTCACCGCGATTGCATTTGGTTTTCCTGGTGGGGAATGTAAATTACAGTCAGGAATCCTTATTGCCGGGGTAACGGGGGCGTGAATAAGGAACCGCGAATAAGGATACCCACAGCTTATGGGATTTTCACTAATGGGGGCTGTAGTGGATTATCTCATTTGTTTCAATACATAAAGCTATACTGTCTTCGACAAAGTTGCTGTACTGGGTTAGACCAACAAGCCTGTGCCATTGGATTCGGGTTAATTGAGAACTACGCCGCTAGAGGCGCTTCACTTTTATGTTACTTATGACGGGCGCTATAATATATGGATCATATTTCCAACATAGAATATTTCGTGATCCTGACCATATAGAAAGTTACTGTCTTGAGCAAAGTTGTTCAGGTGACCAAGTCCTTTCGGAAGGTGGCCATATTAGTTCAGAACTCTCTCACTACGCAGCGCTAGTGTGCATGTGCAATTCCTATATAAACTGTATCTCGAGAGCCTGGCTATATAGAAAGTTGCTGTTTTCAGCAAAGTTGTGCAGGTGATCAAGTCCTTTTGGATGGTGGCCATATTAGTTCAGAACTCTCTCACTATTCAGCGCTAGTGTGCATGTGCAATTCCTATATAAACTGTATCTCGAGAGCCTGGCCATATAGAAAGTTGCTGTTTTCAGCAAAGTTGTGCAGGTGAGCAAGTCCTTTCGGATGATGTTCATATTAGTTCAGAACACGCTCACTACGCGGCGCTAGTGTGCAAGTGAATTTCCTGTATTAGCTGTATCTCGAGAACCTGGCCATATAGAAGGTTACTGTCTTGAGCAAAGTTGTGCAGGTGATCAAGTCCTTTCGAATGATGGTCATATTAGTTCAAAACACACTCACTACGCGGCGCTAGTGAGCAAGTAAATTTCCTGTATAAGCTGTATCTCGAGAACCTGGCCATATAGAAGGTTACTGTCTTGAGAAAAGTTGTTCAGGTCACTAAGTCCTTTCGGATGATGGTCATATTATTTCAGAACCCTCACACTACGCGGCGCTAGTGTGCACATGAACTTTCTTAATATGTTATGACTCCAAAGCTTGTCCATATAAGATGTTGCTGTGCAATGTGAGAACAGGAACCGGAAAAAGGATGATGTGTAGAGGCCGGAAATCGATGTCAGATGCCATGTTGGAATCCAAGATGGCGGCCATCGGTTCAAGAAAAACTGTCAAATACCGTACAATATGGATATTTTTGGAAAGGGGATGACGTGTAGAGGCTGGAAATCGTTGCTAGACGTCATTTTGGAATCCAAGATGGTGGCCATCGGGTCAAGAAAAACTGTCAAATACCCTATAATACGGGTATTTCCGGAAAAAGAACGACGTGTAGAGGCCGGATATCGATGCCAGTCGCCATTTTGGAATCCAAGATGGCGACCATCGGGTCAAGAAAAACTGTCAAATACCCTACAATATGGGTATTTCCGGATAGGGAACGACGTGTAGAGGCCGGAAATCGATGTCAGACGCCATTTTGGAAACCAAGATGGTTGCAGTTGTTGTTGTTGCCTGCTTTGATAAAATTTACACAAAAATCAATTTTACGGATGTTCCGGATCTTCTCACGGACCATCTGGTGACTCCTCAGAGCCATTGAACAGCTAATGTATCTAAAATCACCATTTTACTACACTCCACATAGTTGCAGAGTAAAATCAAGGCCTACTTTGATCAAATTTACACAGCAATAAATTTATAAGATTTTCCGGATCTTCCAGCGGGTTATGTCGTGACCACTCGTAACAATTGAACCGCTAATATAACAAAAATCACCATTTTACAACATTTCACGTAGTTGCAGAGCAAAATCAAGGCCTGCTTTAATCAAATTTGCGCAGCAATACATTTTACGGGTGTTCTGGATCTTTCGGCGAGCCACTTGGAGCCAGTGAACAGCTAATATATAAAAAAAAATCATAATATTACTACATTATATACAGTTGCAATTAAAAATCAAGGCAAACTTTAATGAAATTTACTAAGCAACCAATTTTACGGATGTTCCAGATCTTTCGGTGGGTCATCTGGTGACCATTTGGAGCCAATGACCAGCTAATATTTCAGAAATCACAATTTTACTGTATTCCATATAATTGCGGAGGAAAATCAAGGCCTACTTTGATCAAATTTACACAGCAATCAATTTTACGGATGTTCCGTATCTACCAGTGGACCATCTGGTGATAACTCGGAGCCATTGAACAGCTAACATATCAAAAATCACCATTTTACAACATTTCTCATTGTTGCAGAGAAAATCAAGGCCTACTTTGATCGAATTTATGTATCACTAAATTTTACGGATGTTTCGGATCTTCCGGCGGATCACCTGGTGACCACTTGGAGCCATTGAAACGCTTATATATCTAAAATCATGAATTTACTACATTTCATATAGTTGCAGAGAATAATCAAGGCCTACTTTGATCAAAAATACATAATAATCCAGATTAAGGTTGATCCAGGTCATCGGAAGGCCTTCCGGTGGACGCTCATTATTTAGAACCAGGTTATGGGTTGATTTTGTTAAAATATTAATCAGCACTTCCCATAGATGCCTGTTGCTGTGGATTTTCAGCACCACCTTGTTGTAGACGACTGGTACCTTTTCTCCCCCCGATGGCCTCTCGGAAACTCGGAATAAAACCGGAACCACTTGGCCAATTTTTTCCAATTTTTAGTAGACCATAATTTCGAACATTTTTCTACTCACTGTGAAAATTTCAACCAATTTCATGGTTAAACAAAAAAGTTATACCTATGCAAACATTGCTATTCGTATACCTGTCCGTAAAAATAAAAACTGCACAAGCGCAGAAGTTTTTTTTTTTTTTTTAATACTTTATTATAGAGATTTTTAGCCATAGGCTAGTTCATCTCTTACAGAAGCGCAGAAGTAAAGCAGGTGGTGTTCGTTTGAAACGCTAATAACTTTTCGGGGGTAACTCGGATTCACATACGGTCTTGAGCCAAGATGTTCCCAATACTCCAAAAGTGATACATTTTGTACACGAAGAAAATCGACCCACTACAGCGCCACCTAGAGCCGCGAATGTGAAAGTGGCTCGCTCCCCCATACATTTTGTCGATTTTCCCCATACAAACTTCAAGCCGTTTGAGCGAGGGGTTCCCGGGAACCAAATGACTTCAAATTTTGGCAGGGTGATTCTGACCCCCCAAACTACCATTCCAGAGGGTAGCGTTTGAAATTCCAGACTTTGACTTTTTTTTCCATATAACGCTGAAACACTCTAGTGACCATGGAAAACATGTTGCCGCCATATTGGATTCCAAAATAGCGTCTGGAATCTATATCTGGCCTCTACACGTCGTCCATTTTCGGAAATTCCCAAATTGTAGTGTATTTGACAGTTTTTCTTAAACTGATGGCCACCATCTTGGATCCCAAAATGTCGTCTGGCATCTATTTCCGGCCTCTACACTTCGTCTCCTTCCAAAAATATCCATATTGTAGGGTATTTGACAGTTTTTCTTGAACCTATGGTCGCCATCTTGGATTCCAAAATGGCATCTGACATCGATTTCCGGTCCCTAGACGTCATCTCCTATCCGAAAATACCCATGTTGTTGGGTATTTTACAGTTTTTCTTGAAACGATGGCAACCATCTTGGATTCCAAAATGGCGTCTGACATCGATTTTCGGTCCCTACACGTCGTTCCTTATCCGGAAATACCCATATTGTAGGGTATTTGACAGTTTTTCTTGACCCGATGGTCGCCATCTTGGATTCCAAAATGGCGTCTGGCATCGATTTCTGGCCTCTACACGTCGTTCCCTCTCTGGAAATACCCGTATTATAGGGTATTTGACAGTTTTTCTTGACGCTATGGCCGCCATCTTGGATTCCAAAATGACGTCTGGCATCGATTTTCGGTCTCTACACGTCGTTCCTTATCCGGAAATACCCATATTGTAGGGTATTTGACAGTTTTTCTTGACCCGATGGTCGCCATCTTGGATTCCAAAATGGCGTCTGGCATCGATTTCTAGCCTCTACACGTCGTTCCCTCTCTGGAAATACCCGTATTATAGGGTATTTGACAGTTTTCTTGACCCTATGGCCGCCACCTTGGATTCCAAAATGACGTCTGGCATCGATTTCCGGCCTCTACACGTCGTCCCCTTTCCAAAAATATCCATATTGTAGGGTATTTGACAGTTTTTCTTGAACCGATGACCGCCATCTTGGATTCCAAAATGGCATCTGACATCGATTTCCGGCCTCTACACGTCATCCCTTTTCTGGTTCCTGTTCTCACATTGCACAGCAACATCTTATATGGACAAGCTTTGGAGACATAACATATTAAGAAGTTCATGTGTACACTAGCGCCGCGTAGTGTGAGAGTTCTGAAATAATATGACGATCATCCGAAAGGACTTAATCATCTGAACAACTTTGCTGAAGACAGTAACCTTCTATATGGCCAGGTTCTCGAGATACAGCTTATACAGGAAATTCACTTGCACACTAGCGCCGCGTAGTGAGCGTGTTCTGAACTAATATGAACATCATCCGAAAGGACTTGCTCACCTGCACAACTTTGCTCAAAACAGCAACTTTCTATATGGCCAGGCTCTCGAGATACAGTTTATATAAGAATTGCACATGCACACTAGCGGTGCGTAGTGAGAGAGTTCTGAACTAATATGGCCAACATCCAAAAGGACCTGATCACCTGCCCAACTTTGCTGAAGACAGTAACTTTCTATATGGTCAGGATCACGAAATATTCTATGTTGGAAATATGATCCATATATTATAGCGCCCGTCATAAGTAACATAAAAGTGAAGCGCCTCTAGCGGCGTAGTTCTCAATTAACCCGAATCCAATGGCACAGGCTTGTTGGTCTAACCCAGTACAGCAACTTTGTCGAAGACAGTATAGCTTTATGTATTGAAACAAATGAGATAATCCACTACAGCCCCCATTAGTGAAAATCCCATAAGCTGTGGGTATCCTTATTCGCGGATAGCCCGGCAATAAGGATCCGGCAATAAGAGATACCGGCAATAAGGAATCCGGCAATAAGGATTCCTGACTGTACATTGCCCACTCTTCCCGGAATGAAAGCCGCATGGAAACTCGTGAGCGGTTTTACAAATGTCCTTCCACCGCTTACCTTCGGGCATTGTGCGGTCCATATTTTGCACAACTTTCGGCAGGCCTAATTTCACGTCCCCCGTCGCAGGGTGAGCATCGCTTGGGAAAATTGGTTCATTCGCCACTACTCTTTGGCCAGCTGGATAGTGTGACTTAGGAATGCATTGAATATCAGAAAACCAACCTGCCTACAAATTGAACCGCTTGGTTCGGCACTTAAATTGGAACGGATAATTTTCCTGTTGCAGAAACCATTTGGCGATCATTTATAGCAATGAATAAGGTTTTCATTTGTTTGGTATTAATGCTCAACTGTCTTGATAAATCTTTACGGAGCCAAAAGCTTCGCATGTAACTGAGCAAAATTCAGCTTCGATTATCTACGTGACTAATCAGATAAATTAGACCTGATTTCCGCGTACTGTTTACGTGAAATTGGGGTAAATACTACTGGAAAACAGGTAACTTTTAAGTGATATTCCGTTTTGTTTAAAACGCTTTTCATGTTATTTGTATGTGAATGAAAATTATGGAACGTAACTTAAGTTTTCATCTATCGGGAGGTTCTTTTTAAAAAAAGAACACACGAACTACACGGTCTGACTACTGGATACGAAGTGATTTATTCAGTTTTAATCAAAGACCTAACTGCCCTGCCTTTTGCCCCAAAAGTGCTAACTTGGCACCTAGCAACGATGGTCCGATCGTCACGTTGTCCGACTGGCTGGAATTCCTGGGTCTGGCAAGGTGTCCGATGTCATCCTGCTGCGTTGGTGCTGACTGCGCTATCTCGATGCGGGCGCATACTCCTTTAGCTGCGTCAGGCGGCCCTCCAGAGGATAAGTCCGGGGAAGGTTCGTGTTTAACTCGTATATTTATATAGAAGCTGTCAATATTATGACCCGAGTAGCACACTTCCACTTCAATAAGTTGCAGCGACTTGTTTATGACTGAAATAAGTCGTATAGAAGTTTTCACAACCGATTAGAGACAAGCGTGCTACTAGGGGAAATTCTATCGGGCAGATGTAAACTCCACGTGTTTTAATAGATCTTATACCTGCTCATAAAATTGCAAATCATTATCAGTTAGAAATATGTATGGGTCTTTTATTTCTTACAAAATATTTACAACTATTAGCAGACCCAAAATGCCGATGCCACCTTCTGAAGTTATCAAAATAGAAGAAGACTCCGTTAGCAACATATACCTACAATTACCGTCCAATATTTGCAACAACTTTACCTTACCAATCAGGCTAAGGCCTTGTTGTCGTCTGCTGCCCGAAAGTCCTCTCCACTCTACTCGATCCATGGCCACACGTCGCCAGCCTCGTAGTCTGGGAAGGGTCCGCATGTTGTCTTCTACTAGGTCGCCTTTTCACTGGGTCGTCATCCAGCATTCTTACGACGTGTGCAGCCCACCGTAGTCACTCAATTTTCGCAATGTGGACGATGGATGGTTCTCCCAGCTGCTGCCGCAATTCGTGGTTCATTCGCCGGCTCCACGTTTCGTCATTTATCTGCACTCCACCGTAGATGGTACGCAGCACCTAGAGGACCACCTATCTAATCATCGTCTTGTAGATAGTCAACTTCGTACAGCGGCGAATTTTATTCGATCAACGTAGGCACGATTGCCTGCCATAATGCGTC
The DNA here is from genome assembly GCF_037179485.1 of Ochlerotatus camptorhynchus. Classification (NCBI taxonomy): domain Eukaryota; kingdom Metazoa; phylum Arthropoda; class Insecta; order Diptera; family Culicidae; genus Ochlerotatus; species Ochlerotatus camptorhynchus. Next base: position 190,859 of record NW_027040831.1, read on the forward strand.
TTTGAATTTCTCTGCTGGTATCATTTTCGGCGGTCACCAGTGATCCCAAAAACAAGAAATCGTCGACCACCTCGAGTTCTTTACCGTCAATCTGAACTCGGGGTGGGAGCTAACATTGTCTTCCCTAGACCTCTTCCTCTCATTTATTTCTTTCAATCCGCCTAGCTTTAGCCTTCAGTCTGATGTACGTTTCCGCCATCGTCTCTGTCTGTGAGGACTACCCTAGCACTGCGTTCATCAAATTAGCCAGCTGTTCAGCCGTATGATGTAGAAGTAGGAAGTTAGATTGTTCGACCATGGCTTTGTTCCAGTCATCGACAATCAACAACAGATCACTTTCGCTTTCTATATGGATGAGTCTCACGGGAGATAAATTTTGTTTGAGAGCGAGAGATTTGGTCTACGAACCGTTCGTTGGTGAAATTCACCACGTCCACGATCGTATAGTGGGATTGGGATAATTAGGTTTAGATACGAATTTGTATTTTAGTAATAAGTGGCACAAGGTCGAAGATGGTCCTGCGAGGCCAACAATAAATATAGTTTGTTAATGTCAATAAATGTAGTGTTGTAGTGCGATTGTGTGAGTCCCAAGGAGCTTATGTGTTTTTTTTGTGTGCCAAGAAGAAGGCCCATATCCCACCAACCTACCACTCAAATCCAAAGCCGACGGTCAGAGTGTCCACCACCGAAGTTTAGCCACCTAGTCTCAGGTAATCCAACATAATTGGTCCTTCGAGCCGGACCGTGTCAAGACCCTAAACGCTCGATCGACGGATGGAATAGGCCAGACCACACATCCATCACACCATTGTGTACCGCGAAAGAAAGGAGTTTCGCCATCGTTCCGCGGGACAATTAGCGAGGCATAATAAGGCAGCAGCCATTTCGTCTCTCATCAATTGCCTGAAAGGTGATCCATTGTTGGAGGCTTAGCGCGCGCTGGGACTAAGCGCCGTTTGGATATCGAAACTGGCTGGTCTTTGGAATTTGACTCAGCTTTCGTGGATCGTATTTGACATCGCCCAGGACTGGACACTCATAGCAACGGATTCCTGTTTCTCCAGGTAAATTAAATATTTAGTGTATGTCCTACCGAAGTTTGGACTTCTTGAAACTAACACTGCTCTTCGACCTCTCTTGGATTTTCCACGCTTCGACCAATTTGGGTTCCATGGTCATCCGACGACCACCATCTGAGGACAACCACGGACTACGATTACCTGTACTTCACTCCTAGACGATTGCCACGATCGTCCGTACTATTACGTGCTAGGATCCTTGGCTGTGAGTGACGGTTAAAACACATACGCAACATTGCGCCGCCAGCCATCAGTGACGACGCCCATCGGCCGTGGTTGTGGCCATCTTGTTCATCCGATCAAGGCATTTGACGGGATTTCGACAACGAAGAGGGAGCACCATCATATTATTGTCCGGGTGAGTCTATATAGAACTCTGTATATGTCTGCCGAAGCCTGGCAGCAGAAAATACACGATTATTTGGGGACACATCCCTGATTTCCTCGCTGAGGCGAACTGCGATTGCACTTATTTTGAATTTGAATTTCATTGCTGGATTTTGCACCGCTGCTGGTTTCTCTGGGTGAGTTGACCGCAGTATATGCCCGGCCGAAGTCGGATTCTAGTGGTACTACATTAGTTCCTCATCCTCTTCTCCCAATTCTCGTTGGTATTCTATCGGAGTTTCGACATCTGGTGACATCATACGATAGGAGTTTCGATATCTAGCGAGTTCATTCAAACGTTGATCATTGATTGATGTGTAGAAGTATTCGATCGATTTGGACACTTGTGGAGCTGTTAGTTTCTCTAGGTGAGCTGCCTCAGTATATGTCCAGTCGAGTTTGGATAATTTTGAATACTACATGCTGGTTTCCTCTCCTCTTCATACGTTCCTTATTCGCTAATGAGCATTACCAACAAAGTACCTGTGTCGTGACTGAAGCTTTGGTCAATTGGATTGCTGACTTTGGATCAATTTAGGAGGAATCGTTTGTTGTAAAGGTCAGTTAACATAGAATAGTGTGTGTCCACCGAAGCAAGGGACCACAGTATACTACAACGACACTTTTCTTCTCGTTCCGTATCAACTATACCGAGCTAACATCATGCCTACCAAGAAGCCGTGTACCAGGAAGTCGGTTCTGAAACTCCTCATTACCAAGTTGAAGGAGATTGAGTTGGCCTTCAACTATATCTGGCGTTTCACGGAGAAAATCCAGGAAACAACGACTACTACTCAGATCAATCTACGATTGGAGAAAATCGACGAACTGTGGGAGAGGTATGGTGTTACTCTCGTCGAGCTTAAATCGCAAGATGACTTCGACGATGAAAACGACGAATTCGAGATACAAAGACAGGAGTTTAGCGACCGTTACTATCAAGCAAAATCCATATTAATAGATCAGGCTAGGTAGAGGCAGGAACCTACATCGTTGAACCAATCCATCCTTGGGCTGAACCATCAGTAACAGCAACGCTTGATCACGTTCGTCTTCCGCAGATTAAGCTGCAATCTTTCAACGGCGAGATAGACGAGTGGTTGAGTTTCGGGGACTTATTCACTTCCTTGATCCACTGGAAGACGGATCTTCCAGAGGTAGAAAAGCTCCACTACTTGAAGGGATGTCTGCAAGGGGAACCGAAGACGTTGATCGATTCGTTGCAGGTCACCGCTGCCAATTACCAAGTTGCATGGGCTAAGCTGTTGAAGCGGTGCAACAACAGCAAGCAACTGAAGAAACGCCAAATCCAATCTCTCCTCAAGTTACCCATCCTATCCAAGGAATCCGTTAACGAGTTGCATAGTCTAGTTGAAGGGTTCGAAAAGATTGTGCAAACGTTGGACCAGATTGTACAACCGGTTGACTACAAGGATCTCCTCTTGGTTAATCTGTTGACGTCTCGTCTAGATCCGTCCACTCGCCGGGGTTGGGAAGGGTTTTCTTCGACCCAGGAACAGGGCACCATCAAGGAACTTCTCGAATTTCTCCAACGGCGAGTTCGCATATTGGAATCCTTACCATCCAAGACTGCAGATCCTATGAAATCATCAAATCAGCCACAACCACCAAGGCAAAGGAGCGCTGCAGTCAGGACTAGCCTCAACACTGTACAAGCGTCCGGATGGCGCTGTTTAGCCTGCTCGGGAAATCATCCACTGTTCCAATGTGGCACATTCCAACGAATGTCAGTAACGGATAAGGATTCGTTACTGCGGTCTCATTCGTTGTGTAGGAACTGCTTCAGACAGGGACATCAGGCAAAGGAATGTCAGTCGAAGTACTCGTGTCGGAATTGTAAGGGTCGACACCACACGTTGGTCTGTTTTAAACCTGATAGGGACTCCAACTCCAAGACATCAACCAAAGGCAGCAACGTATCCAAGGGAGCTTCGGAATCCAATCAATCCTCGAAACATTTAGCCTACTCTTCCACTCCTCAAGTAGTTAATCTGGCAGCTACTGACAGCTACACGATTCAGCCTTCGGCTGGGTAGTCAGTGGAGGATATACCGAAGGCAACCATAGTATGCAAATCAACTGCAACATGGCAACAACGGATCGTTTGGAGGAACTACTATCCCGGTTTTGGTCCATAGAGGAGGTTGAGTTGATCAACAACTTTTCTCCAGAAGAATCCCGCTGTGAAGCAATGTTTGCGAGTACTGTGCAGCGTGGAGCGGACGGCCGCTATTCTGTTTCCCTACCCAAAGACGAAAACGTCATTTCTCGGTTACAGCCCACCAATGCTCATCCAAGGTTTTGCTGGCAACAGCGGCTGTCATAGTTCAGGATGATGACGGCAATCGGATTCCAGCTCGAGCTCTTCTAGACTCTGGATCGGAGAGCAATTTTATCTCAGAGCGTCTCAGCCAGCGTCTGAAGATAACTCGCCGAATAGTGGATATTTCGGTTCTTGGCATTGGTCAGGCAGCTACCAAGGTCAAGCAACAAGTCTCAGCAATGGTTCGATCACGGCTATCAGAGTATTCACGCCAAATGAACTTCCTAGTTCTGCCGAAGGTTACGGTGAACCTGCCGACTACCACCATCAACACATCCGGTTGGACACTTCCAGAAGGAATCGAACTTGCTGACCCATCGTTCTGTATATCCTCAGGGGTGGATATCGTCCTGGGGATAGAAGCATTCTTCGACTTTTTCGAAATGGGTAGGAAAATTTCACTTGGAGAGCGACTTCCAGCGTTACACGATTCAGTCTTCGGCTGGGTAGTCAGTGGAGGATATACCGAAGGCAACCATAGTATGCAAATCAACTACAGCATGGCAACAACGGATCGTTTGGAGGAACTACTATCCCGGTTTTGGTCCATAGAGGAGGTTGAGTTGATCAACAACTTTTCTCCAGAAGAATCCCGCTGTGAAGCAATGTTTGCGAGTACTGTGCAGCGTGTAGCGGACGGCCGCTATTCTGTTTCCCTACCCAAAGACGAAAACGTCATTTCTCGGTTGGGCGAATCTATGGAGATCGCATTTCAACGTTTTCAAGGTACCGAGCGTAGACTATCCAAGGACGCTAACCTACGGGAACAGTACGTTTATGGAGAAGAACGTGCAATTAGGTCACATGCGGAAGGTCGAAGGAGCACAAGGATCCATTAAACGCTGTTTTCTTCCACATCATCCGGTGGTGAAGGAGGCCAGCACCACCACCAAGGTCCGCGTGGTGTTCGACGCATCTTGTAAAACGTCTACGGGATTGTCGTTGAACGATGCATTGCTGGTAGGGCCAGTACTACAGCAAGATCTTCGATCCATAATCCTTCGTTGCTGCACGAAGCAAATCATATTAGTCGCTGACGTGGAAAAAATGTTCCGCCAGATCTTCGTTATTTCCATAGATCGACCACTCCAATCCATCTTCTGGCGTCCATCACCATCAGAGGAGGTAGGCATTTATGAGCTGAACACTGTCACTTACGGAACGAAACCAGCTCCGTTCCTAGCAACTCGCACACTCAACCAGTTGGTAATGGACGAAGGCGATCGATATCCACTGGCAGTTGCTGCGGTTACCGAAGATACGTATATGGATGACGTGATCACGGGCTGCGATACTCTGGAGGAGGCCAAAAAGCTGCAGATTCAGCTAGACGGAATGATGAGCAGCGGTGGTTTTCAGCTCAGAAAATGGGCATCGAACTGTGCAGGAGTCTTGCACGGAGTTCCCGAAGAGAATCTTGCGATCCGTGCATCCGAAGGAATCAATCTCGATCCAGACCCTTCCGTCAAGGCGTTAGGACTAACCTGGCTCCCTAATTCCGATGTTTTCCGGTTTCAGTTTGATATTCCGCCTATCAATCCTGACGAAGTACTCACAAAACGTCGGGTTCTCTCGATCATCGCCACGTTGTTTGATCCATTGGGATTCATCGGTGCCACTATTACAGCTGCTAAGGTCTTCATGCAGATTTTGTGGACTTTGGAGGATGAAGACGGCAAGAGGTTACATTGGGATAAGCCGATACCTTCGACGGTGGGTGAGTCTTGGAGAAAATTTCACATCCAACTACCGATCCTCAACGATATCCGCATAGATCGTTGTGTGATCATTCCTCAAGCCATGCAGATCGAGATTCACTGCTTCTCGGATGCGTCGATGAAGGCATACGGTGGATGCCTCTATATACGAAGCCAGGATCAGGATGGAAATGTCAAGGTTCAACTTCTCACTTCCAAATCCAAAGTAGCTCCTCTGAAATCTCAATCCATTCCACGATTGGAGCTTTGTGGTGCACTGTTAGCTGCACAAGTTCTCGAGAAGGTTCTACAGGCTACCAAACTTACTGTCCGCACGACGTTTTGGGTAGATTCAACGTGTGCTCTTCGCTGGATACAGGCTTCTCCGTCTAATTGGTCTGTATTCGTCGCAAACAGAGTAGCGAAAATCCAGGCGATTACGGAAGGTTGCGAATGGAGGCACATTGCGGGTGCTGACAATCCGGCAGATTTGGTTTCGAGGGGAATCGGACCGAAAGATATACTCAACAACAACTTTTGGTGGCATGGACCAAGCTGGCTAGCTCAGGATCGAAACACTTGGCCAATCTCAGTGGACACTCTGCCTGAGGAGGAATACGAAGACGAAAAAAGACGAACGGCAGTTGTCAGCTTCAGCGGTTGAAGAGTTCAACGAATGGTTCATTTCCAAGTCAGCTTCCTACATGGTACTGATTCGGCGCATCACCATATGGTTGCGATTGATGCGGTCACTTCGAAACTCAAGGGAAAATCGATCGACTGGATTCCTGTCTTCAGAAGAGCTACGCAAGGCGGAGTTCGTTCTCATTCGGAAGGTCCAGGAAGAAGCGTTTCCAGAAGAGCTGAAAGCTGTCAGGAGGAATGAACATGTTTCCAGAGGGTCACCCTTGCGCTGGTATAGCCCGTTTATTTGCGAAGAAGGCATTTTGAGGATTGGTGGGTGTTTGAAGAATTCAAGAGAGTCTGACGCCACCAAGCACCCTATGATATTGCCAGCACGTCATCGCTGTACCAAGATGCTCTTTGAGCAATATCACCTTCGTTTGCTTCACGCTGGTCCGCAACTTTTGTTGGGGTCGATCCGTCAACGCTTCTGGCCATTAGGAGGAAGAAATGTTGCCAGACAGGTAGTTCATCAATGCCTAAAGTGCTTCAGGTTGAAACCAAAGCTGATGCAGCAATTCATGGGAGAGTTACCTGCATCGAGAGTCACAGTTTCTCGCCCTTTCTCAAAAACTGGTGTTGATTACTTTGGGCCGGTGTATATTCGGCCAGGACCACGTCGAGTTGCTGTCAAGGCATACGTAGCCATTTTTGTATGTATGTGTACAAAGGCCGTGTACATCGAACTGGTGTCTGACTTGTCCACTGATAGGTTTCTGCAAGCACTCCGACGTTTAATCGCACGTAGAGGAAAGTGTACCGATTTGTATTCGGACAACGGCACGAATTTCGTTGGAGCCCGAAACCAGCTGCAGGAACTGTTCGTATTGTGGAAGGAGAGACAACATCGAGATCAGGTGTCTAGGTTCTGCGCTGATGAAGGGATTGAATGGCACTTCAACCCTCCCAGCGCACCCCACTTTGGAGGACTGTGGGAAGCAGCAGTACGATCGGCTAAACACCATCTCCTACGAGTCATTGGTTATAGCCCAGTCACACTGGAAGACATAAACACGCTGCTGGTTCAAGTAGAGGGTTGCTTAAATTCTATGCCTCTGACTCCGATGTCCGATGATCCAAATGATCTGGATCCGTTAACTCCAGCTCATTTCTTGGTTGGAACATCCCTACAATCGTTTCCAGAAGAAGATCTTCGAACGGTACCGACAAATCGTCTAAGACATTGGCAGTTAGTTCAGCAACAGTTGCAACATTTCTGGGATGGATGGACTGCCTTTGCCAGTTGCAAGGCAGATCCAAGCGTTAGAATCCACCTGTTGCAATTGAAGTCGGAAGGCTGGTAATCATTCAGGACAGTAATCAACCACCGATGCGCTGGCGGATGGGCCGGATCGTCAAGGTGCATCCTGGTAGTTACACTCAAAACTGGATCAGGAGCAATGAAGCGGCCAGTCGAAAAGATTTGTGTATTACCTGTTGCAGACTCGATCCACGATAGCGAATAATAATTTGGAAAACTTTTCCCCTATCCCATCCCAATCGAAGAGGATTCTTTTATTATTATTTCAGAAACGGATATTTCTGGGTGCGTGAGGATGTCTGTGAGGACTACCCTAGCACTGCGATCATCAAATTAGCCAGCTGTTCAGCCGTATGATGTAGAAGTAGGAAGGTAGATTGTTCGACCGTGGCTTTGTTCCAGTCATCGACAATCAACAACAGATCACTTTCGCTTTCTATATGGATGAGTCTCACGGGAGATAAATTTTGTTTGAGAGCGAGAGATTTGGTCTACGAACCGTTCGTTGGTGAAATTCACCACGTCCACGATCGTATAGTGGGATTGGGATAATTAGGTTTAGATACGAATTTGTATTTTAGTAATAAGTGGCACAAGGTCCAAGATGGTCCTGCGAGGCCAACAATAAATATAGTTTGTTAATATCAATAAATGTAGTGTTGTAGTGCGATTGTGTGAGTCCCAAGGAGCTTATGTGTTTTTTTGTGTGTGCCAAGAAGAAGGCCCATATCCCACCAACCTACCACTCAAATCCAAAGCCGACGGTCAGAGTGTCCACCACCGAAGTTTAGCCACCTAGTCTCAGGTAATCCAACAGTCTCAAAGTTCCGTGTCATGATGTGGATGTCATCGGTGAAGCCAAGAAGCTGGATGGACTCCTGAAGATCGTACCACTCGTGTCTATCCGAGTTCTTCTTTTCACATCTTCTAACGCGATGTTTAATAGCAGACACGAAAGTCCAGCACCTTGCGACTTGAGAATGTCTCCAATACTCATTGATGGACAAAACACCGGTACAGCACCGGTACGGATTTCTAAATCATAACCAATGTGCTGATCTGTTGTACCGAGTGTTTGGTGCTGCTTTCGGTTCGGCTTGGTAGTTGCAAGCAACACCGCACCGTGTTCACCAGTTCACTCCAGACGGTGCGGTTCTGATTTTCCAGTACCGGTGTTCGTGTTCACAAGGATGATGTTTTGAATACAAGAACCGATCCGGTACTGTTGTGTGTTTATATGCGAGAATCAGGGTGACGTGGATACCGGAAATCGTCGATCAACGCCATCTTGAAATCCAAGATGGCGGCTTCCGGTTGTAGGAAAACTGGGAAATACTAGCAAATACCCTTCAATATGGGTATTTTCGGAATCGGGATGACGTATATAGAACGGATATCAATGTCAGACGCCATCCTGAGATCCAATATGGCGGCTTCCGGTTGCAGAAAAACTAGGAAATAATGTCAATATGGGTATTTTTAGATTCAGGATGACGTATATATACCGGAAATCGTCGACCAACGCCATCTTGAAATCCAAGATGGTGGCTTCCGGTTTTAGCAAAAAAAAAATCAATGTCTGACGCCATCTTGAAACCAAAGATGGTGGCTTCCGGTTGTAGGAAAACTGGAAAATACTAGCAAATACCCTTCAATATGGGTATTTTCGGAATCGGGATGACGTATATAGAACGGATATCAATGTCAGACGCCATCTTGAAATCCAATATGGCGGCTTCCGGTTGCAGAAAACCTGGGAAATAATGTCAATATGGGTATTTTTGGATTCAGGATGATGTATATATACCGGAAATCAATGTCTGACGCTATTTTGGAATCCAAGATGGTGGCTTCCGGTAATAGAAAAACTGGAAAATAATGCCAAATATCCTTCAATATAACCCATTTTGAAGGATATTTGTTAGTATTTCCCAGTTTTCCTACAACCGGATGCCGCCATCTTGGATTTCAGAATGGCGTCAGACATTGATTTCCTGTCTTTATACGTCATCCCGATTCTAAAAATACTCATATTCAAGGATATTTGACAGTATAATCCAGTTTTTCTATGACCGGAAGCCGCCATATTGAATTTCATCCCGATTCAGAAAATACCCATATTGAAGGGTATTTGCTAGTATTCCCCAGTTTTCGTACAACCAGAAGCCGACATATTGGATATCAAGATGGCGTCAGACATTGATTTCCGGTCATTATACGTCATCCCGATTCCAAAAATACCCATATTGAAGGGTATTTGTCAGACTTCAAAATGATTTCCAGTTCCTTCGCTACCAATAGTGTTTTTCAAAATATTTGACAATTGAATTAACAACTGTCGCTTGGTACAAATATTTTCCTCACCTTTTTGGGAGCATTGCTTTTTAATTCTTGCCTATGTTCTGAACCAAGAACGGTATACCCGGTTTTGGTTACATATAATTGAACCATGTACACGGTTCAGATCTCGTGAACTAAAACTAAAATTCTAGCACACCGGTTTTCGGTTTTCATGCTGCGGTTCGGAACATCAACTCGAAAACCGGCAGTCGGTTTTGATTTAGACACACTCACAGGAGTGGAACTTCGGATCAGAAAGTGGCTCCACTTGTCATTTGCGAACACTAGCGCACCTAGCGGTAGAAGGCATCTTCTGCCTGCAGTTAAGATAGACAGCATGCTTTGATAGTGTGAATGCACATAGAAAGCCCGTGTGGAACGCCACCACAACACATCGCTTGGTGAGCAGAACAACGAATCACTTTTTGATTCACCGATTTGTTTGCACTTCCCCTTCTGTTCTGTGACACACTGGTACACGAAAACTCAACCGAACCAGGGTACACGCTTACATAAACACAAACGAACCAGCACACGGTGCGCAACGGTTGGTTCAGTTGCCCTTCACTGTTTTCAACATCTATTCAATTTTCATACTGCCGTACTCTAGCGGAACTATCAACCTACCCTCCTCAGAAATTTTTTTAGCTAATAAATTATCACATTAAAGTTTCATGTTAGATAGCATTTCCAACCAACCCATTTTTGATTAATTGTTTCCCAAACATGTTTATGAGAGGCGTAAGCCATTTCAAACAGTGAGGCAAAATATCATGACACTCACGTGACACTCGTCTTCGCATCAACCGACTATCGTTGACAGATCGTTTTGTCAAGCAGTCAGATTTAGAGCCATGGCAAACAACAATCACCAGTAATGGTCGCTGCTCATAAGCAAAACGTTACACTCGCTGCTGATAATGAAAAGCACAACAAAAACAGTGAAGACTTCTGCAAGACGATCATTAGATAAAGCGAAACGACAGAAGAAAATGAAAACAATGCCTACGCATTCCAAGTTCGTCTCGGCAGGTGCGGGTGTGTGAGTTACAAACAAAGCAGGCAACATTAAACGGAAGCTGTTGGGCTCATTCACCAACACACTCACATATGCAAGCAGAGCAGAAACTGCTTGAAAACGAGCACAGATGAGTGTCGTGATTGTCAGGAATGACCAGATCGGTGATGGATCACAACAGAAGACGACATTCACCAGTTGCTTTTTTCTTCTTTCGTCAACTTGATGGATGGTCATGGAGAGAGCTTCGACGAGCACATTGATAGGAATGTACAAAGCGTTACTACCATCAGCTGTTTGATGATGGTGATTGTGATAGGTCGCAACTCTGATTTCAAATCAAGGGCGCTAGTGACTTAAAATTTTACGATGTTGATCATTTTTTCCCTGAAGATGTTAATCAAATGCACTAGCCATTTCCAATTTAACATATTTTAAATTTTTCCATGAATTTGGCTACCAGGTAGGTAGGTAGCGGTTGCAATTTAAAGAAAAAAATATTTGTTTATAATTTTTCCTTTGTTACGTACGGTTCTTTTGGGAATTGATGTGTGTTGTGAAAGGCTTTTTAGTCTCGACAAAAGCAAAATACTGCTATTTTATTTTTAGTCCAACGTTTCGGTCCGCAATTATCCGAAATGTAATTATTGAGTCCCTGAAGAAGGTCCCAAACGGATCGAAACGTTGGACAAACAATAAAATAACAGTATATTGATTTTGTCGAGACTGAAAAGCTATTTACAACACACTTTAATTTTTCCCTGAACGTGTATATCAGGGGTGCTAGCCACTTCAAGTTTGAAGATTTTTAACAATTGTAACCTGAAAAGGTTTACCAGGGGTGCAATTTATTTCAAGTTTATTTTTTTCCCTGAACATGTCTCCCATGGCGCTAGTATTGAACATCGTTTTCTTCATTTTCTTTGATCATATTTACCAGTAGTGCGAGCCATGAAATTTTAGTATTATTATTTTGAATTTTTTCGTAAATCATGTTTATCAGGAGCGCAAGACATTTTTCCGTAAACTTGTTTACCAGGGACACTTCAAATTGAACGATTTTAATCATTTTAAACATGCCTACCAGGGGCGCAGCCAGTTAAAACTGTACATTGTTTTCAATTTTTCCCTGCATATGTGTACACCCAACCGGGGGATGTAAGATACGCTTACAGTTACGTGGGATTCATCATCAGAGGATGTCAGTGGAGACCGCATGAACCGAGGATGCAATATACCTAGCTGCGTCCAATGCAAGAAAATTGGAGACCGAAAAATGTAGAGTGTATTAGTGAGGTAAATTACTTATGTCGAAAAAAAAAATAGGAAACAGATTGCCGGCTGGACTCGAACCACGAACGTTGCGATTATCAGACCTGTGCTTTCTCCACTGCTCTCTCCATGCTTCTGAATATGGAAAGCCTAAAAGCAAACATGAAGCGCTCATTTTCTCGCATACTCGACTTCGTATGCTTTTTCTGCTGGAGAGTTTCGAGGCAAGTGTGTGCGTCGTTCTACAAGCTTACTGGTATAGTGGAAAGCGTAGATAGAACACGAAATAAAAAAGACAAAAAACCACTACATCGCCTGCATGGTCAATTTCTTACATTCGTTGCGATGTTCATGAACAGAGGATGATAGGAAACAGAACTTACATTCATTGTTATAGATTTTTGGTTTGCGTGTATTGTTTTTCTGTAGTTATGGCAGAAAAGTGGGGAAACTCCTCGCGAATACTTGTTTAATTTTTCCTATTCTAAATTTGTGCAGGTATGTTTATCAATTTTATTTTTGTAAACATATTTGAAGAATGTATGTACCATTTTTTTCGTTAAACTTTTTCAAATTGTTTGGAACCAATTGCATCAACTTTTGATTTCATTTGGATTCGTACGAGAAAAGATGTGACCTCGCAATTTAGGAGTTTACAGCACACATTTTGAAGTCCACAGCGAAGCAGCAAAATTTTGCAACAAGTGGTCAAGTTTAGGCGGAAAATATGCAGTTTTTTTTAGGTGACCATCATTCCATTCGCAAGAATTTCGCAAGCAGGACGATAGATCAAATCAAACGCTTCGATACCTGTAATATCCAATGATTCAACCCTCCATATGATTCTCAACTGCGGCTTATTGAAATGTTTTGCTCAAATCCCAACACAAAGATCTACTCCAATTACTTTGTACTCAAAAACGTGGAAAGATTGATCTAAAAGGCAAAGGAGGGGCTAAACATGATCCTAACATACTTTTTGGACCACTATGGCTAAGGTCCCAGGATGGGACTCCCAGCTAGCTGACTCAAAGTTACCAGGAACAGCTTTTTTTGTCAACGTAAGCACTATTTACAAACGAAAGTAATTGTTTAGATCTATTTTACGCAGCGTAAGTGTATTAGATTTGCCACTAGTGGTACAGATTTCAACCCCAGGGCTTAAATCAAATTTGAAATAAAATTTCATGGTTTTATTTGCGTAGATTTATGACAAAAGATATGTTCGAACATTGTATCGAAAAAAAAAATTGAAAATAATGTAAAAGGGGGGAAATTTAAGATAGGGCCAATTCGAGGACCCCATTGGTCCTAAAACTGGCATGCTTACTGTGCACTTTAGAGTCTGAATATCAGGAATCACCCAGCGCACGCAGTGATATCAATATAGCTCTTAGATTCCTCACAATCATTGAACTTATGGATTTGTCTTTTTTTTGCTGATAATTCAGCCTCCTGGCAGGATCGCCAATGTGCACTTTAGAGTCTGAATATCAGGAATCACCCAGCGTACGCAGTGATATAATTGATGGTTAGGTTGTTTGCCCTTAAAATTTCCAGAACTTGGGCCACGGTCTTACGAAGATCTTCCAAGTTGTCTACGAAGATGAGTACATCGTCTATGTACACTATGATGTTTTTCACATCTCCAAGGATTCGAGACATTTCCCTTTGAAAGATCTCTGGGGCGCAATTAACTCCAAACACTAATCTTGTAAACCTGAACATTCCATCTTCAGTTAGGAATGTGGTCAGGTCTCACGATTCTTCGTGGAGCTCCAAGTGATAAAAAGCGTTCTTTAGGTCAAGAATTTCGCTCCGTGGAGTTTGACCTTCATTTCCTCTAACAACGGTAACCGGTAGTACTCTCTTTTTATTGCTCGGTTTGGCCCCCTCATGTTGACGACCAGACGAAAATCGTCTTTGCCTTTTGCGACGGCCGACATACCGCTTATCCAGTTAGGGGCAGTAAATACTCGTTCAATGATTCTTTGGTCTTCCATATCCTGGAGTCTCTGTTTGGCACTTTCCCTATAGGCTGCCGGTACGTTGTAGTATGCATTCATTATCAGGGATATAGACTTGTCTACGCTGAATTTCACTAGAACGCCAGGTACTTTCGGAAATTCTTGGGTCGTTTCGGATACTCCACAGCTGTTGACGGAAGCACCTATCTTCAGTAATTTCACGTCGCTCGCTGTAGATCTTCCTAGCAGTGAGCGGTTGCCTTCAAGAACGACAAGAAATTCCGCCTCTACTGAAGGTTTGGTGCATCCAACCACTTCGATCTTTGCTCGGAAACTGCATTTAACTGAGATAGGATTACGCGAGGCATATGATCGTAAGTCATTGCTGGTCGACAACTCTATTGGTTCAAGTTTGGCTTGACCTGATTGAAATTCTTTCTTCAGTGTATTCCAGTCGTCTCCACCAATTATGTTTACGTCCACCCCGGAATCTATTAGGAATCGGATCGGAGTCGATGATCCAATGCGACAATCGATGAGCGCATCTGTGAGAGTCAGTGCATTTATTTGCTGAAAATAGTCAAATTTGAGCTTTGTTGCCAACGTTAATTTAAAATATTTTCAGGTTTTTTTTACAACGATACAAAGAATACATGAATAGCATAAGTGAAACACAATCAATCGTTATTTACCTTCTTCTGATCATGATCGTCATCCCATCCTGCTGGGAGATCTGGCTTAACCTGGATCCTGTTGGCACTCTTCTTCCGACATGCTACCGCGAAGTGGCGACGCTGGCCACAAGCATTACAATTGCGATCAATTGCTGGACATGATCCGAACCTGTGGTACAACTTGAAGCATTTCGGACAGCGGGCGCGGCGTCCATACGCAGGAAGGTTGGTTTCATTCAATGCTGGCTGTTTTCTCGGCTGTATCTGCCTGTCGTCGGTGCCTTCATATTGACGCTTCCTTCGAAATCTGTCGGTAGATAGTTGATGACCCTACCGATCTCGTCCCACCAGGAACGCTTCGGAAGGCCTAGTTTGAACTGTTTCTGCTGTATACGCTTCCTCCCGCGTCGCTGACTGGACGATGAACGTTGTCTCGTATCCAAACGTTCTCGCTGTTTTCGCCAACTCCCTATTTCGCAT
Organism: Ochlerotatus camptorhynchus; assembly: GCF_037179485.1. Taxonomy (NCBI): domain Eukaryota; kingdom Metazoa; phylum Arthropoda; class Insecta; order Diptera; family Culicidae; genus Ochlerotatus; species Ochlerotatus camptorhynchus. Next base: position 206,065 of record NW_027040831.1, read on the forward strand.
TCCTTTAAGCAACTGCATCCGTACAAACCGATCTTCGTCTGCGCTGCTATAACGTGCCGATTCAAATTTCGGACACTTAAACTCGAATTTCGGACACTTTTAAAAGTTGATTATCTCGGTCGAATATGATCCATATGTCTTGTAAATTTTAAATTTTTTTGACTAGTGCCCTCCACGATCATCTAACATTATTACTTTGTTTCTAACTGGATGTAATATTTAATTAAAAATGAAAGTGTTCGAAATTTGAATCGTCTGAAATTTGAATCGGAACGGTACCTGCAGAGACGAACCTTTTCCATCAGACGATCATGGTACGTTATTGCCGGTTTGTCTGGACCTTGCTTCAGGTTTGAGAACGTCTCATGTTCTGCAGTGATGTCGACCATGGATTGCAAGTAGGTTTCGATGTTTTTGACGAAAACCTTGTAACATTCCGGGTCCCGCAGGTTCGGACGAAGCCTAGCAGCCCGCGAGCTATATTGATATCACTGCGTGCGCTGGGTGATTCCTGATATTCAGACTCTAAAGTGCACACTTACCCTAGTTTTATTCCTAGCTTTTAAAAAAAAAATCAAGTTTTTATTAAAGGTAAACGTTAATATTCATCAACAGAATAGTTCGTGCTGCAATCATAACATTCATGAGTAGACTTACTAGTAGACACAGTGAACAATATTACGCTCTTGATTGGTTTCTGACAGATTTGAAAATACTAGTTAAAAATCCTTTGATAAGCCCCCTGTAGAGCTAGTCGAAAAAAGAATAGCCGCATTACCTTGAAACTTGCAAATGACCTTTTCGACCACTCTGTAGCTCTTCACTCCTATAGTAAATCCCCCTCAGCAAACGTCTGTCTGTGCATGGTGCAAATTTCCTTACCCTTTCACTCCTATGAAAATGTCATAAGATCCTGTCAAGCTTTGCGCGAAGAGACGGTGCCTCGCTGATACCATGGTGGAGTGAAAAGACAAGACAAATTTCGCTAGATATCATGCACAGATTGTCAAATGGGATTTTACAATAGGAGTAAAGAGTTTCAGAGTCGTCGTCAACGTCAATGCTTACTGAGACTATGTTCCATTTGGTGAATTTTCACTTAAATTTGACACTTCGAAAATAAATTAAGATGTTCGAAAATCCCTCTGTGGTTGATCGGCCGATTTTCGAGAAGGTGTGCGTTAAAATTGATTCCTTGTCTGTCAGAAATAAGTCTGGTACAATAGCAGGTTAATTTGAAAATATTCCATCTGCCAAATTTAAGTAAAAAATCGCCAAATGGAACACAGCACAGAACACAGTATGCAACCATAGCATTTCATAAGAGTCAATGTTGCAAACGTAAACAATTACTTTTTCCGCGAATTTCTCGAGAATTGAATACCACTCAAGTGAACCACCTTGATGATTATGTAAAGGGAGAGTCCTCATATCCGATAGAATTGGTGGCTTACATGGATTGACTTTGAGGGACGAGAAATTTACGGAAGAAGCCATTGTTTAAGTCTTCGACATTGGTTTTTGTGAACGCTCAGTGTCGATGTCATGAAAATTTTGTTTTGACAGATCGATGGCCAACTAAACCAGTTATACCACTGAGACAACACAAAAAAGGGGTCAACTTTTAGTCAGTTATTTTGCATGAAGTTCCACATATGTTATGTGGTGTATGTCAGGGGCGTAAGCCATTTAAAATTTTACGATTTAATAATTTTTCCTTGAACTTGTCATTTCAAATTTACCGTTTTTTCCGTCAGTTTCCACCTGAACATGTATATCAGTGACGCTTGTTATTGGATTGGATTGCAATATTTTACCTATTTTGTAAACTTTTTTTCCAATTTGGAGCTAAGTAGTCGTCGACTACCCACGACTACCCACAACCACAGCACTGATCCTATTACGCGTTCTGCCGGGCCATATTATTCTTGGTGTTTACATTATTTTGCTAGGCTTCAGTTGCTGGGCAACAGTTGTTATGTTGTACAGCCAACTCTCCCTTATCTTGATGCTCTGTATCTCGATATGTGACCACTTTTTTTTCTATATGTCGATGGTTATCTCTGTCGCTTCGAATAATCTAGCAGGCTATTATTGTTCTATATCTTGATCCCTCCATATCTCGATGGTCCCTTCGCTATCGAGGTCAAACCTATAATAAAAACGATAACAGATAGTAACCACTACGGAAGCCACGATTTGGATACTCCTACCGGTTTGTCATTCTCATGATGGAACCGGAAATAGCCGATAATTTCCGATTAAGAAGGTAAATGGAATCTTGATAATTGTTTTCATGCAATAGCTGTTGAGATGTCTGACTTCAACTTGAGATTCGGCGACATTGTTCGTACAGTACCAGGAACTCTGAAGAACGAGCAAACACTAATTTACCTTCTGTTCCTGCTGTACTTTTAGGTTTGACCTTGCATTAACCTTTGCGTGTCTGACGTCTATATTTGGATAGATTTCAAAATTCATAAAACAGCAAAAAAGGTTATCTTTTAATTTAATTCCACTTAATTAATGTTGGTATCCATGACCGATACGTATTTCGACTACAATGTACAGTCTTCATCAGTGTCATTCCCACTAAAGAACTTATCAAAATCTAACCCCCTTAAGTACTCATGCCCTAGGTAAAAAAGTCAAGATCATAGGTATAAAAATGAAACTACAATGTGTTGAATCGGAACCACCAAGCCTTTGGGGATTTTCCTTATTAGAGAGTTGTATAGATTTTTCTCCTTTAGCTTACTTAAATCTTTGGTTTTTATAAGTTAGGTAGGTTTCGATTCAACACATTGTAGTTTCATTTTTATACGTATGATCTTGACTTTTTTACCTAGGGGATGAGTACTTAAGGGGGTTATATTTTGATAAGTAAATCATGAAATAGGGGAAATGAATGTATTTTCGGCCTAAATGCCCCTAATTTGGGCCCATACATAAATTCAGAAATCGACTAAATTTTCTATAGCGACCAAAAATATCTATGCGTCTAGATAAAATTGATAAAAGCGAAGGGCTCAATCTTATTTTTTTTATCCTTGATTTGTTTTCCGTCGATCTTGTTTTCCGTGCTGAGCACCAATGCGCCGACTGGGATTGAACCCAGGCCTGCTGGGATGAGAGGTAATCACGCTTACCACTACACCACCGGCGCTGCTAAGGGCTCAATTTAAGATCCACAGGCCAACATTAGAGCCGATTCCCCTCCCAAGTAACATTGCAAGTTTTATGGAGGTTTTAAAGCATGCTACAAGTCTAAATCACGGTCTACAGAACCCTTATAAAACCGAAATTGTTACTTGGCCTACTTACTTTAAATTTTCGGATGGCTTGTGTGTGCATGTTTGTGTTTACTAATGATGATGATTGAAGAATATTTCAAAAACAAGAAGAATCCGAATTGAGTGACGGTGTCTTGAGCCTTAACTTAAGGGGAAGCTCACCGCTCCGAAAAAAATAATTACGTTTTGATTTTTCAAAAATATTGGCAAAAAGTATAAAAAATCTAAAAAAATCAATTTTTTTCTAATTTTTCAAAGAAAATTCACATGCAAAAACATCTTTTATAAGTCATTATGGCATAACCCTAATAAACGGGTACCATATTCTAACGATATCATAGATGGTACGACTATCCCACATAAAATTGGGATGATATCCCGAATTGGTGGTTACGCGCTTCTAATGGTTATTGTTTATGTGGGAAGGTTGGACTCAAAAAACCACAGAACATCGACTTTTCGGTTTTGCTGAGAATCCAATTTTTTTTTTCATGATGAGATGGAAAAAATATTTTTACATTTTATTTTTGACAAAAATCTAAGGAAGAAACTGATTTTCTTGGATTTTTGATTATTTTCCCCAATATTTTAAGAAAACCCAGTCCTTCTGCGTGAGAGCCGCAGCACGGACCGATACGTCATCTGAGATATATTAAAGTGAGCTGTTGGAGTTTTCAGTACCAGCTGACTGACTTGAATACGAAACACAACACATTGATGAATTTTAAATCGGTGTTTGCCCACCTGGTATTCCAACACACTTTTGTCACAGTGGTTAGCGTCAAGGGCGTAGCCAGGTTTCGAGCTAGGGAGGGGCGAAAAAAATCCTTATGGTAAATTTGGCCGAATGTCACTTCACCGAACGCCATTTCCCCGAAAGCCTTTGTGTTGCTGAGTACAAGGATTCGAATCCAGTAAATCGCTTTTTATTTTTAGTTTTTGACGCAGGACTACGTCTGTGATTTCTATATGGGAGTACACTTTGTGAAAATCGAAAATGGAACATGTAACAAAATTATGAAAGATAACGTTAAAATTAATAACTCAGCTGCCCCTGGACCAATTTCAATAATTTTATCACGAATCGATCAGAATTTTTTTACGCATCTGTTAGATTAAAGACTTTACCATTTTCCAAAATGTCACTTTTGAAAATTGCATGAATGTGCAACTGTTGCTATGATAGTTTAAATTATCACCGATTGCCTGCGAAAAGCGATTTCCCAAACACAGATTTCAAAGTTGAATTCCATCTGGTTGCACCAAACGGTGTTGATTCAATCACCACGTGGTGGTGTTTTCCAGTACACAACGAAAGGCTGCATGCAAGCAGTGAGCTGCAGCCCTGATGAGCATCCATAGAAGGAGGAAGAAGCCGCACTACTATTGATCGGAATCAGTAGCTCTTCGTGAGTCGCTGTGGGTCATCTATGTCAAAAGCGTCATACTAAAGAGTATAAACAGAGAGATCCCCGCTCAAATGAATCATTATGTTTTCCGTTAATTCTATACCAACAATTGAAGTAGGCGGAACAACCAAACATAAACAATGGCTGTAATCGCAAATTTCTGGAGAATCAAAATACACCCACGCAAACTAACAATACCAGAAGGTGGTGTTAGATTGCGTCGGTGTGTTCTGATTCTCGAGAAATTTGCGATTAAAGCCATTGTTTACGTTTGCTTGCTCCGCCTATTTCAATTGTTGGTCTAGAATTGTTCACAGAGGACAGTGCAGTGCAAAACATGTCTGGAACCTCTATCCAGCTGTCCATGCTCGGAAATGGCGGCCTGTTTGTATGAATATATGTATCCTTCACTGATAGTAAAGTGGTTAAAAATGTGTGGTTTGTTGATGTTCATTTATTTTTGAGGGATTTTAACCTTTAAAGTCATTCATCCCTTCAGTAAATTCGTTCTGTGCAATATGCTCCACAACCAATAAGAATATGAGAGACGGACTGAGTAACAACACATGTGATGCAGTTTGGGGGTTCTAGATAGAGCTGGAATTAGGGCGTAACGGCTTTTGGAAACAATGACTTCTCTCGATGATTTCTAGAAAGTCAAGGCTCTTACAGGCAAATCAGCAACACTATTGGACAGGGGAAAGCTTGGTTTGCGTGGAAGTGCTGGGATTATTTACAGTTGCCTTTCCAACGGCGTCAGCATATCTTTATTAAAATTTATGAGAAAAAACTCTTTTTTATTTAATTGCATCTTGTTTAACAATAATTCACAGGAAAGAAGTGAACGAGAAAGTATATGAATTATTTATTTAGGTTGTCGTCAACTTCTTTTGGTCGGAATATGCATCAAAGCGTATTATTTCCACTTCTACAAATTTCTATGTGGAGATTTTTAGTACTTACTACCAATTGGAGAGCGCCATCTGCGTTAAACAATAGCCTTGACTAAATGGTTCATTCCTATTCCTACACAAAACACAATCTTCTGCTACAGTTAACAAATAGGGCTGTCCGTTGTAGTTTTTTTTTATTTGGATAGAATGTTGATGCACTGCATAAATATAAGAATTATGATTTATTTGAGCCACTGATCATTTCATGTTTACGTACATTACATTTTGTTACTCATAAAGACTTGTGCGGATTGTTTCATGTGGGCTATGACGGATCTTTTTATAAACTTTCAAGTTGCTAAGAAGTTCCGCTGTGAACCTGTTCGGAACTTTGTATTGGCCATGATTTCAGACTTGCCAAATGTTCCTAAGAAGTGCTTAGAGATACTTTTTGTATCTTTTTTTGAACTTCAAGTTGCTAGGAGTACGCATCGGAACTTTTGGGAGCTTGAGATTTCTCGTGTGCTTTCTAAAGCTTCTAAAGGAGCCAGAATGTTGTCGGAAGTTCATTTGAATTTTATGGAACTTGGAAGTGAGTTTAATCGTTGAATGCAGAGCTTTAGGTTACTTGGGCGATGTTCCCTGTTTATGTGCGTTTATGTGGTTGTGACTATTTTTTAAACGAAGTCGAGTTTGCGTTTGAATAAATCCCTAGTCCTATCATATTAAGGAGGCTTATAGTAACATCGCTTGATTATAGTGTGTTTTGTGAAACTTAACATCGTCAACGTCACCGTCGGGACCGGTTTTGGATGGTTGCAATAACAAGGCGATCGTAGCTTGTATGAGGTGATATAAGGGGCTTGATGGCCTTAGAGCGATTATTTTTGTTTACTGAGTATGTTGTATTGTATGTTTTTCCTAGTTGCAAACGTTTTCGTTTACTGAGCAGAAGACCGTGGCTTCAATCCCAAGTTAAAGGATCGTTAGAATATCAATTGAGCTTATCGTTTACCAAAACGAATCCTGCTGCAAGCCCAACCCTTTTATCCAACATCCCAGTGATTTTCCATGGAAGTGCAGAGGATGTCTCGGCTTTCAACATAGCGGGTATCACGCCACCACATTCCTAGATTCCGCTGATTCGTTTGCGATTAATTGGTTTTAGAGGATAGATGTGCGAACTTTTTCGGATCGGTTTTCGTATCGGTTATAATTGTCGCTATTTATAATGTGTTGTGATTCAAAAAGTTCGATGGAGGTTGCTGACGATGTACATCTTGCCGCACTAGAAGGACTAGGTAGATAACTAGCTCCGAGACAAATTATTGTGTGATCAGTGGTTCGGTTTGGGCAGAATTCGTTTCGGTGCTAGTTATCTACTAGCGAAAAAAGACCTTCTAGTGCGGCAAGATGTCCATCATCAACATTGGTTCTTCGAGCCGAATGGTCAATTGCAGATAGACGATTTCTGAGCGACTTGAACGAGATCCCGCAACCAAGGACTCGGTTCATGGAGACGTATTTACAGTTTGTCCACATGAAGGAAGTGCCAGAGCCGGTTAATGACCAAGATCCAAACTGCTTCCAGTTGTGTTGTTGCGTTTCTGGCAGCGGGGAGTCCCACTCACAAGAAACTCCGTCTCGTTTTAACGACCATAGACGCTGCATGAACAGCTTTGCCTTTGTTATTACTGGACCCAACATCACCGGTTCCGAGAATCCCGCAGATGAAATTTCGCGTGGCTTAAATCCGTCAAATATCCTGAATTCTTATCGTTGGTGGAATGGTCCGTCTTGGGTCGAGCTCCCTTCTGATCGCTGGCCAATCATCGATCAAGAATGTTCCTCCAAGGCGTCTGAAGAAGGGCGCAAGATTCCGATCGTGGCAATGGCCACTGCACAAACCAACTTCTGCGAGGATTTGCTTTCACGTTACTCGCGTTACAGAAAACTACAACGAGTAGTAGTATTCTGCGGTCGCTACCTGTAGCGATTGCAGGATCACGCACAGCTGCGTCGTTCCGGGCTGGATTCTCCTACGTTGAACATGAACATTCGAGACAAATCATCTTCCGTTCTACCACTGAACACTACCGAGCTACAATACCTTCCTAAGTGATACCTTCCACAAGGTACCACCAATCAAAACCAATACAATGGCCAATGTACCACCAGTGAAAACCATCAAATGTGCCCCCACTTCATATCTGTCATACATCGGAAATAGTGCACGATCCAGATAAACTTCGCATCTGCAGTTCAACTGTACCCTGTGGTTGTTGTTGTTCATCTGCACGCCCATGGGCTACTGGGGCTTGTATGGACGTTAGAGTGATGCAAAATTTGAAATTTTCGCTCCACAATACTTAAACGATTCCAAATCGGATCCTGACAAAATTTGAACCCATTTGGTGAGAAACTGAGATGGCACAAACCATTTGAAGTTTGTATGGGAATTACTATGGTAAAACCAAGATATTTGTTCATGTCAATCTAATAATTCACCATATCGGTCTGCTTCAAAAGTTTTCAACTGTACTTGTAGGAAATTTTCTCAGCTACAACTTTGCTCAAGATCACTTTTTGATTAAATGCAAGGATCGAAAGTAATCAATGGTCCAATGCGCTGATGTCTTATGATCATGCTCAATCAACTGCTCAGCAGGCAAAATTGGTGTTTCTGGGGCGTTGAATAGGACACAAAATTCATGGCTACTATGTCACACTGCAAAATACAGTGTTGCCTACAGAGCAGCTGCTTGATCATGTCATAAGTTTACCAATCTCTTAAATAATTAATAACTTTTTTCTGTCTCGTTTTACATAGAAACGATCTTGAGCAAAGTTGTAGCTAAGAAAATTTTCTATAAGAATGGCTATCGAACTGTTTCGCAGCTCAATATGGAAAAAGACTAGAAGGCAATGAACAAAAAGTTGAGATTTCCCATAGTATTTTACATGTAAACTTCAAATGGCTTGTGCGAAGTCTGTTTCCAACCAAATGAGTTGTAACTTTGGGAGGCTAATCAGGACGCGATTTGAAACCATTTAAGCACTGTGGAGCGAAAAAGTCAAATTTTGCATCAGTCTAATGGACGTCCCTATAAAGTCCTGTGGACTTCCCATCGAAGTCCATACTAATTGAAACCAATGAATGACAAAACATTTCATCCCGGAAGACCCTTGGCTGGGATACAAACCTGGCCGATATACAAAACCCATCAGCCACATGGTGCAGTTTTTTTTTCTTTATCGTTCGTTCTGCATAACAACCTTGTAAAACAAAACAAAAATCCTCTGCAGCTGTCACAATATTGTCGTCGTTCAGAGGATTTTTGTCCATTCAGTTCACCGATCGCATTCCGCACCGTACTGTCGTATTGGACGATCTTACAAGCATTTGACCAACCGTAGCTGGAGGGAACCCATTTTGGCCATCTTGACTGTCGTATCGACCCTCTCGACTGACCATGGTGTGGAAGAACGCTGTTTGCGTGAAGCTATTCTGGCCGAAACCACGAGCCGCTGGGATGAGATAAGCTTAGTTTCATGGTGCAGACAGGTGCAGGCAATACTCACAGCATTTTTCCTTGGAATCCAAACCCAATGTGAAGCCCAAATGGAGTAAACAAAGAAGTCACCTTAGTCAAGAACTCTCGACAGTGATGCTGTTTTATATAATGTTGATTGTATCCTACTTGTCAACGTTTGTCCTAAAGAGCCGAATAGTGTGCCATGCTGTGGTTTGGCACAGTTTGCAGAGTTGATTACCCCTTGGTATCGGTGCTAGTTAACCACTAGTAAAGAAAGCTCTTCTAGTTCTGCAAGACGTCTATCGTCAACAGCGGTTTTATCAAGAGGTAGATCACTCCGCACACCAATCTTGGGTCAACATTTTTCTCAGTGTGCTGCAAGTGTGCTGAAGGTGTACGAATTTTGCCTTCAGTGCCGGTCGTAGAGCAAGCTGCGATTTTTTTTGTAAAATAAGGATATTATGATATATTTGGCAACCCGGTATATATGACAGCTTGAAAGTTTGGTTTGCATTCACAACGGCACCGAAAATTTAGATTATCGTGCTCGATAAGGATTCCTTCTACCGACCAATAAAACGCCTCTACGCCAACTGGAAGGAACCAGAGTTTTCCCATGATGATTCGCTGCAGAAGGCGGATTGCATTCTGACGGCGGTCGGCGTAGACGAGGAAACCAATACAGCAAATCCACCTCGCTGCAGACCTGGCTGCTGGGATACGAGCTGACCGATACGATTAAGGTGCTGTGCGAAAGTCAATCTTTTTCCTGACCCGCAAGGAGATCTACTTCTTGAGGCAGATCAAGAAGGACGGTGAGGAGGACATTCCGTCGGTTAAGCTGCTGGTTTGGGATAAGAACGATAAAGATAAGGCCAATTTTGAAAAGCTGCTGGAGGCGATCAAGAGATCCAAGGATGGCAAAATGTTGGGCGTCTTCTCCAAGGAGAACTTCCCGGGTGAATTATATGAATCGTGGCGAGCCTTCGGCAAGGACAACAGCTTCAACACGGTAGACATCAGCGTCCCAAGCTGGTACATCGTGTGCTCTAAGGAAGACTCCGAGCTTATCACCATCAAGAAGGCCTGCCTGGTAACGGGAGACGTATTCAACAAGGATCACATCATGGAGATTATCGATGCTGATAAGAAAGTAAAACATGCCAAACTGTCGGAGGGTGTCGAGCAGGCTCTGACGGACAAAAGGTTCGTCTTCGATACCAACTAGTTGGACATGTGCCACCCGGTGATTATTCAATCGGGTGGTAATTACAGCTTGAAGTTCAGTACATTCAGCGACAAGAACTATCTGCCCTTCGGATCGATCAACTGTGCTCTGGGTGCGCGTTACAAGTCCTACTGCTCCAATGTCGTCTAAACGTTGCTGGTCAAACCTACAGAAACGATTTCTACTCAATCTGAAAGAGGAACTGCTGAATGTGATGCCTCCGGGCAAGAAACTCTCGGAGGTTTTCGACGTCGGAATGGATTATGACAAGAAGGAGGATCCAAGCTAAGACGTTCGGTTTTGCCATCGGGTTGAAGTTCCGGGAGAATTCGAGTATGTTGTAAGCTAATTAGGTTGAGTGGAAGCAATAACAATTCCGTGTGATTGTGCCGTGGAAAATAGTTCGGCCTTGTAACGAGCCTACTTTTCAGCAGCAAATCACCAGCACTCGGTCAATTGGTCATCTGCCAAACAAAACTCACTTGAACAATACCGAACTACTTTTCACGGCACAATCACACGGAATTTTTATTGCTTCCACTCAACCTAATTAACTTGCCATTTTCTATTTTATTTTACAAAAATCGAAAACCATTTATTTTATCTCGTATAAGATGACACATATCCGAAAATGAAACTACTCTTTTACTTAATTCTAATCTAAACAGAAATCTTACTTCAAATTTACATACGTCGAATTGGTGGTAATGAAACAGTTGTTACCCTTCACCGCCATCAAAGCATATCCATCGTTGCCCCAGTAGTTGGACCAGGAGTTCTTGATTAACCAGCATGAAGGCCTTTGGATCGAAAATCAGAATATGCTCATATATTGAAAAGACCGAAATGATTATTTAGGCAGTGTGGGTGTACATAAAAAGGACATATGAACACATTGATGACGATCGACAAAGGGATAATTCCATACACGCATAAGTTGCCTAGTTGCACAAAGAACAATCCGCTTTCACAAAATTTGTTTTCACTTTTTTCCCACCTCCTCCATTGGATGCATTCAAGAAAATAAATGCGGAAATAATCCGGCCCCAAAATCAATCTGCAAATCGTAAATCGAAATTTCCCAGCCAATTGACCCTCTTGTGTCACTTCGGTGCAGCAGCAGCAGCAGCACTCCGACGACGCGACGTTGAACCGATATATGGGACTTGTCAAATGTTTTAACGACACTTTATTTGATACCATAGCCGGGCGGGTGGTCGTCATCCAGGGCCCTCCTCTCCGTCCGTTAGTTTCCCCCCACCGAACCAGTTCTATGAACAGCGAACACAAGTGGAAAAACAACAGGCCTTCAATTCGCACAAGGACGCGTCAATCACAATTTGATTGATTAATAAAAAAGCTGTTCCGGTTCGTTATAGCGATTTCAACGGCGACGGGGGAGCACGCCTGGGATGTGCCATTGTAGGAAAATGTTCCTTCCCGGACTTCTGCGGGGTCTGGGGTCCTTTGAGAACAGTGTGGCTTTTTGGACTCACGATTCCGTCGCTCCAAGTCTGACACTCATCGATTGGGGTAATAAATCAATCCAATAAATAAATGTTGATCCCGCAGTTAGTGCCCCGGAGGGTGGAGGTTCAAAGGCCCCATTATCATGCTGCATTCTTTGTTTGGAACCCGCTAGCTCTTGATTTCGGAAGCTGATTCTATTAATCTGCTGCTGAATCTCTCTTCTGCGTTCGGTTCAAGGACGGCTCGGATCGACAGATGAAACATTAAGTAAATTAAAAGTTTTTCATCAGAGAATCAATTTTCCAGCTTCAATCAACTGCCATCGAGAATGGGGGGAGGACGAAGAAGCGATTCTGTGCCGAATGGTTTGTGCGATACTGAGCCCCAAGGCAAAAGTCGTTATTGTTGTTGGACGCAAGGCGACCAGCTCCCGCTCATTGATGTCTGTCATTCTGTGCAGGAAGAATCGATCCGAAGGGTCTGCGGGCACAGAAGTCAACGGGTTGTGAAATTGGACCGAATCGATTAATTACAGCGGGTCCCATAGGGCTTTCTGACAGTCCGGTATGATGGAGAGGTGGTTGAGAATTATTTTGGTATCGATTTTGGCTGATGGAAGGAAGTGGTGTTCTACGGAATCGAAATCATGTGAAAATCTTATGGGGCAAAAGGATAGCATACAGTTATTACCAATCCAAAGGTGGCAGGTTCGATTCCTGTGCTGTCATGGTAAATTTTAATGCTGGGATTATCCGGATATCCGGGAATGGTGTCTTGGTTCGAAATTCGGTTTATCAAGGGAGCTTATTCTCTTGACGTAGACTACGTCTTACGGGAAGGTACAGGGGGTAAATCGAAAATCAAAAATTGCGACCGTCACGAAAAGGTGTTAGGTTTCGAACGCTTAGAACCTTGTTGTTTATTGATGAAATTAAAATCCAAATACATAAATCGATAGGAAATAGCTCTTCAAATCTGTTGAAATCAATACTTGTCCAATTTTCCCTGAATAAAATCGCTAGAAAAAATGTAGGTTTGACAGCTATTTCTGGCCCGAAAATCCCAAATGAGTCTTAGCAACTTCGAGCGACTGCAACCTGCGTCATTAAACGCAGCTATTCTGTTCGTTCATTTTCAAGGTCGTCTGTTAAAACTGGACCATGTGTACGTCGATCCAACACTCTTAAGCTGATATTTACACAAGACATCAACACCCACAATATTTATCACTTGGACCAATATAAATCTCGCATGATGTTGACAATTACAGGAACCCCCGGAATAGCATGGTTGGTGGTGCTGTCCACCCACCGCAATTTCTCGACTGTCCTCCATCCAAATGAGCTGATTTTTTGTATGTAATTGGGGTCAACCACAAACTTGTCACGTACAGAAAATCAGTTCAATATTGGACAGCTCCACCCACCGTGCTATTCGAGGGATTCCTATACTGCAAACATTGCTCAATTGCGTACTTTTCATTTGTACATAAGCGTACGCACCTATAGGAGGGCATACATAAACGACGTACCATATGTTTCACCACTTTAAACTTCTCCACTCACATGTGGAGAAAACCGCGGTCCCAACATTTGCCAACCCAGCCTAAAATGCATCGTCATTTATGCATGGTCCCTAAGTACGCATGCGGGGGTATTTATTCACAACGAAATCACTCATGTTCAATGCGCAATCTGTCGCTCGCGCTCGGTTTCAATCATGGCTTGCTTGGAGCTGGAGCCGGTGTTGATTTTTCTCTTTTTACTCATTTTTTTTTTTTTTTGCTGCTGTCTATTTGCTTGTTGATGCAGGCACACTTCGATTGCGTATGCAGCCAGCAAACGAAGAAAGCCCGCACAGTGCGAGGGCGAGGGGTCGGTAAGTGATATTTATCGCCACATTCGAGGTAAAATGCGAACGCTCGAAATGAATGGAGAAACCCAACACAAGCACAGCGTCATACTTTTCAGTGGCTGTACGGGGGCAAGGGTGGCGCCTCGAGACGAACCGGCTAACCAACCGTGCCGTCAGCTGATGTTCGTTGTACTTTAAACCAGAATGTTGCTTTGGCTGTGATTGACTTAAAAAAAAGTGTCTTGCAATGTTAATTGTTTCGTGTGAACCGTGTATGTTCAGTGCGGCTGGGGAATTCCCTGCAGCAATAACTTGGTCTCGGTATGAGCTAAGATCTGCGGTTTTGGGTCATGCAGTCAACCGGTTGGCGTGTGTGAAGGTTTTCTCTTGCGTAATCGAGCTCAGCATGCCCTGGGTCAGTCAGCGGTGCGTTTTATTGCTTCGAGATAGGCTTTATGAGTATGATGGAGTAAGGTGGCTGACATTTATGAGCTCTTTCCATTGGTCAATATCTAATTGAACCAAGCCTATAAAATGAGATTCAGTTGTATGTATACGGATGATACAATTTAAAAAAAAATGACCTACTAATTACGCAGGCGGAGAGGAGGGGGTTCTAAAATCTCTAAAATACTGTTTATAAACAGCCCCTCTTGAAGATCGAAAAATATTGCTATGCCCATCGTGATGAGCATGAGCATTGATGGCCATAATAAAAATAAACTTCAGGACAGCTCCATTCATTTCTGGAAAAATACAGGAACTTTATAGAAATTCGCATAAATTTAGGAAACTCATTGAACAATCCGGAAATTTCAGAGAATTTTCAAAAACTTTGGAATAGTCCAGAACTTTGTGGAACACATATGAGTTTTCCATTGCCATTTATCAATCTATTTGAAGCCGACGTGTAGTCCTCAAAAAACTTGTTTTGAACTAAACAAGTTAAACTTTGAAAATAGTAATCTCCCAAATTGGATAATAGGGAAAATCTAAATAGAAAGCGCCTAAATGGTGTCCAACTACGTGGGATTTGACTTAATTGGTTACAACATGGAATATCTCGAGATCCTGACCAGATAGATAGTTACTGTCTTCGGCAAAGCTGTTCAGAAGATCATAATCTTTTCACTGGTGGAAGTTAATAATTTTCTCACTACGTAGCGCTAGTATACATGTGAAATTCTCGCATGTGATATATATCGAGATCCTGACCAGATAGAAAGATACTGTCTTGGGCAAAGTTGTTCAGGAGGCCAAAGTCTATTGCTTGGTGCACAATAGTTCATGATTTTCTCACTACGCGGTGCTAGTATACACGTGAAATTCTCGCATAGAAAATATCTCTAGATCCTGATCAGATAGAAAGTAAATGTCTTCGGCAAAGTTATTTAGAAAGTCAAGATATTTTCGTTGGTGGACTGAAGTTCAGAATTTTTCCACTACGCGGCGCTAGTATATAAGCTCTAGATCAGGCCTGCCCAACCTTTCTAAACTTGCTTTTTAAGATGGCTGCATCTATGTTCGATGAACATTTTTCTAGTGGCATTTTGTATAATGCTCATTTATTCTAGGCTAAGATTCATAATGATGATTATAATTGAACTAGACTGAAATCATTGCTAAGTTCTAGATACCACGTCCGGTCCGTGGGCCGCATGTTGGGCAGCGCTGCTCTAGATCTTGACTAACTAGAAAGTTACTGTCTTCGGCAAACTTGTTCAGTGAGTCAACATTTTTTGGCTGGTGGACAGTAGTTCCGAATTTTCACACCAAGCGGTGCATTCCAGCTCAAGTTTATACACCACCTGTGGTAGATGTCACCGATTGGAACCAAATTATGCCAAACCACTTATTTCGGCATTTTCAACAAATGGCATTGTTGGCTTTGCTCTTAAGTGTCGGAAACGGAGGAACTGCAGGAGAACGGTTTGAAGCCGAACCAAGACTTCAAAATGAATCAACATGACACCCCAAGTAACATTTCCAGTCTTATAGAGGTTTTATAGCATTCTACAAGTCTAAATCATGATCCTTAGAACCTTCATAAAATTAAAATTGTTACTTGGGACCTCCCGTAAGTACCGTGACAAACTTGGTCCACCTCGAGCGAAGCTCAACGTGTCTGAAGGACCTTCAGTGAATTTGGGCCCATTTCCACATTATGGTTTATTGGGAACGTTAGCAACCTCGCCACCGCTCATCGCTGCAACGATTCTGGCAAGCAACATGCACCCGAGGCATGCGAGAGGATGGAGGAAGCTGATGCACAATGCACCAATTGTGGTGCAGCTCATCGGGCTACCAGCAAGTCTTGTCCAAAACGTTTGGAATTCATGGATATCCGCAAAAGGGCCTCCACACAAAACCAAGAAGGCTACGGCACGCAACGAACAGATTTTCCTCGCAATTACCCAACGGCGTCCAATTCCGGTTCTTCCGCCGCTTCCACTCAACAACCGTTTGGCTGCTGCTGCAGCTTCGATCTCGCCAACAGCTGGGGTGCATAACACTCCGGTAAACTCAAGTCACTACGGCACTATCGTGGCAGCATTTAGGTGCTTCAACTTCACCAGCGATCGAGAATGCATACACTCTGTTTTCAACGGCGGAATTTGTTACACTCGTGACAGAAGTCATCATGATCCAGCGCACCTGCAGGACCTGAACAGGACAGCTTGATGCTGCCATACCCCTCATCAATAAGTTTGGACCGTGAAGCCATTTAAATTCTCAATTGGAACGCTTGCTCGCTCAAGAGCAAGAGCATCCAGTTCGTTGAATTCCTCAACGAACGAAAGACCGATATCGCCATCATAACCGAAACGCAACTGAAGCCCGAGATTAGCGTCTTCCTTTCCGATTTTCGGCTTGTGAGGCTGGATCGAATCAGCTTCGGGGGAAGGTGGAGTGGCCATCGCTCTAACGAGGAACATCAACTGTCGGCCGCTGCCGAGCTTCCAGCTGAAGATGATCGAAGTTTCTACTCCTGTCGGCCCCATCACTATCGTTGCGGCATACTGCTCCAAACAAGTCAACATCAGGAACGGGTCTGCAGCAGACCTAAGCAGATAAATTATCATGCTAACACAATGGCGGGAAAACTTCATCATCGCTGGCGACCTGAACGCCAAACACCAAATTTGAGTCAAGGGAATCAAAACGGCACCATTCTGAACAAAAACCTGCAGGGAGCCAACTGGGATCAATATCAACACTGCGTCGACACAACCATCGACTAAGATGTTCAACCGGAGACGTCTCTGGGCCAGGAAACACCACGTGTCAGTATCCATACAGGTGAGTAACACTCTGAACCTTGACAGCTCTACCAAAGATCTCATTAGACTATTAGGATGGTGGATCTCAGAAATAACGTTTCTGCCAATAAGATCCGTTCTCTCCCAGATTGTGCAAAGCCTTTCTGGAAATTAACAAAAATCCTTAAAAATAAGTCAAGGCCCATTCCATTTCTTGTACCGTTGAATCAGCCCAATGATTCAGTCGCCCATCTGATAACCCCTGAAGAGAAGGCTGATGCTATAGGTCAACATTTAGTCAGTTCTCATAATCTCGAACTGAACATGGCAAGTCCATACGATACTGCGGTTGCTGAAAATGCAGCCAACCTTTATCAAATTCCCAAAAAAATTTCTGTGGAATCCGAGATTATGGCTGTCGAACTGTTGGCCTCAACTCAAACACTTGAGTTCCAGATTCTTCAACCAACTGCCACTGATTTTTAATCAGTGCCTTAGACTTGTCTACTTCCCCTCGTGCTGGAAGTCAGCTGAAGTCATCCCCACCCGGAAGCCTGGGAAAGGTCCGTCCTCTCCTTCAAGTTACCGACCCATCAGCCTTCTCTCGGGGTTATCTAAGCTGTACGAAAGGACAGTCTACCACCGGCTCCTAGCATCCACCGGTGAAAACAACTGGTTGCTTGAAAAACAGTTTGGCTTCCGTAAAGGTCGCTCGACTGTTCACCAGCTGACTCGGGTGACAAACATTCTCAGACGGAACAAGTCTGTATCCAAAACATCTGCCATGGCATTGGTGGACTTTAAAAAAGCGTTCGATAATGCCTGGTCTACAAATTACAGCGATATGGTCTTCCAATCTCCCTTGTGAAGATCATAAAAAACTATTTCTCGGACAGGACATTCCGAGTCTCTTTGAGTGGCATCAGATCGGATCCCTTCAACATTGGTGCGGGTGTTCCACAAGAAAGCATTATTGGACCCATCTTGTTCAACCTGTTCATCTCCGATATGCTGGCTCTCCCTGATGGTGGATCGTTGTCCCTGTTCGCAGATGACACATCCATCATCTTTAAGGGTAGGGTCATTGGAGCTCTGATCACCAACCACTTTGATGTGATATTAAAATAATTTTTTTGCTGTGAAATGTTAAATCAATGTACAATGATATTCAACAGAAATAAACATAATTTTACTACTACTACAACAGTAAAGCAAGGATTATGATTCTGAAGCTCCACTCAACTGGGTTACCCACAGGCCGGTGACAAGCCCTATACTAACAGCTATGTTTGACAGTAGGCAGCATGTCCGGGGCCCAAATCGTTTGTTTTGCTGTACTGGGCCCGCTGTCACCGTACACAATGTTGCCTACGAGCCTGCCACCGGGCTGGTTACCCCGGTCTGACGTTCGACATTCTTCAAGTCAAGTCTAGTTCCTGCGACCCTCTTCCGATACTGAGATGCCAAAAAAGCAACCACATTAGCCACATATGCCGAAAGATCCAACAACCCAGCTTCTGTGTCATCACGGGTCTTCAATCGATAAACTCGAACAGTATAACATTATGAAGGTGGCATGCAACTTACCTTTTTCCCTCAGGGGCTGCCTACTCTGTCGATCGGGAGATTACGTTGGGCCCGCGCCGTCGCTCGCTGCTCTCTGCGTCGTCGCAGGCGTCGGGGCAATTGCGGCAGGGATTCTCCTAGGAATCCTGCGAGCACACGTGGTTAGGCGTACTTCTTTTGGTTGCGGCGCACTTTTCGGACACAGGTACGAAATTTGATTTCACCACTCGCGCACTAATGTGGACCGTTCTAACGGCCTGTTCTTTTCCGGCTTCTCGGACCAACCCTAGGAGCTCGAAGGAGGCAATTATTCACTCCTTCGGCTACCACTAAACCGACGGACACTCGCGAACTTAGGACTGTGCACCAGCTCGGTGGCAAATACTACGCACGCCACGTGTAGGTTTCGGCACACTTCGTCCGAACACCAGAGTTTTGCACTACCGAGACTGGTTTTAGGATCTTCTGGCCAGGTTACCGGCCGTTTCACTCGCCACACTCGGCGTCACACACGCGAAAGGTAAAAATCCGTATTATATTTTCTAACTCGACTGAATAATTTTGCGCGTCCGTACGGTCACAAGGTTTTCCACAAAAGAGGCCTCCTCAAGCGGTCGGGAGCCTATTTATCTCCTCCCTCGCTCGCAATGGGAGGACTGAACTTCCTTCCACACACGTTTGCCAACCGTTGAGAAGGGGTGGTAGTCGTCTACTCGAGCAGTTTTGGTAGCGGACGGCGCTCAAATAGGCTAGTTTATTTTAAATATTCTAACAATTTCTAGATCTAGCTCCTATCTTACAAACAATTACAATAACAAGTATATTTTAATTTAATGGGACATGCTCTAATGTTACATTTCCCCCGGGGCACAATAAAAAAAACAATATTTATATTTTTTTTTTAAACAAACGATCAACGCTATTTAATAAATTATGAACAGATAAACAAAAGAAACAATTAACAAAAAATAGAAAAAAAAATGCAATAAATATATATTTGTATCCAGAAAAAATACTGAAAATTAATTTGAATACTAGTTTACAATGTTGATCTAAAATTTGAACAATGGGTTTATTTATAAAGGTGTTCGAGTCGGGTACACGCAATTGGGGGACCCCCGTGATCTGGCACGCCATCACGGTGAATCCAATAAAAGTTATTCGGAACTCATCGAACACCCGTTTCTCTGCCTTGAGATCAGAGCTACGCTGGGTAACTATTTATCTTCGTCCCACCTACGTAGGTATGTTGCAGCATCTTCATGTTAAAGGCTACCAGGAAAATCTTTCGGAAGTGGATCTCATCAATTTTTTTTTTTTTGACTCCGTCCCGTTCAATACAGAAACCTATAACCATTCACAAGCCCTTTTCCCCACTAGAATGATCGTTCAAGAACTCCCTAACCTTACCATCTTTTCTTACAAAAGATTTACTAGGCTCTTCTCACGATCGGCTTGATTTATTTTTGACTAATAAAACTTATTGAAGTATCGGCCGGCCATTAAAATATGTTTCTAGTCTTACATCACTCAAACGAGAAATAGCTCTCCTATATAGGCCTTTGGTATCACCTACTCCCACAGAGAGGCACATTAGACCTTACACATGAAGAACTAGACCACTGACAGCATACAAAAGACTCTCAGCACGTATGAGAGATAAAAGATACTGAGTGGTATGGGGTGTGAGCTTTTATTCACAGGCTAAGGTATCTCATATTACATAACAAAGAACGGATTTTCAAATTTAAAGAGATAGATCTATCGATTGCAAGCGTAACGGTTTTCATTCAACTATGGTTTTATATGTTCTGCGGGCCAAATTCCAATTTTTTTCCCATCGTGATCCTCTAGTTCATAAGAACTAGTCCCGTGTTTGGCCACGACCTTACAGGGTAAATACATTGGTGCCAATTTTGCATTATAATACTCTCCTGCGTTGGATTGCTTAAAATTTCGCCGATACACTTGCTGACCCACTTGAAAATCTTCTGGCCGCGTTCGTTTACGCATGTTGTATCGCTGAGTGCCAGTTAAGTAGGCTTTAGTCAAGTTCTTCTTGACAATGTCGTAGACATCTTCGTTTATTTTTTTCTGTTTGTCGGTTCGATCATCGAGTGAATATTCTTCTTTTCGGCGCATCCTCAGATGGTCATCTCCGCTTATTGCGATCTCATGTTTTCTGGTCACAAAAAACGGTGTCAATCCAGTAGCTGAATGAACTGTATTATTAAATACATGCTCGATGTCGGTAACTTTTAAATCCCAGCATCTTTGATCCTTCTGGCAATACGTTCGGATAGCGGCGTTAATCGATCGATTTAGTCTCTCTACCGGGTTTCCTTGACTGTGGTGACGAGAAGTGGTCCAGTGTTTAACACCATGTTGAACCAACAACGCCTTGAACTCTTTAGAGAGGAAGGTGCTTGCGTTATCGGTCAACACAATTTCTGGGATTGAGTTTCGAAGAAACCATCCTTCTCGCAGGATCTTACATAGGTTTCCGGCTTCGATTCGGCGAACTGGGTGCATTTGACACCACTTGCTGAAAAGATCCTGAATCACTAATATATGTATGTTTCCCGCTTTGCTTTTTGGCAGTGGACCTATATAATCCATCGCTATTATCTGCCAAGGGTGGTCGGCTATCTTCTGCTTGCCCATTATAGGTACTGTTGGCACCGTGGCTGGTTTACTCTCTTTACAAATAGTACATTTCTGGATCCATTTCCTAGTGTCCGATGCCATATGCGGCCAATAGTAGCGGAGTTGTAGACGACACAACGTCTTCTCAACCCCTCGATGAAAGCTATTTTCGTGTTCCTGCTCAACAATGCGCTGTCGGTTTCCGGGCGGCGGGATCATCTTCCACTCAAACCTCACATCAAAAGGTTCTTCATCGACCGAGACATACTTCCAAAGCTGTCCGTCTTCGAAACGGAAATCAGAATAGTTCTCCGGCTCTTCTTGTACCTTCTGAATCAGGTCTTCGTATGATGATGTACCTAGCCTAGAAGCTTGCACAGCGCAGATGCTGCGAGACAACGCGTCCGGTACGATGTTATCAATTCCTCGTCGGTGTACGATCGTCATGTCCAGATGTTGCAGATCGAGACTCCAGCGACTTAATCTGGACGATGGTCGCCACTTATTGTTCCGGATGTACTGGAGCGCTGAGGCATCTGTCACTAGCGTGAAGTGACTACCTTCGATATACCCTCGGAATTTTTCCACAGCTATAAGCACCGCTAGTGCTTCTTTTTCCGTTGCCGAATAGTTTTGTTGAGCTGCATTCAGCTTCTGGGATACGAAACTAATTACCTTTTCTGACCCTTCTTGCATTTGAGTTAGCACTCCGGCTACTGCTCGATCACTCGCATCCGTTTGTACTATAAATTCCTGTTCAAAATCGGGGTTGGTGAGAATCGGGGCTGCAATTAGCCTTTCTTTGGTGATCCGAAATGCCTCGTCTGCTTCCTTAGTCCATCGTATTATCTTCGGTTTCCCGGCGAGAAGATCTGATAACGGAGCTGTTATGGTGCTGAAGTCCGGTATAAAACGCCGGTAATAATTTACCATTCCGAGAAAGCGTCGGACCTGTCGGATGGTCTTGGGCGCTTCGAAATCTAGGATTCCTTGCACTTTTGAAGGGTCAGGTCTGAGCCCATCAGAGGACAATAGATATCCTAGAAACGGAACTTCGGATCTACAGAATCTAGATTTTTCAATGTTTATCGATAAATTGGCGTTTTTCAGCCTCTTCGCCACCTCTTCCAACAACCGAATATGATCTTCGAACCTGTCACTGGCCACAATGATGTCGTCCAAATAAACAAACACCCAGGGCTCCAGTTCTCCAGAACCAAGGATCTTATCCATTAATCTGGATAAGGTGGCCGGGCTGTTAGTTAGGCCAAATGGGAGGCGTGTATACTGAAACATGCCTCGTCCTTGGATACAAAACGCGGTGAGAGGTTTTGATTTTTCACTCAACGGTACCTGAAGAAATGCGTCCTTTAGATCTATTGTACTTAGGTATCTAGTTTTTCCCAAACGTCCCAATATTCGACCGATATGTGCCAGGGGATAACTGTCTCGCTTGGTTCTAGCGTTTAGCTTACGTGCGTCCAGGCATAAGCGTACAGTTCCGTTGGGTTTCTTAATTGGGACCGCATTTAGCGCCCAATCGGAATTAGACTCTTCAATTACTCCAAGTTGAAGTAATCTATCGATCTCCTCGTTTAAAGCCTTGTGTATAGCGGGAGAATACGGGAAAGGGGAAACTCTTACCGGTGGTGAATCTTTAAATTCATCCTTTAGTTCTATCTTATGTTGGGTCAGCGAGGTTACCTCAAGCTGACCGGACATAGCTAGTTTGAACTTCTGCTTAACGTTATCTAGTGCCGCTATCTGTTCGGAGCTAAGCTCAACAAAATCAGAAGGGTTACTATCAGTGCATTCATCGACATCCACTAGAAAAATGGTTTCCTCACCTTTTCTTATGTGGAGGTCAAAGGCAAGAAAGAAGTCCATGCCAGCGATACACTCCACTGGTAGGTCTTCAACAATAGTGGTCTCTAAAACTTTGATTTCATCTCTGAACCGAAACGGTAGATAAATACTGCCAACAACCTTTAGTGCGTCTCCAGAGGCACTAGTGAGTTTCAAGTTACTCGGAAATATTTTGGTTTTAGGACCCCTCCATAGAGAAACGATTTCTGTGGAAACAAGTGTTTTTACACTACCACAATCTAAAAGTGTACGAATGGAACGACCAAAAACTGTTGGTTTGATATACGGCCGATTATCGTTGATAACTGCCAAAACTGTAGAAATGGGAATATCCTCATTGGTCTCTTCTTGAGAGTCGGATACTTTTTCATATCCACACGCCGTCAAAATGTCGTCTATTGATGAATTTATTGAGTCGGCTGCCTCCTGGCAAACGGTTATTTCGAAGGATCCTTGTCCTTCTGACGCTGGCCGTTTTTTGAACAATACGGACAGCGGTGTGTTGGGAAACCCTGAAATCCACACACTTGGCAATGTATCTTGTACTGTTGCGAGCAGTGGTCTGTCAGATGCTGCTGACTACGGCAGTTGAAACAAACGAACTTATCGTTTAGTGGCACATGAGACCGTAGTTGGGCTTCCACTCCTTTACTAACGTCTTTTATCGCAGAGCTATCCTGAGACTCCGAATCGCTGGAACTCTTTTTCTCCGGCTTTTTGTTTCCATAAGATTTTCCTTCCTGATTAGGATGTTGTTGATCCTTTTTGAACGGTTGTTTGGTCGCCGGGTTGTTAGAGCTAGATTCCTGATTCGGTCGACTTGTCATAAACTTCCGTTGGTTTGAATATTTCTGAAACTCCTGTGGCGTTTGTCCACATTTGCGGTTATAGTTGTTCGAAAATGATGGCTTTCCGACAGCTTGTATCGCATTTGTTTGCGCATTGTTTTGGGGTTTCGAGAAAAGGTATGTGTTAGTGGCGTCAATCTCTTGTCCTGCCATCTGTAGTTCGAACAGGTCTAAAAACTCTCGGCCTATAAGAGCTCTTTTGTAGTCTGGGCGCAGATTTCGCCGCACCGCTTGTGCAATGTCCTCCTCTGATACTGGTTTTGCCAAACTTTTAAACTTCCTTTCAACGTCCAAGAAAAACTCCAGAAAACTTTCGTTCCTCTGCTGTCTTCTTTGATGAATTTCTAACAGTACGAAGTGGTCTAGGTCGGGATGCCGAAATGTGGCTTTGAGGCTTTCAATAAGTTCTGAATAGGTTGTGAACCTGTGTTTATTACTCATAAACCACATCTTTGCCTTTCCTGTAAGTAAGTTACCGAATGACCTCAACAACTCCGGTTCGGAAATCAGCTCTGATTGCGTCCAATCATTCACTTCCCATAGGAAAGTATTTAGACCTGCCCCTCTGTCTTCTCCCGCATATCGCATTGGCCATTTAACGACAGGAATGGTTTTCATTCGATTTGCAACAGGTATGAAATCCACATCCTGATAGGGATTTAAATGAGGAGTAGGAACAGGGGTGTTGCATCTAGGATTAATATTAGGGTAGTGGTTCGGATTCAACAGATGTATGTTGAATCCCCTAGGTATATATGGATTCAGGTTCGGAGTAGGTATCGGGATATTATTTGACCGCGGATCAGGTCTTAAAAGATCGTCCGGGTGAAAATTAGATCTATTCTGAACTGAATTTGCAAAACGGTTCGGGGTGGGTTCTCTCGGAGGCCATCCAGCATAGGGGTTAACCGTTGGATTAGGATGGTCATGAGAGTAAAAGGGGTTCAAGTGAATCGGATGATGATTTGAAGGTTGACTAGTATATTGATCAAAATGTATGTGCGGGTTATTCACCTGGGTTGGTTGAGTTCCCGCAGCATCATATGGATTGGACCATTGAGATGAAACCGGAGGAACATCTCGTGAAAATGTGGAAGAGTTCCGATTAGGTTGCGGTTGAGTTACCGGAAAATCATATGGATTGG
Organism: Ochlerotatus camptorhynchus; assembly: GCF_037179485.1. Taxonomy (NCBI): domain Eukaryota; kingdom Metazoa; phylum Arthropoda; class Insecta; order Diptera; family Culicidae; genus Ochlerotatus; species Ochlerotatus camptorhynchus. The sequence continues at coordinate 231,079 of NW_027040831.1, forward strand.
ACCATTGAGATGAAACCGGAGGAACATCTCGTGAAAATGTGGAAGAGTTCCGATTAGGTTGCGGTTGAGTTACCGGATTGGACCATTGCGATGAAACCGGAGGGCCGCTCAGTACAGATGTGGATGGATTATGCTCTGGTTGTGGTAGCCTAACATTAGAGCTGTATGCTCGCTGGTCCTCTCGAGAATTGCTAATAAACTGCGATCCGGATCCTGGTACACTGCTTACGCTAACCGAACTCACTGGATTCACCACACTGGCTGGAACCGAAGTATTCACTCCCGTAGATCGCGACAGATCCAATAAATTATCTGGTAAATCACGTATCGTGTCGAACCGAACTTGCCTAGCTTGTTGTACACGCGACGCGACATGATACCGTGGTGTTGACCACGTAATATTTAAAGCACTATCTGAAGCGGTAGTGACAGTCGATGTATTCAAGGTTGGCATAAAACTGGTAAACGATGTTGAACTTGAATTTATACATAAGTTCTGTAAAAGTGGCTCAATTTCCGGGGCTATGTGTAAGGTTGGACCAGAAAGAGCTTGTGTTACCACCGGCGATATTGTCCGCGATGTGAGAACCGACGTCATCACGAGAGCCGATTTTGTCGCCACTGGCTGATCCAATGTATTTAAATCTTGAGTCTGTTCTGCCTGAGCAGCTAAGCTAGCCGCTCCCTGTAATTCCTCAGAAACTGAGTCCGAAACAGACACTGATAATGGTGAGTAAATGGCATTTTCATTAAAGTGTGTCAAATACGTTTGAACCACCTTTGAAAAAATCCAATTGGCATCATTAGCACGCCTACTAACGCCATATGTTCGTTTGAAAAGTTTCAAACGATGATAAAGATGCAGGAGAGCAGTCTTGGACATCAATGGATCAAAAGTATTAGCTTCTATTTCATTCCACACACGCTCTAATCTTTCTCTACACTCCAACATTTCCCTTTCAGGATTACGGTTGTATGAAAAAATACGAACGAGCCCATCCGCTTCTTCTCGCAAAGCATTCTTGAGTTTTCTGCGGTTAACACTAAGGCTTCGTTCTTTTCCCACTAGCATATTCCTAATCTCAAGTTCAAAACCAACCTCATCATTGGTCAAATAAACGACACACATCCCCGTCTGATATTCTCTATCCATACTTATGATAGAAATTGTTTGCCCACCGAACTGAAGTCAACAAAAATTGTCTACTTATGTGACCAAAGTTTGTGGTCTGCAAAAAAAAAACCTTTGGTACGCTTGCAAAAAAAATAGTAGTGTAATAAGAACGGTGCACCTGCACACGCTATATCTGGTAAGTAAGGGATAGAAACGGAGATCAGAAAAACAACTATTGTGTGGCTCAGTATACCACTTCCCTATACATTGGGTCTACGCTTAAACGACATGCAAAAAAATAAACCTATTGATCGAAATGCGTGCTCTATATTTCAGCCTATTATCCGAGAAGTTCAAGGCCGATCGTGAGAGTGCCTTTTGCTTGAAAGTATTAGCTGAAAAAAAAAAAACCAATTTCCTGATAGCAAGTGCTATATTCTTTCTCTTGAATGATCACTATCTGTGGGTGCAATGGATCGTGCCCAATCGCACGTTTCTGTATCGAATGGAAGAAACCAATTCCGATGTTGAGAGAGGTAATTTTTTTAAACGGTGATCAAACACAGGAAAGATTTCCCCTCAACCAAACGAAAAATTAACTCTCGAATCGATCTAAAGTGGACTTTTTCGTTGGAGCGCCAAATATAACATTATGAAGGTGGCATGCAACTTACCTTTTTCCCTCAGGGGCTGCCTACTCTGTCGATCGGGAGATTACGTTGGGCCCGCGCCGTCGCTCGCTGATCTCTGCGTCGTCGCAGGCGTCGGGGCAATTGCGGCAGGGATTCTCCTAGGAATCCTGCGAGCACACGTGGTTAGGCGTACTTCTTTTGGTTGCGGCGCACTTTTCGGACACAGGTACGAAATTTGATTTCACCACTCGCGCACTAATGTGGACCGTTCTAACGGCCTGTTCTTTTCCGGCTTCTCGGACCAACCCTAGGAGCTCGAAGGAGGCAATTATTCACTCCTTCGGCTACCACTAAACCGACGGACACTCGCGAACTTAGGACTGTGCACCAGCTCGGTGGCAAATACTACGCACGCCACGTGTAGGTTTCGGCACACTTCGTCCGAACACCAGAGTTTTGCACTACCGAGACTGGTTTTAGGATCTTCTGGCCAGGTTACCGGCCGTTTCACTCGCCACACTCGGCGTCACACACGCGAAAGGTAAAAATCCGTATTATATTTTCTAACTCGACTGAATAATTTTGCGCGTCCGTACGGTCACAAGGTTTTCCACAAAAGAGGCCTCCTCAAGCGGTCGGGAGCCTATTTATCTCCTCCCTCGCTCGCAATGGGAGGACTGAACTTCCTTCCACACACGTTTGCCAACCGTTGAGAAGGGGTGGTAGTCGTCTACTCGAGCAGTTTTGGTAGCGGACGGCGCTCAAATAGGCTAGTTTATTTTAAATATTCTAACAATTTCTAGATCTAGCTCCTATCTTACAAACAATTACAATAACAAGTATATTTTAATTTAATGGGACATGCTCTAATGTTACAACAGATCCATCCCGGAGGCGTGGATTTCAATCACAACCTGGAAGATCTTGTCCTTCTCGAACCAATCGAACATGTTGACAATGTCCGGATGCTTCACTTGCGTCAACAGGTACACTTCCATCGGAATTTCCCGCTTCTCCTCAATCTTAATCATTACCTGTGGCACGACCTTCTCCTACAGTATGAGCTTCGAGAGACGGAACTGGGCCGATCCGGGTATTCTTGATGGCCTGCCCAAGTGAATTGTCCACCTTTCTAGCACAGAGAACAGACATCCAAGTCAAATTCCTAAAGTGTGTACGAAATTTAACTGCTATTTTGGGGGCGCTAGTGTCACTGCCCATCGACGTCGATGACCGGCAGACGTAATCTTAACATAAATCTAGAAAGAGCTGGAATTAGGGCGTAACAGCCTTTGTAAACAATGACTTCTCTCGTTGATTTCTCGGAATTCAAGGCACGCATATACAAACCAACATATCCATCGGGTAGGAGAAGTCTTCCTCTACTCGATGGTGATGTCGATTTACCAGGGAGAGCCAAGACTTCCAAGAAATCATCGAGAGCAGTCATTGTTTACAAAAGCTGTTACGCCCTAATTCCAGCTCTATCTAGAAATGTCAAAATTGTTGTGAGCTAAACATTGTTTGTTAAAACCGATCAAAACATGGGCCACAAGTGCGAGTTTCATTGGGGCACAAATAAACAAGGTGTTACCAAGCGATAATCTTTTCACAATTTTCCTAAGGGATGGTCCATTAATTATGTCACGCAAATTTGGCCCATTTGCAACCCCCCCTCCCCCTAAATGTGTGACATAATTAATGGACGACTCCTAAGGATGCTAAATTGCCCGAACTACAGGAGATTTTCTTCTCACGAGGAGTCCAAGCGCTTGCAATGAAAAATGTATGTTCTGACCACTTCCCCCCGGAGGCTTTTCGAATTCCTGGATAAATTGATGCAGGGTGAGCAGTGTTCAAATCTTACCACATTTTTCTGAATTTAAATGAGGGCTAATTAGAGTTCACACCCTCACTGAATTATTTGAAGATACGCCGCTAGCGAACTAAAAAAAGTTAGGTTTGCTCCTGACTACTATGCCCAGTTAAAATTGGATCTCTACAAGAAACTGTAAAAGATCTTAGTTTTTTATTTGAAAATAATGGTTCTGCAGAGACTCGATTGATTTCCGTTGTTTTGTCTTGTTTGTTTTGAACTGATTTGACGGTTCATTTGAATACACGGTTAATAATATCAAACCAAATTTTAGTTCAATCAACTCATTAATCGCAAAAAGTGATAACTCGAGTCGCAACATTCCGTATGGCAGCGCTAGTGTTTCTAACGTATTTTAATTTTAATTCTTACACATAATTTTTCGAAAAAATTGTTTAAGCTTGCATGTCTGTTCTCTGTGGTACTAGTCACGCTGTTGAACGTCAACGTCAGATTTCTTCATCCTCTAGGTTGTTGTACGATGAATCTGGATCCCGTAGGGAAGCGTCTGATTCGAAATGGTGTACAGTACGTCGATCACGTTGCCATTGTAGTGAACCGCTTTCCCGGAATACTTCCCTTCCGAATAGACCGACTTGCGTGGTTTTTTGACTTTATTAGAGAGATTTTTAGCCGTTGGCTAGTGCATCTCTATAAAATAGGAGGCCCCAGAGGGGGGTTGTGCCTGCAAATTGTGTTACGGAGTTGGCTTACATTTCACATGTACTCAAATAGAAGCAATTAAAACAGATTCCAGTAAAAAGATTAACAAAACAGACAACGAGAAAGAAAAAAAAAAACAATCTGGTACATCAAAGTTAAGTCCCGTCAGCCAAAAGAAAATTAAAGGATCTAAATGTTGTTGTATAGCCCATCGTCCTTGAGAAAATGAATAACTGTCGCTAAAGTGGAAGGTTCGTCGTCCAGTATGTCCCTAATGCTGTTGGAAAGTGCGTACTGCTCCCGTACTTGTTGGTATTGTGGACACAGGCATAGGATGTGTTCCACCGATGCAGTGGTTCCGCAAACGTAGCACATTCTGTGGAACTGCGTCCCACCAAAACTATGTGAGATTCTTGTATGGCCTGTCCTAAGACGAGAAACCACCTTCGGGTCCCGTAGTTTCGACATATCCGTCCACTTGCTCGTCGTTCCTTTGATTCTTCGGATGAAGAGGGATTGGGATTGGCACCACTCTGCTGCTTCCCACATTTTGCTGACTATCCATCGCTTTATGTCCTGTAGTGGCACTTCGTCTGTGTAACGGGGGCCGCTGGCCCAGAAGCTGCCAGGCTGTCGGCTTCGCTGTTTCCTGGGATACCGCAGTGCCCAGGGATCAAGGAAAACACCGTGTTTGGAGGAGTGGCGGCGATAACTGAACCTCGTGGGACGCCCGTCTCTTCTCTGAAGAGCTGGGACCTCATGTCACCAACTGCGACTCTGAAATTTTTGATGAAGTGGACCATGGGTCACCCAGTTGCCAAGCTGCTCTAAGACGAGGGGCATCCACGTCCTGTTGAAGGCCTTCGATATATCCAGCGAGACTATCTCGGTGTGGAGACCGCTATCGTTGGCACTCTTGAGGACCTCCCCTAATGTTGCGAAATTAGTTGACGTTCCGTACCCTTGACGGAAGGCGTGCTGTCGATGGTCTAGCAGGTTTTCGGCTTCAAGGAAATCCTTTAGCCTCCTGTTAACCATTCGCTCCAGGACCTTGGACATACAGCATGTCAAGGCTATTGGCCGGAACTTGCTAACTTCACGGGTTGTTGCATTGGCTTTTGGGATGGAATGACTGAGCTCTCCTTCCACGACGCTGGATACGAGTTGGTGAGCCAGAGCTTGTTGAAAAGCTCCAGAATCCGTAGCGTGCCTGGCGTTGGTAGCCTCTTGAGTAGGGGGTACCCGATTTCGTCGGGACCCGCCGACTTTCCATTGCTGCAGTGGAGGGCATGCTGAAATTCCTGGCAGGAGAATGCTTGGTTGATGTCCGAGTTCCCAGCGTCAGAAGAAACAGAGAAACTTGCAATGGATGACGTCGAAGGCTTAGCTTTCCGCTTGAATTCGTCTTCGTACTACGCGATGGCTGCGAGATCGGCAAAGTACGAGTCGAGTTCGTCCGCTACAATTGCAGGGTCAGAAACCGCTTCACCGTTAATCTGTACGTGGAGCGGTGCCATGTGCCGTTTCCCACTAAGGGCGTTGACTTGCCACCATAAGTCGGCCGAAGACTGTGGCAAATTTATTCCATTGTGCGACTCATGGTAGTGACGGAGAGCGTCCTCGCGGTCGGGATGTCCTATAGGAAGGCGCTTTACACGGCGAAGTGCTTTACGCCGGGCTTTAACGGCTTTCCTCGTATCTTCATTCCACCAGCGTAGCGCTTTTTGCTCCGGAATGCTGCTGGTCTTTGGGATGGTTGCTGTTGCCGCTTCTTATACCACTTCTGAAAAGTCTTCAATGCTGTTCAGATTACGCTGTAGTAACAAGGACTGCAAGGCTTCACCATAGCTATCCCAGTCTGCTTGTTCATAGCGCGATCGGGGCCTCCGTGTTGCCATCGGGAAATGGCGGTCGAGAATTGAACTTTGATGGGGTAGTGGTCGCTACAATAGAGATCCGTGTTCGCGATCCACTGAGTTTTTCCGGCAAAGCAGCGGCTGACGGCAGAGACGTCGATGGCAGAAGTGTGCAACCCGTTAAAAGACGTGGGCACACCGTCATTCAGAATCACCATGTCTTCCTTCTCGAAAATATCGACTAGGGTAATACCTCGAGGGTCGGAGCGGGGGCAGTCCCAGCTTGGGTGGTGCCCGTTCAGATCCCCAACCAGGATGCGCGGTTCCGGTAGTTTAACTTTGGCTTCGCTGAGTTGATCGCGCAGGTTTGGCAGCCGTCGGCATGGCAGGTATGCACATGCGACGGAGATGTTCACCGGTGCTGCCAGCTGGATGCCAAGTATGGGAAGCTCAGAGTCCATATCGACAACCTGGAAAGGTATCGTCTTCAAAACCCCGATGGCCACGGAGTGCCGGAAGTTGTTTCCCCGTTTTGCTGTCCACATTCCTGGAGTGCGATGACCCAGGGGGGATCGTCGTGGCAAAAGAGCTCTAGATCACCAATGTGGTTCAGGAACCCGTTAATGTTCCGCTGCAGGATGAAGTTTACTGGCTTGGGCAGTGCAGGAGTGGGGTACGAGCGCGCCGTGATTGTGGAGCTAGTGTCATCGCGACGGTGACTGCCACTCTGGTCGACGGGCAGATCTGTATTGTAGGTGTCCGATCCATCGTGATGGTCGGAGCCAGCTGACAGATTGATGTTGTATGCTGAATGAGACAGGGCCCCACCAAGGGCAGGTGTAGAGGTTCCACCCACCCAGGGCAGGGATGACCCAATAAAAAAAGAATAGGTATTACCTGGTGGCGTACTAGGTTTGGCAGCTTCGGTCGTTGTTATAGCAGCGTGTTCGAGCCCCTCGAAGTCCTTCGGGGAATGGGTCGGTGAGCCCTTGTCCGTCCCGATACTTGAAGCAGGCTTGACTCCTTCGTCGTCCGCACCGACGGGGCCCCAACTATCGCTGGGCTCTTCTTTTATTTCTTCATCCGCGGGCCGCAGAGGTGATCCGGCAGTTCCGGTGGGGTTATGACGTCCGCACTGCCGGTGCCCGGCGTGCTAGAAGCACTCATTAATTCGACTGGTTGGCTCGGGTGCCGAGGGGTATCCGAAGATTCCGGTTGGGGTATAGCTTCCGGTTCAACGGTGCCCCGGCTACCCGAGGCCAAACACAGACACGGTTGGCGGTGGCTGGCAGTTGATGGAGGTGTTGAGGTGACCATTAGAGTTGTCAAGCTGAATAGCGAGGGTCAAGGTGCCGTTGAAAGTGACTTTTTCCGGAGAGACGTCGCGTCGATGATTGCGGTGTTGAGGACTGTTCAATGGATGTAGCGGGAGCCGATGGCATGGGGGTATCTTGTTTGTGGCTGGTTTTTAGGTTTGGTCTGTTTTCTGGCGTGATGGTGGCATCGCTGCTGGATCCCGCCGAGATCAAGCCATGACTTAAGACGGTGATGGAATTGTCTGCTCTCTCGGGAGCTTTCTGCCACACGGGCTGAACTTTCTCCGGGGTTATCCGCGGAGGTAATGACGGGGCTGCAGGTAGGACGACGGTCGGTTCGAGGACGGTCCGTATGGGGGTCTGTATGGTAGATTCCAGCTGCTGTACCTTCTGTTGCGTCTGTATAATGATGGTCTGGACCATGGACTCGAAATGTTTGGCTTGTCTCTTCATCATCGCTTCAATCGCGTTCAGAGACGGATTAACTGAGGCAGCGCTAACTGCGGCGGCGGCGATAGTGTTTCCAGAACCATTCAACTGGAGTGCGGCTTGCAGCTGGGCGATAATAGTGTCCTTTTCTCTGACCGTGTTGGCCAGCTCATCGATTTTCCGACTCATTTCGAAGAGGGCGTTTTGCGTGCTTGCGTTTGTGACATTGGCAAAGGTGTTGCCTCCGTTGCGTTGTTCGTACATTTGCCTTGCGTCTGGATACGAAAAACCTCTGTCCACCTGGATGCGCTGAATTTCATTCTTCCGTTGATAACTCGGACAGGAGCGATTAGACAGTCCGTGGATGTCTGCTTTGCAGCTACTGCAGAAAGGTTTCTGGGGACAGTCTAATTGGCGATGGGGTGATCACCCGAGCAATTCCCACAAATTGCTTTTGCAACTTTACACCGGAGCTTGGTATGGCCGATCGCCCAGCAGTTGAAGCACTGCATGGGCGACGGATAGAACGGACGAGTTCGACACCGTGTGTACCCTATGTCTATGTATTCAGGTACACACGTGCCGTGACAGGTCACGATGAAGGTCGCCGTGTTGACCCGACCTGATCCGTCCCGTCGTGTGACGTAGCGTTGACGTAACCATTGTCTTCGATAGCTCGTACGGTTTGACATACCAAAACATAACATTTGAACTGTTGAAATACCGGATTGCCAAACATACAATTATTCACAAACAAAGTCAGTCCGATGACTGCCACTTTCAGCAAAGCGCGGCACACCGAGAAAAATGTTGGCGCAAAATAAGTGTGTAGAGTAACCACCCCTTCTTATTAAAGGACTGATCTTAATCCTTTAATAAGAAGAACTTTTGAGGCAACACAAGGCTTCCTCAACAAGTTTAAGTAAAAGGATTTACTAATGTCCACAACAGGTACAGCAAAACATCACATAGACGCCCTTATTAGCACTATCTATTCTATTTATTTATTTATTTATTTATTTATTTGTCGTCAATCAGTGTAGACCGTTTTACAATTGTTGTCTTAAGTGCTATTTTTACAATTTTGTCTTTGTTTATATTTTTATAATATGTCTTAAGAAAAAGTTAAAACATTACTTCTAGTTGACGTTATGCGACGAATTAAAATATTGCTTTAATTTAGTTTTTGTCATTGTAAAGTCAATGTTATCGCAGTGCTTATTATATGTATCCATCATTTGGTTCAAGGGTCCAAATTTGGCATAATTCGTACGATGACGATTTGTAGCAAATATATTTCTGTTTCGTAAATGCCTAGATGGTGTATATAAATTTAAGGATGACAATAGTTCTATTGAATCAATTCGATGTGATACGATATCGTTTACGAAAGAAATCATAGCAAATTCACGACGTTCTTTTAATGTTTGGATATTTATGAGCATACACCGAGCTGTGTAAGATGGCAGAGGAAATACAGTCCAACCTAACTTGCGGAGTGCATACAATAGAAACTGCTTTTGAACGGACTCTATTCTTTCTTCGTGTGTGATTGAAAAAGGTGACCAAACTATGCTGCAATATTCTAATATCGATCTTACATAAGCAATGTACAATGTTTTTATCGTATACGGATCGTGAAAGTTATAGCAGAAACGTTTTATGAAACCAAGCATGTTGTTAGTTCTGTTAATAATTGTGTTATAATGATCGGTGAAAGTAAGTTTTGAGTCCAAAATAACACCTAGATCCCTGACTCTATCACATTTTTCTACGATCTGGTTTCCTAAAGTGACTGTTATATCGGGTAGCTTTTGTTTTCTACTAATGGTAATGGAGTTACATTTTTTTATATTTAATTGTAGCAGGCTTTTTTGACACCAAGTATGGAATATTCGAATTTCCTCTTTGAATGTGATGATGTCTTTGGCATCTTTTATTTCCAAAAAAAGTTTAATGTCGTCAGCATATATTAAAACTTTCAATTTCTTAATAATGAAAGATATGTCATTGACGAAGAGAATAAATAAAAGTGGTCCTAAATGGGAGCCTTGAGGAACTCCTGAAGTGACATCAACGGGATTTGATATCTTTCCTTTGTATTTTACTATTTGATGACGGTCAGTTAAATATGATTCAAGCCACTTGAGGAGTGCGTACTGGATACCCATTTTTTGAAGTTTAAAAAGAAGCATGGGTATGTCAATTCGATCAAACGCTTTGCTGAAATCTGTATACAACACTTCTACATGGTTTCCGTTATCCATTGCATTCAAGGAATAATTAATTAATTCGAGCAAATTCGTAGTTGTTGAACGGCCTTTAAAGAAGCCATGTTGCATAGTAGTTATTCTGTTTTTAATTTGAAGAAAGAGTTTTTCATTTACAATCGCCTCGAAAAGTTTCGGAATGCAAGAGATAATAGCTATACCACGATAATTACGTATGTCGGATTTTTTACCCGATTTAAAGATAGGCACTAAAAACGAGTTTTTCCATATTTTAGGGAAGTTTCCGGATTCCAGTGACATATTGAAAATCCAAAATAATGGAGCAGTAAGTTCAATTGCTAAAGTTTTCATAAAAACTGGCGGAACACCGTCAGGGCCAGGACCTTTGGATGCATCTAAATTGTTTAAACCCTTTAAGATATCATGAACCTTGATTTGACTTACGCTGATGTCACTTGAAAATTCTGGATATGATTCAAAATATTCACGGTCACGGTTCTCTTCTGAAAACGTAGTATATATTTCTTGGAAGAAATTTGCAAACAAATTGCATATATCATCCGAGTTCTCACCTATCCTATCGTCCAAATGCATCTTTGAGGGAAAATTATCAGATTTTAATTTGGTTTTCACATAATTGAAGAAGTTTCTAGGACAAGATTTTATTTCAAGTTCAGTTTTTAAATTATACTCCTCAACTGCCATATTCACGGCCAAATTTAACTGATCGCAAATGTCTAAATAGTATGCCAAAGTTTCTTCACTATTGTATTTTTTATAAAATTTGTGCGCTTTTTGCATTTGATTTTTTAAATTTTTCAGTTCCCTGTTGTACCAAACTGGATGTTTTGCATGACTCTGACGTCTTCTTCTTTTAGTTGGCACTTCTTCAAGAATTATTTCAAGCAACACATTGTAGAATACGTCAACTGCACATTCAACATTTTCTGCAGTTCCTAATATTGCTTGCCAATCGATAATGTTCAATCTATTTCTAATGTTATCATAATTTGCTGAATTGTAATCAAAGATTTCATCAAATTCGCAGTCGTTGGTTCTTTCATTTATGTGAACGAATAGAGAATACTCTATTGCTGTGTGAGACATTTCATTTCTCCATATGGGACTTAACGATTCAGTCACACAGAAATCTTCATAAGTATTTGTTAATAAAAGGTCTAAATAACAATTTTGTTGATTTTTCACATGGTTAATTTGATAGAGTCCTAAATTTGCAATTTTGTCAAAAATGAAATGGAGTGTTTCATTTTCCCCAACGACTGGAAGTAAGATGCTTTCATTGTCCATATCAGAAATAAAGTCAACATTGCGTTGGTTAAAGTCCCCATATATATGAACTTTTACTTCAGGGGGTAAACTAGACAAAATTTCTTCCGCTTTTCCAAAAAACTTATCATACGTGTCCTTATGAGCATTGTTTGGAGGAAAGTATACCGAAGCAAAGACATGTGTTTCGTCTGCTACTTGCGCTTTTACCCATACATGTTCGAATTCTTTAAATTTAGTAACCATAATAATTTCTGAATTCAATTGGGTCGAAATCGCTATTAATACTCCACCTCCCGATTTTTTTCCAGACCATTGAAAATTGCGGTCGTCTCTATATACGTTATAATTGTTACCAAAAACTTCTTCACTTCTCACACTATCATCCCAACTTGTTTCATTAGCCATTATGACAGAGTAAGTAGAACTTAATATATTTTTGTTAATTTCATTCATTTTACCGGCGCTTCTCATGCGGTTTACATTTTGGCAATATACCAAAATTTCTGTACTGGTCTGAAGATTAGGTGAAGAAGTTGATGGTAACCTGTCATTCATAAAATTATTATCAAAATTATTTACCCCTGATCCATGTTCCGAATTTGTTTCGTTCTGCAAAGTGTCGTGATCTTCGTTATTTTCTTCCTCTATGGAGTGTGTCAGTTTTGTAGAAAAAACGAGTGCCTCTCCTTGATGTAGAGAAGTCGTCAAGTCCTGGATAATGTCGGGGTCTGCCGGATCATTGTCTTCCTCCAAGGGGTGCGTCAATTTCGTACAAAACACGAATTCCTGCATACACACGCCTCGCATGATGCAGTTGCAGCCATCCCGTTATGCAAGTGCGCTGGAACGGTACGTGGGTAAACATCGCACGCCGGGTAGGGGTTTAAGATTTCCCCTCGTTGGAATTGCATCGTGGGTCGATAGTTAGCCTGCGGCGGTCTGGAAAACCGATATTTCGCTGCCGCAAGAAGCTCTCGATCAGGTGGCAGTAGGTTGTTTCTATTCTGACTAACACTGCTGCGGAAACTGTTACGGTTAGTGTTGTTGTTTCGATGATTGTTAGATATGTTATTGTTGTTGTTGTTGCCAAAATTGTTATTGTTGTTGTTGTGGTTGTTGTTATTTTTGCTGTTGTTGTTGTTGTTGTGGTTGTTGTTGTTGTTGTTGTTGTTGTTGTTGTTGTTGTTGTTGTTGTTGTGGTTGTTGTTGTGGTTGTTGTTATTGTTGTTTTTGTTGTTGTTTTTGAGCAAGTTTTGTTTCCTTCGCCTTCTAGCCTTTCCAGCTATTTTTTGCTGTATCAAACGGCGTGATTTTCGGTCATCGTACTCGGTCCAGTCTGCCTTCCATACCTTCCTGGTACCAAGTAGACGCCACCCTGAGTCATCGTTGTTGTTATTTAATTCCACCTCCAAGCTGGGGCACGAGTCCGATGGCGATTGCAAAGGTGCAGCGCTCCGTGTTGAGGCTATATTTGCTGACAGTGACTTCAGCTCGTCAAGAATATCGAGTTCCAGCACAGAGTTAGAGCTCATGGTACAACTTGCCGCAATGTCGAGCGACAGCTGGTTCAGTTGATTTATTTCATTACTGATATTTCGGAGCTCGGTGGATATATCTGACGTCACAGTTCTCAATGACGTAGACACACTTTTGTTGCCATCATAGCTGTATCGAAAAGCGATGTAGTGTGATTTTTGAGGGCAACGACACTGCCAGCTAAGGTGCTGTTTCTGTTAATTGCAGACAGTTCATTTTTTATGCCTACCAGCAGTACCTCCAGGCCTTCGACAGCTTCGTGAACAATTCGAGGATTTTCTTGCTGCATCGCGAAACGATGTGTCACTTCTGTGTTGGCATGCAGTTGCTCCGTTAGAAGTTTTTGTTGAGACGCTAATTGATTGAATTCTAACTTTGCTTGCAGATGTTCTTGACACGAGTCGCAGCATGGTAGAAGATAAGAATTAAAATCCCCTACTTTTTTATTGTCTTTCCTGCGTAGTGAATTCCTCTGCACGGTCACTCCTACGCAGGCTGCATGAAATGTGCGTATGCAGCCAGTGCATTTCCACATCAGCGAATCAACGGAAGAGTCAAATGAACAAATTTCACAATTCATATTGAAATGAACGGAACCAACAGCTATCGCGCGAAATTACTACAGCGAGAACGAAACGTACGCAAAAAAAAAGCACAGAACGCACGTGGCTAGGAACGATTAAAAAACGCGTCCAAACCGATTGACGATCGATCGACTAAGCAGTGATAGAAGGAAAAGAAAAGTTGACCAGTCTGTCATCTGTCAACAAATACGATAACGTAAAAACCCGAATAGTCGCTCGATTTGTCCTCTCACCAGAAAACCGGTTTGAACGCCTGTTCGGAATGCACGATCTGAAGGGATCTACGCCCTACACATTTGCAGTCAAAAATTGCAGAAACTATGGTCACAACGCACGCCAGTGCCAACAGCAGAGTTGAGACCTATCACAATCACGATCGCTAAACAGCTGATGGTAATAACGCTTTGTACATTCCTATCAATGCGCTCGTCGAAGCTCTCTCCATGACCATCCATCAAGTTGACGAAAGAAGTAAAAAGCAACTGATGAATGTCGTCTCCTGTTGTGATTCATCACCGATCTGGTCATTTCTGACAATCACGACACTCATCTGTGCTCGTTTTGAAGCAGTTGCTGCTTTGCTTGGCTTATGTGAGTGTGTTAGTGAGTGAACCCAACAGCTTCCGTTTCATGTTGCCTGCTTTGTTTGTAACTCACACAGTCGCGCCTGCCGAGACGAACTTGGAATGCGTACGCATTGTTTTCATTTTCTTCTGTCGTTTCGCTTTTTCTCATGATCGTACTGCAGAAGTCTTCACTGTTTTCGTTGTGATTTTCATCATCAGCAGCGAGTGTAACGTTTTGCTTGTGAGCAGCGACCATTACTGGTGATTGTTGTTTGCCATGGTTCTAACTATCACTGCGTGACAAAACGATCTGTTAGCGATAGTCGGTTGATGCGAAGACGAGTGTCACGTGAGTGTCATGATATTTTGCATCACTGGCCAACAGCCTTGTTCCTTTAATAAAAAAAAAAAACTATCTCGGTGGAGGTGGGGGCAGTGTCTGGAAGCCGCCGTTTAACTATTCACGATCGAACAGCCAACTACCGATTTTAATCGATACTGGATCAGATGTTTCAATATTACCGGCTACTAAACGTGAAAAATGCGACGGGCTTGCTGTACAGTCTCTTCACGCGGCAAACGGGACTAGAATCAAAACATACCGAACAAAATTTCTTAGCCCGGATCTTGGAATCAGGTGGAGCTTCCTTCCACTGCCGAACAACTATACCAAAACCACTACCAATAACCTTTTTAAATACCGAAAAATCACTTACCCGAAAAAAAAATCGTGGCATCTCCTTAAAATCATGCGTCATCCGCCACCCAGGTTTGAATCACTAAACGACGACAGAGAGTTCACCTTCAGTAAAACTGACTTTGCCGCTCTGAATCTGGCTCTCTCTTCCATAGACTGGTCCCGACTGTATGAGTCTGTTGACGTTAAGGAAACAGTTGATGTGTTCACCATCACCTTGCACCAGTTGTTCCGTGAACATGTCCCTCCACCACGTTCTCGCCCATCACCGCTATGGTCAAATAGCCATCTCCAACAACTCAAACGTGCGAGAGCAGGAGCACTGAGGAAATACTCGAGGGACAAGAACCCCTTCTGCAAGAGAAATTTCTGTGTTGCTAGTAACAGATACAAATAGTATAATCGCTTTTTGTATGCTAGATATGTTCGTCGGCTTCAATCAGATCTCAAAGAAAACCCGAAAAGATTCTAAACGTTTGTTAACAACAAAAGAAAGGAAAATGGCCTTCCAACGAACATGTTCCTGGGAGACGAATTCTCTGACTCTATTGATGGTATACGTAAACTGTTCGCTGAAAACTTTGCAAGCGTATTTGACGAACTTATGGTGGACGAAGATCAAATAAGAATTGCTCTTTCGGATGTTCCAGCGAATGCTCTCAACTTCCGCATAGGTGACATCGCAGATACGGATGTGCTCACAGCTCGGTGTCAGCTGGACCAGATGGAATTCCTGCTACCGTTCTGAAAAAATGTGCTGAGAATGTCTGTGGGCCCTTGAGATTTATCTGCAAAAAATCACTTTCAGACTCTGTATTTCCCGATAAATGGAAGGATTCGATAATGTTCCCGACGTTCAAAAAAGGAGACAAAAGAGATATCGCAAATTACCGTGGAGTAACATCATTGTGTGCTGGGTCGAAGCTGTTGGAGATACTGATGTACAACATGCTAATTCGTGCTGCTAAGATGTACATATCCCCGGATCAACATGGTTTTTTTTTCCAGGGAGATCCACTGCCACTAACTTGATTCAGTTCACATCTAGCTGCCTTCTAAGTATGCACGATGGTCATTGTCGTAAACGTATCGCAACATGACCTTACTCTCCAAATTTATTTCACTGAATGACGCATTCCAAACCCCGGGTGGGCTGATTGTCTTCCGGTGCTGACTTTGCGTTTAGTGAGTGCGTTGACAATATTGCGATCTAATACTTTGCGTTTAAAGTGGAACCTTATAATGGTAAATATGTGTATTGACACAGACTTATATTGGTATATATATATATATTTATTTTTTTTAAGTTTAAATAATTTAAACTTATTTCTTATTAATTAAATTTAATACCCGACCAGATACTATTATCAAAGTTATTACTATCAACCAACTGATCATTGATGACTGATATGACATTGATAATCAATTTTTCATTTGATTCCGTTTAAACAACTGAACTTTGGGTGTTTCGTGTGACCGTGTATTTCTACTGGCAACTCTGAATGGGTACGTTGTAAGGTTCCTTCTGAATTATTTCACCATGCTTAAATCTGTCAAATTTAATGTCAACTAATCTATCTACTTATTCTCCTTTTTTTATATTCATAATTGTATTTACTATTTGCTTGCCCTATTAACTACATCTCCCTCCTTCTCCACTCTGAATTTCGAATCAGTAAAAAATGCTTAAAAGTTTGAGCAGTAAGACTTTCTGGATTAGAATTAACAGAAACAGGAACAGAAAACGAAAACTTGCGAATCCAAACAATGAATTTTATATCGACTGTTTCTCTAGGTTTTGATTTATTGAAAATTAAAATCAGCGGTGATCTAAGTAGACATGTTTTTCTGTGTGCTGAACGTTTTCCATCAAAAGTTTCAAGATGTCAAGCTGTCTACACACTTAGAAAAAATCATGTAAATTTAGGTGTTCTGAGACTGACATATACGAGCGTCAATTTTGACATAAAATTGAGTCATAATAGACGCGAAATTCAGCTCAATCAAACGTACTTTTCGTCAGGTAACGAACTTTTCAGTCTCAGAGCACTTAATTTTACATGACTTGTTTGTTTACGTCGTATGCTTTATGTCAAAGATGGATTCCGTCACGTGTAAAATTAAGTATTTCTAAGTGTGTACAACTATATATTTTTTTGTCACTGGATTAACCTTTTTTCACTTTTAGTCATCAAGTTAGAAGAATACGCGATACACAAATTGATCATCAAACCGTTTTGGTCGCTTGATCACCTCTCGCTTTCGAAGATCCCTGGACGTCTTAGCCGAACCTGATGCTTGAATCTCGGAATCTGGCGTGGAAACCATTTCCTCCTCCGGAAGAGTTATTTGCCCACCGTTATCACCTTGAAATACTTCGTCAAATTTTTCCTGCTCAGGATGATTGTCAGATGTGATGGATTCAGGCGCTCTTTTAACTTCTCTGATGTTGCGAGCATACTGTATTCCTGTATTGCTCATGATTACAATTTTGGCTCCTTCCCTGGCTATTACTGTGAATCTTTCTGATGAAAAGGTAGGATCAGTCTTGCTTCTTTTGTTTTGCGCAAGCAACACCGTGTCACCAATTTTAGTATTTGATTCCTTGGCTCTTCGAGAAGAATCTGCATAATTCTTACTGATTTGTTTTGTATCTGCATCTTTTTCCCTCAGTTCTGAACGATCGAGCTCACTGCCGCACGGGTCTGACCACATACTGGGGAAGGTACCTCGGTACTTCCAACCAACCATCAACTCAAATGGAGTTACTCCTAGGCGTGAATGAGGGACCAGCGTATTGTGTCGGTGTACATAGTCTTGCAGTGCAGAACGCCAGTTTCTGCCGTCAAGCTTCGATGCAGCCAACGCTTTAATAATCCCTTGGTTCTGCCTTTCAACTGCCCCGTTGGATTGTGGGCTGAGTGGTATAGATTTGCGAATTTCAACTCCCTTATCTTGCCAAAAGTTAACGAACGATGCACTTTGAAAAGGAGGCCCATTGTCGCTTTGAACGATGATTGGGCACCCCCACATTTGGAAGACTTTACATAGCACTTGATTTGTACTGATTGCATCTAAACCTTTCATCTCTATCACGCACAGATATCGAGAATACGTATCGATGACCACCAGTAGCTCGCCAGAACCATAATTAGGGATCGATAGAAAATCTATCTGTAAGATCTCCCATGGACCCTCGGGTAGATCCCTGCTTGTTAACGGCAACGGAGGATACCTTTTCGATAATAGCACACATGTTTCACACTCCTTAACAAAACGAGAAACTTCCTTGGACATGCGAGGCCACCAGAAAAATTGACGCATGATACGCTTTGTGGCCACTTCTCCAACGTGACCTCCGTGAGCCAAACTAAGAGCCTTTTTACGAAGAGAAGCTGGCAAGACCGTTCTATTGTCTTTAACCACAAGCGAACGTAGAACATACAGAGTTTTCTTCTGTGCTTCAAATCCACTAAGCTCTGCTGGCCATTTCTTCGATTCCACTGCTATTCGAACTAGTTTAAGCTCATAGTCGCTTTCCGATTCATTTTCGATTTCACTCCATGTCATCTGCATGCAACCGGGATCTAGGGCATAAAGGTAATGGTTATCTTCTTCCTGATCAAATGGTAGATCTTGCTGTGTCGCTGGAATCAAACGAGACAGGGCGTCTGCCACGTTATGGCAACCTGGTACACGTTGAATCGAAAAATCATAAGGCTGCAATCTGAGCGCCCAACTCTCTGCTCTTGAAACAGCCCTTTTTCCCAATCTGTGGCTAGTATTGAAAATGTACTGATTTGCTTCTGCATCAGTGCGAATTGTGAAGCTTCTGAACAGCAGATAGAATGAGAATCTCTCAACTGCCCATACCACAGCTAGGGCTTCCCTTTGCGTCTGTGGGTATCTTTGTTCGGCGGAGCTGAGAACCTTTGAAGAACACGCAATTATCCTAGGCATGCCCTCAGCATTAAATTGAGCTAGAACCGCTCCAAGACCTATCGGAGATGCGTCTACGAATAATTCAATTCGATCATTTGGACTATAGTATCCCAATCGTTTAATGGAACCTCCGAGGGGCGGTCAACTTCATAAATCAGCACGGCGAATGAGAACGACCCAAATTTGAGTTTAGTTCACTCATAATCACATCAATGTCTCATGGTTTTCTGTGGATTCCATTTATACGGACTTAAAAGCCGCATTCGATCGTGTCAATCACCGAATCCTGCTCGCAAAACTCGAACGCTTAGGAGTTGAAACTCGGTTTGTCAAATGGATGGAATCTTACCTTGTGAACCGTCGTCTTGCGTGAAACTTGGCACTTTTGAGTCGCACACTTTCAGCAACAGCTCAGGAGTTCCACAAGGAAGCAATCTTGGACCACTGCTATTTTCCCTGTTTTTCAACGATGTCTGCTCTCTCCTACCAGACGGGTGTAAATGGAAAGAGTCACAAGCATCAGGAATCTTGGAGTGGAGCTTGATTGCAAAATGACGTTTCGGGATCATTACTCCAACAGCAATCTGGGATTCATCTTCCGCATTTCGAAAGAGTTTCGCGACCCGTACTGCTTACGATCACTGTACTACTCCCTTGTACGTTCCGGGCTAGAATCTGCTTCTGTCGTGTGGAGTCCTCACCACGAGGTCTGGATAAAAAGGATAGAAGCAGTTCAATCACGATTCGTAAGATACGCGCTCCGGTTCCTGCCTTTTAATAACCCAAACGATTTACCACCGTACGAGAGTTGCTGTCGCCTGCTAGGAATGACAACTCTGGAAAGCAGGCGAAGCCAACGGAAAGCAGTATTTGTTGCGAAGCTGCTGTTAGGAGAAATTGACGCTTCCTACATACTCTCTCGAATAAACCTTGGTATTACACCCAGACAACTCCGTCAACGGCAGATCTTGAGGCTTAACTTTCAGAGGACCGATTATGCTCCGAATGAACCTATTAGGGCAATGTGTGTTGAATTCAACCAAGTTTTTTATCTATTTGATTTCAATGTTAGTATTAATGTTTTCATTCAACGACTTCGATCAATGCTATAGTGTTAAGGGTGCCTAGTGTAAGTTAATTCATGTAGACCGTGGTTTGTCCGACGAATAATAATAATAATAATTATACCAGGTATATTAACCATACACTACGAAAAAGTCATGTAAATTTCCGTGCCCTGAGACCGACACATGCAAGCGGCCCAAATGACATAAAAATCAGTTGAAAAAAGTAAAAGGGTCTGTGCCTAGGGGCACGAACGGAAGCTTGACGTAGGACCGCTAGTGGACGGAATAAATGTGAGACTAGATGAGACTCACCCTATGTGGCTCAACCAAGACTCCCGGATATCTAGCTCAGTAGCATGAGACCCCAGAACTGTGTCACAGGGCCGGCATGCTACTTGGTAATTTGGAGGGGTACGCGGAACAAACTGTGCAGAAACTGTGGGATTTCTTACGTGATTGTGAAATTAATTCGAAGCTAAAGTGTGGGTGGAAAAAGTCTGAAAGTTTATTAAAATGGAACTATGGTGCGGATGGTTTTATTGGGCTATTATGGGGTGTGTTCTGTGGGTTTCTACTTCCTTGGTACGTACCGGTGGTGTTTGCTGGACGATGGCGGTGATTATGTTGGGCAGCTGTTGTTTGACCGCGATGGCGATCCGTGGCTTAATCACTCCGTCGACAATGGCGGATCGGTGTCTTACACTGGTCTGGAAGATGGCGCCTGGTGACTGGAGCTGTGGTCACTACAATGGCAGGTTTGAGACTTGGGTTTGAGCGTTGCGATGGCGGTTCGCAACCAGGGAATATAGCAATCCCTGTGCAGCTACTGAAGTAGCCTTTTCGGTGTCAACGACGTCTCCCTTCGTTGGCGAACATCAGCTGACCGTGACAAGGCCACCTTGGTCGAGCCGAGAAGGGTCTTCCTTCTTAACAATTAGGACTACCGAGTCCAAGGATCCTCTCCTTTGTGGCAATTATTAAGCCGGAGAGTTGAAGGTCCTTGACATTTAGACCAAGACAGTCGAGACTGACTTGGTCGAAAAGTTCCGATCGTGAGGATCTCCGTGGAATACCAAACAAAAGGTCCTAAAGGACAAATGGTTGTTTTAAACCAAGCCAAAATCATTTTTGGTCAAATTCAGTTACCTGAATGACCACCAGGAACATAAAAAGGTCGTTCTCTGCACTTTGGTTCACTTTTTCATTCCACTCACGTCTTCTAGGCACAAACGCCGGTTTACTTCTGGGCAATGGTTGACCATCCCAGCTATCAAAAGCCCTCCTTTTCTCATCCAGTTTTCAATTTGTTCTTTATTATTTCCTCCATTTTCATTCCTTGTAGCTTATCACCACCCATCCATATCATCTCCTTCGCCTATTGAGTTTTTCTACCACAGTTGATTATAACACCCTTTCGATCCTGTCACATCCAATTTATAGCTTATAAATATCATTTTCAAACTACCTACTAAGACAAATTTATACATTTTTCAATAACAGCAATTGTACCTACAATCCTACTAATCCTACTAACCCAACACTGACACTAAACAAACACTACAGTTTCCTAAAACAACATGCACAAATTAAAACCTAGGACATTGTAACTAAACGGTTACAAATGTGAAGAGCATTAAGTTCTTTTAATTGATCAATTATCTATTATATCAACTCTTTCCGTTTTTGAATTGTAGGCGTACCAAATTTGTAGTAATCTTTTCCACAGAGAAAGTTGATTACGAGAATCAATCACAACGCTTGCACCCCTGCTTCCAAGTTTGTGTAGTCGTTGGGGGCTTGTGGTTCTGAATATGGACAAACAAGCATAAGCCAACTCTTTACTGATGTAAGCTTGATGGCCCTGAAAAGTCCACTTACGCTTGGCGTGTTTAGTGTAGGTGACAGCATCACGGCCCTCATTTTCCAGGAACAGCACACCTCGTAGATCAGACCGGGGATACGTCAGACACCACCACGGCGAGCCAGACGACGGATGGTGGTTATCTCGAAGAATTTGCGATGACGATTGGCACCTCCTTTGCCACGACCAGTCAATTGTTGCTTGTTGGGTTATAGAAAAGTGGACTTACCACCTTCCTACTGTTGCTATTGATGACCACGCCGTACGAAGCGAAAATGAGCTGATACCAAACAGCAGCGCTGCTTTATATATTTTTAGGTTAAAGCAGAATGATGTGCAAGTGGTATAAAAGCTACAAAGACTCCTCCCATTATGAGTAGTTTGCTATCAAGTAGCGACACTGGATCTTTTCTTTTTGCGTATACGGTGAATGAGAACGAGTTTAGTTCACTTATAATCGCCAAAAGTGCAGGAACTCAGCGATAAGCAAATTTGTCTCATGATTTCCTGTGGAAAACCTAAAAAAACTGCCAGAAAATGAGGAAATTGACAAAAGTTTTATTCACTCTCGGAGTAGTACCAATAGATTTAGTGAATCCAACCTTTACTTTTCTCAAATACGGGAATTTTTCTCTGGAAAATCCTGGAAACACCTGGGAAAACATGAGGCAAATTTACTCATCGTTGAGTTCCTGCACTTTATTTCTTATTTCTGAGCTAACTAAACTCAAATTTGGGTCGTTCTCATTTGCCGTGATAGATATCGGCGCCGGTGGTTAGCGTGATTACCTCTCACCCCAGTAGGCCTTGGTCCACTCTCAGTCGGCGCCACCGGCTTGTTCTAAGGCATAACATCTCTGATCACGCCTTCCTTCGGGAAGTAAAGCCGTTGGTCCCCGGTTGAGTTGATGGATCGATTGGTAGGGTCCAGGTGTGGGAGCTGCCTCCCTGGCGTCGGTAGCATTGGAGCTCAGTACGGAAAACAAATCTCGCGTCACTTTTCAACAGGTCCTATCTACATTGTTCGATTCTCTTCATCGACACTCTCTTTCGTAAATAACTCGGCATCACAAATGTTTACTGCGGATGGTGGTTATCTTGAAGAATTTGCGTTTGGTTCTGAATATGGCGATGAGTGTGCAAAATATTACGCAATTCCATCCTCCCTACTCGAACGCGCCTGATGATCTGAGGCGAATGCCTCTTCGACTTGTTTCGTCTACTTACTACTCTCTGACGACTGTGCTGGGGAAGCGGCATATGCATGTAGGTAATTGGTGGATTTGTTAGTTAATTCGACGCTTTTGGACAATGCTGGACATTTACCAGTTTTTCAATAGTTTCTTGTTGAAAATCAACATTCGGAAGCATTGTTATCGATGCGTAGCCATACTTCTGATCGATTGGTGATAAAATTATTGAAATTGGACCAGGGGCTGCTGAGTTATTAACGTTCAAAATATTTCTTAATTTGTTACATGTTCCATTTTCGGAGAAAATCAATTCAATCAAGCGTACTTTTCGTCGAGTTGCGTATGCTTCGGTTCAGCAACACTTAATAGTACATGACATGTTTGTTTACGTTCTATAATTTACGTCAAAGATGGATTACGTCTCGTGTAAAAGTAGTTATTTCTAAGTGTGCAGTATCAGTCACATTCCGCGAAATATCAATTGAGGACTATCGATGGTTGAAAATGATACCAATGATTTAACTTCAAGCAAGAATGCACTTGAATACATTTTATAAATTATTGAACAGAATAAAATCCATTTGACGTGAGTTCATCACACAACAACGAACGCAGGATTGGTTTGCTACCGACAAACATTCCACCATGAAATTACTAAAATAGTGACTTAATTAAATTATTCAACCCTCCGAGGGATGCATTTGATCTGATGGTCAATCACTCCTACCCAACATATGTATATTCCCATAATATGTAATGTCCCATGGCAATTGGTACACCGTCCTTAGTTTGATTAGTTATGCAATGGTGATTTTTATTTTGCCATACCTCACCCATGTCGCATGGATCATGCGTCGTTCGGACAAGTGGTGTGAATATCGGTTTATGCATTTTTCATAACCTTAGCAAACACATGCATGTTCGTCCACACATGTGACAAGCTTTTCTTTTTTCTGGGCATTTTTGAGTTACCAACCAACCAACCAATCGGACCACCTGCGTGGGGGAAGTGGGCCAAACAGTGACACAGTGTGCCGAGTGCGGTATAATTGATCATATTTCCCACAATGGCCCATAACCATCATCGGAGATTGCACCCACTAACTCGCAGCAGGGGGGTGGCACGCAAATGTCAAATCCTGCTGCCGGCCTGACCGACGAGGGAGGGCACCATGATGAAATTTATTGATTATCATAAATTTGTTTGCTTATGCATGCGTTGGTTGGTTTCATTGGTCGGATGGTGCTGGTCCTGCTTGGTGCAACTTATGCGATTTTGTGGCGGATCATGATGGAACATGGGATCAACAAAAATTGCTGATATGTTGGCGTCGCGTGTAGCGATCAAATTTTATTTAAATTTAATTTAATTAAATGATTTTTAATCACGGCGCTGCGGGCCACCGATTGTCGACTGGCCATTGCCCTTCAACATTGTCGAC
Organism: Ochlerotatus camptorhynchus; assembly: GCF_037179485.1. Classification (NCBI taxonomy): domain Eukaryota; kingdom Metazoa; phylum Arthropoda; class Insecta; order Diptera; family Culicidae; genus Ochlerotatus; species Ochlerotatus camptorhynchus. The sequence goes on from NW_027040831.1 coordinate 255,374, forward strand.
CGTGGGCGCGTCATGCTGCGAGACAGCAAACATTCTCGGGCAGTCCCGGGTTTATGAAGGAAAAGCTGTCAAATGTCGCTTGCACGGGAGGCCTGAGCGGGTGTTTTTGCTGGGATGTTTATATTCATGAGTTTGAAATTGAATGTAAATACAAATTTGCGCTTCAATGTCAGAATGCATAAATGAATGATTCTGGGAAATTCCTTTTTTGTTCGCAGTCGCACAGCAAATAAAATGTTCGTCACTACATAAAAACCATTTTTGATCCGAAAAAGCAAGCTCTTTTCGATGGTTTTGGTTTCAAATAATGACATTCTGATTTACCACCGCAACCGCCGAGCCGTCATATGCCTTCAAGGGTCACAGTCTCCAGAGCAAAAGCAACGCATAGGGAACGCTTACGTCAATTGACCCATTGCGAATTGTGCTCCCAACCTCCCGCCCCCTCAAAGTCTGTTCACATCCTACCCAAGGGCCCCGGCAGTACACAAACCAACGAAACCACGCCGTCGTAGTCCTTTGTATCTCGGTTCGGAAAACAGCCTCCCGGTTCCACTCGCACAACTTGGCTACGGTGAAGGAAAGACCAGACCCAGCAACGAAGGAACCATTCTCCCGCCTGTCAGTGGAAGATATAAATTTTCATTATATATTACCGCATTAGATACATGTCACGAGGGGTTTTGCCGCCACTTGCTGCCCCATTGCTGCCGTGTCGACCGAAACTGAACTCGATAGAAGATCACGCTGAAACAGCAGCAGCAACCACTGAACACCGCTTTTACTATGGCAACCCGGTACCCATCCAACTACAGGCACAGATTGCTTCTTCTAGGAATATCGGTGCACCACCGATTATCTTCCGTTGTTCGGTGTGCGCCTATTGCAGGACGTGCTAATTCTCGCACCACTAAACATTGTGCACTGCGAATAATCAGGACGCCAGGCTTACGTTTTTCAAGTGGGTCTTAATTTAAAGTTCAAAAAATTTTCAGTGTGTAATCGATTCCGGAAATGGCACAAGCTGCCCTCATTTAAATAACAATAAAGTCGGTTGTAGTTTGCAACGTTTCCGATCGCATCGGATCCGGATTTCCTGCTGAGAAAAGAGCATCCTGATATTCTGATTGGTTCTGCGCGTGAAAGCGTGAAATCTATGAATAGCAAAATGTGCTGCCTGTTCCCAGAAGGCCCAGAGTAGGCCGTTCATGGTGCACCTTGTCAAAATAAGACTTTGCACGCACTGATGGCACCAATGGTGCCGAACTGAAATAGAATTTCTGTGAATTGGGCCTCTTTAAACAACGATAAGGCATTCAATGACAACTCACTGATGTGATAACAAAACATCGTTCCCAAGCTCCACCCCCTCGCTAGAAATCGTTCCTATTTATACTAAATGTGAAATAGAAAAAAATGTATTGTTACAAACATGAATTAACGGCTCCATAACGCTATCGCATTTGATGCTTCCATATAAAAGAAAGTTTTTCAACTTAATCAATCTATTTATTTTAACAATGGAACAAATGTCATTTCAATAATATTGATAAAGATTTCTGAATTACAAAGAGCATAAATTAGATGAGGCAGAATATATTAAAAAAAATGCAACCAAAGGATTAAAATCGAAAGACAATTATTAGGTACAAACATTTAAATTTAGGTGCTCTGAGACTGACATATACGAGCGTCAATTTGGACATAACAGTGAGTCATAATAGACGCGAAATTCAGCTCAATCAAACGCACGTTCGAACTTTTCAGTCTCGGAGCACTTCATTTTACGGGACATGTTTGTTTAAGGCTCATCCTTTATGTCAAAGATGGATTCCGTCGCGGGTAAACTTAGGTATTTCTAAGGGTGTAGATTTAACTGAGCAGAAGAAAAAGAAAAGTTGAAACCCAAAAAGACATTAAACATCCTAAGAACAACATACAAATACAAATGCCAAAAAGCAGCAGCTAACATTTAAACTTAAAATTAGACTCTTTGCTTTGCTCAAGTATCGTTTCGATTGCGATTCTACGATCGAAACAATTTATGCATGGTTTCACAAATCTCTAACACCACCACCGGCAAGACTTGTGCTGGAGCAGGAGTGGTAACAGGCACATCTTTGATCCACTTTCCAAGATGTTTCATTTTTGTCCATCTTGTCGTGAATACAATTTCCGAATAAGCAAATATTTGCCTCAGTGTTATTGCAGCTCATCTCCCGTTCGAATGGACTCCTACTACCAAACATGGAAACATTGGCTATCGTACGACGGTGCAAATGTGCACAGAACCGAGCCAGTGTCTATAGAGGGAAGTATCTGAATTCTGGTTCGCACAGCAAGAGCAACTTTTCCGGAGGCCACGGAAGCATACCGGGTCACACATGAATGAAGATAGCTACTGCATAAACCACTAACCAATAGGCTATGCGTCTTGCGTTCACACCTTGCCGCGATAGCACGTCATAGGTTCTATCGTTTCTCTTCGGGAGGAACAGTGTTGCCAATTGAGCCCTAAAATATGAACTTTTTCAATAAAGCAGAAATGAAGCATATGTAAGTTTTCTTGACGAAAATTACCCAAAATAAACGTAGGTAGAATGTTACCTCGAAGTGGTAATAGACAATCCTATGTATCGATGGTACCTACTTCGAAAGATCCCTTACTATCGTAAAGCTGGTATTTTCTTGAAAGTGATCCTAGATCCTGCCTGAGATAGCCTAGTCAGTAAAGGCACGGTATTAACAAGCCGAAGGCAGCGGGTCCAAGATGGAATGCTGCAACTACCGCGTGGTCACACTGCTGAGCGCCGCCTACAAGATACAAATTTTTGCGATTCGGCAGGTTCTGTAGAAATACCGCGAATTTAACGTGCCCACACTTCAATTGTTCATCGATTTCAAATCCGCATACGACACAATCGAGCGAGATCAGCTATGTTAGATTATGCACGAGTACGGATTTCCGGAAGGCGGAGAAAAGGGAGCTGAAGTCTACCCAGACGGACGCAACGAAGTTGAAGAATTTCGCAGGCAACAGTACGATGACCAGCGAGGCCCTCCACTTTGCCGTGACACAAGGGCAGAAGCGCGACCGGCCCTCGCCAGTAAAGGGTGCGGCACGCCCTAAGAGACGGAAAGTCTCAGCCCAGGTAGAGTGTGTGGCCGTGGTTGAGCAGTCCATGGCAGCAGTGGACGAGCCGCAGAAGTGGCCTACAATAGGCAATAAAGCGATTGAGAAAAGTAGTTCCAAGCAGGGCGGTAAGAAGGGCGCTCCCCTGAAACCCCCGGACAAAACTGCCCCCAAGAGCAGCACTGCCCGGAACAGGAACAAGACGAAGGGCGAGGCTCTCATCTTTAAGACGGAAGCGTCGAAATACGCGGAAGTCTTGAAGAAGATGAGAACGGACGAGCGTCTTGCGGAGATGGGCAGCAACGTGAGGAGCATCAGGCGCACTCGTACTGGCGAGATACTTCTGGTGCTCAAGCGTGGCGCTAAAGACCAGGGATCGAATTACCAAAAACTGGCAAAGGAGGTCGTTGGTAATGGGGTGCAGGTGAAGTCGCTAGGCTCGACGATCACCATCCAGGTCAAGGACTTGGACGAAGTGACGGAGGTGACCGAGATAGTCACGGCGCTCAGGAAGCAGTTCCAAATCGAGATACCACCAACAGCGGTTACCTTGAGGAAGGAACTGTTTTCCACCCAAGTGGCTACCATCAAGCTCTTGGCTGCTTTTTCTTGAAAAGCGGCCTCCACAGGGAGGGTGCGAGTGGGCTGGTCGGTTTGCCCCGTGAGTATTTCCCGACCAGTTACAGCTTGCTTCAGGTGTTTCGGTCAGGGACATGGGACTGTAAGAACACCGACAGAAGCAAGCTGTGCAGATGGTACGGCTCGGAGGGTCATAAGACGCAAGGTTGCCAAAAGCCGCCGAAGTGCACTATATGCGCGGAGAAAGGGTAATCCCCTACCAACCTACGTGATGAACTAGCCTACGGCTAAAAATCACGGTAATAAAGAAAAAAAAAAAAAGATAAAAAAAGACCCTACCAACCACATGGCAGGTGGTCCACGCTGCCCAGAGGCCAAGAGCAATGCTGCCCAGGGGCCAAGAGCAATGCTCAGCCATGTTCGAGGTAGCGCAGTTGAACCTGAACCACTGCTCGGCTGCCCAGCAACTGCTATGGCAATCGGCAGCGGAATGGGGTGTGGATGTCGCAATCATCTTCGACCCGTACCGCGTCCCACCCGGCAACGGAAATTGGGTCACGGACGCGTTGGGGATGGCGGCGATATGCACGATGGGGAGCTTCCAACTCGAGCGTGGGATTCGTGATCGCCAGGGTTAATGGAGTATATCTAAGTAGCTGTTATGGTCCGCCCAGGTGGTCTATCGAGCAGTTCTCGCAGATGGTGGTACTTGTCGGCCTAACACCGTTGGTCATTGCGGGCGACTTTAACGCATGGGCATGAGTGGGGCAGCCACCACACCAACCAGAAAGGATGCATCCTACTGGAGGCAATGGCCAAACTGGACGTTGTACTAGCCAACAGCGGCTCGGTCAGTACCTAAAGAAGGAATGGTGCAGAATCCGTCATTGATGTGACGTACTACAGCCCGTGTTTGGAGGGCAACCTACACTGGAGGGTCGATGAGGGTTACACCCAAAGTGACCATCAGGCAATCCACTACAGTGTGGGGTTAGGTGAGAGGCGAGTGGCAGGAGGGAATCCTTCCTGCACTCGAGGCTGGCGGACCGTCGTTCTTTGATGAAGAGGTCTTCGGCGAAGAACTGAGGCGGGAGCGAATAACCCCGGATCTGACGGGGGAAGAACTGGTAGCATCGCTGACAAGGGCGTGCGATACAACCATGCCTAGGAGAACCTATCCCAGGTATGGCCATAGACCGGTGTACTGGTGGAGCGAGGCGATTGCTATCCTCAGAGCGTCTTGCCTTCATGCGAGAAGGAGAATGCAACGAGCTCGTACGATTGAATTTCGAGAGGAACGCCGCGTCGCTCTTCGAGCGGCTAAGGCGGCCCTCAATAAAGATATCGCCAGACGCAAGCGTGCGTGCTTTGACAGCTTATGCCAAAGCGCCAACACGAACCCATGGGGGATGCCTACAAAGTGGTCATGACCAAGACCCGCGGTGTGGCGGCACCCCCGGAGAGATTGCCAGCGATGCTGCCGTTGATCGTTGGGTTCTTGTTTCCACGTAGGGACGTAGACTCCTGGCCGCGGATCCCAGTCGCGGATCAGGGAGAAGTGTCTAGAGTGACAAACAGAGAACTGAGCGATATAGCAAAGTCGCTGATGGCGGGCAAGGCCCCGGGCCCAGATGGGATCCCGGTTGTGGCTCTGAGGGCGGCCGTTGCGGAAAATCCGGACATGTTCCGTTCTGTTTTTCAGACCTGTCTGGACGTAGGCATCTTCCCAGATGCGTGGAAGCGGCAGAGGCTGGTGCTGCTCCCGAAGTCAGGAAAACCCTCTGGGGACCCGTCAGCATACAGGCCCATTTGTTTGCTGGACACCACTGGTAAACTGCTTGAGAGGGTCATCCTCAACAGGTTGTCGGCTTACACTGAAGGTGTAGACGGCCTGTCAAGCAGCCAGTACGGGTTCCGTAAAGGCAGATCCACGGTGGAAGCCATCCGTGACGTCATCCAGACGGCAGAGGTGGTCCACCGGAAACGAAGGGGTATTCGTTACTGCGCCGTGGTAACCCTAGATGTGAAGAACGCGTTCAACAGCGCGTGCTGGGGGGCGATAGCCCGCTCGCTACAACAGCTCCAAATTCCCGGAGAGCTGTACAAGATTCTCGAAAGCTACTTCCAGAATCGTGTGTTGAAGTACGACACAGAAGATGGCGAAAAATGCGTTAGAGTCACCACAGGAGTGCCACAAGGCTCCATTCTGGGCCCGGTGTTATGGAACGTCATGTACGACGGAGTGTTGAGGATAAAATTCCCAGTAGGCGTGAACATTGTAGGTTTTGCCGTCGATGTCACGCTGGTAGTCTACGGTGAATCCCTCAAGAAGGTAGAGCTGAAAGCGGCTCACTCCGTCAAGCTTGTGGAGCTAGAGCTTGCCCATCACAAGACGGAACTGGTCGTAGTGAACAATCGCATGTCGGTGCAGCATGCGACGTTGACAGTCGGCGAGAGCACAATTAAGTCAGTGCGCTCTCTGAAACTCTTGGGAGTTATGCTCGATGATAAGCTCAGCTTCGGCTGCCACGTCGAGTACGCCTGCAAGAGAGCGTCTATGGCTGTGGGGGCATTATCCCGTATGATGTCAAACAGCTCGGCAGTGAATGCCAGTAAGCGCAGGCTCCTCGCTGGGGTCGTAGTATCTATCCTCAGATACAGCGGCCCTGCGTGGGCTGCGGTACTGGATATTGACTGCCACAGGCGGAAATTAGAGAGTACACACAGGCTAATGTGCTTGAGGGTGATCAGTCGATAGAGTATTGCTAGAGAAGCGCCATAGCACTATAGCGGCCCCTCCCACGAAGTAATGACTTCGGGCGGTTCTGGGGAGGTCAAGGGCCAAGCGCCCAGGGTAAGGTTTAGTGGGTTGGGAGTGCAATTCTCCCATCACCACACCCTTAGTTCTTTATCAGGTGTCTGTGAGCAGATTCCCCCAAGTATATATAAAAAAAAAAAAACATCATCTACGAAGTCACGACAACTACGTGAAGACCAAACGTAGATTAGTGTCACGTAGTGAGAGAATTCTGAACTAACTAACTCACTTGTTTGAAGGAATTGATCACCTGAACAACTTTCCCGAAGACGAAAACATTCTAAATAGTAAAGATCTCAAGATACATTTTATACAAGAAAATGACTTGCACATTAGCGCCGCATAGTGAGAAAATTTTGTACTAATGTTCTCTATCAACCTGGTAACCTTACCTCACATGATTTTGTTCTTTCATTATTTACTCTGTTTTGATTCGTGATAAAACATCATCAAATGAAAAGGAAATTTTCGGAAAGTTAATTAAAGTATTCTTAAGATCAATAATCACTATATTTAACACGGAAATTTGATACAGTTTTGGTTAAACTTTATTTCCAGCGTAGGGCCGTCTTACTCCGTCGCCCCCTAATGGTCTGTGGGCATGTTGGGGATGCAAAGTTGATTGCTGCCAGCTCAGCAACATACAGTGTATTTCAAAATTGATCGTACTGTACTTAAATTTTAGAAAAACGACTCTATAAGCACAAGTTACAAAAATTCGAATTTTTGGCAGCTGACTCAGCATACATGTTTTAATTATTGGCTCAGTATTAGGCATATTTGATTGATTTTACAAAAAAAATAGAGCAATTTAAGGAAAACGCCTTTTTCTTGAAAAACTTTATTTCCTTGAGATAAAATGATCATAACTTTTTTTCAAATTTAGCTCTTTTTTAGTCGTTCGTGGCATATGAATTTAATAATTTTACTAAAATTAGTCATTCATATGCCACTAATTTTACTAAAATTTGTCCACTCATCTAATCTAATATAATCTAATACAAACGCAGCCAGTACGAGAAAGCATCCTGGCAAATGATTAGGTAAGATGAGGTCTAATCATTTTTGTTGTCTAATTGATGTTTACAGCATATCTGATGTCGCTTTCGTTTTTGCGGTGTAGCACCGGTGTAACTACACCGCAAAAACGAAAACGACATGAGATATGATGTAAACATCAATACGGTCAGGCCTACTGCGTTGTATTTGTCGCAAAGATGATTCTTGGAAATGAATGGGAACATTTCTTGAATCTACAGCGGTGGAAGGATGCGTGGACATACCGTACCAAACGCTCCGAGTTACTATGTATAGTTATGTGTAATGTGTAAATATTCGTACAATATTGAAGAATCATAAAATAATGCAATGGAATATACCGATACCGAATTTTCTCCTATGTTGGTAATGATTCTTTTGCGCTTAAAAGTTTCGTTGGCTTCATCCGCTCCATGTTTATCATGGGGTTTGGGATGCAGTTCCTCGTCATTGCTCGTGGTTATGTTTAGTGATGTGATGGAGATCATTTCTTTCACTAGAAACTAGGGTAACCAACTGATTTTGGACCCCTAGAGGAAGTGAGATCACGTTTATGTCAAAATAATATTATTTGTTTATTATTATTATGCAATTTACATGCGGTTGTGTTCGAAAACTACTCATCTTGGATGTAAAATGTCACTAGATGTTTTATTTATTGATATATACTCGAAAAATAATTCTTTTCACATCATGATATTCACATATTTTGGACCCTTCCACTTGATTTTGGACAGTGTCCATAATATATTTTGGACACACAGAATGGGAACGAATTTATTTTGGACATGCTGAAGTTCTTTCAACCTATGAGCCTAAAATTAATTACGACGGTCACTTCTTGCTATCTCGCATTTGTTAGGTCCGTTTAGGTGGGAAAATTTTCAAAGAAGGTGCCGTAAAACGGGGTGAAATTGATCAGCGGGGTGAATTTGATCGCTGAGTATACCCAATATTGTACTTATGCATAATATTTTTACAATGTATACAAAGATACATTCGTACGCTTAGTAATGAAAAAAATATCACGAGAAATTTCAGCGATCAATTTTGCCCCGCTGATCAATTACACCCCGTTTTACGGTATGCATAAAAGTTAACCCCCCGTTACTCGCGCTGTTGTACTTTGTACAACACATATGAGTTTTCCATTGCCATTTTGTTGCTGCCAATCGATCTGAAACCAACTTGTATTCCTCAAAAAACTTGTTTTGAACTAAAAAAGCTAAACTTTGATTACAATTAACCCCCAAAATGTGGATAATAGAGAAAATGTAAATGGAAACCGCGTAAACGGTGTCCATACTATGTGGGATTGACTTAATTGGTTACAACATGGAATATCTCGAGATCCTGACCAGATAGAAAGTTACTGTCTTGGGCAAAGTTGTTCAGGAGGTCAAAGTCTATTTCTTAGTGTACAATAGTTCAAAATTATCTCACTTCGTGGTGCTAGTATACATGTGAAATTCTCGTGTATAAAATATCTCTAGATCCTAGAGAGCATGACAAGATAGAATGTTACTGTCTTGGGCAAAGTTGTTCAGGAGATCAAGGCCTTTTGGCTAGTGGACGGTAGTTCAGAATATTTCACTTCATGGTACTAGTATATACGTGCAATTCTCGCATATGATACATCTCAAGACCTGCTAAAAATGTACTGTAATCGGCAAAGTTGTCCAGGAGATCAAACCCTATCGTTGGAGGAAAGTACATAATTTTCTCACTAGGTGACGTTGAAAGACACGTGAAATCCTTGCGTATAAAATATCTCTGGATGACCCGCATACTAGTGCCACGTAAAGGGAAAATTCTGAATTACTGTACACCAACGAAAAGATCCTAACATCCTGAACAACTTTGCCGAAGACAGTAACTTTCTGTCTGGTCAGGATCTAGAGATATTTTATATGCGAGAATTCCTCATGTATACTAGCGTTGCAAAGTGAGAAAACTCTGAACTCCTGAACAACTTTGCAGAAGACAGTAACTTTTTATATGATCAGGATTTCGAGATATTTTATATGAGAATTTCACGTATATACTAGCACCATATAGTGAAAAAGTTCTGAACTATAGGCTTTGAACTCCTGAACAAATTTTTCGAAGACAGTAACTTTCTATCTGGTCAGGATCTCGAGATATTCCATGTTGTAACCAATTAAGTCAGAACCCTCGTAGTATGGACACCATTTACGCGGTTTCCATTTACATTTTCACTATTATCCGCATATTTTGGGGGTTAACTGTAATAAATATTTAGCTTGTTTAGTTAAAAGCAAGTTTTTTGAGGAATACTCGTTGATTTCAGATCGATTGGTAGCTCGGCTGCAAAATGGAAATGGAAAACTCACACTGTTGTACAAAGTACAACGCGTGAGTACTCGTGTTACAAAAGTTGGCGCGAGTAACGGAGGAAATATAATATAACATAAGAAAACAACTGATCATACCATAAAAAAAAAATCATTCAGAAGTAAATCTTAATACGGAGACCTGACTCTATGCTTGCAGTTCATATTATTTTTTGTATGGGCTGTTCATAAACTACGTAGACGGTTTTTGAGAGATTTCAACCCCCCCCCCCCTTCCGTAGAAGACAGTCTCAAACACAAAATTAAAAAATTGTATGGACCGTAGACATCAGCCAAGCGCTCCCACCCCCCTAAAGCGTCTACGTAGTTTATGAACAGTCCCTTAGTTAAATGCGTTTGGGAGTTAGGAAAACTTTTGTGGAAAACTAGGAACTAGGAAAACTAGGAAAACTCAGAGTGGACCACTCTACGTGTTTTGCCGTTTTTCCCATTTTGAATCGCTTGATAAACAAGAAATATATTTAAAAACAATGAATTCATATAATTTTGATTGATTTACTTACCAATTTAATCAGAAATTTGAGATAATAGCACGATCGACCAACCGGAATTTTTTTTTGTCGCTCTTTTGATGATTCTCATTTGATAAGTGTCCAAAATAAGTTGGTAACATATTTTTACGATCTTTTTTGGACACTTTTTATTTAATACTTTTTAAGTAAAATCTTAAGGTGAAATCTTTATAAACACGTGAAATACATCTTCCAAAGTCAGATAAACTGATTTGATAAAAAAAATCATTGAATTGTATATTTTAGACCAAATTTAAAACAAGTACACTAACGCCGATTCCTCTAGACAAACGTCGAAGCATGAAACTTTTTCGATAACATTTTCTAAAACTGCATAAATTGAGCAATTGTAAGCAATTTGAGGTGATCTAATGATCTTGAGACATAGCAAGTAATTGAAAGAATGTAATTACAACATCAACCCAGATGAATTTGAAGAAACTAGACAGTAAGCGAGGAAAATATATGAAAAGGGTCCAAAATATGTAGGGGTCCAATTCAAGTTGGTTACCCTACTACTGCGAAAACAAAGAGAAACAGAAACACAACAAAACAAAAACAACAATCGCAACCATAAATACAGAAAAAAAGTCTTCAGAGCAAGAAAACCAATGAAAGAGCATTTAGAAGCAAACATGGTTTTAAATTTCAACTTTCATATAAATATTTATGGGAGAATTAATTTTATGCTGAGTTGACAGACTCTTCGCTATCTGATACATCTTCAACTGCGTAGAGTTTATGTACTTCCTTCCTTAGCTCAATTTTGTTACAAAGTTGACCTTCAAAGTCTGTTCTTTCCTTTCCCAACGAGGCTAGATCTTTATCAAGGGTTTGAATCCATGTGTCACATGGGCGGCATTTCCTTTTTGGACCTTCTAGGTTGAAATTGTATGCAGCTTGTGGCAAATGATTCTGTTTTCTCCTGACAATATGCCGCCAATAAGTAATCATACTTAGCTTTAGGGTAGAATATAGTACGGTTCTGCAGTAGATCCGTGTAGAGACCTGTGTTACACCCCACTCACTTTGTACCATTCTTGGACAGTCTACCTGTTGCATTTTTTTATATTGCTAAACTACGGTTAAATAAAAACTCGCGAAGATGCTATTCAATCAAATTGCGTCAAGGCAACTTGTTCTTGGGTAATTGTTTTCTGTGACCAATAATATGACATTGAGGCTTTCTATTATGTTAATGGTGAAATAATAAATTTGATTATATTTATTTCAAACCAACGATCGGGACCTGGATTGTGGAAGCCTTAAAAACTTACTGATTTTGAACGAGCAATGATCGTTTGTTCATGCTTTTTGTAATGAAATCACAAAGCGTCTGGATCTAATAAATTTAAGCATAGTAATCTTAAGAACATTCTCAGAGTTACGTAATTTCATGAATATTGTAGCTACCTATTTTAAGAATCTGAATATTTCATCATCAGTTAACCTCAGACATAGGAATTTTCATAATTTTCTAAAATTCTGGCTTGTTTCAAGTGCACACAGAATAAATTTCAAACATTTAAAGGGTGATACGGTCAAAATTTGGTCAATATCAACTTGACGTATTTCTTTCAATTTTGCATTTAAAAAACCTGAACACCCCTCATTTTGAAGGTGTGTGTGTGTAGAATGTTGCTCCTATTTTGATTTTGGAATTCACTCTTCAGTTGTCAAAATGCCGTCCAAGCAAGAAGAGCAGCGTATCAAAATTTTGCTCGCGCATCGCGAAAATCCGAGCTACTCGCACGCAAAGTTGGCAAAATCGCTAAAAGTTGCCAAATCAACCGTTACAAATGTAATTAAAGTGTTTGGGGAACGTTTGTCGACAGCCAGGAAGTCTGGATCGGGGGGAAATCGAAAACCGGAAGCCGCTGAGACGACAAAGAGAGTTGCCGGTAGTTTCAAGCGAAACCCTAACCTCTCTCTCCGAGATGCCGCAAATAAGCTGGGTGTATCGTCTACAACCGTGCATCGAGCCAAAAAACGAGCCAAACTATCGACTTACAAGAAGGTAGTGACTCCAAATCGCGATGATAAACAAAATACGACGGCCAAAGCGCGATCCCGGAGGCTGTACACGACGATGCTGACGAAGTTTGACTGCGTGGTAATGGACGACGAAACCTACGTCAAAGCCGACTACAAGCAGCTTCCGGGACAGGAGTTTTATACGGCAAAAGGAAGGGGAAAGGTAGCAGATGTTTTCAAGCACATGAAACTGTCAAAGTTCGCAAAGAAATATCTGGTTTGGCAAGCCATCTGTACCTGTGGCTTGAAAAGCAGCATTTTCATAGCTTCCGGGACTGTCAACCAAGAAATTTACGTGAAAGAGTGTTTGAATAAACGTCTGCTGCCTTTCCTGAAGAAACACGGTTGTTCCGTACTGTTTTGGCCGGATTTGGCATCTTGCCATTACGGTAAAAAGGCCATGGAGTGGTACGCCGCCAACAACGTGCAGGTGGTTCCCAAGGACAAGAACCCTCCCAACACGCCAGAGCTCCGCCCAATTGAGAAATACTGGGCTATTGTCAAGCGGAACCTAAAGAAGACCAAAAAAAAAACTGCTAAGGGCGAGCAGCAGTTCAAGGCAAACTGGCTTTCTGCGGCGAAGAAGGTGGACAAGGTGGCTGTACAAAATCTGATGGCAGGGGTCAAGCGTAAGGCCCGGCAATTCGGATTTGGAAAAGCGGAAGCCTAACTGAATATTTTTCCTGAATTTTATACTAATGGAACTTGAAAAAGAAATTTAATTTGATTTTTTAAATAAACGATTTCACCGATTTACACGCGTTTTCCCTTGACCAAATTTTGACCGTATCACCCTTTAGCAAGACCTAAAATGTTAAAGATATATATCCATGCACAATTCTTAACATTCTGAATGTTAAAATTAAACAAGTTTTGATGAAAAATAGATACCTCTGATACAGATTGTAAGCATAAATTATTCGAATACAAATATTAATCAAAGTAAACGAAATAAGATCCATTGTCATACTTCTAAGATTTAGTTAAAATTCAACTCCTTTCTAGAGAGTCATTTCATAAAAAAATCTAGTATATGAATGTTAAAAACAAATGAAATAAGAGTTTCATTAATTATTATATGTTAAACCAAATCTAAAGTTTCATAAAAACTCCACAAAATAATTATGTCTAAAAAAGATCGACGAAATTTAGTTCAAATAAATTTTAGAGATTTGATTTCATAGGCTTAAACCAGCTTTGAATCTCCTGGACTTAATTCAAGATCTTATGAAACATACCTAGATTGTGAGACTTACGGCATTTTTCGAGAGGAAAATTCTTCGAGATAAGAAAGTAAGAAAAAATAGATTTAAATGTTTTGAAAATTATCATGAATCAGGTTATGATTTAATTTTATCAGGTTTAAAGATATCGGACTTCTAATATCATTAGCTGGAAAACTTTTGAATACTTCCAGAACAACCTACAGTCTTAAAACAAATATTTGAATGTTTTGACAGTTTGAGATGCTCAGAACTTGATCAACCTTGGAAAAATATCCAGAGAACTTAACAAACATCTTCGTCCATCTTCGAGATCTTTTGAATATTTCCAGCTGTCTAGGAAGGATATCCTGTAACTAATGCAACGATTCCTGAACATCCACACAACTCCCTCAAGTTTTACAAAATTTCCTCAATTTCTGCGAAGTTCCCTGAATTTATTCCGAATTCAATATTTTTTACATCTATCGTAATTCTACGAAGATCTCTGAACATCTTTGCATATCATCTGTAAATATTTTCAAATATCTGGAAAATTCATTGAAATTAAACGAATGTCCTAAAACCCCCTAAAAGTCGAGGGGGACGACTCTATCTACGATGCAAAAAAGATTGTATTTTGCTGTGGCTAGCTGCGCGCACGCTAAGTAGATAGAAAGAAGATTGATGGCGATTCTGAAGATTTCCTGCAAAAAGATGAAGAGCGATGCAAGTAGATGTGACAAATGAAAAAAGATTTTTCGAAGATTGATTCGCTAGTATGAGATTTGTTGAGCATCTAAACTTGAGATTTAGATGTGTCGCCCCCCTCGCTAAAAGTTCATGGAGCTTTGTTGAAGTAAGATCTCTGACAAACAGCAACGAAGTTCCCTAAACTGAAGTGTACTTCTTAGAAGTCCTTGAAGTTTTACAAAGTTCCCAGAAGTTGAAGAAAAATCCCTGGGTTCATGGCTAATTTGTAGAGACTGAAGACGTCTTATTATGCCATCGATTAATATAATTTCTCAAAATTGTTTCTTCTAGTCATACATAAGAAGAGTAGTCACCCTAAAGAACTTTGAAAAAATCGTTGTTTGTGGTTCAATGTTACTAATCGCTGCTAAATAGTAACATCGAACTTGACAAGCTTGACAAAATACCGGCAAGTCAAAAGAGCATGAGCATGAGCATGATTGACCGCCCACGGTTGCTACTCTGTTATTGCCAGACCAGCTGTAATTACACAGATAACCAGTAGACGATGTTTGGGACTAGTAATCATCCTCAATGTGTAAAAACTGATGATCTCAAACTAGGCAATACCAACGCCAGCCACACCCGAAAGCAGGTCAAGAAAGGAATGGGTACAAATGTGTTGACGTAACACTCGCTTTGATGGAAGCCGATAACACCTCTGCACTTCCACGAGGAATCACTGGGATATTGGGTAATAGGGATGGGTTTTCAGCAGGGTTCGTTTTGGTAAACGATAAGCTGAATTGATGTCCTAACGATCATATAACGCAAAGGAGCTTGGGATTAAACCCACGGTCTTCTGCTCAGTAAAAAAAAAAAGTTTGCCACTAGGCAGACGAGCTCCTATTTAATCATCGAGTTGCTGTTATTACCATGTAGTCATGTTAACAAATAAAACTATGGACGAATCTTGAGATTAGGCGCATGATGTTCTGCTCAGTAAGCAAAAACGGTTGCTCTTAGGCCACCGAGCCCCTCATATCACATTATACCGTTACTCAAGTTGTTATAGCTATTCAAACCCGACGCCGACGACAACGAAAAGTTTTACAAAATGCACGATACACAAGCGATCTTACCATACACTTTTAATTTGAAAGGATCAGGTATCGCGTTTTTCTGCTCAGTAAGCAATTATCTCTTAAATCCAAAAACTTAAAGCTATGAAAGAGTACTTAGGCCTTCATTAAGTTCCACTTTCACGTGACGTTCAATGTTTCGATTTGCTCTTTACGCATGGTTCAGGCAATCTTAACAAGCTATGACCGACGTGACCATTGTTTAAGTCTTGGTTAAACAAGTTATTGAAATGAAATTACGTTTTCAAATTTCACTTATATGTTGTGTAATGAACAACATAAACACGCGATAATTCATATAGTTTCAGCGGCTGATGGTTAATTTTAAATATACTAACCTACGACGACGACAACAGCGAATTTGTAACCAACCATTTGTCTAGGATATAAAACCTTTGCCCAGCATCTCCACTTGAGCCTCATGTCTGCTATCTGTCACTGTTTGCAAAAAATATCTAATAGCAATTACCTTTGTTGTAATACTTCCCATAACGAAAACAAATTTTCTTGCAGTGCCATGGTCATTGCAAATTTGCGTCTAGTGCTTTCCCTAGGAACCGTTCACGGCCACCAGTTACCGCCCATCCAGTCTTGGGCGTATCTAGCGAGGCATCCTTCGGCTTGCTCACAATCTCCGACACTGGCGACAAACCAGCAGACGAGCACTTTTGCAAGCCGTAAACTCGCTGATTAACGGCAACGTCACCCACCTAATCACCACTAAAACGCACGGCGAATACATTATCAGCACTTTCCCTGGCTAATTTACAACCGGACCGTGTTCAAACTCGCACTCGGTGACGAGACTATCGATAGAACTACACGCCGAAAGCGTGACATCCGAACACGGCGAACCGGCCTCCCGGTAGGAATGAAAATCACAAGCAAACTTACAAAAAAAACACCCGTGCAAAAAAACGGATCCAATAAACGTCACTCTCGCGAAAGCAAATAAAAGGGAACTAGTCTTCGAACGGCTAATAAAAGGAATTCGGTGAGCAATTTTGTGATACGGAATTTCCACTGAAAATCAACGGGGAATGCACGAATTTCAACACACCCAACTTCGAAACACGTTCAGAAGCACTTTTGATACACTTTCTGTATCAATTTCTTATCTAATCTAATCTAATCTAACACCAACACAGCCAGTTCTTGAAAGCATCCTAAAAAAATGATACATATACCTACATCATTTTTCTTGTCTATTTGATATATGTTTCACATCGAAGATGCGTCACACATATCAAAACGGCCAGGCCTACTGTGCAGCATTTAAGGGCCAAGATGATTCAGAAAACATCGATGCTTCAGAATCCAATAAATGGATGAAACGTGGACATCTCGTACCTTACGTTCCGATTTTGGAATTATATGATTGGTTGGTCGTTGGAAGCATCAAAGTTAGAGAGGTTAAGTGATGTTCCATGTGCATGAGCACTAACTCTTGTCCTAGCCTTTTATGGCTTATGGCTATAGCGCCATTACTCGCTTTCTGAAAAGAGAAGAGGGAAAGGAAAAGGAGAAG
Organism: Ochlerotatus camptorhynchus; assembly: GCF_037179485.1. Lineage (NCBI taxonomy): Eukaryota > Metazoa > Arthropoda > Insecta > Diptera > Culicidae > Ochlerotatus > Ochlerotatus camptorhynchus. Next base: position 272,428 of record NW_027040831.1, read on the forward strand.
GACAAAGGGAAAAGGATTATGTGAAATCTATGAACGTAAACAATATTTTTGATTTGAAATATACAATATAGAAATGCATAACGGCGGTGGTCACTACCCGAGTCTTGTCACTATTATCAAGTCATAAAAAGTAACAAGGTCTAAAATGTGAACCTTTGATTACTGGAAAATCCTGATTCCCTAGACTGAAGTTGTCACGACTAGGGTTCGGTGGTAGATCTTATACGCACCACAAAAAGGTGATCTCCCTACGTTACTGGTTTGAAAAGATAAAAATTTACCAAATGGAACGAAGTCACCAAGTTTAGCCAATTGAACCTGAAGGCAGCTTGACATGTGTTGATATAGAAGTCCAAATGGTAGACGAAGCTTGACGAAGTTCAACATGAACTAGTCCGGTTTATGGTAGTTGCGCGGAATGTCTTCCTTCGATTTGAGATAAACAAATGTTCAGATGCATGTTAACGATTTTTGATGTGCATTGGCAAGCCTTTTCGTGGCCAATAGTCAGGTTCAACGCTGCGACTCAACGAATGATGGAACTAATGATGGGACGAATGATGGGACGAATGATGGGACGCCTCGTGGAGGTTCTAATGGCTTCGGAACAGAAAATAATAGGGACCTAGAATGAGGAACTAGAAATTGTCTCCTGGGGCTGGTTATGGCCAGATCAGCAACCGATTATAGATTTAAAAAAACTCCACCGAAAATAACGAAGCAACATCTACACCAACCGTGCCAAGCTCATTCACGCACCTTACAGTGCGTAAATAAACTGAATTTAAAAATCAACACTCAAATGTCTGGTCCGGGAGAAAAAATCAAATAACGCAGATAGCGACATCTCTTCTGATGCTTGCAAACATGATGAATCCTGATTACGTTCTCGATTCTAAAACTTCCCGAAAAGCGAGAAAACCACCAATCACACACGTATAACCGTCCGGGAGGCAGAGTGCCAGCGCTAATCAGGCATATACAGCCGAAAACTATGAAAGCAAACGCACGCACAAAAGAGAGATCAAACTTAAAACACAACCGTATTCGAAGGGGTTCGAAGCTGCACTCAAAATACCGGCAAGTCAAAAGAAAACACCGAAAATTTGGAGGGGGCCTGGCCCCCTTGGTACCCCCATTAGCTACGCCAATGGTGATATCTCGATTTTTCTGCAGATTCCCAATAAACGCCCACTAAAAGAAGGAGAACTCCAACACGCGGGCAAGACAACGTAAGCATTCCATAAGGAACACCTATGAATTTTAGCTATAATAAATGAGTGTGAATTTGATTTGCATTATGAAAAATAATGTTGATAAAAATTTTAAAAATCGGAGCGGACTGGAACCGGAAAATGGACGTCGACAACTCGTCTTTCAACGCCTGGGAAAATGAAATGGTTAAAGGCGTAAAAGAGCTACCTCATGTTACCCGAAAATCATTCATAAGTCACGCTTATCAAATTCATATATGTTGTTCATAAGTCGAGCCTTATGAAATTATTAGATCTATTTGCCTCAGTGCATAGTTTAATGCGAAATTTCCAATAACCATGCTTGGTCAGGAGCAATAAATCGTTGAAAATGATAAATAGACTAGTGGAAAGTAGCATTAACACAATTCCAAACGAAACTGCCACCCCTGACCTCAACTTTGAATCTTCAATGGATTGCTTAATCCAATAAGCAAACCCAAACGAAGGACCTCTTCAAAGTGTAATTTTGAGTCTCACACCCACCCCTCTCCCCAAAAATGACATATGCCCCTTTGTTTGAATATGTTTATAACTTTGTACGGGAAAGCTAACAAGATAACAATTACAAATTCGAGCCTATTTACCATTTGCCTTAAGGAGGAAGGGTGACTGTTTCACCATTGATCACAAAGCTTGCCCTTGCCTCTCTAATCTGGGTTGCTTCATTCGCCGGAAGTAAGCCCTCTTGGTCTTCGAAAGGAAAAGATAATATTTGCACTGTTCTATAGGGACCAGAGAAAGGCTGGAGAGAAATTGCTGACCGTGTAAGATGTGCCTTCTTAGAAGCTTGGTCTTCGCCCTCGGAGACAGACATCTTCCGCATGATGAGTTCTTTATCTCTAGCCGACGGCAACACGACGACGACGACGACGACCAAAGCAGCACCATCCCTGCGGCAGGCCAAACCACCAGAGGCGTAATGTGTAAGGTGTTGGCAAATGTTATTGCTCATGGGCGACCCAGAGTCGGATCTTGGGATTGGGATTTTGCATTATGGGTCATTTGTTAGTACAGCTTTAATCGGTTTTCCATGGACGACGATCGAAGACGACGACGAGGGCCAGATGTTGAATGCAATTAATCTCAAGTAGCAATTTAATTTGAAATGTACTTCGATAAATTTGTGCTTCCCCTGGTGTGGGCTTGCAGCTGGAATCCGGAGTGGAGCGGTGCGGATGGATCGTCTCTCGTTCGAAACCAGTGACAAAGTACCGTTTTTGTGTCTTTGTCACGCAGATGAGCTTGCTAAATGGTTTTCCATTTAATTACAATTTGATGGACTGGGTTGATCGCTTTTGAAGAGAGAGAGATGCTTTCGTTTGAAAAGGGATTGCGAATTTTAAGGATTCTGCTTCCCTTGTTTGGCATTCCAGTGATACATGTGGTTCTAGTTCTCTGCCGTGACAACTCGACAATACGATAATTATAAACTGCGCTTCCTTCTGCAACGCTGGGCAATAAATCTTAAACCACAGTTTGGTTTGATTGGACAATCCCTTTCGGCCATCGACGATAAATCATCACCCAACAAAACACGAAGGCAATTTCACGCTCGTCTGTCTCAATTGTATGATAAATGTCGATCAAATTGTTATACAATGTTCAGCCCATTTTGGGCTCATTGAAGCCGTTGCATGCGTATGTAGCGGGAAATTCCTCCATCCATTGTTGTCGCCGTTTTCCCTCGACGGTGACGACGGCTACGAGCATCATCTGCAGAGTCCCGAGGAGGACTGCACTGTCGACTGTCGTCATCTGCAGCAGGGTCGTATTATGATTATTTATGATATCAACAAAATCAAGTATCATTTTGCAGGCATTGTCCCCTTTCTCGTCTCCATGTATTGTGCATGTCCTAGCCCGTGACCATAGAATTATCACCCCGTTTTCTTTTGTTCGATTCCCGTCCCCGGTGCATACTTGGGATCCGTCATATGGTCCCATTCACGCTCCATCGTTTCGGGCTCGACTCGGGGGATAGCATCGAATCGGTGAGCAGGTGCAGTGGCCTATTCACATCTATGCGCCCCATAAAGCATACACTGACATCGGAGCGTAATTTATGATGCCTATGGCTCTCCAGTGCAAAAAGTTCCCAAAGGAGAATTTAAACTCTTCTTGAAGGTGTGTGGGAAATTGTGGAATGGTGCCATTAGTCTGAGTTTCAGTAGGGACTAAAGGGCAACGCATAATGCATCCGAATTCGGTAAGCTGCGGGAACATACATTGTCTAACCACCAGGGTTTCCTCAATGTATGAAATCCGGATTCTTCTCTCAAGTTACCTTGAAACTATCCATAATTTCACACAGAACTGCAAAGAGGAACTTGCTAGAAGTTGCGACTAAACATCCCAGTAGTGAAATCTGAAGATTCCTCTCTAGTTAGTTTTGTTCAGCTCCAGATAAAACGTAAGAAGAATTTGAGCATAAATCCAAGGGAATTCTGAGTACGATTCAAAAGAAATATTCAACAGAATTCTGAGCAGATGTGAAGTGACTTTGATACTTACTCGATGTTCCTTAAAAACTTCTAAAAAGGTGCTTTTGAATCTTCCAAGAAATTCCCTTTGAACATTTACAAATGTTCTCTCGAAACTTCCCATAACTTTCCTCGAATATTCCCATGAGTTTCATTGGAATTTCCCTGAAGTTCCTTCAAAAACTCCCCCAAGTAACCTTTAAACTGCCTACAATTTCCCTCGGATCTGCCCAGAAGTTTCTTTGGAGTTTATTCTACAGTGACTTTGAAACTTATCAGTGAACATCATTTCAAGTTCTCTTGAATCTCCCTAGAAATGTTCTCGTAATTTGCCAGAAGTTCTCACAAAACTTAGCAAATGTCCTCTCAAAACGTGTTTACTGTTCCTTTGGTACTTCCCAGAAGAACCCTCTTTAATTGAAATTTCCCAGAAATTCCACCAAACCTTCCCTCAAGCTACCTTTGAACTGCCCACCCAACAAACAATTTGAGTTGATTAACAGCCGAATAAGCCATTTTTTAGCTAAAGAAGCTTATTTTTGCCTGAATAAGCTCTTATTAACCATTCAATGTTCGTTGGGCAGTCCTTAATTCCCTTGTAAATTAATATAAGTTACTTCTACACATCTTAACTTACCAGGTGTTCCTTCAAACCTTCTAAAAAGTTGTCAAGAATGTTCCTAGAAATTCTGATGTATCATTAAATGTAAAAGGGCTTGATTGAACCCACAATCTTTTGAATGTTCCGTCAGCAAGCAAACACGGTCACTCTAAGGCCACCGATCCCCTTACATCACGAAAAATCCCGTTCAAGCCTCGAAACATGGAGATATGCTGAGCTGGAACGACCCATATTTGCCTTTCTTATGATCTCTTGAGTTACAGTTTAGAATATAAATTTGCCCGAACACGACACATTTCTTAGGTACCGTTCCCTTTATGAGACTGTACAGCTCTACAGGTGTGTATGTATGCTTGCAAAATACAGGTACTCCGTGTTCTGAAAGACACCACCAGCACAGCAAAAAAACTAAATTTTAATATTACTTCCAAGAGGATGCACTTGTGTTGCTAGATCCGAGTTATCCGCATCCCTCAGGGCCCGAGGAAAACAACCTATGAGACATCTTGGCGAGCCGAGATCTCGAATATTTTAATTTAATTTAAGTGTTTTTAAAAAGGGTCGATCTGAGGATTTAGTAGTTAGTGTCATCTTGTGTTCCCCCAAGTTGTTAGCTGCCCATCGGTGTACCCCCATGTTTGTCTTTTTCATCAGTTGGTCCCTTAGTTCGAGATAAAAAGCACATTGCTCTCCAAACCTTGTGTTCTCAATCCCTACCCTGCTATCCATTTGTTACAATTTGTTACCCCTAACCTCGAGATAGCCGCGAGTAATCGGCCCCGCTTTACTAACGTTAGTTTTAAGAAATTTTGTAATCTAAACAATGAATATCGGCTCCGCAAAGCTACGGCAAATAAGCCTAGAAAAATAAAAGCATTATAAAAAAAAATAAATAAACAAATGCAGCAAAAGTAACGTAATGTTAGTTTATGCACTGTATTAATGATAATTTTGACCTTTTTGGCAAGTAATATTAAACCATATGTTGCAACACCGCAGAGGTGAATCTGGCAACACTGCATAACGGTACTGCAGATTGAGTGCTGCCGTTAAATGTTGACAAATAGGAATGGAGATAAGTAAACAAGATGATAGTATGTAGTAGTAGTGGTAGTAGTAGTAATATAGATAATAGTGAGTGGTAAACATAATTCGCCATCGCAAATATAATCTCGATGTATTATTAGAATATAAACAATTCAGTTTCCGCGGTTAAAGTTTATTATTCGAAAATCTTATATGAATAGTGCTAGATTGGTCGCAGGAGGTACAAAAAACGTTCCTTATTTATCGCTAAATCCTGTAAGTAAACGAAAAGGAATAAAATTTAGTTAAGTTAGTGTATGAATGTAAATATTTACCCTCGTTTACTTACCTGCAGCGACGGTCGATCGTGGTGGATACCTGTAAAGGATACATTCACCCAAAAAGTATCTACCATTCCTCGTTGGATTTAGATTGTAAGTAAAATAAAGTATGATACACATATTCTTAGTAACTAGAATGTTTTTGATAGCACCTGCAAATAGGTCGAGCATATAGCACAACAACGTTAGGGTAGTTGGACCGAAGTTCGGATCAAGCGCAAATTATACAGCAAATCGTAAGTTTCGTAGCGTTAGTGATGAGTGATCGTTAATTAAAATTAATTAATTTAATAGGATCAACAGAGAGAGTGTAGGAGGAAGAAAAGGAAGCTTTATACAGTGGGAAAGGAAACCACTTTATTGTAAGTAAAATCTAATATTAATAAAAATTGTAAGCTAATGATAATAAATGTTTACAGTTTGAGCGTTGCTGAAAACTAGTCAGCTGCTGTTGAAAATTTGGTTTCCCTACGGGAACACCATATTTTCGACACTATTGAAGCATAGAGGTCCCGAAGAAACGTGCTCAACTTTTTGGCTCAGCTCTGATACTCTCTTCGGTCCCAAGCTAATCGATGCACCCCTCAAAACATAGGAAAATCCACGAACCCCTCATTGTATCTGTCAAACTTTCATAGCGAATCAAAACAAACATAGTGTAGTACTAGAATTTCAATTAGAATGGGGTACGTTAACCGATTTGCTTGGGATCAAGTAGTGAGCCAATTTAAAATCGTTAGTTTCCACCGGTTGATTGAAGTGCATCCACTTTGATGCTTGATGCTTTTTTGTTGCTTAAGTATAAGAAGTATTCCCGGAATGCGAGGTACAAATTCAATAAAGCGTTTTCAAATGTTCTAGACAAATGTTGCATGTGTCATTTTCTAAAAATGTGCTGGCACAGCAATAATGCCACATGCAAACAGGGGTGATATTTGTACCTACGGGTACGAATGTAGAATTTGTTCCTCGCTGACCGTTGATAACAGCAGATGAATTCGTACCTGTTCGGGAACGTGGAACGTTTGCTCCCTGTCGCTTAGAACGAGATTGTAGGATCGCTTTGCGAGTCTAGCATTCCCAAAAATTAGATTTGTGGTTTTCACCACAATTTGAACATTTAAATTTCTAAGGATCTTTCTTCATAGGACAATCGTCCTTTGCGTGAGAGGAATCACCAAAATTCATGCATGTTGCTGGCATGTAGCAATTTTTAGTTCCGTGACCCCATCCCTGGCACTTACGGCACTGGGTGAGGTTTTGGAAATTTCCTCTAGTTTTCCTGAAGTGTTCCCACTTCACTCGCACATGGAGCATAAGGCTAACTTTTTCTAAGGCCTTAAGGTTGCTTAGTTCACTAGACTTGTAGTCAATTTGATTATTTGGACTGGCACAACTCCAAGTAATTTTGCCAGTCATCTTTGATCTGATCCAGGGATTCACCAATGGGCAGTCCATTCATGACAACCTTGAACACACGTTCAGTTTTGGTGTTGTAAGTAAAAAAAATTGTACTGCTTCTCAGTAAGATACTTGAGAAGACATTTAAATCCGTTCAAGGTTTCAGCCAATACACGACGACATTCACTTTAATTTCATGAAGTTCAAAAGTTCCGTGCGAAGAGCATGGAAATTGGAAGTGGTTATCACAATGTGGGGGGGGGGGGGTTTCTTTCCTTCTTGGCATAGCCGGGAAGGTTAACTAGAATTTTTCCTGGATGATGGATCATTATCATAATCCGTGAGCAAATCAAATTGATTGCTCAAATTAATTTCATCAGAAGGGGGATCAAGATATTGCCCTTTTCTTTTGCGCTTAGGCGCCATGGTGGTAGTAATTTTTTTAATCAAATCGACTTCCTAGCAGATTACTATAAGAATCTGAAGGATGGAAGAGGAATTTTCCAAATCGATACCCAAGAAGGATTACCTCGGGTAGGGTCCAAACAAGGATCGAAAAGGAATAAGAGTCATACAAGGTAGAAAATTTGCAGGAAGATTGTGAACTGAAAAGTGCTGTTTAAATTTGTTGTAGCTTGATGAGATGAGGTGCCGTAATTAAAACTCATTATAACTAAACGAACGGGTGAAAATAGGATATAGCATGATGAAAGAAACTTGGGCTATTTTCAGCCTCCGGGCTAATACTTAACCATACCTCTATATTAACCTCATTGAGTGGAACCCACCAAGGTGAAAAGCCGAAACGAGTCCAGTTCTTTCTCTTCCCGTTTTCTTGAGTGGCGTGCTCTAAGAACAGAGGCAGAGTGTGTATTGGTGTTAGGGTGAGTTTATTTCTTGCTTCGTGACGCGAATGGAAAAGAGGGGAAGCTCGTAGATATGGAGTGGATTCGTGTAAGTGACATCTACCAGTATAAGATTATGGATTTGACTATATGCTTGAGAACTGAATTAACTGTGTGAGTGTGTTGAGATAGAAATTGGACGTGACGAGGGGATTGACTAGCAACGAACGGGATTGATTCGACGACTCTTGCTGCGAACGGACGCATGTGGATTACGATGGAGAGTTACCACAATGGCAACCAGCGATGAAGTGGAGTGAGGGAGGAGAGGATGTAAAATATGTGAAGATCGAACTAATTGGACCACAATTTGTTTAACAAAAAGAGTTATTGGACTGTTTCCTTCTTGGGTCCCGTTATAATACGAAACGCGACAAATGTATTTTTTTTTTGTAAAACAATTAGATTAACATCTGAGGTCCATCCTTTTTTACATATTCTGCACAAAATATATTTTCTGCTCGGCCCCATTCATAAAAAAAATGGTGGGAAATCCTGTCAGGGGCGGGGTTTGGAAAGTATTTTTTGTACAGAATATGTCAAAGGGAAGGGACTTCGGATGTTGATCTAAATGCATATATAGTGCAAAATAGAGAAATAACTCTATCTACTACTTGCAATTCACGCATTATTTCTCAGAAGTGCATGTTTGATAACGAAAAACTTCTTGGAAGTAAAATAAGCAATTATTGAGAAATTGTGGAACAGCGAATCACTGCTAGGTCTTGAGTGCAAAATACGTGCGTAATTAATCATTTTGTCAAGCTTCTGCATTCATGTTCCATCAGATGTCACTGCTGTTGTTTGCGGTGACATCTATCGGAAACTACACACAATCTGTTTTCCTATAATTGTTCACATAGGACACTGCAGTGCAAAACATGTCTGGTACCTCTATATATGCATTTAGATTATTATTCGAAGTCCCTCCTTTTTTACACCTTCTGCACACAACATAGCTCACCCTTCACAGAATTTCCCGCCGAATTTTATGTATGGGGCGGGGCATAAAGTATCTTTTGCGCAGAATGTGTAAAAAAGGAGGGACTTTAAATGTTAAAGCAAATGCATATATAGAGGTACCAGACATGTTTTGTAGTGTCAGGTACTCTATTTTGTAATTTGTGAAAGCGAAATCACAAATCAAGTGTTAACAAAATACATGGCATGTTGAGAGATTGAGTTCGTGAGAGAGAATTTCTTTCTCAAATTTGATTTTTTTTTTGGTTCTCTGGGGACTGTGGTAAAGCAGGTAAAATTGCATGGGGAAATATCATTTTTAAGAGTTGGTTGGATATGCTAACATGAAGCTTTAGTGTGATGATTTATTAGCTAGAGAATGATCTTTTAGAAGAGGGTAGGTGGATAGTTCCGTTAGAGTACGGCAGTATGAAAATTGAATAGAAGTTGAAAATGAGCGAAGGGCCATTAAAGCGACAGTTTTACAAGATAGACGCACATTTTTGCCTGTGGACTTGGAGACATACTTCAAGTCCCCGCGTACATCGTACGGGCTAGGCAAAAATGTGCGTCTAAAGGGTGATACGGTCAAAATTTGGTCAATATCAACTTGACGTATTTCTTTCAATTTTGCATTTAAAAAACCTGAACACCCCTCATTTTGAAGGTGTGTGTGTGTGTAGAATGTTGCTCCTATTTCGATTTTGGAATTCACTCTTCAGTTGTCAAAATGCCGTCCAAGCAAGAAGAGCAGCGTATCAAAATTTTACTCCCGCATCGCGAAAATCCGAGCTACTCGCACGCAAAGTTGGCAAAATCGCTAAAAGTTGCCAAATCAACCGTTACAAATGTAATTAAAGTGTTTGGGGAACGTTTGTCGACAGCCAGGAAGCCTGGATCGGGGGGAAATCGAAAACCGGAAGCCGCTGAGACGACAAAGAGAGTTGCCGGTAGTTTCAAGCGAAACCCTAACCTCTCTCTCCGAGATGCCGCAAATAAGCTGGGTGTATCGTCTACAACCGTGCATCGAGCCAAAAAACGAGCCGGACTATCGACTTACAAGAAGGTAGTGACTCCAAATCGCGATGATAAACAAAATACGACGGCCAAAGCGCGATCCCGGAGGCTGTACACGACGATGCTGACGAAGTTTGACTGCGTGGTAATGGACGACGAAACCTACATCAAAGCCGACTACAAGCAGCTTCCGGGACAGGAGTTTTATACGGCAAAAGGAAGGGGAAAGGTAGCAGATGTTTTCAAGCACATGAAACTGTCAAAGTTCGCAAAGAAATATCTGGTTTGGCAAGCCATCTGTATCTGTGGCTTGAAAAGCAGCATTTTCATAGCTTCCGGGACTGTCAACCAAGAAATTTACGTGAAAGAGTGTTTTAATAAACGTCTGCTGCCTTTCCTGAAGAAACACGGTTGTTCCGTACTGTTTTGGCCGGATTTGGCATCTTGCCATTACGGTAAAAAGGCCATGGAGTGGTACGCCGCCAACAACGTGCAGGTGGTTCCCAAGGACAAGAACCCTCCCAACACGCCAGAGCTCCGCCCAATTGAGAAATACTGGGCTATTGTCAAGCGGAACCTAAAGAAGACCAAAAAAACTGCTAAGGGCGAGCAGCAGTTCAAGGCAAACTGGCTTTCTGCGGCGAAGAAGGTGGACAAGGTGGCTGTACAAAATCTGATGGCAGGGGTCAAGCGTAAGGCCCGGCAATTCGGATTTGGAAAAGCGGAAGCCTAACTGAATATTTTTCCTGAATTTTATACTAATTGAACTTGAAAAAGAAATTTAATTTGATTTTTTAAATAAACGATTTCACCGATTTACACGCGTTTTCCCTTGACCAAATTTTGACCGTATCACCCTTTATCTTGTAAAACTGTCGCTTTAATGGCCCTTCGCTCATTTTCAACTTCTATTCAATTTTCATACTGCCGTACTCTAACGGAACTATCCACCTACCCTCTTCTAAAAGATCATTCTCTAGCTAATAAATCATCACACTAAAGCTTCATGTTAGCATTTCCAACCAACTCTGAAAATCGTTAACTTCGCGTATGAAGTAACATAAAAAAAAAAACACTTTGAATCATTTTTAATTAATTATAGCTTGTTTAACAATAATTTCCGGGAAAAAACTGAACGACAGTGTCCTTGATTAATTTCTTTAGGTCGTCGTTCACTTTTTTTTCACCTGAATATGCACCGAAAGCGAATTATTCCCACTTCACTCAATTTCTATATGGGGGTTTTTATCACTTCCTACCAGTGGAACAGCGCCATCTCTGTGGAAAATTGTCGAACAAAATGATTAATTACCGGAAGCGCGTGAAGGATCGTCAGGCAGACGTTTCTCCGGAACGAACCAAGACCACTGTATACCGTATTCGTGGTAGAGGTTTGGTTAAGAGATCCGCGGCCATCTCTTCCGTAGGGCAGTACTCATACTTGATAACACCTTTCGTCTTCAGGTCCTTGGAGTAGTGAAATTTTGTTGAAATGTGTTCGGTACGGTTACTGAACTTTTCGGAGTCAAGCATCTTCAAACAGCTTTGGTTGTCTTCGAATAATATTGCTTCTGTTTTCTCCCCTAGGTACTTCAATAGTCTCTGCAGCCAAACCGCTTCTTGGGATGCTTCGGAAAGAGCCACGAATTCCGCCTCTGCTGTAGATAGTGAACCGCAGGATTGCTTTCGTCATGCCCATGCAATGGTTCCTCCGCAGTATTTGAATACATATCCACTATTGGACTTCCTGTCGTCGCGACATTCTGCCCAATCGGCATCAGCGTAACCCACCAGACCAGATGAATCACCACTGCTACTCAGTCGAAGCTTCAGATCAATCGTCCCCTTCAGGTAGCGAACCATTCGCTTCAAGTCACGTTGGGTCACCTTACGACTCAAGATTGAGATTGCCGTTGCGATGTCAGTTCTGCTGTTGACTGCGATGTACAACAGCTGCCCAACTACCTTTTGATATTCTTGATTATTTGGAAGATTGCCATCGTTATCTTCCGTCTTGATGTACCCAGGATCAATTGGCACGGTTGACACTTTCGCATCCTGTAGACCAACAGAACAGATGACGTCTTCAATGTATTTCCGCTGGTTGATAAGAAAATCTCCAGCATGGTCTCGATCGACTTCGATCCCGAGGTAAAACTTGACATCACCGAGGCAGCTGATCTGGAAATTTCTTGCAAGCGTTCGCTTCAATGCGTCGATCATACGTTCATCCTCGCTCGCTACGATGAGATCATCCACATACACGAGAACATAGCACCAATTGCTACCAGCTCGCTTTCTGTACAGGCATTGATCTGCGTCACATCGCTCAAAACCATCCGCTTCCATCACCTCATGCAGTCACTGGTTCCAAGAACGAGCCGCTTGCTTGAGCCCGTACAAACTTTTCTTTAAATGGCATACCTTGTTTTCCATACCACTGACGACATACCCGGGAGGCTGCTTCATGTAGATTGCCTCCTCAAGGTTGCCGTTGAGGAACACCGTTTTTACGTCGAATTGCTTGACGATCATCTTCTTCTTGGCTGCCACAGACATCATGGTGCGGAACGTAACGTGTCGAACAACTGGCGCAAAAACTTCATCGTAGTCCGTCCCAAAACGTTGAGTGTAGCCCTGGGCTACCAGCCTGGCTTTGTACCGAACTACATTGCCATTTTCGTCTCGCTTCTGTTTATACACCCACTTACATTCAATCGACTATATCCCAGACGTCGTTTTCTTCGATGAATGCTAGCTCTTCCTTCATAGCCGTGCACCACTTGGCGCTGTTTGGATAACGCTTGCTTCAACGATTTTGGCTCCTCCTGAACCGAAGTTTCTGCTGTACAAGCATACCGCTCTGGAATAGCTCCAAGATTAGCTCTTGTTGATCTTCGAGGTGGATCGACATCTACACTGGACATGCTCCCGTCCACACGTACGGCATCGGACTGCACTTCGATTTCACGGAGAGTTGCTTCGTCCGGTTGTTCATCTGGATCATCCCAGACATCGTCGTCATCTGATTCAGTTGATCCTGGCTCACTCATTAGGTCCACTCGTTCGAAACAGATGGATGGTACAACCAGACTTTCTCCCACCGAACCTGGCATGGGCCCGCAAGAAGTAAGAAATTTAACATCACGGCTAACAGTTACCTTTCCATTCGTCTCGTCCACCAGGCGGTATGTCTTCGATACTTCACTGTATCCGACGAACCTGAGCTTGACAGCCTTCCGATCTAGCTTACCTCGCTTTTCATTTGGTACATGGCAGTACGCATCCACACCAAACCGCTGAATGTGTCCGAGATTGGGCTTCTTCCCAAACCACCGCTCATATGGTGTGCCACTGATCGACCGTGATGGCAGCCTATTCTGCATGTAGTTTGCAGTTACCACTGCTTCTCCCCAGAAACGCTTGTCCAGATGTCCGTCAATGAGCATGCACCTGGCCATTTCAACAAGGTAACGATTCTTTCGTTCTGCTACACCATTTTGCTGTGGGGTGTATGGTGCCGTGAGCTGATCGATGATACCGTTTTGCTTCAGGAATGCATTGAATGCCTTGCCAGTAAACTCACCACCCCTGTCCGAGCGGAGAATTTTGAGCTTCCTTCCAAACTGCGTCTTAACTAGCTCAACATATTCCTTCAGTTTCTGGAGCGCTTCAGAATTCTTCCGTAGCAAATAAACGACCGTGTACTTACTGTAGTCGTCGATGAATGTGATGAAATATCGTCTTCCGCCCAGAGTCGCCGTCCTCATTGGTCCACAGATATCAATGTGAACCAAATCCATCACCGCCGATGACACACTTTCTGACGTCTTCGGAAACGATGTCCTGTGCATCTTACCTTCAATGCACACTTCACATGCATCAGTGCAGCTGCATCTCTTCACCCTCACGCCGTTGATCAAGGTCTGCAATTTCAACACCGCTTCGCAGTCTCTGTGTCCAAATCGTCTGTGCTACGCATGCACGCAGTCATCGTTCGTCGTCACCATGGATACGTTTTCGGTTGATTGACGAATTATGAACAAGTTACCAACGGACTCCGCCATAGCACATATCTTTTCACCTTTCATGATTCTCGCTCCAGTTGCTTCGAATGTGACGACGAATCCTTTCTGCACCAGCCGCTTCACGGATAGCAAACTTGACTTCATTTCAGGAACATACAAAGCGCTTTCTATTGGAACTTCACGTAGTCGACCAGAACCATCTAGCACATTTATTCGCCCAGCACCTCGGCCTTTCGAACGTACCTTCGTCCCGTTGGCGGCCCAAACGTCCTCAGTAGCTGCATCATCCAAATCCTCGAACAGGTTCCGGTAATTTGCAATGTGGCAGGTTGCACCGGAATCCAAAATCCATTGGTCTTCCGTTTGACTAATGCATCCAGTGAGAAACGCGTAGCTATCATCATCATCTTGCTGCGATACGTGGTTGGCTTTCTGTTGCTTGGATACTGCCTTTCGGTGCTTGGATACAGCTCCGTTTCCTTTCTCCACCTTCCATACTCTGAACTTTTCGCAATTTGCCTTCTGGTGACCTAACTTTTTGCAGAAGAAGCACCGGTCTTTTTCGGCCTTTGAACTTGCATAGAGAACAGCTTCAGGATTATCGCTATCATCGTTGCACTGCTTCTTTTTCTGCCATTCATCGATGAGCTTGCCCTTCACCATATCCAGGGTCAAATCATTCTCTGGTCGAGCTTCAAGGGCGGTTACCAACGTCTCGTACTCCTCCGGCAGACTGCTGAACAAAATCGCGACCAACCATTGGTCGTCAAGGATCTTTTCCGGCTGTAAATTGTTGAGCTTCTCGAACAATTCCGACAACTTCGATACGTGCGCTTCCATATGTCCATGTTTTTCCAGGCGTTGACTACAAATTTTCCGCATCACAGAGACCTTCGTCGTTAACGTTTTCTTGACATGGAATTTTTCTAGAGCTTTCCACGCCTCCGCCGCCGATTTGGCCTTCCTTATGTGGATTAATTGGTTATCCTCCACGGCCAATCCAATCGATGCCAGCGCTTGATCATCCTTGGTCTTCCACGCACTTGTAACCGCTTCTGACCTTGCGTCCGCTATGGTCATCCAATTTCCTTCCTTGGTCAGCAACAGCTTCATCCGCCAACTCCAGTTATCGTAATTGGATCCATTGAGCCTTGAAAACGACATCAGCCTGTCCGCCATCTCGTTACGAATTCAAATTCTATCATCACCAGTTCCGATTGCACTGCCTGGGCCCATAACCTATCGGCAGAAGTGGGAACAATCGGACTGGACTCGAAATACTATTCGAACTACAATTGAAAGGAACGTCTTTATTTGTCAGTAGTATAATTTGAAAGGAAGAAAATGAAGTTATGCTTTGAAATCAAGGCATACTGCGTTGTATATACTCAACAACTTCTACTGTATTTCAAATCAATATCGAGAAAAAATGCACGAGAATTTCACTACACAGCTTAACGTAGTCAACCCTGCGGTCGTGTCTTGTACACAACCCCACCATTTTTTTACCCATAGCTGGGTCAGCAAGAGCGTCACTACTCAATGCGAGACTAAACAAAATAAGGCAATCAAACAAACGAAGCGAGCGAGAGAAAATTGAAATTTAGACCTTAATTAAGAAGATAAAGGCCAATTAGCCAAAGGCCAATCATAAAATATCACAAAATCAAGAAATCAAGAACACTGATAACAAATGTTCTTCAACTGGAACAAACTCACCAAATCCAACGATGGTCGTTATCCAATGGTGCGGATCCATACATTATGAATTCAAATTGCACTTCATTCAGACATGGCAGAAAACGACCCGAAACTCGTCCAATATATTGAAAATGTATACATTCTGCATATGGCAGACGGGCCCGAATCATTCTCCAAGATATTCACCGAAAAACTGACATGCATGACCATCATTCCGCACACATCCTCCTTCAGCGAATTCAACCACACAATCTTTATCAAACCGCCCTTACAGTTCAGCTTTATAACTTCGCTTAACACATCCAAACCACCGATATGCTCAGAATTGGGTTTTCGCAACATTAGTCACATTTTCATTTATGGGCAGCCCAGCACTGATGCATACTCTGAAAATGATGCAAGGTACAACTCTGATTGTATGGAATTTCCGAAATAAATTCAGGCCTACTTGATTAGGTGAAACAAATAGAGTGTCATGGTATGACCTTCATTGAGCGTCATTTAAATCACGTCATCATTAATGAAATATCCCCAAGGACCAAGGCAGCTCCTAAAACAGACACAGTACATACATTCATACAGCCAGGGTCATGAATCGTTTATGTCTTCAAAATAACACACTTATACCCTGTGGCATACAGAAAGCAAAGCAGCGAGCGAAATAGTGAGCATTACGAAAAAAAATATAAATAAAAACAAATGCCAAGGTGCAATAAAAATCAGACGATCATTTCGAGGAAGACGGAGAGAGAGAGAGCGAGACAAAGCAAGCAAGTAAGTACCTACCTAAGTAAAGTAGTGAGTAGCCGCCATCCACCCCGAACAGGTAAGTATGAACCGAGCAAGCAGTTAAGTACCCCACCCTCCTGTTCTCGCTGTCTGTGTCTGTGCCTTTCCTTCGCTGAACTCTGAGCATTCGGGCGGCCGGGTAGACCCAGACCAGACACAAAATGCTCACCACCTAGTCTCCAGCTTTAAGTCAACCAAAGTGCGTCGTCGACGTCTCGTTCCACGTCTGCTGCAATCGCGGTTTCGATCTTTCGGACAAGTGCAAATTTGCTTCCACCACCACCAGCAGCAGCACGGGCAGTGGGTTTCAAAGTTTCAAGCAAGTTTTGTGTCCTGCTAAAAGTCAGTTTCCAATCTGTTCTGCCAAGTGGAAGAAGGATCGCATCTAGCGCTAGTTTCGAAGTCGTTGAAGTGTGAGTGCTTGTCAGGGAATTTTTTTGTTCCTGGTGCAAAAAAAAACAAAGTAGGGAAGAACTTTCCGTCCGAGTGGAAATTTCATTACCACGACGAGCTGCTTTTCTCCGCGTGTTATCAGCTGCTGCAAGAAGGTCGCATCCAAAAGTGCATCCATAGTAGAGTAACTGCGGATAAGAAGAAGAAGAAGTTGTTAAATTGAGTGCACACGATTTCGCAGGTTGGGTGAAGAAATACGCCCGCGCGGAATTTCTCAAGAGTGTTCAGCAACGTGGTGTGCTACTAGGAGTAGTGGCTGCTTGTCCGTCGCTTGAAAGGCGCGTCCATTATTAGATAATACCGGAGAAAATCTCGTTTTAAACCGGGACGAGCGTTCGTGAGTGTGAGGAAAGAAGCAGCGAGCCGAGTGAAAAAAAGAAGCAAACAACGTCTTTTGTGAAGGCAACCATCGTCACGTGCGTCGTTCGGATCGTTATTGCTCTCTGAGACTTAAGGCCTCCGGATTCGGAACGGGGCGAAGAATACAAAATAAGCAGTATGAAAATGTTTTCAAAAGTGAGTAATAACCGTTACATAATATTTAATGTAGGGGGATAAGTCATAAGCTTTAACCGCAATAGCAGCGGTAGTCGTGCTTAATTTCGTGGAAGAGCTGCACTAAAAGTCATGATTGGTGGATTATCTCGGAATCGATCTGCTGGATCATCGCGACAGGTGACTTGGCTACAACGTTTATACTTAGTTCCCGATAAATCTGACATTATACATACAGCATTCCTTCCATATATGTGGCTCACCGCTATTTCACGGCTGTTCATCAATCAATTGAGCTGATTTTCTGTAGATAACCAGTTTATGGTTGACACTAATCACATACAATCAGCGTAATTGGTTCAAGGACAGCCGAGAAACAGCGGTTGGTAGACGATACCACCCACCGCATATACGGAGGAGTCACTGTAGATGCAAGGAGATTACAACCTCCTACAGTTCTAGCAGATCTAAAGTGCTCATGTTGATTTTTGTTCATTTGATCCTAATAACTTTGTTATTTGTAGTGATAGAATGTTGGTGTCTTCTGACAAAATACATTTTTTAAATCTCCTTTCGATCTTTAAAATTTTAATAAGCGATGATGCTATTTTTATCGTTGAATATTTATCATTTTGACGTAGGATTACGTCTGTGATTTCTATATAGAGGTACACTTTGTGAAAATCAAAAATGGTACATGAAACGAAATAATGAAAGATTTTGAACGTTAACAACTCAGCTGCCCCTGGACCGATTTCAATAATTTTATCACCAATTGATCAGAAACATTTCTACGCATCAATAGCAATGTTTCCGACTGTTGATTTTCAACAAGAAACTGTTGAAAAAGTGGTAAATGTCAAGTTTTGTCCTAAAGCGTCGAAAAAACTAACAAATTTTGTTTCCCCAACACGGTCATCAGAGAGTCGTTAGTAGACGAAACAAGTCGAAGTGGCATTCGCCTCCTATCTTCGGGCGTGTGCGAATAGGGAGGATGTAATTGCGTAACATTTGGAACACTCAGCGCCATATTCAGAACCAGACGCCCTCAAGGACCACACAAAATGCTCTCCAGAGTTGTAATCTTGCAACCATAATGATTTTGATCGATTCTCTTCATCGACTTTCTGTTTCGTTAATAACTCGACACATTCATTGATACGTTTGTTTTTCTGGATGATAGCAGAGCATAGCAGAAAAAGTAAGAAATAGGCTAGTGACACCATGGCCCCTCTGTTTCTAACCTCCTTAATTCAGTCGTCGTCATAGCAATGAAAACTAGCATTACACAGCTTTTGGCTATTGGGTTACACTTGCTGGTTGCAATTCTGCTGTTCGACATTTTCGAAGGACTACCAAAAAACATGAAATTACACTTTATTCTAGGGATGCCTAAAAGTCCCATTATCCGATTAACGATTAATGGTTAAGATTTTTCCAGCTATTAGATTAAATATTTAAAATAACTTAAGCGCGTAACCGACATCCTTTCTTATTCCTACTGGTTTGATTTAGTGCAGTAGAGATTTTTTTTACTTTAAATTTATTTTTATTCAGTTGTTTTGTTTTACCATAGTTTTACATTGTAAGTGATCAACATTAGTTATTCATACTGCAAGCCATTAGCTAAATTTTGCTAATTGGTATTTATCGTTTCACAGTGTGAACATTTGTTCTATTTTTTTTTTTTTTTTTTTTTTTTTTTTTTTTTTAATAAAACAGCAAAAAAGGTTATCTTCCATTTAATTCCACTTAATTAATTTTGGTATCCATGACAGATACGTATTTCGACTACAATGTGCAGTCTTCATCAGTGTCATTCCCACTAAAGAACTTATCAAAATCTAACCCCCTTAAGTACTCATCCCCTAGGTAAAAAAGTCAAGATCATAGGTATAAAAATGAAACTACAATGTGTTGAATCGGAACCTACCTAACTAATAAAAACCAAAGATTTAAGTAAGCTAAAGGAGAAAAATCTATACAACTCTCTAATAAGGAAAATCCCCAAAGGCTTGGTAGCCATCATAATGAAGTAATGAAATTTGGGTTGTTAGTGGAATGCTAAATAAAACAGCAAAAAAGGTTATCTTCCATTTAATTCCACTTAATTAATTTTGGTATCCATGACAGATACGTATTTCGACTACAATGTGCAGTCTTCATCAGTGTCATTCCCACTAAAGAACTTATCAAAATCTAACCCCCTTAAGTACTCATCCCCAGATTTTGATAAGTTCTTTAGTGGGAATGACACTGATGAAGACTGCACATTGTAGTCGAAATACGTATCTGTCATGGATACCAAAATTAATTAAGTGGAATTAAATGGAAGATAACCTTTTTTGCTGTTTTATTTAGCATTCCACTAACAACCCAAATTTCATTACTTCATTTTTTTTTTTTTTTTTTTTTATGGTTACTTTAACACTCTTGGGTCATTCGTGACTTGTCCGGGGGTGAGATTTGAACTCGTGACTTTGGCGTCAGAGGTATGGATGTTAACCACTACGCTGGGGTCGCCCCCACATTTGTTCTATTTTAAATGTTTAAATTTGAAATTTCCTATCCAACTACATTAAATCCTAACTGAACCTACTATTAACAAAAGCATGGGTAAAGATTTCTAATTTTTTCGTACTCTAGTCCTAGTTTGGTGCCAACTGGCTAGTGCAGTCATTCTATCACGTCACGTCGGCTATCCGTGTGCGCGGAGGCAGATTCAGAATCATCTTCAGGGACTTGTTCTACCTGTAGACAGCCAGCTTGTTGACGGTGGATGCATTCGAGCGACGGTTGATGATCGAATACAGACGTTTCAGCATGATGGTGCCTTTTTTTTTGACTTGGTCTTCCCCGAACGACCGGAAGAGGAGCTGTCAAGAATCTGGCCAAGATAGCGTACCTCGGATGACCACTCAGTTTCAGCGTTCAGAACCTTTATCTTTAATGACGGTTTGAGCCGGTCGGTTTTGCGATGCGGAAACACAATGGTTTGCGTTTTGGCCGCGTTTACACATCCAATTCCTTTTTGGAGCTTCGAAACGAGAGTGCGCATTACTCGTCCCTTGAAGCTGATTGCCGAATCGTCAGCAAACAGCGGCATTGTCGGTATGTCCGATGTATACAGATTGCACAATATGGGTCCCAGGATGCTTCCTTGAGGGACTCCGGTGGGTACATCAAACTGTTCCGAGAGAGCACTGCCTACGCATACTTGAGACGTCCTGCCGTCGAGGTAGTCCTAGATGATCTTCACCAGGTAGCTGGGGAAACGAAATTGCAGAAGCTTGTGCACCAAGCCGTCATGCCTTTTCGATGTCCAGTATCACCATGACCGTTGTCTTCAAGACCGACTTCGCCTGATTGATGAGGTTTGAGACCAGCTTGAGTTGGTCCACCGTCGAGTGACCTCGTCGGAATCCAAATTGCTCGTCCAGCAGGATATCGTTTGTCTCGGTGAACTCGAGGAGTCTGGCGTAAATGAGTTTTTCAAACAACTTGCTAAGCGAGGAAAGCAAACTGATCGGACGGTAGCTTGACGGGTTGGTAGGATCCTTTCCCGGTACCACCATGGACCGTTTCCGGGAAGCTGGGAAGTGTCCGAGCTCCAGGCAGTGATTGAAGACGTTCACCAGAAGAACCCCGGTGCTTTCATGTTCTTCGTCGACTTGATGGTGTTCACCAGCTCATCAAGTGTGATTTTCCGGTCCGCCGGAAGCTCGCTAGGCTCAGTAGCTAGCTGGTAGACCCTCCATCGGGCTGACAATATCTCGACCCAGATTATGCGAAGCCATAAAATGTTGAGAAATGGAGTTCGCTTTTTCGACGGCCTGAACCTCATTATCAACTCTAAGATTTGTGATTAAGCACTGTTGTTAAACGCCAGAAGGGCTTAGAGTAATTTGGTAAACTACTAAGGTCTTTTGCAAACTGCCTGTTCCTAAGTTTTTCCACTCTAATCGCAATAATTTTGTTTAATTTGTTATACATAACTTTCCTACTAACGTTTTGCGTTCTTTGCAACTGCCTCCTAAGAAATATTATACGCTTGGTCTCATCATCAAGGTTGGTAAACTTACATGTCAACGGGGTTGTCAGGATGAACCGTTGTCCCGCTTTGCCTATGTCATCGGAGAGTGCTTGCAGCACGCCGTCGATTTCTTCCGTCTTCGTTAACGCAGGATTTTCGATCACTCGATCCTCCATAAACCGCTGGAGTTAAGGCCAATTCGCTCGATAATAGTTTCGCCTACGATGCTGCTGACGTTGGTTGATGGTTTGATATTGTTGTTGGCCGCATTTAGAGCAACGCGATTTCATATGGCAGTTGCGCGTGCCATGTCCGAAATTCAAGCAGCTGGTACACCGACTTGTACCGCTCCCACTCGACGACGACACTGAGCAGCGTTCGGATGCTTTGAAGCTACATCATGTTTGTGGATCCGTCAACCAAATGCATCAGGTACAGCTGGTCGCGATACTTGATCGCCTCGTTGTGGCGTTTGATCATGAAAACCTTCCAGCTCGTGCATCCCGCATAGAATGACCTTGAAGGGCTTCGTCGACGGCACGTCGTGGGTGAAATATTCCACATTCGCGCAAATCTCCCAGATTGGCATCCTGTATTCTATTACGGGAAGGATGATTTGTTTGTAGACAGCAAGCTTATTTTTCAGGGATAGAGTAGACCTCCTGTTGATGAGTGGATACAGTGATCTTATCAAGATGTTGCACTTCGTTTTGGTTTTGTCAACGTGCTCCCTGAAAGTCAGTTTGCTGTCTAGTGTTAGCCCGAGGTACACGACCTCTTTGGACCATTCCACCACTGTGCCGTTCAGGCAGATTTTGTTATTCTCCGACGGAACAAGTTTGGGAGATTTAGAGTGTGGAAAGATAATGACCTGGGTCTTTGACGCGTTGATACGGATCTTCCAGCTGTTGAAATATTCAGACAGGACGTCCAGGCTTCTCTGAAGTTTGGCAGTCAGAGCTCCGATGACCCTACCCCTGTTGACGATGGATGTGTCATCTGCGAAGAGAGACAACGATCCATCATCAGGGAGAGCCGGCATATTGGAGGTGAACAGGTTAAATTGAATGGGGCCAAGGATGCTTCCTTGTAGGACCCCAGCACCGATGTTGAAAGCATCCGATGTGATGCTATTCAGACAGAACGTCCTGTTCAATATATAGTTATTTATTATCTTCACTTGGAAGATTGGAAGACCGTACTGCTGCAATTTGAACACCAGGCTAGAATGTTTGTTACTCGAGTCAGTTGGTGGACGGTCGAACGACCTTTCCGAAAATCAAACTGTTCCTCGAGTAACAAGTTGTTTTCTTCGGCAGATGTTAGGAGCCGGTGGTACAGTGCTCTTTCGAACAGTTTTGATAACCCTGAGAGAAGGCTGATTGGTCGATAACTTGAAGGAGAGGACGGATCCTTCCCAGGTTTCCGGATGGGTATGACTTAAGCTGACTTCCAGCACGAGGAGAAGTAGGCAAGTCTGAGGCACTGATTGAAAATCAGTGCCAGATGGTTGTAGAATCTGGAACTCAAGTGTTTGAGTTCCAGATTCAGGATATTGTCGAAACCTGGGGCCTTCATGTTTTTAGATGATTTGATATAGGGCAACAGTTCGCAGCAAAAATCTCGGATTCCTCGCGAAAAATGTTGAGAATCTGATGGAGGTTGGTTGTGTTTTCAGCAATCTCAGCTTCGTGAGGGCTGACGATGTTTTGTCCGAGATTATGGTAGCTGACGAAGTGTGACCTTTCGCGGCAGCCTTCTCTTCAGGAGTTATCAGATGAACCACTGGGTTGCCGGGACAGTCCAGTGGTGTCAGTGGTGGAATGGGTCTTGGCTTATTTTTAAGGATTTTCGTTGGTTTCCAGAAGGGCTTTGCACAACCTGGGAGAAAGCGGATCTTGATAGCAAAATCCTGATTTCTAAGGTCCACCATCCTGGCTAGGGTGGTTTTTGCTAGGCGATTTCAGTGGGTTTTAAGGACAGGCAGACCAGAGCATTGGTACTGCCTTTGAATGGTGTTACGGAGTCTTATAAGGTCTTTGGTAGATCCTGTCTGGATACAAGCACGTGTTGTTCCCTGGTCCGGTATATCGCCTTCTCGATGGAATGCTGACACCGGTCAACGTCTTTCGGCGTCTCCGGAAGGACACCGTAGTCGACAGTGGAGTCGACACAGTGTTGGAACTGATCCCAGCTGACACGATGGTAGTTGCGTCAGGAAGCTTGGAGTCGGTTGAAGGATGAGCCCACATCGGCCACCACCGGATAGTGGTCCGAACTCAGTTCCTGGTGGGTCACAGGTTGTGAGATGTTGTCTCCCATGTTACTGACGAAGATGTCGATGGTGGAGTGAACGCCAGACCGGCTCAAGCAGGTGGGAGAGACCGGCCCTATTATAGTGTAGTGAGCCTCTTGCAGGTCGTCGTTCAGGATTGTGCCGTTTTGATTGCGTCGACTGTTGCCCCAAGCCTGGTGTTTGGCGTTCAGGTCGCCAGCGATGATGTACTTCTCACGCCGTCGAGTTAGTCTGATGATGTCTCTCCGCAGATCTGCTGCCGACCCGTCCCTGTTGGTGACTTGTTTGAGGCAGTAGGCCGCAATGATGGTAATAGGGCCGACAGGAGTGGAGACTTCCACACCCACCGCTTCGAGCATCTTCAGCTGGAAACTCGGTAGCAGTTGACAGCCACTCCTCCTCCGCAGGAGTTGGTCCGGTCTAGCCTTACGAGCCGAAAATCGAGGAGGTGAACATTTATCTCCGGCTTCAGGTGTGTTTCGGTGACGACGGCGATGTCAATGCTATGTTCATTGAGAAAATCAACGAACTCAATTATTTTGCTCTTGAGCGAGCAAGCGTTGACTATTTTGATGGTAGTGTCTTGGTGGTGCGCAAGATTATGATCACCTAAGTCACGAGGATCACTAGTTCGTCGCTTGTGAGTGGAGAATTTTATTCTGACTCACTTGACATAACACGGTCGTAAGATAATCCCGAGGCAGTTGAACCATGGCTCGGCTGGGCCGCAGCGGCAGTGAAGCGATGCTGAACTGAACGGTTACTGGGACCCGCTTGATCTGATGTTGGATTCGTAACGGTGGGGCGCGCTGGTTTAGTGGAAGCGATGCTAGGTTCGGGACCATACGATGAGCCGGAAGTACAGGAAACGTATCCTTGTTGACAATAGGAGCACGATTATTGCGGTTGGTTACTCGTGGAAGCCTGTTGTCGGATCTGGAAGAAGGCCGCTCGCTTGGGACATCTCCTATCGCTGTGGTGGTTGGAATCACAGTTCACGCACTTGGGTTCAGCTTCTTCTTCCTTCTCGCAAGGCAGTAGTATTGTGAACTCCACCACATTTGCCACAACGAGCCTTCATGTGATAATTCTTCGTACCGTGCCCAAATGCCAGACAATTAGTGCACTGTGTCACGTCACGGTGCCGAGGGCGATACTGCTTCCACTGAATCACGATGTTCAACAGCGCGCAAATCTGCCGCAGAGCAACCAAACTGGTGGAGTCCTTTTCGAAGTGCACCAGGTACAACTGGTCCAGAAATGCACTGGTTACATCACGTCTCGCAATGGGAAAAATGTTGATTGGTTGCAGATGAAGGTGCTCCAATTCCGCTCTAATCTCCGGAGGGAGATCTGGAAGACCACGGATCACCATTTTCAGTGGTTTGCGTCCAGGGACGTCGTGAGTGTAGAACTCCAACCGGTTCAGCTGAAAAAAAAAGTGCCACAGCGTTGTAGTCCGCCAGCGGTGAGAACAAGATGTTGATCCCCGTGCAGCACAGCTTGAACAGCGGATGGATTTGATTTTTAGCCAGCTTATTCCTGAGCAACGCGAGCGCCTTCGTCGAGGTGAACAGTGGGAGCACTTTTTCTCGTTTCTTAACTGGATCTATATCTGCGTCTTCGGGGAGTGCCGAGAATGGATTACTCTGAAGCAACCTTTCCGTGTGGTTGCTGGCACCAGCTTTCTTGCGAGGCCTTTTCGGGGCATCTTGAACGGATGCGGATGCATCCAAACTTTGGCGACCCACCACCTTTTGTTTTTTCAACGGTGAGTGGAGGTATTGTTCAATTGTTGCTCCACTACCGCCAATTAAGTGAGTGCCACAAGAGAGACTAGCCAAAACTAAAACTCGGGACGGGTACCTCGATCAAACGACCGACTTAAAACACCGAACAACTCGAGAGAGAGAGAGCGAAAAGAAAATCGGACATAATCATCTAATATGCCCTTAATTAATCATTTCATCCGGCCATTTTCCACAGAGATGGCACTGTTCCACTGCTAGGAAGTGATAAAAATCTCCATAAAGAAATTGAGAGAAGTGGGAATAATTTGATTTCGGTACATATTCAGGTCAAACAAAGTGAACGACAACCTAAAGAAATTAATCATGGAACTTGTCGTTCACTAATTTCCTGTGAATTATTATTAAACAACCTAAAATTTAAAAAAAAAAAATATTTTAACCCATACAGTTTTACCTGCTCTACTACCAGTCCCCAGAGAGCCAATAAATTCAAATTTGAGAGAGGAAATTCTCTATCACGAGCTCAATCTCTCAACATGCCATGTATTTTGATGACACTCGATTTGTGATTTCCCTTTCACAGATTACAAAATGGAGTACCTGTCACCACAAAACATGTCTGATACCTCTATATATGCATTTAGTATAACATCAAATATATTATATTAACAATATGATCCACTCATTCGCTTAGCTGGCGAACCAAATTTTTAGCGATGAAAGCACCTCTGTGGCCAAAAAGGCTACCAATGTATTTGTTTATCGTCAATGAAAATTTGTTTAATATTTCAAATGGATGTAATTCAGCATATTATTTTATTTGATGACAACAGTGACATGTCAGACAAATTTTAAAGTAATATACACAAGGTAATTAATGAAAATAATGTGACTCTTACATTTGTAATAAGTGCTATATTCGCACCCAGTGCTGTAAATTTTCATATCATTCGATTGAAGATAAACCACTACAGCCATTCAATCAATTCTGTGTAAACGAATTCTCACATGACCATAATTTGAAGAGCCCCTTTCTCATTCGAAGCTCATTGTCACTGTCAATTGAGTCACTCAGTATCATTTGATATACGACAGTGGAGTATGGAAGAAATCCAGGAAAATGGTCCCGAACAGACAAGTCGACCCGATGTCGGATCAATGTAAGGCTAATTTAAGGTCGATGTCGACCCAATGTCGTGTTAATGTCGGGTCAATTTTGGGTTTATGTCGGGTCAATGTCGGGTCAACATCGGGTTGGGGTTTGATAGAAGTCAGGTTGGTGTCGGGTTGGCTTAGCTTTTTCGCCGGAATGTCGACCAGAGCTCCGTTTGTGTGTAGGTTACACTCAATCGAATGATATATACCGTTTCTCAAATGAGAATGATCCATGCCTTCGTCAAATGACTAAGCAACTGATATCACCCATTCGGAGGAGATCCCCTTTGATAGCGAATAGCTACTTTTCTCATTTTCATCAAAAATGTTCAAATGATTTTGAGAATTTACAGCACTGTTCGCACCCCTCGATTGTAATTGAATGATTGTTGCTGACCTTTTTCAACGCTAGATGGTGCGTGAAGCAATATTTTGCGGGTCGCCATTGCAATATTTGGAAAAGGCATGAATGGATCATATTGTTAATATGATATATTTGATAACATTTGAAGTCCCTCCTTTAATCCGAATATAAATCTAAATGCATATATAGAGGTACCAGAAATGTTTTGCACTACACTGTCCTCGGTGAACAATTAACGGAAAACAGATTGTCTGTAGTTTCCAATAGATGTCACCGCAAACAACAGCACATCTGATGGAACATGAATGCAGAAGCTTGACAAAATGATTATTTCCTTTGTAAACAATGACTTCTCTCGGTGATTTCTCGGAAACGGAAAGTTTGACACAAGTCACAAATTACATCAAGAAGCCTAACAGATGTCAATTTGGTTATAACTAGTTTTCAATCCGACAAGTAGGCTTACTCATATCGGGCTTTTCCGCTGCCGCTGCCGTTCCGCTTCCGCTGTCATTGCGCTTGGGCCTTAACATAGCAACCTGTTTCTGTTTATTCCCCAACTGTCAAACAAAAAGTCGTTCAACGGTGATAAATGTTTCTAAGTTCTAGATAGAGCTGGAATTAGGGCGTAACAGCCTTTGTAAACAATGACTTCTCTCGATAATTTCTAGGAATTCAAGGCACGCCTACACAAATCAACATATCTATCGAGTAGGAGAAGTCTTCCTCTACTCAATGATGATATCGATTTGCCAGGTCAATTGAAGTAATTGTTTTCAAAAGCTGTTACGCCCTAATTCGAGCTCTATGTAGAATTTTTGCTTTCGTCCATACAGCAGCTGACCAAAGCTCCTCCCATTTAGTAGCGTCGTTAGCATGTAGTGTTTCGTTCGATGTCCAGTGCCGTATTATGTATTGAATCGCATCACAGGCTTTCACTGCATCTCTCAGGTGAATCACATTTCATCTTCACCTATTCCTACACAAAACACAAGCTCCTGCTGCACTTAGAAAATAACAAATGTTATATAAGGCCACGTAGTCCTACGTCACAATTGCGTACAACGCCATAGTGCTGTCCCTTGTAGTTTATTTTTCTGAAAAACATGAAAACCAGCAACCGAATCAATACAAGGATTATTTTTCTAGTATAGACTTCTCTGAATGCCCAGCCCAAGTATTAGTGTAGAACTATGAAGTTGCTGCCTCAAAGTTTTGCCCTAATTATTAAGCATTCAGACAAAAGTCAGAGAATACTATTACAAAGCAGCAATCGTAACTTTAACGCCTCTCTAAGATTCAAACTGGTTAAATTGACAACCAAACATGTACTTCAGCAAATTGCTCATATTTTGAATCTGCAAATGCCATGGTCAACGTCGACTGATAACAGGCTGCACTAGATTCGGATGAAAACGACTTACAAAGAATCCTGATCAATGTGGGCGTCTTAGTGGAATAGCCAACTCGGGGGCAACATGACAGCTCCTGTGTATTGCCAGTGTCCCCCGATTTTTTGGAACAAATGAGAATTGATCAAGGATGCTTTCGGTGCTTTCGATGCTATTGGTATTATCGTCGATGATGAACAAAGAAGAATGGTTTTGCAGCGAGTAAGAGCGTACTAATTATACGCAGCTAGTACTGCAAAATGTATAATTTGAGGTACAAGCTTAAAAGAGTACAACCAACCAGTGGAAGCTAACGATTTTAAATTGGCTCACTACTTGACTAGCCTATTGGTCCCAAGCAAATCGATTAACGTACCCCATTCTAGTCGAAATTCTAGCACTACACTATGTTTGTTTTGATTCGCTATGAAAGTTTGACAGATAAAATGAGGGGTTCGTGGATTTTCCTATGTTTCGAGGGGTGCATCGATTAGCTTGGAACCGAAGATAGTACCAGAAATAGAAGACAGAAAAGTATTCTCATTGCCATTTGATTATGTAAGAAAATGAACCGCCATCAATCTGTTTTAATTCGTTTGGATTTATTTCATTTCACCACGAAAATCATAAATTCGCTTTTTTCATATAGCATTCTTGCCTGTTGTTTGTCATCCACACATGGTGAAACAAAAAGTTGGTTTCCCATAGAGAAATACGATTGCAGTGGCGAAGGACAGTCCCTTTGTTTACGTTGTGTGGCGACATCTACTATTTGCAAGTGGGTACGCTAAATTATCTGTCACCTTGCCGGGGACTTGGGAATACCTGTATAAAGAGAAGGATTAGTAATTTCCTTTGTAAGGCTTACAAAGGATTGGCACGAAGAAGTAGGAAGGTTATGGGATCGATAATAGGAAGCAGCAGAATTAGGAATATTTATCACAGTTGAACGACTTTGTTTGACAGTTGGGGAATAAACACAAACAGGTTGCTGTGTTAAGGCCCAAGCGCAATGACAGCGGCAGCGAAAAAGCCCGATCTGAGTAAGCCTACTTGTCGGATTGAAAACTAGTTAGAACCAAATTGACATCTGTTAGGCTTCTTGATGTAATCTGTGACAGCTGTCAAACTTTCCGTTTCCGTTCCGCTTCCGTCCACATTGCGTTTGGGCCTTTACCGTGCATATCATGCTGAGCAACTCGAGTTACCCAGAGTTGCTCAAAATTAACTCAAATATTACTCATGATCAAAAAATGTTTTGCCCCCTGGAATGGGACTGTTATGTCGAAAAGGGTAATGGAATGAATTAGTTTAATATTGATGCAAAATTTCTTTTATTTATTTTAGTTG
The DNA here is from genome assembly GCF_037179485.1 of Ochlerotatus camptorhynchus. Lineage (NCBI taxonomy): Eukaryota > Metazoa > Arthropoda > Insecta > Diptera > Culicidae > Ochlerotatus > Ochlerotatus camptorhynchus. The sequence continues at coordinate 302,242 of NW_027040831.1, forward strand.
AAAGATGGTTTTCAAATGGTTTTCAATGCGATCGTTAGGCAATCTTTTTGCTGTATATCAATCTTGAAGTACTGCATAAATGTGCCTTTCAGAACTTTCGCCAAGAAGGACCAACTAGGTAGATTTGGAGAAATGAGGTTCTGAAGGAAGCAATAATGGCAAAGTTACTTTGCGCAGGACTGTAGCATATGTACTGTTTTCTAAAAGTGGAATTTTCTTTAAACAAAGTAAACATTTTAAAAATATATATTAAAATATTCCGCCGAACAGCTTCCACCCCCAACAGTATTTTCAAGGTTGCTATATCATCATTAAGAAATATATCACCAGTCTTTTTAAGCGTAGGTGAAACTGTGTCATCGACACTAAATACAATAATGACCCGATATTTTCCGCCCCTCTTTGAAAATATAATTTAATGTTCTACGAAATGCAAACGCTTTTTCAATTGTCCTTCAACATCCATCTTGGAGTTGAATGTGAATGATTCGGGATTACGGTTTGGTGAAAATATTGGTAAAAGTTAGATGCGCGAAAGGGTTGATAAAATCGGGTGATTACTGTATCACTGTTCATTGCTTTAAGCATACATCTGAATCTAATCTTAAGTCCTTTGTAGATTTCCTAGACGTCATCTTGCCAACTTGCCGTTGGCATAAATTGTTTCACGATAAGATCGAAAGTTATCTGGCATCGAATTTATCCTTGAAATGATCTATTTGGATTTCAAACTGTGTCCCTGATGTTTTTGATGGTATCCAGTGAATTTTCACATTGAGTCTTTTAAGCTTGCCGTATAGCTTCTCTGATTAATTGGTTGTTAAAGGTCCCTCGATGCTTAGGAACACCTTCTGTGATTATTCTGACTTGCCTCCGTTGCCTTAACTTGCCCCTCGTGGAACTGTGAATTGATAATTTCGCAAACAAATGATATATCTTACATTTCATCACAAACGCTGGCTGGCAAACATACACGTTCTACTGTGCTTCTACTGAGCAATAAACGAACATTCATACCGGCCACAGAGAGTGCTGCTGCAACACGTTCCAAGTATCCATGTACCGATTAAAGTGCTGCTCACCTTAGCTCTTTTTCGTCGTTCTCCAGCTTCCAACGTGCGGCTCCGAGCGGTAAAAACAAAATCAACTCTCCGAATGGTGTCCCAACGCAATTGACGGGGGTTAAATTTCATCACATACATACTTTGCCGCTACAGTTACCAGTAATGCGCTTTTCTCGAACGAGAAAAAAAAACATCTATTTCGTTACCTTTTTCTGCACTTCTCCATCACTTAAGACCCATCCCAACTGTGCACTAAAAGTTTCATGTTTCTATTTTTCTTCTTCTTTTTTTTTTCGCAGTTTACCGCACTGTCAAACCGTGGAACCGTCGCCACGTTCACTGTGATAGCGCTACTGGTGTGTGTACTTGCGATCGCACACGTAGATGCCCAGACACCGGCCGTCAGTAGTAGCAGCAGCAGCAGCAGCAGCACCGGCACCAGCACCGGCACCGTCAACAAGTCACAGGTTTCCGACGAAGCACTGGACAAGGCACTGAGTGACAAGCGATACCTTATGCGGCAGCTCAAGTGCGCCCTCGGTGAGGTGCCGTGCGATCCCGTCGGAAAGCGGTTGAAGAGTGAGTTTCGATTGCATTGATTTTGTTTGGCTGTGATTCATCCATTCGGGGTAGGGAAACTGTTAAACAAATGAAAATTACATTTGGAACAATTAACATTTTATTCAACATGCTCAGCAGCATCAAGTCAGCTGCGTCTAATTAACGAAATTAAATTAGGAATCCCCAATGTCACAGTGATAGTCGACACACGCACGAGGTCACGATCGCATACACTTAATTATGTGCAAAAAGGAAAAAGTTATTTCAATTCAATTTACGGGTGTACCTCGATTTTACGTACTTCGATTTCATGCCCATTATATCTCGATTTTGTTATTATTTTTTTTCCTTAATGAAATTTCTCAAAATATTGACTGTATTACCTTTGTTACTACCGTAACATAGGTATTAAAATCGTATTTTACACGTCTTGCCGTCTGTGACCGATAACCATCCACACAAGCTATCTCACCTGTATAAAACATTCCCAATCAATAGAACTCTGCTCGATCTGGCTCGACAGTTTGATTACGACATCGTAGAATCAAATTGAATATGAAAAATAGACCCGGCAAGATTAAATTTGCTGATGTCTGTATGAGCGTCTGTGGACGAGTTTCATCTAGGCAAGCTTTTTGTTCGATATGGCTTATCTGATCAATATGGTTGATATATCGTTTGAAAGGCTCCATTGCGTCATTATTCGCCATTGAAATTGTTCTTGACATGACTCCCGGTTCCGGAGATATACAGGGCAGAATGATTTCAGATAATGATTTTTCAAAAATCAACGGTACACTCCATCCGCATGAAATTTTTAACAGTGGAAAGATTTCAACAATATCTACCTGTACCTGTACCGTTTTTTTTAAAGGGGAAGGCATTATGTTAAGTTTGGGCAATATGATTTGAAGAAGAAATCGTGCGCCTTTGTACCTTTGTACTGTGTCGACACCAAGAGTTTTCTATCTTTCTAATGTTTTCTATCTTTCTAATGTTTTCCAATAAGACCAGTTGGATGTTGTCCCTTTGAATTTGCTGCACGGCCAATGAACTCAACCCAAATTTAAGTTCAGTTTATTCTTGAATGCAAAAAGTACAAGAACTCCACGTGTTTTTATGTGGAAAACCCAAGGGGTTGGTCACTCACCACAGTGTGCCAAAACACAGTAGGGCACACCATGGCTCACTCATTTGGCACCCATGGTACATATTTTTTGTGATCTCTAAAGTAACTGGCATCACTGCATTATTTTTGCGCATGCACAGTGAGGATGTGTCAACATTTGATTGTTGACACCAGGGGTTGAAACAGTTGACGTTTTTTACTACACTCGCTTCGTTGTCGTGCGCGACAGTCTGTTTGTATTCGAACACTCATGCTCTACCGTCGCGTCGTCTCTCTCACACAACACGAGCGGTAGAATAACATTCGAGCTAAAAGAAAATTATCAAAATAGCTATCATATGACATGTGTGATTTTGTAGTAATTCCTAAATTTGGTGTAAATCAAACCATTTCTGATCAGAAATATTATTACTAGGACATCATTGTTTGCTATTTTCAGAATTCACACAAGCACACCATCAGCAGCTCTTATTATGATAACAACTAAAATACATACATTCGTGACGGTCTTCGGCGACAGTGTCGTATACAGCCTGTCATATGACATTTTAGTTTGGTACTGTACTATGGAAGCTTGTTTTGCAAGTGTCGGAGGCAAAGGCAGTCAATTATCACAGAAAATGTGTCGACTACCGTGACCGCTTACAAGACTGGTTGACACAAACAATTTTCGGTATCCGCAACAAGTAATTTCGCAAGGGCCTCCAACTCACCCTTACTGATATGATCCGCAACCGGAGCAACGGAAGATGCCGACATCACGACGATAACCGAGTGGATTTAATATGAATCTTTGAAATCCAACACATGAGTGCAGAAACTGCCACGGAATTGATGTTTCACGGATTTTGAAGCAAAACACTAACATTGCCTGTTGTAGAGCTCCAGACATTGATACGCGACGTGGACAGTCCCGTCTGGCTGGAGTAGATCTTTGCATCTCTTTGCAGCACGGATTGATTTCGTAACGATTTTGGGAAAATTGAACTGTGACGAATTGATTTCCTGCGTCATCCGTTCCGCCTCCAGTGTTTTCTGGATGGTGATCCGAGTTTTGGGATTCTTGTCAACGGATTTCCTCAAGTCCACGAATGGGTTCTCGAAAAACAACAACACGTACAGTGTCACACAGAGAGTCCACATTTCCAGTTCAGGACAGGAGTAGCGGTTGCCTGCCAACACTTCCGGACTGCAGTACTCGGTCGTGCAATAGAAGGTAGAAAAAAGTTGCCCTTCCTGTACGAACGTCGCCGAACCGAAGTCAATCAGTTTGATATGGAAATGGTGATCGATGATAACGTCTTCATCATTGATGTCCCGGTGCAGAATATTCAATAAGTGCATTCCCTATGTTCCTCACCAGCGTGTAATGTTTGCTGTACTCTTCGTGGATCAAATCTTCATCGCACAGTGACATACGGGAGACGGAACTGGGCCCATCAGAGTTCCAACAGTAGCGGTGATAGTATACATCCTTGTCTCACACCAGCGACTACCCGGATAGGGTCGGACAAGGCTCCGTTATGCAGAACTCTGCACGTGAAAGCCTCATACTGCGCTTCGATGAGGTTGACGATTTTATCCGGGACTCCCTTGCGTCTCAGGGCGCCCCACAGATTCTCGTGATTGAGACGGTCGAAAGCTTTTTCGTAGTCAATGAATACCAAATAAAGAAACTCTTTGAATTAATTGACCTGCTCCAGGATGATGAGGAGCATGACAATATGGTCCACACAAGATCTTCCGGCACGGAATCCTGCCTGCTGCCGTCGGAGAGTCGCGTCGATCTTCTCCTGTATCCGATTCAGGATAACTTTGCACAGAACTTTGAGAACAATACACAGTAACATGATGCCTCGCCAATTTTTGCACACAGTCAGATACCCCTTCTTTGGGACCTTCACTAAGATGCCCTGCATCCAGTCGGGCGGAAAAGTCGTGGTGTCCCAGATATTACAGAATAGTTGATGCAACATTTGTGCGGATAGCATGGGGTCAGCTTTGAGCATCTCTGCTGATATGCGATCGACCCCTGGAGTCTTGTTGGATTTCATGCTTCGGATAGCTGCTTCAATCTCCTGCAGTGATGGGGCCTCGGAATTGACGCAAGTGATGCGCCGCACCCTAGGCGGATCATGTCGGGATGTTGATGGCTGGTTGGCCGTCGAAACTTGAAGAAGTTGTTCGAAGTGCTCAAACTGGTCAGCGTCAGCTGGTCAGTGGCTTCGGTAAGCAATTGTCCAGTCGTGCCCTTCACTGGCATCCTCGGGTTCATCCTTGCTCCACTCAGGCGTCGTGAGATATCGTAGAGGAGGCGTATATCTCCAGTGTTTGCGGCTTTCTCCCCTTCGTCACCCACGCTCGCTTGTCCCGTCTTCAAGAGCGCTTGACTTCCTTCTCTAGAGCCGAGTACCGTTGACGGGGTTCGTTCTTGGCTCCTCTGGTTCTCGCCCGCTCTATCACGGCTTTTGCTTCTCTACGATCCTCAATCTTCCGCCAGGTTTCATCTGTGATCCACTCTTTCCTCTGGGTGCGCAGCTCATCCAAGTTGTTCTCGCTTGTTTCTTTAAAGGCATTCTTGATGGCCGTCCATTGTTATTATACGCTGCCACCTTCTGGAACGTCCGCAGCTCGAGTCTCAAGTTCTTCAACAAAAGACCTTTTTTACCGCTGGATCTTCAAGTCGGCGTGTGTTGAACCGCCGCCCGAGTCTCTCCTCCCGTCGCTGGATCCGCGCCTTGCGTAGGCGGATTTCACCGATTAGAAGGTGATGGTCAGATGCGATGTCGGCACTGCATTTATTCCGGACATCAAGAAGGCTCCGTCTCCATTTTCGGCTGATGCAGATGTGGTCGATCTGATTCTCGGTATGTCCATCACGGGAAACCCACGTGACTTTGTGCACTGGGCGATGGGGGAAGAGCGAGCCCCCGATCACCATGTCGTTATTGCCACAAAATTCTGGAAACAGCTCACCGTTCTCGCTCATTTCGCCGAGACCATGGCGTCCCATGACTCATAGTCCGTGTTGTCGGAGCCGATCTTTGCATTGAAGTCGCCAGTGTAGATCTTGATGTCACCCTTTGGAACCTTATCCACGACGGCATTCAGTTGACTGTAAAAATTCTCCTTGCCCTGTAGCTCGGCCGCATCGGTTGGCGCATAACATTGGATTATGGTAAGGTTACGAACCCGTGTTCTAAATCTGGCAACGATTATCCTCTCATCATAATATCCATCTAACAGTTATCCATATCGCTTTGATTTTAAACATTTTAAACATAACTGTGTTTGTAGGAAATATTCTCAGCAACAACTTTGTTAAAAACTACTTATCAATAGGATGTAAGCATCAAAAGTTATTAATGATTCAAGCCACTGATGTCTTATGATTATCCTCAAACAACTGTTCAGCAGGCAACAATGGTGTTTTTGGTGCGTAGTATAACGTTTGCTTTAAAAAATGGACTTTTGTTTTGGGATGGTGATAAAAAAAAATCTAAGACAGATAATTTATTTTGATAAATTTCCCATGGAAGGTAATTATTTAAAATAACTTGCAAAAAATTCTACGCCCTGGCGAGCGGCCTTCCGGCAGTTAACCGGAACATTCGCCATGGCGGACGAAAACATGCGTGTAGGCATGTTTTTGAGTTCTTTCTTCGTTTTATTTATCAATTGCTCCTCAGTTTTTGCGACAAAATTGTTGACGTAGATCTTACGCTTCAGGTTGGCCCAGAAATTCTCCATGGGACGCAGCTGGGGGACGTTGGGCGGGTTCGCCGACTTGGGTACCACATCGATATTCAGCCGCTCCATCTCCTCCAATGATCGCTTCGAGTAGTGGGCTGACGCCAGATTCGGCCAGAATACCGCGTCTTCGCCCTTATGGTATTTCTTGATGAACGACGCAACTTCCGGCGGGCATTTCGTACTATAAATTTTCCCGTTCATGGCCAGTCCGGAGCGAAAGAAGAGCGGCTTTGACATCCCCTTTTCGCTGATTTGTAGCAACAGTAGCACCTCGGAGCTCACTTCCTTCTTGGGGGAAGTAAAATACGAATTGCCCTGCCAGTCGTTGCCATCCAGGGTGAGATAGGTATTGTCGTCCATCACCACCGCCACGTCGCGATTCGCCGGGAAAAACGAGTTGACCATCTTATTCAGCCGCTGCCGCTGCGTCATTGCCTGCAGCTCCGAAACCAGTGGACGGCCAAGCGCACGAAGCGATGTAGCCACTTTTCCCTCGGTCTTCCTCTTCAACATCCTTTGGAGCTTCTTGTCGCTCAGGGCCGTCCGGAACCGGGCTTTCTTTCGATGTTCTGATTGTTGTCTAATAGTTGCCACGATGTTGTAGACGCCGGAACGGACGTATCCGGCGTCCACAAAGTGCCGCACGATGTCCGTTTTCGACGCGGCGGGGTGCCGTTCTTTGAACGCGCAGACTTCTGAACGGAGTTGCTTCACTGTTTTTGCCATCACGATAAGAGTTCGACTGATAGAGCTGTCAAATTTTGTCTGCTGACTCATGGGTTACTATGATTGATGCTGCATGGGTAGTTTCGTCAGTGCGGGTGAAGGTAAACCCATGAAAAATCGGAAATTTTTGTGCATTTTTTTAAATGCAAACGTTAGAACACACAAATCATGGCTACTATGTCATACTGCAGAAAACAGTGTTGCCTACAAAACAGCAACGTGATCATGACATAAGATTATCAATCTCTTAAACGATTAAAATCTAGGGGCAAGACAGCTTTTGATGATGAGCTAGAACGGAGTTAATTTTGAGTTACTCCGAGTAACTCGAATTGCTCAAAACTCAATACAAGCAGACTCAGTAACCATGTTTTTATCCTTTTATGTTGTTCTCTTTCCCGAGTTGTCAAACAACAATATCATCTAACCGCGTTTCATACCGGAACATCATCCTCAAATTACGTAACTGTTCGTCCTCCAAAATGTAGTCTAGTGATCTAGCCCATCGCCTATCGATTCTAATCGTTTCATAGTTTCATACCTTTTTCAGATTAAAAATAAGTTGGACATCTATGAACATTTACTAGAAGACATCTGGTTTGCCTAGACTTCCACTGATTCTCAAAATATTCCAATGATGTTTACTGGGGCAGTGATAGAATTCAATGCAGCAATGCAGTTTCAGACTTACAGGTTATATTTAATATTTTATTATTATTGCAACTGCACATTGTACTTTATGCATTAAATAAATTTCAATAAGAAATTTCCTGTTGTTGATATTTACAAAATGCAAGCATTCGCTGGACAAGAACCCTCCCAACACGCCAGAGCTCCGCCCAATTGAGAAATACAGGGCTATTGTCAAGCGGAACCTAAAGAAGACCAAAAAAACTGCTAAGGGCGAGCAGCAGTTCAAGGCAAACTGGCTTTCTGCGGCGAAGAAGGTGGACAAGGTGGCTGTACAAAATCTGATGGCAGGGGTCAAGCGTAAGGCCCGGCAATTCGGATTTGGAAAAGCGGAAGCCTAACTGAATATTTTTCCTGAATTTTATACTAATTGAACTTGAAAAAGAAATTTAATTTGATTTTTTAAATAAACGATTTCACCGATTTACACGCGTTTTCCCTTGACCAAATTTTGACCGTATCACCCTTTACGCAGTCGTATCACCATTTACCTGATACGATTGGCACAGTATCATCCACCGTCATCGTAATCGAGTCTGGAACCGACTCCAGAATCTCATCACAAGCTTTCGGACGGTTTGATTAATTCAGCACACATGAAACGATTCACTTCTGATTCCAGGCCCACGACGACATCATTCAGCTCACTATATCTCGAACGAATATGTTAGAGATAAATGTTTGTTCTACGTCAAGTCTAGGTCAAAAAAATATACTCAGCCAAGGTGTCCCGCCCCCTGGAATCAACGACAGAGGAAAGTTAAAAGAAAACAAAAGGAAGGGATTGTAGAATTTGGTAATGCACAATTCGTTGCATTAGTTTGAATTTGAGTGAATTTGCAACATCTAGTTTTACCACGAACTCTATTAGTTAATTTCAATTCAATGTACGTCCGATATTTTTTAGTGCGTTGGCCATTTACAGGCTTTGATTCTACGCACAGTTCAATTATGCGTACATTTCATACAATTCCAGAAAATGTTCGCAAAATCGAGGCATTCCTATAATTGGCAGAAGTGTGCACATTGGCATGCTATGACCGATCGATTGATATACCTACTATGCTACCAGGGCCATCTCCTATAATGGCACGATGACAGCTAGCAGCTCTGAATGGCAGCAACCAGCAGTGGTGTGTCGCTCGATCGCGCTTGCAGACAGCAGGAGGGCCAGGGGTGCGAAACACGCTGCGAAAATAGATTTCAAATTAATGCGCCCATAAATTGTACCTTCAATGGTGGTGTCCGCCATGGATTTTGCGAGGTGACAACAGCGTTCAAGCCGAGTGCGGCGGCGGCAGGTGTATTGGCTTTTCAACACGACGCCAACGACGACGACGGGTGACAAATTTGTTACCTGCGGTCAGGGGGTTGGATTTTGAATAGAATGGAGGAGATTTACGGATGGATTTTCTGGCAAATTTATTGCCTCATGGGGTCGAGAAATCATTTTCGGACTAGGTATGCGAATTCCCAAATAATCTCACGCTTTTCCTTTCTCCGCATTTACAGGCTTGGCACCGTTCGTGCTGCGTGGAGCATGCCCCCAGTGTAGCCCGGCGGAGATGACTCAGATTAAGAAAACCTTGGCCCATCTACAGAGGAATTTCCCCGCCGAGTGGAACAAACTGGTGCAAACGTATGCGGGTTAGTCTACAACAAGCGACCGGGAATGGGAAGCCAACTGTACAAAGAAGAAGCGCGGGAAAATTATCCCTGCCGGGCTTGGAGCGAGGGATGATGGAAGGGGAAACATTAAAACAAAACAGAAAACTTTTTTTTAACGACAGAACCAGCAGCAGCTGATAAAACATTTAAAATAGGGAAATTTCAAGCATGGAAATGTTCCAGCGATAAGGAGTAAAGCAAAGTGATAATAAATTATTGCGCTCAGCTGAGCGGAACAGCTTGGGCGAATCTCGTAAAGCTCGGATTCAATTCTATCACAAGCCCTTTACTGACTGTTGAGACTTCGATTCGCTGGGTCATTTGAATTAAAATAAAAACTGCATGACTCCCAAACTGCAAGCTAAAAGACCATTAGGACTCATCCTTTCATGATTCACCAGTCCATTTCACCGATACAAATAACGAACGCAAGCACAACTTCAAATTAACAGCTCCTCGGACGGCTAACCTACATCCACGAATGGCTCATTATTTCACACTAGAAATGGTTATGGTCCGATCGCTTTCCGATTTCACAACTGCCGCGGTCCGGAAGCAAAGAACGATTTTCCAAGATCCGTGAAAAGCATATCAACCGTTATTAACAATTTACAAATCGCACCCCTTTTCGTCGTTTTATAAATTGCTCGCTTCTACTTCTGGACGATGGAAAAGAAAAAGAAACGTCACGAAAAACTTCGAAAGAACTCAATTTTCCCCCACCATTGTTCCATCTTCTTCTTCGCTGTGGAACGATTAGTTTTCCGATTCTTCTGTTTTCCAACTCGCGGCTTCCCATTGCAACCAGGCTGGGCAGGTTGGCTGGCTGGCGATTGTTCCCGAAGAAGAGAGCAAAAGCAGGATCCTTCATTAAAAATTCATTTCACAGCATTCGGAACATCCAACCCGACTGCCTTGAGGAATGCGAAGGGTTGGGAACGAACTACTATAACAGTGAATAGCAGATGAGCCAACCGTCAGTCAAGTGAACACCTGTAAAAGATGTTCCGTTTGCCATTTCAGCGTTGCCGTCGTTGGTCGGAGAGAGAGCCTGCGCTCGCGTTTGGTTTCAGTTTTCAGATTTGTGCAGGTGTTTTTTTTTATGTTTTTCACTCCACAATGGCAAACTAAAGAATAGTGCTGGATAGACGTTCCGTTTTACGATAGGTTTGAGGCCAACGAGTTATGACAATGGTGCCGGGGGTGGTGCCGAAGGGCGCATCGATTTGTAATGTTTTGCATTAGTTATTTTAAAATTTCGATTTAAAACTGGTAACTGTTCGTTTGTCTCGGCAAGTTCAGTAGCAAGAGACTCTTCGAGCTGGGTCTCACGATCGACTTACTACATGGTAATCACGAGGAGCTTTGGTACGTAATACATATGCTCAAAATATAAAAAGGCGACAAGCTAGAATGTGAGAACCATGGACCCAAAGGTCAGGACCAATAGCGTGGAAGGAATTTATCGAAAAATCATGGTTCTCGGTAATAGAATGGAAGTGCACGCAGTAGTAGGTTTTTTATATTTGTGGGTAGTTATATTTTTGAGTGCATGGGGGAATGCTGTCAACAATGCTGTCGGTTTGTTTACCAACAATAGCTGACGTTTTGTTTTAACCTAACTTTTTTCCTAACCTGAACTTCAGAGCTAAGATTAATGTCATTGTTGATGTTGATCAAAATGGAATCAGTTTTATCACTTAATTGTTGGGGGTCCAACTAGAAATCATGCAAGGTGGACCCAGGTACGATCCTTGTGTAGCGAGGACCGAATGGACCAGATCCCGCCAGTCAGATGATTGTCCGCGGGAAGATTGTTCAAAGGAGGATTGTCCGCATGAGGATTGTTTGAAGGAGAATTGTCTGCTACCGACGAGTCAAGGAGTACGTGGAGGAAAAAGATTATCCGGAACTCTGAAGCTCTTTATATGTTCCAGGGGGAACGATACATTCGGATGCATCCTGTATCCCCATCAAATTTATCCATAAAATTCTGCTTATATATCCAGAACATCAGCCAGAACTTTTTTTCTCCAGACATCCTTATTCGATTTTTTGTCTATTTTTCAGTATATCCTGAATATCCCTGTTGATCCTTCTGTCTATTCCGTAAATTCTTTCAATTCCGCTCGCATGCCGTCACAGTGTTGCCATATCTTTTTTGAAGCAACATGCATCAGGATGAGTGTCGTTCCCCAACGTTTTCCTTGAACGTCATTGATTGTCTCTGAAGATCTTTCCTGGAACTATCTTCCTGCGGACAATCGTCCAGTGGACAATCTTCCTCTTATCAATCTTCCTGCGGACCAGTGTTGAAAAAGTTCGCGATATTTCACGAAGTTCACCAAGGGAAAAGTTTGCGAGTCATAGGGAACTTTGATGAACTTTCCAATAACTGCTGCGGACAATTCTCTTCCTCCAAATAATCTTCGTGCGGACAATCCTCTTTCGAACAATCCTTCTGCGGACAACCCTCTTTCGAACAATCTTCCTGTGGACAATCCACCTACGGACAATCCTCTTCCAAACTATCTTCCTGCGGACAATCGTCCTGTGGACAATCTTCTTCTGAACTATCTTCCTGCGGACAATCCTCCTTCGAACAATCCTCCTGCGGACAATCCTCCTCCAAATAATCTTCCTGTCGACAATCTTCCTGCGGACAATTCTCCTGCGGACAATCCTTCTTCGAACAATCCTCTTTCGAACAATCCTCCCGCGGACAATCCTCTTCCTTCAGATAATCTTTCTCCTCGACTCGTCGGTAGCGGACAATATTCCTGCGGACAATCCTGCTGATAATCCTCCTTCGAACAATCCTCCTAGGAACAATCTTCCTGCGGACAATTCTCCTTCGTACAATCTTCTCCCGAACAATCTTCCTGCGGACAATCCTCCTCCGAACAATCCTTCGAACAACCTTCTCCCGAGCAAACTTCCTGTGGACAATCCTCCTTTGAACAATCTTCCTGCGGACAATCCTTATTCGAACAATCTTCCTGGGTACAATCGTTCTTCGAACAATCCTCCTGCGGACAATCCTCCTGGGGACAATCCAAATATATGATGTTCAAGGGCCCTGGAGCTAATGAACTATTAGATTAGATAATTAACTATTTTAACTAGTTCCGGTTTTTTTTTTGTTAGCATCCATGCCTCTTACGCCAACGTCACGAATTCAAATCTCAAAATGGCGAAACAAAAAGAAACGTGCTAAGGGATAAAGGGTGATACGGTCAAAATTTGGTCAAGGGAAAACGCGTGTAAATCGGTGAAATCGTTTATTTAAAAAATCAAATTAAATTTCTTTTTCAAGTTCAATTAGTAAAAAATTCAGGAAAAATATTCAGTTAGGCTTCCGCTTTTCCAAATCCGAATTGCCGGGCCTTACGCTTGACCCCTGCCATCAGATTTTGTACAGCCACCTTGTCCACCTTCTTCGCCGCAGAAAGCCAGTTTGCCTTGAACTGCTCCTCGCCCTTAGCAGTTTTTTTGGTCTTCTTTAGGTTCCGCTTGACAATAGCCCAGTATTTCTCAATTGGGCGGAGCTCTGGCGTGTTGGGAGGGTTCTTGTCCTTGGGAACCACCTGCACGTTGTTGGCGGCGTACCACTCCATGGCCTTTTTACCGTAATGGCAAGATGCCAAATCCGGCCAAAACAGTACGGAACAACCGTGTTTCTTCAGGAAAGGCAGCAGACGTTTATTCAAACACTCTTTCACGTAAATTTCTTGGTTGACAGTCCCGGAAGCTATGAAAATGCTGCTTTTCAAGCCACAGGTACAGATGGCTTGCCAAACCAGATATTTATTTGCGAACTTTGACAGTTTCATGTGCTTGAAAACATCTGCTACCTTTCCCCTTCCTTTTGCCGTATAAAACTCCTGTCCCGGAAGCTGCTTGTAGTCGGCTTTGACGTAGGTTTCGTCGTCCATTACCACGCAGTCAAACTTCGTCAGCCTCCGGGATCGCGCTTTGGCCGTCGTATTTTGTTTATCATCGCGATTTGGAGTCACTACCTTCTTGTAAGTCGATAGTCCGGCTCGTTTTTTGGCTCGATGCACGGTTGTAGACGATACACCCAGCTTATTTGCGGCATCTCGGAGAGAGAGGTTAGGGTTTCGCTTGAAACTACCGGCAACTCTCTTTGTCGTCTCAGCGGCTTCCGGTTTTCGATTTCCCCCCGATCCAGACTTCCTGGCTGTCGACAAACGTTCCCCAAACACTTTAATTACATTTGTAACGGTTGATTTGGCAACTTTTAGCGATTTTGCCAACTTTGCGTGCGAGTAGCTCGGATTTTCGCGATGCGCGAGCAAAATTTTGATACGCTGCTCTTCTTGCTTGGACGGCATTTTGACAACTGAAGAGTGAATTCCAAAATCAAAATAGGAGCAACATTCTACACACACACACCTTCAAAATGAGGGGTGTTCAGGTTTTTTAAATGCAAAATTTAAAGAAATACGTCAAGTTGATATTGACCAAATTTTGACAGTATCACCCTTTATGACACACCTCAATCTGACTGCCACGGCAGCGGGTACCGCGCTTTTTTTGCTGGCGCTTTTGCTGGCAGTTGTGCTGTCTGTGTCACTTTTGACACCTGTTCTGGTACAAATTGCTGTCTTTTGCTGTAGTACCGGGTGCACCAGGTACCCTAAGAAAAAACAGCTAGGTGAACCAAAAAAAAAATCGCGTGAAGGAGGTCCTTAGCCTTTGGGTCCATGGTGAGAACTACCGAGCGATCACTATTCTCAACGCGGCCTACAAAGTGCTTTCCCAGATCTTCTTTCGCGGTCTATCGCCGTTAGCAAGTAGATTTGTGGGAAGTAATCAAGCAGACACCGATTTCGTCCAGCGCGTCAAACCTTCCACAAGCAGCATTCGTGATTTTCGAATTCCACCCGATGATCCTGCTCTCCAGATCAACGAAGCTCTTACATTCCGGGAGCTTCAATTTGCCCTCGGCAGCAGTAGTGGTAAATCTGCCGGGCCGGACGAGATTGAATACCCGGTGTTAAAAAACCTCTCCTTCGACGGAAAAACGAGGCTCCTCGCCCTCTTGAACGATCTATGTCTCACTGACTCGTATTCGGACCTCTGGAAACAAAGCTTGGTTGTGCCCATTCCGAAGAACAATCCGGCGAGTGAAGAAGCCTCCTCCTTTAGGCCGATTGCGCTCACTTGCTGCGCGGCAAAAGTGATGGAAAGAATGGTAAATCGTCGTCTTAAGCAGTTCTTGGAGTCAAACGGCCTCCTTGACGAACGGCAGCATGCGTTTCGGCAAGAACATGGCTCCTCCACTTACTTTGCAGCCCTCAGGAAAGTACTTAGCAAGCCCAGAACAACGGTCACCATGCGGAGTTTGTCTCCCTTGATATTTCAAAAGCGTTCAACAGGACATGGACACCTGGTGTCATCAGGCAGCTCATTGGCTGGGGCCTGGAAGGTCACATCACACATTTTGTACGGAATTTCGCTCTGATCCGTTCCCCGAGGAAACTGGAGTGCCCCAGAGATCCGTCATAGCGGTAACGCTATTCCTGGTGGCAATGAACGGGGTATTCAGCCGATTGCCCAAGAACGTGCACGTAATCGTTTATGCCGACGACATACTCATCGTCGTAACGGGACGAACGACTAAGCGGACCAGGAACATAGCTCAAGCAGCAGGTGGGCGCTTTCGGTTGGTTTCCAGCTCTCCGCACCGCAGAGTGTACGGTGCCATATCTGTCACTCGGGTCATCTGATTCGAGGACCACCGATCACCATCCAAGATCATCCGATTCCGCTCAAGAAAACAGTACGTGTTCTGGGGGTAGTACTGGATCGCACCCTAAGGTTCAACCAGCACTTCAGGATGGTGACTTTTCTACGGCCTCGAAACAACCTGCTTAGCCACCGAGAAGCTCAACCACATCCTCGCTCCGGTATACAATACCTACGTACGCATCGTATCCGGCCTTCTCCCTTCCACGCCTGCAGACGCCGCATGTGTGGAAATCGGAATCGTCCTTTTCCGCTATCGATCTGCTGCAGCCATTGCTACGAAAGCTGCTGCCCTCGCTGCTAAGACATCCGGGAACGAGGGGAACAGAGCCCTCTGCACTACAGCCAACCGTGACCTCCCCCGGTGGCCAGGGTCCACTGGCATGGAGAGAAGAGTTGGCGATCAAACGTAGTCAAAATAGATAAGCGGATTAAGAGTGGATTCCAAGCCGGAGATAACTCTGTAGCTTTGAGACGTTCTGTTGCAGAGCTTCTTGGGTCGGTTTATCCGGGGCACGTTCATCGCTTTACGGATAGATAGGACCGAACACTGCAACGAGTCAAAGTCTACCGGAGGAGTGTTCCGCCTTTTCCACCTCATGTTAACTGACTCACACAGCGTCATCCAAGCGCTGGAAGCCGAAGCCCCGAGCCACCCCTGGATACAAGCCATTACTCGGTACGCCCCACCTTCAACCGTCTTTACGTGGATCCCCGGACACTGCGGTGTTCCCGGAAACGAGGCTGCGGACAGACTGGCGGGATCTGGTGCATCCCGTCCCCGCTACACCAGGTACGTACCCCTCCTAGACGTCAGGCGTTGGATTGTGAATACTATTATGGAAGCCAGGCAGCAGGAATGGTTCCAGGCGCGGACGACTTTCCTGAGGAAGATCAAGGAAACCGTACGCTCCTGGCTGGACAGCCAAAAGTACAAGGACCAGCGGATCATCTAAGACTCCGGATCGGCCATGCGAGGATTTCCTGTAATTTCGGTGGGACACCTTTCCGCAAGGTCTGTTCAATTTGCAGCATCCCCGCCTCGGTGGGATACGTGCTGTGTGTCTGCCCGGAGTTCCAGAAGCTACTTTCAAGTAGTATAGTAGAAAATGGATCAGGAACAGGATGAACAGTTTATCCTTCTCTTTCATCCCTTTCTGAAGGAAACCCACTTGTATGATCAAATCTAGCCCCCTCGTCGGTGGCTGCACTGATCGTGTGTTCCTCACGTTTCTATTTTTTCTGCCATCCACTACGGTGGAGCTCTACCTTAATCGCGCACCCAGTCCCCACCACAGTCCCGATCTAATCCTCATTTTACATTAAGTTTTTAAAATGGTGTCTGTCTCATTCGTTGCATAATCAGAGCCAGTTATACGTCACGTTAATGTCAAATTGAAACCAACTTTTTTTTAGGCAGGATCTAGCCTGACAATCTGCTATATAGCGCGATGAACTAGCCTACGGCTAAAAATCACAGTAATAAAGAAAAAGAAAAAAAAAGCCGGTTTTGTGGACGGGCGATCGACAACGGACCGAATATATACGTTGCGGCAGATCCTCCAAAAGTGTCGTGAATATCAAGTCCCTGCGCAGTACTTATTCATCGATGGAAGAGCTATGAAAGATTATGGACGAGATCGGTTTTCCCGGGAAGCTGACTAGACTGATCAGGGCTACGATGGATGGTGTACAGTGCTGCGTGAAGATATCGGGGTACGTTATCGGACTCGTTTGAAACTCGCAAAATACTTCGACAAGGCGATGGTCTTGCCTGCCTCCTGTTCAACATTGCGCTAGAAGGTGTGCAAGGCTTTAACATGCAGGGCACGATCTTCAATAAGTCCAGTCAGTTCATCTGCTTCGCTGACGACGTGGACATTATCGGAAGAACGTTTCGGGTCGTGGCGGAACAATGCATCAGGCTGAAACGTGAAGAAGAGAAGGTTGGATTAAAGATGAATATGTCGAAGACAAAGTATCTGTCTGGATTATTGCTGGAATTCGTGCTTATTACGGACTCTACAAGACCCTGAGGTCGGGTAAACTTCACCTCCGTACTAAATGTATCATGTACAAGACGCAAATAAGACCGGCAGTTCTCTTCGGGCACGAGACGATCCTGCAAGCACTGGGTGTTTTCGTACGACGAGTTCTTAGGACCATCTTTGGCGGGGTACGTGAGAACGATGTATGGAGGAGAAGGATGAACCATGAGCTGGTGCAACTCTATGGCGATCCCAGTATAAGAAAGTCGCGAAAGCTATACGGCAACGATGGATGGGACACGGTTTAAGACTGCCGGTACAAGACGCAGCACAGCGAGCAAGGTGGTTAGACAAAGTGGAGCAAGATCTAGGAAGTGTGGGACAATCAAGAAATTGGAGACAAGCAGCCGCGAACCGATTTAGTTGGCGTAACATTGTGACGCAGGTGCGACGTCATCCAGACGGTAGAGGTGGTCCACCGGAAACGAAGGGGCATTCGTTACTGCGCGGTGGTAACTCTAGACGTGAAAAACGCGTTCAACAGCGCGTGCTGGGGGCGATAGCCCGCTCGCTACACCAGCTCCGAATTCCCAGAGGGCTGTACAAGATTCTGGAAAGCTACTTCCAGAATCGTGTGTTGAAGTACGACACAGAAGATGGCGAAAAATGCGTTAGAGTCACCGTAGGAGTGCCACAAGGCTCCATCCTGGGCCCGGTGTTATGGAACGTCATGTGCGATGGAGTGTTGAGGATAAGATTCCCAGTAGGCGTGAAAATTGTAGGTTTTGCCGATGATGTCACGCTGGTAGTCTACGGGGAATCCCTCGAGGAGGTAGAGCTGACAGCGGCTCACTCCGTCAAGCTTGTGGAGGAATGGTTGAGATCCAGCGGAAACCATCACAAGACGGAAGTTTTCGTAGTCAAAAATCGCATGTCGGTGCAGCATACCACGTCTGTGTGCTCTCTGAAACTCTTGAGGGTTATGCTCGATGATAAGCTCAGCTTCGGCTGCCACGTCGAGTACGCCTGCAAGAGAGCGTCTACGGCTGTGGGGGCATTATCCCGTATGATGTCAAACAGCTCGGCAGTGAATGCCAGTAAGCGCAGGCTCCTCGCTGGGGTCGTAGTATCTATCCTCAAATACGGTGGCCCTGCGTGGGCTGCGGTACTGGATATTGACTGTCACAGGCGGAAATTAGAGAGTACACACAGGCTAATGTGCTTGAGGGTGGCCAGTGCATACCGCACCATCTCGAGGGAGGCCGTCTGTGTCATAGCAGGGATGATGTCAATCGGCCTCATCATTAAGGAGGACGTGGTGTGCTATGACGCGAGGACCGTTCGAGGGGTGCGCAACAACGTGCGAGCGGTGTCGATTGCGAGATGGCAGTCGGAGTGGGAAAACTCCACAAAGAGGAGGTGGACCTACCGCTTGATACCTTCCGTATCAAGCTGGGTCAATAGGCGCCATGGGGAAGTAAACTTCCACCTGACACAGTTTCTGTCAGGCCGTCTAGGTGATAATAGCAATGTCGACCTCCTTGGTGTTGAGGAAAGCCAGCGTTACTAGTTCTTCCGATGTGAAAGGAGATTCGTCAACTAAATCGCTTGAGGCAACACGGGCATACAATAGTCCAGGCGCCGAGGCAGAAACATGATCTGGCAGGGCCGCTGCGGCAGTGAGGCGATGCTGAGCTGAGGGAGCGGCTCGTTGATTGTTGATGGGTAGCGGTGGGAGATTTGCGACCAGGCGATGAGGCTGGATTGCCGGGTATTGTTCATCCGTGATTTGTTGTTGTAGTTGTTCTTTATTAGTGACATTTTACATCCTGCGGATGCATTCATGTCAGTTGAATTGGTTTTTGTGTAAACAGTGTGTGGGTGTGTTCAGAGTGATGTGAGGGTGAGTGTTAGTTTTTACGATACAATTAAAAATTCACTTAGCTTTCTTATCGTTTGCTCGTTTCCTGGTTCATCGTCTGCATGCTCATCTCATGTTTTACACTTCTTCTCGATAAATTTCTTCTTTACTTCTTCTTTATATATATTCACCATCTTCATTCTTCATGATCTTCCATATATCTTTTCCACATTATTTTTCGATTTCTCCGTTCCTTCCTTGCGCTTCATCTTTATCTTCATTCTTCTGTCCGACATCTTCTTCCGTTCAGACCTCGTTTTTTCTTCTGCATCGCTTGCTTTTTCTTCATCCTCCGCTCCGTTTTCTTCCTACATTCTGCACTTTCCTTTCAATTCTATCTTCGCCCTTCAAAGCTTCCGATAAAGTTTGCTTTCTTGCAGAAACTTCAGCAACCGCTTCTCAGAATCATCGTCGTTGCGTAACGCCTCTGCTGACGAGCCCGATACCGTAGATAAGTCGCGACGTGACGATTGCTGATCCGATACACAACAGAGAATCGCGTTGCCCTCGCGGAAGTTTAGCCCCGATCATCTTCAAGATCCGCAGTCTAGAGTCGCACGTGGTTTTGACTACCTTGTAATGGTGTTTGAAGGACAGCGACCGGTCAAGGTTGACGCCAACAACTTTCAGTTGATTCGTCCTCGGTACAGCTGTACGGTCGATGAATATATCGTTGCTGGGTTCTCGACGGGCGTTGGAACTGCCGTAGAAAATTCTTGATTTTGTCGCAGAAATTGTGAAGCCGACGCTTTTCGCCCATTTGTCGACAGCTATCAATGCAGCCTGTAGATCTCTATACAGAGGACGCTCCTTACTCCTCCGTACCACCAGCAAAATATCGTCCGCATAGAGAACCACGGCAACAGTATGTGGCACCACTCTGAAAATCAGCTGCATCGCTATAAGGAATAACGTGACAGACAACACTGACCCTTGGGGGACTCCGTTCTCCAATGGAATTTCACCCGATAAATGTTCTTCCACGTTCACCCGGAAAGATCTGTCGGTGAGGAAACTGTTCAGTACATTGAACATGCGCCCATGTTGTGCTGCCGGGTGATATTTTTCGGACAAAGTCCTCCCACGAATGTTCCTAAGAAGGTAGTGACAAATGCAGCTAAGAAGGTAGTGATAGCTTTCTTCACTACCTTCTTAGCCGCTGCCTTTGCTTCCTAGAACTGCTTCAAAACATCCACTGTGTCCGGTCCTGCTGCTCTGCTGCGCTTCAGTGCTCTCAGAAGTTTTCGACGCCGCTTAATCGCCGTTTGCAATTCCGGGCACCACCACGGTACCGATTTGGAACCAATTCGTCCTGATGTTTGTTATCCGATTGACGAACTGATCAACCCCAATCTCGTCATCCGGTTTGATACTGCTGGAAGTCAGTTGTTCGAACGATGTCCAATCTGCTTGGGCGTAGAGCCATCTTCTCCGCTTCGTGGTGATCTGTGAGCATTCAGGTGAAGATACGGTGATTGGAAAGTGGTCGCTGCTGTGGGTATCCGGAAGTGTTCGCCAGATAAATCTGGGAGCTAGCACCTACGAACAGATCGAGAGATCTATGACAGAAGATGAACCATTTGCTGGATCCACCCGCGTGTGTGATCCGTCATTCAGGATTATCAGCTGCTCCGTCAGTGTCTTTTCAGCGATGTAGCGGCCAAGCGCATTTGATGCCGTAGAACCCCAGGCGGGATGGTGCGCATTGAAGTCACCAAGTACCAACATTGGCGCGCGCAGACGCTCCAAGAAATCTTTTAGTTGTGTTTGGCATTGTTGCTGGGAATTCGGAGAGATGTAGATCGACACTACCGTCATTAGCGTCGGGAGATGGATGCGAACTGCAATGGCTTGAATATCACAATCGATATCGAAGCGCTCGAATGGAATCCCCTCATGGATGGCAAGGCCCACTCCTTACTGCCAGTATCGGCGACTACCGTTTGTTTCGATGTCGGCCTGGCTGGTTGCTAGTTGCCACCTTCTTCCTGATGTTGATGAATTCCGTTCGCTTGGGGCAGTCCGGAGTAGTGGCACTGTGAGTACCACCGCAATTTGCGCACTTTGGCTCGGTGTCATCAGCTTGAACACAGGCCGCTGTCGAGTGGGCCATAGCACACTTGTCGCAGCGTGGTTTCATATGACAGTTCTTCGTGCCCTGGCCGAAGGAGAGGCAGCTTGTGCATTGAGTCACATCACGGTGTTACGGTTTGTATAATTCCCAGTCGATAATGACCTGAAACAGGTCACGTATGTTGCTATTCAGCGCAGCAAGGGTGGTGGAGCCCTTCATGAAGTGGACCAGAAACAGTTGGTCACGATAGTTGGTATTGGGCATAGGCCGTCGATTCATTGGGTGGACTGTCTCTGGTTTTAATGCGAGCCTCACCAGTTCATCTTTTACGGCAGCCGCTTCGTACGACGGCAGTCCTCGTAAAACAACCTTCATTGGTTACAGCGAAGGTAAATCGTGGGTGTAAAACTCCACTGTGCTGTTCTTCAGCAGGTCACCGACCGACTTGTACTGCTGGTAGGCTGGAGCACATGATCTTTGTTCCAACGCGACAGATCTTGAATCGCGGGAACAATTTGCGTTTTGCCAGCTCATCCCTAAGCTGGGCGACGTCCTTCATCGGGGTAAACAGCGGGGGAATTCGCTCTTTTTTTGACAATTTCAGCGGCGTCACCACCGCCATTTTCTACTTCGAGCACCGAGAATTTGTTGCTCTGTAGCAGCCGATTTGCTGCGTCATCCGAAGCAGCGATGGCATCCGTTTGGGCCTTCTTACTAGGGCCTTCCAATGCAGGAGCAGTAAAGGGTGATACGGTCAAAATTTGGTCAATATCAACTTGACGTATTTCTTTCAATTTTGCATTTAAAAAACCTGAACACCCCTAATTTTGAAGGTGTGTGTGTGTAGAATGTTGCTCCTATTTTGATTTTGGAATTCACTCTTCAGTTGTCAAAATGCCGTCCAAGCAAGAAGAGCAGCGTATCAAAATTTTGCTCGCGCATCGCGAAAATCCGAGCTACTCGCACGCAAAGTTGGCAAAATTGCTAAAAGTTGCCAAATCAACCGTTACAAATGTAATTAAAGTGTTTGGGGAACGTTTGTCGACAGCCAGGAAGTCTGGATCGGGGGGAAATCGAAAACTGGAAGCCGCTGAGACGACAAAGAGAGTTGCCGGTAGTTTCAAGCGAAACCCTAACCTCTCTCTCCGAGATGCCGCAAATAAGCTGGGTGTATCGTCTACAACCGTGCATCGAGCCAAAAAACGAGACGGACTATCGACTTACAAGAAGGTAGTGACTCCAAATCGCGATGATAAACAAAATACGACGGCCAAAGCGCGATCCCGGAGGCTGTACACGACGATGCTGACGAAGTTTGACTGCGTGGTAATGGACGACGAAACCTACGTCAAAGCCGACTACAAGCAGCTTCCGGGACAGGAGTTTTATACGGCAAAAGGAAGGGGAAAGGTAGCAGATGTTTTCAAGCACATGAAACTGTCAAAGTTCGCAAAGAAATATCTGGTTTGGCAAGCCATCTGTACCTGTGGCTTGAAAAGCAGCATTTTCATAGCTTCCGGGACTGTCAACCAAGAAATTTACGTGAAAGAGTGTTTGAATAAACGTCTGCTGCCTTTCCTGAAGAAACACGGTTGTTCCGTACTGTTTTGGCCGGATTTGGCATCTTGCCATTACGGTAAAAAGGCCATGGAGTGGTACGCCACCAACAACGTGCAGGTGGTTCCCAAGGACAAGAACCCTCCCAACACGCCAGAGCTCCGCCCAATTGAGAAATACTGGGCTATTGTCAAGCGGAACCTAAAGAAGACCAAAAAAACTGCTAAGGGCGAGCAGCAGTTCAAGGCAAACTGGCTTTCTGCGGCGAAGAAGGTGGACAAGGTGGCTGTACAAAATCTGATGGCAGGGGTCAAGCGTAAGGCCCGGCAATTCGGATTTTGAAAAGCGGAAGCCTAACTGAATATTTTTCCTGAATTTTATACTAATTGAACTTGAAAAAGAAATTTAATTTGATTTTTTAAATAAACGATTTCACCGATTTACACGCGTTTTCCCTTGACCAAATTTTGACCGTATCACCCTTTAGTACGCTTGCGTACCATGCTTTGTGTGGTGGCAAGTGCAATTAGACTAGCCAATGCGCCTGTCGATGACGGCTCTTCCACGACGCGAACGTAGCGATGAAACGAAATAGAAGAAAAAAACTCGATAGCGAAGCGAACGAACGAACGAATTATACTGCTAGACGGTCTAGCAACGAATGATGATGAGCAGAAGCACGACCTGGCAGACTGTTTTATATCTTTTTAGGTTCAAGCTGAACGATGAGCAACCAAATGGTACTCGATTATGATGACTGGGTTTGGGGAAATCGTTTATTCGATGAAAACAGTGGAATCATTTTCACATTTTTCAAAAGTTTTTTTTATGGAAAATTAGAAAAATTTATATTTCAGCAGATTCGTAACGTAATATCCTATCGATTGGCGTATTTTTATTTTTATTTCATCTATAAATGATAAAGTTACAATCGATCAAAACCTAACACTATTTAACCATACATATTTTTAGATTTGCACCCCAGTATAGTCGACAAAGACGTAGTTCCACGCCAAAAAAAAATACTTTTAGAAAACAAGGTAATCTTACATATCACGAATGCATCAAAGTTAGAGAAATATTGTTTTCTTAGAGCTGCTTTAAATGTGGGTATCGTGTTTAGTTGTTTATGGGGTGTTTACATCTGTGCGGATTTGCTAGCGCTAGTGTACTAGCCAACTAGCACGAATTTCAGTTGATCCTGAAATCTCATTCTGGTAGACGCTGATGCCCTGTTTACATTATGCTGGTGGGCTTTTTAGCTAGCAGCTGGCTCATTAGCGCTAGTGAAATAGCATAAGTGTAAACATCCTATTAGTCGACAGAGGGAGTTGGTTCCAGCTGATGGCCTCTGCTATTATGCTCTGAGCTAGTGTGTCGAGGTATGCTGAATGAACGTGCTCGTTCCTGGCAGCCCGTCTGGAGATGTTGCTGTAGATAGTCGGGCAGATTCCCAATAAATCCTTGCCGCACGAAGCAGCATGTCTTCTGGCGATAGTTTGTTTTCAGGTCATGTCCTAGTATTGTATTCACTACAGCAGCTGTTGACTCCCTGCGCCCGATGTTGTAGACAATTCGAACTGCTGATTTGAAACAGCGTTCCAGCTGATCTTTCAACAGCGTAGACAGTCCCGGATAGTAAACAGCGTCGGAATAGGTGAAGAACGGTACAATCACAGATTGTACTAGTTTTCTTCTGGTTGGGGAGGACAAGACTGGTGAAATCTTCAGAGAGTATGCGGCGTACTGTAGACTTACTCACCTAATTAGACAATTGAGGCACCTATCGATCCGTAGTCAGTTGGTTAGGTAAAAAAAAAACGTTTACGCATTAGGTTGCTTCCATCTATAAAAAGTATTTCTAACAGTCGGCCACAGTCCAGTTTGACTCATAAGCTCAAAATTTGAGCAAGTGCAGAAAATTGTTAAGATTGATGAAGGTTTAGAGGTGTGCGGTTTTAAATTTGTTGGCCCTAACATTTTTTTATCAAAATGAACCACCCATTGGTTATAGATAGGATTTTTCCCGTTTTAATTCCGAGATCATCATCTAAGAACCCCCTGTCTTCGACGGGAAAACTCCAACAAGAAGTCAGGTAATTGTTTTCTGACAGCACGGGGGAAGAAAAAAAAAACTATCAACTGAAAACAACACAACAAACTACAACAATGGCAGACGAAAAGGATACTACCGAAGAAGGTGAATAGTAGAACTCCCACCGGCAATGTAAACACAACAAAAAACAACAACATTCAACACTATGAGCCCGCATCGTTGCCAAGCCGTGAGTTTTCCGAGCTGCGAAACAATAGCCAAGAATGCGCCCTGGGGTTGAAAGTAATTTAACTTTTGCTTCTTGAGTTTTTGTATTTATATCCCACTCACAAACACACACTGTCAACATGTGTTCCCGTCATTAGGGCTTTGACGGGGATGACAAGGGCAAGCCACAGACGAAAAACCCTCATACAATGAACGCGAATTTGGCAGGCGGTGGTAATGCGCCTGGCACCCTCTTAGCGCGTGAATACGAACCTGGAGGCATGGTTTTAGCTTCATCGTTTGCAAAATGCAACCGAATCCAAACAAAACCGAATTCGCGCAAAAAAAAGTATCCTCTAGTCTAGCACAAAAACCGTGCATTCAGCGGAGATGCCATTCAACAGTCAGCGTTGGGTTTTTGGGGGCTGGATGCTTGGGGTTGTAACAAATCCGACGCGGGCGGCTCGCCTGCTACGATGCGGCAAGCAAGCCAACAAACAGGGTGGAGACCAGAAAGACACACTCACTCTTTTGTCCGGGGATTTTCATTGTGCATAACCTGTGTGTGAAACTGTGAAGTAGGTGCACGCGTTGCACACATGTGGAAACATGGTTTTGTGTTTTTGCAATGTTTGGTTGTTCTTTGTTTCTTTTTGTGTTGCGGGTTTTTGTGTGTCACAGCACCATCATCAGCAAGCATGGCTCCACGGCTCAGTGTTCGTGTGGTGGAAGCTGTTGTCTCCCATGTGGGATCTATAATTTATGGAGCAAGTTTCGAATAGAGCCACAGTATTTGTGCTGCCAAACAATGAACCGAATGCGGATGAGACAAAACGTTATTCAATTTTGCGACGGGAGCTATAGTTTGTTGCACTCCGGGGGAGTGAACAAGAGATAATGAAGTGATTCTTAGTTACTGTAATGTGTAAATAAGCTCCAACTGCAATGAAATGGCGTGAAAATTAAAGTGCAGCGATTTCACCGAGACAGCTTGAGTG
Source organism: Ochlerotatus camptorhynchus (assembly GCF_037179485.1). Taxonomy (NCBI): domain Eukaryota; kingdom Metazoa; phylum Arthropoda; class Insecta; order Diptera; family Culicidae; genus Ochlerotatus; species Ochlerotatus camptorhynchus. The sequence continues at coordinate 328,406 of NW_027040831.1, forward strand.
TGCTTTCAGAATGTCACTCGCAGCAAGCTTCTACTTTTACGAAACCGCAGCGTCAGCCGTCTGTTTTCCCTGACAACGCTAAGTATGTAACGAATCGCGTTCCATCCATAAACATTACCGCAGCATTATTTAACCCTGTGTCTCGTTGCTCTCCGGCAGCAGCCTTCCCATGTTGTTGCTGCTATTTTGCGCTCGGTCACTAGGTTGCTCCAAGCATGCGAAGCACTTGCAGCATCAGCGACCTCTTGCAGCTCAAATTGACACCTTCCTCCCACAAGAGCGTCCTATCTTCTAGCAAACCGCACAACTCGAGATCATTATGTGTATAAACAGTAATAATGCTAAACAATTTATTCATGAAAAGATCCTGAAATATGCTCTAGGAATAATTTATGGCGTCCTTTGGTCCTACAGGGCGGCACATTCAATGTGAGCGTTCTTCTTGAAACTGGGAAAAACAATTCCATCAATCTTCTCCGAAGGTAACTAACAAGCGTTTCACGGAAAACCGCTCCAAAGTAGGCTGCGTTGTATATAGGAAACGTCAACAATCCAAGTAGTCTACTGCACGGTGATTACCGGGTGAATTTAGGAACTACCAGGAGGTATTCCGGTGAGAAAATAGCAGTGCAATGTCCCACTGTCATCCGTGGCGAAGCGAGAAAACCCAGTTGTACCGTCGCATCATTTTTCATCATTAGATATTCCGCCCGTTTCGCGGTAGCTTATTAATAGATCCTCGGTCCTTAGCGCGCAGTTTGTTCCAACGACGACGGTGAGACGTGATGGTCGATTCATTTGCATAATATTCTACTCGGAACCAGCGCGGCAGCTTTCCTAGTGTGCAAGAGCAGAGAAGATTTTCCGCACGACGACGATGACGAGGACGGTGAAGAACCTGATGAGGATCGTAAAATTTGTCAGCAAACACGGCAAAATGAAGTCCTCATGCGACGTCGCACGCTGAATGTGGAAATTGTTTTGACAAATATACGTTCCCACCTGGGGTGAGCAAAATATCAATCATTGAGGGGCGAAGGGGAACATAAAAAAAAAGTTCAACGCAATAAGTTGTGTCTTCAACAGAGTTGGAAAATGAAAGCAGCGCTACTTGAGAATATTAAATTATGGTAAGTGATCGATGAATGCTATTAGTTAAACGGAAATAATACTACTTAAGTTTTTAGGAAACGAGTTTGTTCTTTGACAAAAGATTACGCCTTTCGGCACCATAATGAAGAGTGCTATTTCAAAAAACCAAAAATCGACCGCGTTACGAAAAGTGGTCAGGTTTTGACCACTTCTAACTCTGTCAATAACGGATGGATTTTAATTCTAAACTAGCCAATCGATTGGAAATTTTTCTACAAATCTGCTAAATTGAACGCTTTATCAATTTTTAAAAAGGTCACTATTGAAAATAACACAAACGCCCAACTGTTGCCTAACAGAAAGTGGTTTCCCTAATACAGTCGCCGATAATTGATACCGAGCACGTAATCAAATATATTATATTAACAATATGATCCACTCTTTCGCTTAGCTGGTGTACCGAATTTAAAGCGATGAAACACCTCGGTGGCCAAAAAGGCTACCAATATATTTGTTTATTTTCACGAGGGATAAACCAAATGCAAATTAGTATAATATTTTAGATGTACAGTCAAGATTCCTATACTGCCGATTCGTTCTTGCCGGATTCCTATAGTACTGACGCCACTGGATTCCTATAGTACGGTCGATCCGGCATTAACGCATACACGTACCATATGGGGTTTGAACTAATTGTAAGGCAATTTGAAGAGATAACTTCCTGATGCTTTTAAAGAAGTTGTTAAGCAGCCACCTTTTGGGAAGAATCAATTTCCGGCAGGACAAAATGCTGGTCCTGTGGAAGATCCAGAACATCCGTAAAAGTGGCCAATTCATGAAATTGATCCTAGAGCTCCACGGTTTTTTTCGAAGCCACTCATAGACGTCTTATTACAATTAACTCGGAGTTATGACCAGCAAATGGACGTTGGGGACGACGGTATGGTCCATTCAAAGATCAGGAACATTTGTAAAAGTGGTCAATTCATGAAACTGATCCCAGAGCTCTGCGGTTTTTAGAAACCACTTATAGACGTCTTATTACAATTAATTCGGAGTTTTCACTGGAATTTGGACTCTGGGGACTACAGGATGGTCAACCGGAAGATCCAGAACATCCGTAAAAGTGGATCTGAGATTGATCCTAGAGCTCCGTGGTTTTTTAGAAACCACTCATAGACGTCTTATCAGAATTAATTCGGAGTTGTGTTCGGAATATGGAATCTGGAAACTACGGAATGGTCCGCCGGAAGATCCGAAACATCCATAAAAGTGGTCAATTCATGAAATTGATCCTAGAGCTCCGTGTTTTTTTAGAAACCACTAATAGACGTCTTATCATAATGAATTCTGAGCTATGACCAGGGCTGGCAAATGTAATTTTCAATGAAAGATCTCACGCGATATTTACAGAGATACTTCTGTCACTATCATTGGATGAGAAAACGATGATAGAGATTTTCTTCAAAATCTCATCGAATTTTTTGTCATGACAGAACGTGACAGTGTTGCGATCATCGTAATTACTAGCTCATTTAATGCTATTAAAGTTATTTGTACCGAGGAAATCTTAATAATATATTCACTCTACCGATTACATGCGGTTGTTTGCTTAAATTCATCTAAATCAGTTAGAAATATTGATGTCAAAACCGCATAAGAATAATTCTCATGAGTGCTTGATAATTGAAAAATGACAAGAAAGTTAATGATAGGTAGTTTCGTCTCGTGATAGTGAGAGGACCTGTTTTCTCATCGTCACATGACGGCCGTGATATTTACCAGCTCTGGCTATGACCCAGGGGGTGGTCACTCTACACACTTATTTTGCGCCAACATTTTTTTCAGTGTACCTCAGTGTGCCGCAGCTGTACGGGAAGTGCCAAGAAGTCATTGAACTTACTTTTATTTGCTTGTGAATAATGCCTTGCTTGGCAACCCGGTATTTTAACAACTCTTGTTTTTGTTTTGTTTTTCAATGATGTCAAAAACGACACGGACTCCCGGTGGGACTATACACTGGATGCATCGGTCTCGAAGGATGCCTGCAACGGACGAGCTCCGTTGCTACACGATCCTTCCATCTTCGGCGGAAGGCCGACCCCGCACAACGAACGTCAATCATTAGTCAAACAACCCTTCTGGGAGCCGGCGGAGGAAACGGATTTGCACCACCCGAGTATCATCCGTCGGAAAACTGGAAACCAACACCGGCCGGAACACACGTTGGACTGATGAAGGACGCACCGCTGACCCGAAACGGACCAGTCAACTTCATTCAACCGGCACAGCAACAGGGTGCAGTGATGATGGTCTACGGACTCGATAACAACACAGCCAACACCGATAAGCTATTCAATTTGTTCTGCCTGTATGGAAATCTTGTCAGGATCTCGATCAGGATAAAGTTCCTGAAGATCAACGAGGGTACCGCCATGGTCCAGATGGGAGATGCCATCGTAGTTGAACCAGTCGAACGCAGCATCCAGCACTTGAACAACATCGAATGAATGGAAATGATGGTAGCAAAATTCAAATTACATTTTCCAAGCAGAACTACTCGTCAGAGTCCACCACCCTACCGGATAATTCGATCAGCTTCAAGGTCTACAGCGCCTCCAAGAACAATCGCTTCCCAGGCCAGCAAAAATCGCATTCTCCACTTCTTCAATACCCCACCCGTATGCCGTCCGAGGATCTGCTGCTGACTTTATTCACCACCAAGGACTGCCATCCGTCGCAAGTACGAATGTTTCCGCTGAAATCGGAAAGTTCCTCCACCGGATTGGTCGAGTTCTCAAGCAACCCTGGCGAACGCCAAACAAATGCACAAAATTCCCGTTCATTACGAAGTTGTGCTTCTCCTCGTTAGCTTTGAAAGAGCGGAAGTTTGTTTTTCTGAGAAAAGAAAGGATTTTCCTTTTTCTGTGTAGTTAATTTTATGATTCGTAATTATAGGTAATTTCTTATTGTGTTAGTTGGAAGTGTGAAAAGTCAAGACAGTAAAAATAATTTGTTGAACTATTTGAGATTTTGCCACGACGGTCCTCCAACATTATACGTTGAACGATGGAATGGTTGGTGTAGCAGCCACCGCCATGGATGTATTCGAGCAGTTCGAATGGTTGGATGGTATAATTTTTGTTTGGTTGTTGACGCTTGTCGAGACCGGACCGAGGTTTCCAGCGTCGACCACGGCTACACGAATTAGCGATGCAACTCCCGTTGCTGCTTCCAATGCTGCTGCTGCTGCTGCTGCTGATCCTTTTGCTGGTCCGTCTCCTCTAAAATTTGCCAAAAAAGACGGACCAGCAGCAGCATTGAAAGCAGCCGCAGCCGTGGGAGCTGCATCGCTAGTTCGTGTAGCCATGACCGGAAACCTCGGTCAGGTCAAGATACCGATGACAGCTGTTCTTCGTCTGGGAGGAAATGTGGATGCAACTGCCGTCACGGGTGTAACGATTTTGAGAATCCATGGCGAGACTTGGTAGAGACTCACGGTTGTTTTGAAAATAATTAGATTATATTGTGGCAACATCAATAACAAATTTTGACACATGCACACCGCGCAGAACAAGTTCAGTGTTGCCAGTAACTTTACTGCCGTTCTACGCATAACTGTCCCATGTTCTATGCAATCCTTATGTACCGTGGGACTCTTATGCGTATAACGGCAGTTTAAAGATCATAAAAATTGTAACCATGGGTGCCAAACAGCACAATGACTTCGCCCGGGTGTGCCCAAGTTTGATTTTGGCACACTGTGTAGAGTGACCAACCCCTTGCTATGACCAGAAAATTTATACTGGGGACCACGGGTTGCACAGATAAAAATTCTGAATTTTAATAGTGATGTGAACATTCATTCACGTAAACTTGTATTTAATTTCACGCAACCGAGTAAGTTGTAAACCATGTTGTTTACAACAATGGGCTTTTGTATTATCGTTTCAGTAGAAAACCGGAAAATCCCACACGCGCCAATTGAATTTACTCTCGTTCTGTACGTTAAACATAACGTCGGACATAGTGCGCTGTATTCACACAATGATGCGCTATTCAGCGCACTATGTCCGACGTTATGTTTAACATACAGAACGAGGGTAAAATCGAATGTCGCGTGTGGGATTTTCCGATGTCCAACTTGAACGACAATATACAATATTTGCTACTTTGCATGAAATGTCTCAGAACTTTACATTATGTATAATGTAAACTTATATGATATGTGACGCTCCATTTATGTGCATCATACTGAACAGAAATTAACACTACTTTTTCGATCTGTGTGGTTCTCTAAAAGATCCGAAACATCCGTAAAAGTGGTAAATTCATGAAACTGATCCTAAAGCTCTGTGGTTTTTTAGAAACCACTCATAGATATCTTATCAGAATGAATTCAGAGCTGTGTTCGGAATGTGGAATCTAGAGACTGCGGGATGGTTCACCGGAAGATCCGAAACATCCGTAAAAGTGGTCAATTCATGAAATTCGTTCCATTCGGTTAGAAACCACTCATAGACGTCTAATCACAATAAATTTGGAGTTGTAACCAGAATATTTACACTGAGGACCACGGGATGGTCTACTAAAAGATCCGGAACATCCGTAGAAGTGGTCATTTAATTAAACTGATCGTAGAGCTCCGTGGTTTTTTCGAAACCACTAATAGACGTCTTTTCACGATAAATTCAGAGTTTTGACCAGACAATGGATGCTGGGAAACACGGGATAGTCCACTTATAGATCTGTAACATCAGTAAAAGTGGTCTATTCATGAAACTGATCCTAGAGCCCCACAGTTTTTTTTTTCGAAACCACTCATAAATATGAATAATAACTCAATAAGACGATATTTTTTAATGGCTTATTGATTAAATTTTGATGTGATGAATTAAAACTATAAACATTAAAGATAGACTCTCGTTAATGCGTAGCTCCAAAGAAAGATCTTCAGGAAGTCAATAGAAAGAAGTCCAGGAAATTCAAGGACTAATATTTAAAAATAATCCATGATCCAAGTCATTAAATACTTAAATACTATCATCCATGATAATCAATAGAAAAATTATGTCTATGAGCAGTTCTAAAACAACCACAGAGCTCTGAGATCAGTTTTCTAAAACTATTCACTTCAACGGATGTTCCGGATATTCCTAAGCACTATTCAATGGATCCCGTGGTCTGATTTCCAGTCACAACTCCGAGTTCATTCTGATGAGACGTCTATGATTTTCCAGAGGAACATTCATGGTCTTAATTTCCGATCATAACTCCGAATGCATAATTATAAGACGTCTATGAATTGACCACTTTTACGGATGTTCCGGATGTTTTAGTGGACCACCTCGTGGTTTCCAGTGACCGAATTCCGGTCATAACTTTACATTTACATTTATTATGATAATACTTTTAAGAGAGGTTTCGCTTAAACCGCGGATGTACCCAGGTAACAAATTGATGCTTAACAAGTGTTCTTTCAACGATTTTTATTCAGGCTTAGTTTGAATAATTGTTGTACATAGACCACTTTAACCTTTTTTCAGCTTTTAAACATCTAAATCAGGTGATTTTAATCAGCCCAAAGCTTAACAACAATCTAAATTATAAACTTTTCAATGCATTAACCAACAGTCTTTTCCAACCCTTGTTCAGCCTTATTTTTTTATTAAAAAAAATATAATGGAAGACCGCTCCATATCTTATATTTTTTATGAGACTGCTTTAGAATGTTGCTGACTAATTGGATTTACATATTTATATTGTTATTATATGTCTAAAAATTACCTTTACATTTCGGGATTCGAACCAGCAGTCGCTGATTCACAGGCGTCAACTATACCCACTCGACCACATAAGCACATTTGAAGCAGAAGGATCATTAACATGAAGCACGTCAGAATTAAGTTGAATAATAGCAACCGGAAGATTATTATACAGCAATGCCTAATTATAAACAATAAATTGTGACAGTAAAACATTCCTCTAATTTCAAGTGCAGTAAACACAATGTGGACACAAGTGCGCAATGTACTTCGATGCTATTTTAGTGCAATTATTGAATTCTATTTTTGAAATGCGGCTTCCTTGTCAATTATCTCTACTGCTGGTGCTGCTTGGGATTAGAAAGGTAGACAGTGAATTTAGAATAACTAAAATGTCGGAAATGCAACTGACGACATTTAACAATATTGTGCAATAAAATCATATTATTCTATCAGGCTATCAGAACATTTGTAGCGCATTGCTGGTTTGTGGAGTAGTATTAAGCTTAAATAAGTCTTGTTCAGTCTTTATATCAGCTAACTTACTGAGGTTGAATTATGGGGATACAATTCGCTTCATGCACTACTAATCAATTGTATATTCAGCCTGGTGTTAATCAGCTTCGTACACCTTAAATCAACCAATAATCAACTTTTGTTCTTACAATTCAGCTTGAATTGTTACTTGGGTAGGATCAGTTTCATGAATTGGCCACTTTTACGGATGTTCCGGATCTACCGGTAAACCATCCTGTGGTCCTAGGTTTCCATATTCCAGTCACAACTTCGAATTAATTCTGACAAGACGTCTATGAGTGGTTTCAACAAATCCGCAGAGCTATGGGATCAGTTTCATGAAATGGCCAATTTTAAGAATTTTTTCTGATTTTTCGGTCAATCAGTAAGTGGTCCTCAGGGTCTATATTGCGATCACAACTCCGAATTATTTCTGATACAACGTTTATGGGTTGTTTTGAATTGAATTGACCACTTTTACGGGTGTTCCGGATCTTTCGGTGGACCATCCTGTAGTCCCCAGAGTCCAAATTAAGGTCATAGCTCCGAATAAATTGTGATAAGACGTCTATAAGTGGTTTTGAAAAAAAAAACACTCTACGGTGGATGCAATTCGGACAGTGGTCGAGAGAGCCGAGAAGGCGTCCAAACAGAAGCGGAGAGGAGATCGATATTGCGCCGTGATAACGACCGACGTCAAGAATGTATTCAACAGCGCCAGCTGGGAGGCCATTGCCGAAGCGCTGCATAGAATAAGGGTCCCAGACTACCTGTGCAGGATCCTGAGGAGTTATATCCAGAACCGGGTTCTGGTCTACGAAACAGACAGGGGACAGAGATCGATTAGGATCACAGCGAGAGTTCTACAAGGCTCCAGTCTTGGTCCAACGTTCTGGAACGGGATGTACAACGGCGTGCTAATGCTGAAGCTGCCCAAAGGAGTTGAGATCGTTAGCTTTGCGGACGACGTCGCCTTGACGGTAACAGGCTAGACGCTGGAAGAGGTGGAAGTACTGGCAACCGAGGCGATCGACATGATTGGTAACTGGATGCAAGGAGCGATAAAAATGGAAGCGCTATTGGTCAGTTCTCCTGGAGTTCTCCTCTGAATTCTTCTGATAATTCGATTGGAACTCCCCTTAGAATTATCTTTAAATTCTTTTCGAGATGCCCTTGAAATTATCCTTGGAATTTGGGATTTTACTCTCAAAATTCGAGTCCCTTGGTATTTTTCACGGATCCGGGAATCGTCTTCACAATCGACATGCATTTTTCCAACAGAGGTACTTAAAAACATCACTTTGAAACCACATAATTGACTTGGAGTTTTCGTCAAAACTCTCTTAGAGTTCAACTCTAGAATTCATTCTAAAATCTGATCAAAGCTATTTTGGAATAGTTCTTCAGTGACTGTATCCTGAAAATCAAGTCCAGTCTTGAAAAATTCTATTTTACTTGAGGAAGGGACGAAGTACGTTTCTTCCCGATTTGTCATCGAATTTCACTGGTTTTTTTTTTTTCGGTGACTTAAATTTCCCGGCTTTTTCCCGATTTCCCACCTCACTGGTCATCCTGAGTAATGCCTCCTAGTTTCGACCAGCTCGAAACTATCTGGCTGAACAAGTGGAAGCGATTTGACAGTATGAATGAAGATTTCCGTTACTCTTCCTCTCCATCTGTTAAGTGTTATCACCGAGCTCCGACTTGCTCCACTATCGGGCAGCTACTGATGGTGGACGTTATCCACTGCATCAATCAGATCGACCTTTTGCCAGAAAGCGCTGTGGAAGGCAAATTTGCCCACGAGCTGGATATTAATGTCCTGTTCTTCTAATTAGATCGTGAAATATTCCATTTTTCTGAATTGTTTTAGTATTTTCACTATCTTTTCTATAAACAAAAAAAAAAATATGGATAAATTCTCCGTGCAATGACATGTTGCATGGCATATTTTCTATTGATGGTTTAAAGAAAAATGCGTTTGAAAACTTCCCCCATTTTCGTTACATGCCTCATTTTCGATTTCGTAATGTGATCCTCAGTGTTAACGCAAACCCTCAAAAAATTCATGTTAACTCAGATGTTCTGAGACTGACATATACGAGCGTCAATTTTGACATAAAATTGAGTCATAATAGACGTCAAATTTAGCTTAATGAAACGTACTTTTCGTCGAGTACCAAACTTTTCAGTCTCGGAGCACTTAATTTTACATGACATGTTTGTTTACGTCTCACCCTTTATGTCAAAGATGGATTCCATCACGTGTAAAATTAGGTATTTCTAAGTGTGTATATTGATCTCACTCAATCACTTGCGATCTATACCGAGAATGTACCCTTCCTTATCATTAGCCTTCGGATAACGAGAGAAGAGAATTTTGAATAGGCTTTTTGCTCTCTTATCAATCTTCTGAAGTTGGATATACTACTATACACGAACCAGAATTGTATTAGTCGAAAATAAACCTACCAAACTGCCTAATCCGATCGTCTCGAAAGTGCCTGCGCCAACATTTTTGGTCCTTCGATCCAGATCAACCGTGAGAAATGCGATAAATCGATAAATGTTCGGTACTACAAAGTACGGACCATAGTGCAATTATTGAAGCAACAATGTTCGCGAGCGTGTTTTCAAGTGCTACTGTATAAAGCCTGTGGATCAATAAGTGCGAAAAGAATAATAAGTGCGCGGAAGATCACCTAATCAAACGTCTACGAGGGAGAAAGCTCCAGGAAAGCAGACGGACATCGCGTGGGGACGCTATCGTGGCTTGGTCCAAAGAGGTGACGTTGAACTGACGCCGTCTTGGGTAAAGCTGAGCAACCTTGAGGTTGCATAGTGTGCTCTAGTGGTTCAGGTTGGTCACCTGTGTCGTATTGTTGTGCGAAATATTGTTCGCTGGTTGAAGAATGATTTCATTCCGTCTCTTTCGCTGAGCCGGTCAAGTCGCATCGGTCTCGTTGTAAGACACTAGTATTTGAGTTTTTGAGTTTTTCCCCACGCGAGGTTTTTTCTCGCCAAAGTTAGTTGGCATAGTGTTAAGACAACTAGTGCGCGAGTGAGGAAGCCGTTAATCATACGCCGAGCGCTTTGATTACGGTCCAGCTTTAACATCAACATCTGTAAAATCATGACCACTATCGGCCGATTGATAGCAACAACGAAAGCACGTTAAATTGCCTACCGAGGCGACCGAGGCATACCAGCTGCAAGGTTATAGACCCAACAGCCGTTGGGGCAAACAATAGCATCGCACCAGTCACCTGCCGCCTCAGTGCAATAGGTATACCGTGTCGCTTTGTTTTCACCAGTATCGCATCTCCCCGCATGGTCCAATATTAGATTAGGTTGGGTCATAATTAGGGTGATCCAAAATTTTGTAAATAGTATATATCTATAATTTTTTTCTTGATTTTTTTTCCTCGTACAATTTTTAAGTAGAGCATAGTTAGGGTGATCCAAAAATTTTGTTTTTAGTATATATTTTTTTTTCTTTTTCTTGTTTTTTTTTCTTTCGTATTACTCTTTAGTAGAGTAAAACTATGTATATCAATTTTTTTTTAATTTTTTATTTTTTTTTGCATTTTTTTTTGATACTATTTGAAATTACTGTAATTATTTGTAAAATATTAACTAAAAACACCATTGCGGCGATATTTAACCGCAATGGATGAAAATGATAAAGGCGGGGGATGGTCGCTTTCCATCTCAGACGATGAAACTCTTAATTCCACCTCACACGAAAGTCTCGAGGAAGTTGTGGAAATGGAAACCCTTGACGTTGACTCGCTCTCCAGCAAAAATACTGGAGCATATCCCAAGAAAAGGTATCGCTCACAACCCTCTCCCCCACCATCTCCTCCTCGTCCACCTGCACCCCCCACACCATTGCCCCCGAAAACCTCTGCGCTCCCCCGCCTAAAGGCTTACCCAGAAGCCTCGAAAGGCCCATGGGTTGTTTTTTTCCGGCCCAAACAAAAACCTTTGAACATTCCGAGGATCTCTAAGGATCTAACAATACATTTTTCGGCCGTTACCGATATGTTCAAGGTAACACCAATAAAACTGCGCGTTCCCGTTGATGACCGGAAGCAGGCTAACCAAATTGTTGCGTGCGAGTTTTTTTCATTGGAATACCGAGTCTACATACCCAGTAGTGAGGTAAAAATTGAAGGAGTGGTCACCGAAGCGAGTTTGACTACTGATGATTTCATGGGTTCCGATGCCTTCGGAATCTTTAAAAATCGTGCTCTGCCGAAGGTGAAGATATTGGACTGCCTTCAAATGCAGTCAGTATCCGTAGTAGGCTCCAAAAAAACTTATTCCTTGTCAAACTCGTTTCGTGTGACCTTTTCTGGTTCAGCGTTACCTCACTTCGTCGCTATTGGCAAGGTCCGGCTACCTGTACGTCTGTTTGTACCTCGGGTAATGAACTGCTCGAAATGTAAACAACTTGGTCACACATCGGACTACTGCTCGAACAAACCACGCTGCGATCAGTGTGCCGAGCAGCATCAATAGCGCCCTTGCGGTGCTCCTCCAAAATGCGTGTACTGCAAGGAGAGCCTGCAAACCCTGACTGACTGTCCGAGGTATAAACAGCAGGGAGAAAAAATTAAGCGGTCTCTGCAAGCTCGCTCCAAGAGAACAATAGCAGAACTCTTGAAGAATACCGCTTCATCTTCTCAGAACACACCAAAAAACAGTAACACGTTTTCCATTTTGCCAGTTGATGATCTAGACTCTGACTCAGAGGGCGGTGAGGGTAGTCCGTTTGTCTTTAAAGGTAATACGAGAAAACGAGCAAAAAACACACCATCGAAAAGCCTCGTAAGGCCACTCGTACGGACCACCCTTCCACCTTGGAAAATTCAAGAGGTAACGGAAATACACCGAAACCCATTCCACCGGGTTTTAAACCTTGTAATTATGACAAGAACTTTCCGTCACTTCCAGGATCATCTAAAACCCCAGATGTCCCAGTTTTTCAGCCAGAAAAGCAGCTGAATAATCAGCAAGAACATGCCCCCATGTTCACGTTTTCTGGTATTGTGGATAGCTTCTTCAGTATATTCAATGTCTCTGACTCAACGAGGAGCATTATTAATTTAGTGCTGCCAATGGTGAAAACTCTTTTGAAGCAACTAGCTTCTAGGTGGTCCTTCCTTGCATCGATCATATCCTTTGATGGATAATTCTCCGAATGAGGTCCGGGATATGATCTCTGTTCTTCAGTGGAACTGTAGAAATCTTATGCCAAAACTTGACACATTTAAATGTTTAGTTAACAACTTACTTTCTGATGCATTTGCCCTTTGTGAAACATGGCTATCTTCAGACAACGATCTTGCTTTACACGATTTCAACATTATTCGCCTTGATCGCGCAGATTCGTATGGAGGGTTGCTTCTGGGGATCAACAAGCTCCATATTCCTTCTACAGAATCGACCTGCCTTCGGTGACAGGCATTGAAGTTGTTGCATGTCAGGTTAACATTCGAGGTAAATGCCTTAGTATATCTTCCACCGAGAACTGCGATTTCTCGTCAAAGTTTCTCGGATATCTGAACGGCTATGCCGGAGCCACGGTTGATCTTGGGAGATTTTAACTCTCACGGTACAGGCTGGGGGGAACTGTACGACGACAACCGCTCAACCTTGATATACGACATGTGCGACTTCTTCAAAATGACAATTCTGAACACCGGTTGCTTGAGTAGCCAAATCTCCAGTAAAAATACGCGGATTAGACCTCTCACTTTGCTCGAGTTCACTATCGTTGGATTGGAAAGTAATTCAAGATCCCTACGGTAGTGACCATTTGCCAATCAAATTTTCTATTACCAATGGTTCATCTTCTACTCACTCGGTCGACATCGCGTACGATCTTACGAAAAACATTGACTGGCGAAAAGTCACGACCGCGGTTCTTGATGCCAGTCAATCGGTTGACGTACTTCCTCCGCTGGTCGAGTACTCCTTTCTCGCGCGTCTTATCATCGATTCTGCGCTGCGAGCACAGACGAAACGTGTTCCGGGTGTTTCCGTCCGCAAGCGTGGGATAAGGATTGCACCGACGCGAACAGCGAGAAGTCCGCCGCGTTTAAACGCTTCCGCAAACACGGCAAGGTCGGAGATTTCGAGCGGTACACTGACCTCGAGAAAACTTTTAAGGACTTAATTAAAGCAAAAAAAAACGCGGTTACTGGCGTCGGTTCGTCGATGGTTTGTCGCGAGAGACTTCCATGAGAACACTCTGGAATGTCGGCAGGAGAATGCGAAACGCGTCATCACCGATTAACGAAGACAAGGAGTACTCGGACAGTTGGATATTCAGCTTCGCGCGGAAAGTTTGCCCGGATTCGGTGTCGGTTCAAACCAACGTTCGTGATCGTCCGTCGAGTAATTACGAAATAGATTCCCCGTTTTCGATGGTGGAATTCTCACTTGCTCTCCTTTCATGTAACAATTCAGCTCCAGGAATGGATAGAATCAAGTTCAACTTGCTTAAAAATCTCCCAGATGTCGCGAAGAGACGCTTGTTGAACTTATTCAATCAATTTCTGGAGCACAACATTGTTCCGGATGACTGGAGGCAAGTAAGAGTTATCGCCATTCGAAAACCCGGTAAACCCGCGTCGGATTATAACTCGTACCGTCCCATCGCGATGCTGTCCTGTATACGGAAATTGTTGGAGAAAATGATTCTTTTTCGTCTAGACAAATGGGTCGAGTCGAATGGTTTACTTTCAGATACGCAATTTGGATTTCGGAGAGGCAAAGGAACGAGCGACTGTCTTGCGTTGCTTTCAACTGAAATTCAACTGGCCTATGCGCAAAAACAGCAAATGGGTTCAGTTTTCTTGGATATTAAGGTGGCTTTTGATTCTGTTTGTATCGATGTCCTTTCGGATAAACTCCACGATAGTGGGCTTTCACCAATTATGAACAACTATTTGAGCAACTTGTTGTCTGAGAAATATATGAGCTTTTCTCATGGAAACTCGACAACTTCACGAATTAGTTACATGGGTCTTCCCCAGGGTTCATGTTTAAGCCCCCTTCTTTATAATTTTTATGTAAAAGACATTGATGGTTGTCTTGATGAAAATTGCTCCCTAAGGCAGCTTGCAGATGACGGGGTTGTGTCCGTTATAGGGCCAAGTGCACCGGACCTGCAAGGACCATTGCAAGATACCTTAGACAATTTGTCAACTTGGGCTATGAAGCTGGATATCGAATTCTCTCCGGAGAAAACTGAGTTGGTTGTTTTTTCTAGGAAGCATCATCCTGCACAGTTACAGCTTCAACTAAAGGGTAGAACAATCACTCCAAGTATTTCTTTCAAGTATTTAGGTGTCTGGTTCGATTCCAAAAGCACGTGGGGAAAATATATTGCGTATGTGAAACAAAAATGCCAACAAAGAATCAATTTTCTTCGTACAATTACCGGAATTTGGTGGGGAGCACACCCGGAAGATCTAATCAGGTTGTATCGATTCTGGAGTACGGTAGCTTCTGCTTTCAATCCGCGGCGAAAACACATATCTTGAAGCTGCAACGGGTTCAATACCATTGCCTCCGAATCGCGCTTGGCTGTATGCACTCGACACATACGATGAGCCTCGAAGTACTCGCGGGTGTTCTCCCACTGACAGATCGTTTCGCGGAACTGTCCTTCCGGTTTCTTATCCGTTGTGAAGTAATGAACTCATTGGTAATAGAAAACTTTGAGAAGCTGCTCGACAGAAATCCTCAAACAAGATTCATGAGTCTCTATTACGAGTACATGACGCTGGAGATTGGCCCTTCTTCATTCAATTCCTCTCGTGTTTGCCTCCAAGATTTTTATAGTTCCTCTGTAAATTTTGATCTGACGTTAGTTTTAAGAAATTTTGTAACCTAAACTTTCCGGAGATGAACCAGCCTGCGGCTGAAAATCTCCTAAATAGAGATAATAATAATAATAATAATAAATGTAACCTAAACAATGAATATCGGCTCCGTAAAGCTACGGCAAATGAGCCTGGAAAAATAAACGCATTTATAAAAAAAAAGAAGAATGACTTCACATTTGAGGCAGCTGAGCCGCCAAGAACGCTTTCATTAGAATACGATGGCCACCTTGAAGCAGTTTATGGATCGTTTTGATGCGGATAGAGATAAGAACCAACTGGAGGGATGGAAACAACGAATTGAGACGGTTTACCGGGAACTCCCTGAAGTGAAGCTTCCAACTTTTGATGACCGACGCAAACTACGCCGTCGCGTGGCAGTTGCTGGAGAAGCGATTCAACAACAAAAAGTTAGTTGTTAAAATTTACATCGATTCACTTTTCGCAATTGAACCGATAAAAAGGGTTTGTTACGAGCGCCTGATCGACGTAATTTGCGCCTAATCAACAAAATGGGCATCCAAACGGATGGTTGGAGTGTACTTCTATCCCACATGGGCTGCAGTCGTCTTGATTCCTTCAGCTTACGGCAATGGGAAGCTCATCACAAATCCACTGAGGTCCCACAGTATCGGGAGCTCATCGATTTCCTGCGTACGCATTTAATAGTTCTCCAGTCGTTGGCGCCTTCGAAGTTTCGCTCATCTGATTCGCAGAAAGCGGATTCATACCGTCCGTTGAAATTCATCGAAGGTCAATGCAGTCCAAACCATTATTAATTCAATGCCTGATTTCAGTTCGTTCTGTGCGAAGTCTCTACACTCACCATTCAAGTGTGACGTGTTCCAGAAGCTGGCCGTTTCCCAACGCTTTAACCAAGTGATCGAGTGAGATCAATTTATGTCTTATATACTAAGGAGAATTCATTGGGTTTGCGTTAACGTATTGCAGCCCCCATAGAACCGTACACGTAGATCTAACTATCTTGCGGTAATTAGAAGAGTGTAATAAATACAGGTGAAGTTAAATAAAGTGACCTTCCTTTAAACGCTAGTTCAGTCACGATTTCTAGTGCCTAATAGTTAGGTGCCTCATAAGTGCCCACGCCAACACCCAGTATAGTAAAGAAAGACGTAGCTGTGAATTAAGAAGAAATAAGTGAAGATCCTCCGAAATAATTATCTCAATCCGCTGTGGTTATCGACATTGGTCCTTCGAGCCGGATTAGCGTGAACTCCGCTTGTCCGCCAGCCCGGAATCTTCATTGGACCCGCTGTATCGACGCCAGTCACGTGTCAAGGAGGTTAGCTGTTCTAGAACATTCATACAAGGCATTCGAATTGCCTTTACAAGGTAATTACCTTTCCAAATCCAATACCCCTGCCCTTTTGAGCTACGCGGTCTTCCGCTTTGCAGATCCGTTCTCTTCTTCATTTTCGCCATCGTTACGTCTACGATGTCTACGGAACGACGCATTAAAGGCCTCAAGACGCGCCTGAAGAGCCTGCTGACGTCATTCAACCTGATCAAAATGTTCGTGGACGAATACAACGAAGAAACGGATGCCTGTCAAGTCCCGGTGCGTTTGGAGCACCTGGTGAAGCTCTGGAAGGAGGTTAACGCGGTGCAAGTGGATCTGGAAACGGTGGATGAGGCCGCTGTAGACCAGTACCTGAAAGTCCGTACTGATTTTGAGTCAACCTACTACCGTGTGAAGGGGTTCTTGCTTTCGGTCAATAAATCACCTGCTTTGGTACAGTCACCCAGCCCTCGTTCAAATGCGCAACCACCTCTACAATCGTCTTGCGTTCGACTACCCGACGTGAAGCTACCTGTTTTCTCTGGTCAACTCGATAGCTGGTTGAACTTCCACGACCTATTTGTCTCACTCGTCCACTCGTCGCACGAACTATCCAATATACAAAAATTCTATTACTTGCGGTCTTCCTTATCCGGAGATGCCCTCAAGCTTATACAAACCATCACGATCAGCGCTGACAATTACCAGGTCGCCTGGAAGTTGTTGACAGAACATTATCAGAACTCGGCAAGACTGAAACAGTCGTACGTAGATTCGCTCTTTGAATTTCCCTCGCTGAAAAGGGAATCAGCGACGGAGTTACACTCACTCGTTGAAAAGTTCGAAGCAAATGTGAGAGTACTGAAACAGTTGGGAGAAAGGACCGAATTCTGGGACATACTTCTGATACGAATGCTCAGCATAAGGCTCGACAACACCACTCGACGTGACTGGGAAGAATTCTCATCGACGAAGAATCAGATCACCTTCACCGACCTAACGGCTTTCATTCAACGAAGAGTCACGGTTCTACAGTCGATCAACAAGACAACTGAACCTCCTCCGTCAACTTTCACAAAGAAGCCTGTTCAGCGTCCCGTCACCAGCCATGGAGCCAGCCAGCAGAACTATCGCAAGTGTCTCGTCTGTTCCGATCATCATCCTTTGTATCAATGCGCAGTTTTCTCGAAAATGTCGGTAGAAGATAAGGAAAGAGATGTCCGTCGCCACCAACTATGCCGCAATTGTTTACGAAAGGGCCACCAAACGCGTGACTGCCCCTCCTCCAGTACTTGCCGCAAGTGTAGAAATCGCCACCATACTCAACTCTGCCCCACCGAAGCTCCAGTCGCTGTGAACTCCAGGACTGCCGACGCCGCTCAACCGAAAGTTTCTTCTATCCCTGTATGCGAAGAACAACCGAGAAGCTCTGCCTCAGCCGTTACTGAACCCGTAAGCTGTTCGTCTTCTACATTGAAGGAGAAAAGCGTCCTGCTCGCAACTGCCGTGGTCGTCCTTGTCGACGACAATGGAACCAACCACGTCGCCAGAGCACTCCTCGATTCGGGAAGTGAGTGCTGCTTTATGACTGAATCTCTCGCCCAGCAGATGAAGGCCAAACGCACCAAGATCCACGTTCCGATTGCTGGTATCGGACAATCCTCAACGTATGCTCGCCACAAACTCCAATCTACTATTCGTTCACGCACCTGTGATTATTCTACCGCTGTGGAATTCTTGATCCTCCCGAAGGTTACAGTAAACCTGCCGTCAGCATCTGTAGACACCTCTTCCTGGGAAATCCCCCCGGGAATTCAGCTTGCAGACCCGTCGTTCTACGATAAAAGACCCGTCCAACTCGTATTGGGGGCAGAAATCTTCTTTGACCTCTTCAAAGTGTCCGGTCGGATTGAGCTTGGTGAGTCTCTACCGAATCTGGTCAATTCTGTCCTAGGCTGGGTTGTATCTGGAAAGACAACCGATACCCGTTCGACAAATCCCGTCATCGCTAACGTCGCAACAGTCACCGATCTTCATCGCTTAATGGAAAGATTTTGGACCATCGAAGAAGATAACGCCAGTACCTGCTACTCTGTGGAAGAATCTGCATGCGAAGAGCACTTTCGTCGGACAGTTTCTAGAACTCCCGAAGGTCGCTATGTCGTATCTCTACCAATAAAGGAAGATGTTCTCTCCAATCTCGGTGACAATCGTCGCACAGCTATTCGTCGCTTTCGTCTACTACAAGGTCAGCTCGCTAAGAACGACGAACTAGGCAACCAGTACCGAGCGTTCATGGACGAGTACTTTCAGCTAGGCCATATGGAGCTGGTACCAGACTACCAATCGCAACATCCTTCCTACCATTTGCCTCATCATGCCGTAATACGAGCAGACAGTACGACCACTAAGGTACGCGTGGTTTTCGACGCGTCTTGTCGCACATCGAATGGGCCATCCTTAAACGACGCACTCATGGTCGGACCCATAGTGCAAGAAGAACTAAGGTCGATAACAATGCGATCCAGAATCCGCCCTATTCTGCTCAACGCTGACGTGAAACAGATGTATCGACAGATCTTAACAGACCAACGTAGCAACAACCTACAGCACATCGTATGGAGTCCATCGCCTGATTCCCCTCTGCAGACATATGAATTAAAAACCGTTACTTACGGTACAGCCAGCGCACCATTTCTTGCCACACGCGTGCTCCAGCAACTGGCGGACGACGAGCAGCACGATTTTCCAGAAGCTGCCGGTATTCTTCGAAAAGATTTCTACGTGGACGATTTATTTTCCGGAGCGGACACAGTAGAAGAAGCTATCACACTACAAAAGCAGTTGGAATCTCTTCTCGGCAGGGGAGGGTTCGAACTGCGGAAATGGGCCTCAAACGAAGAAGCCGTTCTAGAAGATGTTCCTCAAGACAACCGTGCCCTAAAGACGTCCGTGGATCTAGACCGTGATCAGTGCATTAAAAGTCTAGGATTGCACTGGGAACCAACGACCGACCATCTCCGATACAAGATTGATACACCAACGACCGATAACACCCCACTCACCAAACGCATTGCTCTTTCCCAAATAGCTCGCCTTTTTGACCCACTTGGCCTGGTGGGACCCGTCATCACAACAGCTAAGCTGTTTATGCAAGCTTTGTGGACTCTAAAGACCAACGATGGACTGATTTGGGGTTGGGATCAAGAACTCCCAACGCCCATCAAGGAACGATGGCTCGACTACATGGCTCAACTACCGCTACTGAACGCACTCCGCATCGAACGTTTCATTCTCTGCCCAAAACCTTCTTCTATTCAGCTGCACTTTTTCTCTGATGCATCGGAGAATGCATATGGAGCCTGTTGCTACATCCGATCCTCCAACTCCACCGGCGAAACCAAAACTGCACTGTTAACCGCAAAATCGAAAGTTGCTCCGTTAAAGCAACAGAGTATTCCTCGTCTCGAGCTCTGCGGAGCTCTTCTTGCTGCTCAGCTTTACGAGAAAGTGGCTGCATCGTTGAAACTCGCAACCGATACGTACTTCTGGGTGGATTCAACTATAGTTATCTGTTGGCTCAATTCTACACCATCGACATGGACTACCTTCGTTGCAAACCGCGTCTCGAAGATTCAACTTGCGACACAAAATTGTAGTTGGAATCACGTAGCGGGGCAGCAGAATCCAGCCGACCACATCTCTCGAGGATTACCAGCAGAAGATCTCCTACACGACGCACTTTGGTGGAAGGGACCTCAATGGTTGGCACTCGACAAAGAATGTTGGCCAATCCAGCAACCAATCAACACAGCAGACCATAAAAGCATCCCAGACACACGAAAGTTATGTGCAACAGCTGTTCCAGCCGCCGACAATCCATCATTTGTCGATCTGTTTGTCACCAAATTCTCCAACTACAACAAATTGCTACGAGTGACTGCTTACTGCCGTCGATTTCTGCTGCACTGTCAACGAAAATCGAGACCAACTACTACTACCATCACCGTCGAAGAAAAACAGCAAGCCGAAGTACAACTGATTCGCCTTGTGCAACAACAAACTTTCGCCGCCGAATGGAAAAATCTTCAGCAGTCCCAACCTGTATCAGCAAAATCTCGCATCCGTTGGTTTTACCCTTTTCTATCGACCGATCAGTTGATCCGCATCGGAGGCAGATTGAAACACGCACAACAACCTTATGACACCAAGCACCAGATTTTACTACCGTCCTCTCATCCCCTATCGACTTTGCTCATTCGCCATCTCCACGAAATCAACTTACACGCAGCACCGCAACTGCTGCTCAATGTTCTCCGACTGCGGTATTGGGTCACGGGGGCCAGGAGCCTTGCCAGAATGATCGTCCAACACTGCGTGATTTGCGTCAAAGCTCGCCCTAAGCTCGTTCAACAATTTATGGCCGAACTTCCCGTCGAACGAATCACCGCTACCCGGCCATTCACCATAACAGGAATCGATTATTGGGGCCCAATTTTGCTAAAACCACTCCATCGTCGAGCAGCACCAGGCAAGGCATACGTCGCGGTCTTTGTATGTTTCTCTACGAAGGCTGTCCATCTAGAGCTTGTGGGAGACCTAAGCACCACCAAATTCATCCAGGCCCTTCGACGCTTCGTCGCACGTCGTGGGCTGTGTGCCGAAATCTTCAGCGACAACGGGAGAAATTTTGTAGGTGCCAACAACGAACTACAGCATCTTGTCCGAAGCAATGAGCATCACCGATCAATCACCGAAGAATGCGCCAACAACGGGATACGATGGCGTTTTAATCCTCCCAAAGCCTCACACTTTGGAGGTTTGTGGGAGGCTGCTATTCAGTCCGCTCAAAAACACTTCGTTCGAGCTGCGGGAACAATGAAATTGGGTATGGAAGACATGCAAACTCTGCTAGCACAGATCGAGTGTTGCCTTAACTCGAGACCGTTAGTACCTCTCAGCGATGATCTCACCGACTTCGAGCCCCTCAGTCCAGGACATCTCCTCACTGGATCGTCTCTGAAGGCCGTTCCAGATACTGATGTCACCACCATTCCATTCAATCGCCTGAGACACTTCCAACAGCTTCAGAAACTACTGCAACAATTTTGGCAGCGATGGCATATCGAGTATCTCTGCACTCTTCAAAGTCGCTCCAAATGGATAAATCCTCCAGTACACATCCAAACGGGCCAGCTTGTGCTTCTGAAGGAGGACAACGTAGCACCTATCCAGTGGCCTACTGCTCGGATCGTCGATTTGCATCCAGGGAAGGACGGCATTACTCGCGTCGTCACATTGAAAACACCAACAGGACAGTATACTCGACCGGTTTCGAAAATCGCCATTCTGCCAATTCCTCCTTCTGATATCCAGCGAACAACATCAAATGAAGCAGAAATCCATCCACAAACGTTTCCAACGAAGAGCACCTGAAATAAACAATTACAAGACAAGGGACAACAATCAATGCAAAACACCACCGCCAACGCAAGCATCAATTGACGTTTCTCATCACAACATCGAGTTGATCGACAATCGACGTGGGGACAGCATCATCATCTTGTACATCGATTAAACAGTCAGAATGCGATCTTCGAAGGGGCCAGTATGTTCGCATATGCGAGCAGAGACACCTATACGTCAGTGGGCATCATCGATCATCAATCTCGCCATCAAACTACCACTCCCCGTTCATCGATTATGGGATCGACCGTGCAGCAGAACTGTGCGTTTATTGACGTTTGTGCAGTTCCGACTGTTCCTTCTCTTTCTTCCGTTAACTGACAGCTATATAAGGAACCGCCGCAGCATAAATAAACCTCTTTGGTTGTTCTACCATCATATAGACGGAGCCCTTATCATCAGTGCCGAGTGGTTGAGACGACAAAAATTGGACAGTGAGAATTTCATAAAGTACAAAGTGAAATTGAAGTACATTTAAGTAAAGTTAATTAGTTTAAAGTTAATTAGTTTAAACTTAATGAAAATAAATTGAACTGTGAATTAAGAAGAAATAAGTGAAGATCCTCCGAAATAATTATCTCAATCCGCTGTGGTTATCGACAGCAAGTGCGGGCCCAAGCGGTCGGTGGAGTTTTAATACGATTTTCAGAAATAAATTTTTAATTACTACTCAGCGGAGCGTGAAGATGATTGGCTGGAGTGCTTTTTTCCATCCAACCTCCGGGCCTTTGAATGAGAAACACAAAAAAAAAACGTTGCACATAATTCGATAAATGCATTAAAGTGTGGCTTAATCAGTGGAATTAATCGACTAGCAGCGGTTTGTCGTTGATGGTAATGATTTTTTTGTTTTTTTTTTTTTATATCATGCTGGTTTTAATTTTTTATTCAATGTTGCTTAATTCGAAGCGATGAATATATTAAAACAAAAATAACACCAGCAACAAAAATCTTCGTGGGAAAACAATAAATCACAAACGCTTTTGCCAGCTGTGGGGCAGGAAGGGAACGTTTTAATGTCATCCGTGAAAGTGAGCTCGGAAAAATGTTGATTTAATTGATGTGGCATTAATATTGAATGGACGCCGATGCATTTTTAACGAATCAGGCTGCTTTCAAAGTGATATTCTTTATGAAGTGAACCGCTGGATATGATGTTATGGTAAAATATTGTCAAACTGTCCACTTCCGTCTCGGTAGCTAATCCGTTGGAAACCGAAACCCGAGCAAAAGTCATATTTTACCTCGCATATTAATTATCTAATGGGCCATTAAATTTCAATTCGCCGATTTATGACGCTGTGGGAACTCCCTTCTGAAGTGGTGCTGTTTACGGATAAGTGCGCTTTAGGAAGGGCGTGGAAGGTGGGGTCCATTAATTGCGATTATTGTAATCGGAACGTGCGGGACGAGAGTGGGGGAGGGGAGAGTGAGGAAGAATTATTATGGTTTGCTGCGGATTATTAACAGTTTCCTCTACGAGTCTAAACAATGACATATTGCTGCAGGAAGGGCATATGTGGTTTAGAATTGCTTGTTGAAATGGACAACGTTGACCAAGAAGCAGTGCTGTCAATTTTTAAATCATTCTATTGAAGATGAACCAATACAACCATTCAATCAATTCTGCGAAAACGAATTTTCTCATGCCCATCATTTGAAGAGCCACTTCTCAAACGACCCTCATCGTCACTGTCAATTAAGCCACTCACTATCCATTGATATACGGCAGTTGGAGTATGGAAGAAACGCAGTCAAATTGTCCCGAACAGACATGTCGACCCGATTTCGGATCAATATAATGTTTTGGGTTTATGCTGGGTCAACGTCGGGTCGACTTCGGGTCGAGGTTTGCTAAAAGTCAGGTTTGTGTCGGATAAGCTTAAAAGTTAAGCGAGGTTTAACAACAATTTAAACCTCGCTTAACTTTTTTCTGATTTCTTCACTACCGCTTAACGGCTAAGCCGAGTTTAAAATTTACCAGGTTTAAGATAAGTGTCGCTTAATTTAAGCGGTGGTCTGAGGTGGTTTAGAAGCGTTAAGCGAGAGCTAAGCGGCGATATTCAACTTTTGATTTTCTTCACTGTACTCCGTTTTGGTGGTTACTTCATATTTCGAAATAAATCTCGAAAAATAATCTACTAGAATAATGTATGGACACCACCAACACGTTTGGGACCAGGTGCATTGGAGATTATTGGAAAGCGACGAGGAAAATGGTGAGGAAATCGATGGTTTACAATTAGCACGTCGCCAATATAAAATGCGTGCTCGCATCAGCATTGACACCTGGGACGATCAGGATTTCTTCATGAGATTCCGGCTTCAGAAAAACACCATGGCGATGGTCCTGGAAATTATTCGTCCTGATATAGAAGTCGATGAAACAAGGTAGGTAGTCCGTGTTTCGCTTGCATTAACTCAAGTACGCCAACGCTTTATAATGATTCCAAAAACGCAAGATGAGCTACATGCAGCAAGTCGTGATTTTTACGCCATTGCAAAATTTCCTCGAACTATTGGTGCAATTGATTGTACCCACATCAAGATACAATCACCTGGTAGTAATCAAGCTGAGAACTACCGAAACCGAAAATCTTGGTTTTCACTGAATGTACAAACAGTCAGTTCAGCAGATTTGAAAGTTTTGAACATTGTCGCAAGATGGCCCGGAGCATCACACGACCAACACATTTTCAATAATTCAACATTGAAGATGCAGTTCGAGCGGGGTGATTTTGGACACTTCATAATCGTTGGCGATTCCGGATACCGCAACACTAAGTATTTGGCTGCACCTTTTCTCCGATGTGAAACGTCAGCTGAAACATTATACAACGAAAGCCAAATCCGTACCCGGAATGTTGTAGAACGTTCTTATGACGTATTGAAACGGCGATTTCCAGTATTGTCGTTGGGAATACGTGTAAAAATATCAACAGTTCAGCTCATTATTGTAGCGTGTGCAGTATTGCATAATATTGCAATTGATGCTAAGGAAGTGGAGCCGCCAGCAGAAATCAAAGGATTTGATGAAATGTTAGCTGCAACTGCTGTTCCAGATTGTCCTAATATGGAAAGAAGCGCAACGGGTTGTGTTCGTGACCTTTTAGTTCAACATTTTTTCTCACAGTTATAAAAAGATAATGTTTGATACTATTTTAAAAACTATTCAGCTAGGTATCGAATTCTCCATGGAGAAAACTGAGTTGGTCGTTTTTTCTAGGAAGCTTTACCCAAGTAACATTTTAAGTTTTATGAAATAATACAAAGCTACTATAAAACAACATTCATAAAACCCTGGTCAAGGCTACTTTGCCATTGGTGCATCCACCAAAACCTCATTAAGACTAGAATCTGTCTAGTTGGCCCATCCTGGAGAAGGTTCTGAAGGGTATATTTCCGAAGCTCTTCAAGATTGAATTACTGCAAAAAGGTTGTATGACGAACGTATTGAGAACCATTTGAAACCCGTATTTAAGCTACAATAAAAGCTATTTGGCAACAATAAAAACCTTTTTCAAGCCATTTTGCCTAGCCGCTTGCTGAATCTACTAGAAAAATCTTCAATCAAGATAGAAAAGGATTCAAAAATACCATCCGATCTTAACAATATAATTGTATTATAAACTGATCATATAAAAAGCCTATTCAATTTCCAAAATTATTAAAATTGTTCTCATAAAGTGGTCAAGTTGTAGGTGCCATATTAAATCTTATGTGAAACGTACTTGAAAACATCGAAAAAAATAAGTCCGCCCTCGGAAAACGTTGATCTCACTTATCATTTTTAATCAAGAAGAAAAATTAATTATTCATCAGATTGATCATTAAGCGTAGCCGAGATATGTTTTATGATTATCGTATTTCAAATATCTGCTCATTCCTAAATTGACCAAAATAAAGTTATATCCATGGAAATACTCATTGAAAACGAAGTTTGTAAAAATCAAACCCTAAATAATTGTAATATGGCGGTGACTTAAAAGTTGGTTCGCATGGGCCGTTTGTGAAAAAGTTGTTTTGCTTTAATGAAATCCCTAAAAATTCAGAAGGTTTTAAAATAGCTTTCATGAAGAAAACTTCCTGACTGAATTGTATTTATATAAAGCCGTTTTGCTTGATCCTATCCCATTCAGATTTATGGCAGCATTTATGGAGGCAAAGTTGCCTGCAAAGATTTAAACGTCAAAGTTTGTTTATCTTTCGATAGTTGCGTTGTTCGATCATTGCAACGAGGTTTTACTCCAGCGTTCTTCCAGGGGATTTTCTCCCGCTGAATTGGAAGCAGTTACTAAGGAAGTGTGCGGAACTATTTAGCAACATTTCACATATATCGCAACAACTGGAAGCTCAATCGTTCCCGTAAAATATCCCCTTCTTCCGGATGATTCCAAAGTGCACCATCAAACGATGCAGTTGAAATTAAGTACGTTTGAATGAAATTTCGAACCTTTCGCTGAATAAAATTACTGATATGAATCGGAAACCAGCCAATCTCCTACTGACAGTTTCAATGGTTTGCTGTAGGTACAAATGCAAATTATTTCGTTAGTCCGATCTGGAGAAGGCTAGTCTGGAGACGGTCAACACCGGTCAGAACGTGATGCAAACGC
Source organism: Ochlerotatus camptorhynchus (assembly GCF_037179485.1). Taxonomy (NCBI): domain Eukaryota; kingdom Metazoa; phylum Arthropoda; class Insecta; order Diptera; family Culicidae; genus Ochlerotatus; species Ochlerotatus camptorhynchus. The sequence continues at coordinate 355,059 of NW_027040831.1, forward strand.
CAGATGCTCAGTCGTTGCTGAAATTGACTTCCCTTCGGTTGTTAACATCGCTTGAATTTTTCATCCTACTTCGTCTACTCTTCGAGATTTCCTTTTCATAAATATTGCTTTTATTCACTATGAGGATCCAACTTTTGAGTTCAATTTGGAAACATAGTAATTGGGGATTTTATGGTACACTTTAACAAGTCTAAACAAAAACAATATATGCTTTTTGCTCTAATTTAAAGCCGAATTGTTTTATGGTTGCTTTTATAATGACAGAAAAACTTTATAAAGTATTTTATCAAGGCATTAATAAACAATAGCTATTGAAGTTTATGATTGATTTACAGAACAGTTTTATGAAGGTATTAAGAGCTGCTTTAAATTTATGCTTTAAACAACTTTCTCGACAGGCTATAAAAGGTTTTTAAAACAGTAATAAGCTGAATTACTAACCAGAAATGTTTTACACTTTAAAATGCTGTATTTAAACTAAATAGATTGTTTATTTCCGCTATAAAACCACCATAAATCAGAGTGGATGCCAAGTAGCTGCTGAATTGTTACTTGGGTAGCCCAGCACAACCGAAGCTTCAACTTTTGGGTAAATCGATCACTCATTCCATGTCTTTTAAATATCTCGGGGTCTGGTTCGATTCCAAATGCACCTGGAGATCCCACATTGAGTATCTGAGACGAAAATGCCAACTAAGGATCAATTTCCTTCGATCAATTACCGGAACGTGGTGGGGAGCCCATCCACAAGATCTTCTGACGTTGTACCGGACAACGATTTTATCGGTTCTAGAATATGGTAGTTTTTGTTTCCAGTCGGCAGCTAAAACGCACATCATCAAGCTGGAACGGATTCAGTATCGTTGTCTTCGTATCGCGTTAGGATGCATGCACTCGACTCATACTATGAGTCTCGAAGTGCTGGCGGGCATGTTGCCACTATCCGTCCGTTTTTCAGAGTTATCTCTCAGGCTCCTCACCCGTTGCGAAGTAATGAACCCACTGGTGATCGAAAATTTTGAGAAGCTTCTGGAGCTAAACCCTCAAACATGTTTTATGACTTTGTACTACCTATATTTAACACAGGATGTCAGCCCTTCAAGAAATATTCCCAATCGTGTAGTCTTCTCCGATTTCGGGAATTCAGTGAATTTTGATTTATCTATGACGCAGGAAATCCGTGGAATTCCAGAGCATCATCGTCCTATGATTGCTCCGTCATTATACGCTGCAAAGTTTGGCCATGTTGATTCTGCAAGAACGTTTTTCACAGATGGATCTCTAATAGAGGAGTCCGCTGGTTTTGGTGTATTTAATGAATTTCATAGCGCCTCTCGAAAACTTGAAGCTCCTTGTTCTGTGTATGTGGCTGAACTGGCAGCAATTCACTACACTTTGGAAACTATTGCTTCACTTCTTCCGCACCACTACTTTATTTTTACGGATAGTCTCAGTTCTGTCGAGGCTATCCGTTCCATTAGGCCGGTAAAGCACTTCTCGTATTTTCTCTTGAAAATACGAGAACTGCTTAGTGCTTTATCCGTGCGCTCTTTCATCATCACCTTCGCGTGGGTCCCTTCGCATTGCTCAATTTTGGGCAATGAGAAAGCGGATTCACTTGCGAAGGTGGGCGCTATGGAAGGCGACATTTATGATCGACAAATCGCCTATAGTGAATTTTTCTCTATTTATCGTCAGCAGTCGCTCGTTAGCTGGCAACATCAATGGAGTGAAGGGAGCTTGGGACGATGGCTACATTCAATTATCCCTAAGGTGTCGAAGTTTGCATGGTTCAAAGGGTTGGACTTGGGTCGAGACTTCATACGCGTGATGTCTCGTCTCATGTCCAATCACTATTGTCTAAACGCTCACTTGTTCCGTGTGGGGTTGGGAGACAGCAATCTCTGTGAATGTGGACAAGGTTACCAGGACGCTGATCACATCCTTTGGTCTTGTGCGGAGTATCGTGGAGTCAGATCACATTTTTATGATTCCCTTCGGGCTCGAGGTAGACAACCTAATGTTCCAGTTCGGGATATTTTGGCTAGACGCGATCTGGAGTTTATGAAACTCATATATGTTTACTTTAAGGATATTAACCTTAGATTGTAAGTTTGATTAACCTTGTGTTTAGTTTGTATTTTGCACGTGTGGGTTTTTTTTTTTCAATGTTTGTTTTCAAGATGAATAGAAATAATTTCATGCTTTAGGATTAATGAAATAGTTGTATCGTAAACCACATTTCAAACCTCCTTCTTCCCTTTTCCCATCCAAAAAATTGAAAATCTCCACTAACCTCGAGACAACCGCGAGTACTCGGTCCAGTTCCTTTAACTTTAAATTTAAGACAGTAATAATGTATAACGCAAAGGATAACTCGGCTCTGTAAAGTTTATTCGATTGAGCCTGTACAAATAAAGTAATTATATAAAAAAAAATACTATTTTAAAATAAAAAAAAAAACTACTGTGTAAACTGCAACCTTTTATTTACTATTGTAGCAAATTGGATAACAAACAAAAAATATTCACTCTCTGATCCGGAACTGTTCATTCGTCTTTCTGTGCTCTTCTTCTCAGAGTTTCATCCGCATCGCATGCTCTTCCCTCAAGTGTTGATAGCGAAGCTGTTGCGATTGTAGCTTCATTTTCTTTGTTTGGAGAGTAATATGTGCTGACTCGAGTTCTACCTTGCGCTTCTGGACTTCGAGCCGATGGACTTCTTCTAACATTTCTTCGTCACGTTCTAACAACTTCTTTTTAAGATCCAGTTCGACTGTAGACTTTTGACGCTTCGTACGGGTTTTCAAAACACTGCTCATGGGCCTTTTTAACATTGCAGGGCTGTAATTTTCCCACTTATCTCCTCCTCGTGTTTGTGCAGAATTAATGCACCGGCTAGCACCGGCAATTGCGTCTGAATCACCAACTGGTGATGGAGTGGAAGGTGATTTGAGGGAAGAATTATCAACGCGCTCGTTGCCCCCAACATTCTGTTCTATCAAGTAATTATCTTGGCTACTCAAATTAACTTCTGTCTCCTCCAAATATTCGACCACATACGCATCTTCAGTCATCACTTTGTTCGAACCATCTGGCATTGCAGCCTCCTCCATTGTGATGGCAACAGCGTTTTCGTCATAATCATCGTCATCGTCGCACATCGATCGAAGTCCATCGACCGACAGTGCAATAACCTCGCGAAGCTCAGCCAACACCTCAGATTTTGGCCGCCATTCGTCAGGGCCTCGACCGCCGCCGGTAGCCTTAAGCGACGTCTTCTCTTTAGAAGCAGCTAGACGGATAGTTTTTTTTTATGTTTTCATATTTCTTCTTTAATACTGTAGAAGTTCGAACCTAAGATTTAAAAAAACAAAGCCTTTTAGATAAATTTGTACAGCGGAGAAGTGGTAATTAAATACTATGAAATATGTTACTCACCGTGTTGAGGCAATTTGCATTAAACTCGGCGGTGATTATTTATTTATTATTTTTCCAAATTATACTAAGTTTTCATGTCAGCGTTTAGTTCGTCCAGTGTTTACTGTTTAGATTTTGACAGTTTTTATCACTTCTTGCATTCCTTCCCACACGAATTGTCGGCGTTGATCGGCGTTGATCGGGATGCGGACGAAGGGCGGATAGCTCCGCTAGAGTAATTTCATCCGCCGGGCTGCCAAATGGCGGATGGAGCTTAGCAATTTTGACGTAGGACTACGTCTTTAATTTCTATACTGGGCTACACTTTGTGAAAACTGAAAATGGAACATGAAACCAAATTATGAAAGATTTTGAACCTTAATAACTCAGCGGCCCCTGGATTAATTTCAATAATTTTATCAAAAATATGTCTACGCAATGCTTCCAACTGATGATTTTCAACAAGAAACTAGTGAAAAGTTGTAATGTCAAGCATTATCCAAAGTACAAATAAAAAGTGATAATTTTTCACTGTTTTCATGAAATAAACGTTGTTCGCAAACGCAGTCGTCATAATCAAGTACCACTGCTGCTGTCTAGCCTCAACTCATTTTCGCTTCGGACCAGAGGTTGAAACTGTTGACGTTTTTTACGACACTCGCTTCGTTGTCATGCACGACAGTCTGTTTTTATTCGTACTCTCATGCTCTACCGTCGTCTCTCTCACACAACACAACCGGTAGAATAACATTCGAGCAAAAAGAAAATGATCAAATAACTATCATATGATATGAGTGATTTTGTTCTAATTCCTCAGTTTGGTGTAAATTAAACCATTTCTGATCAGAAATGTTATTCCTAGGACATCATTGCTTGATTTTTTCAGAATTCACACAAGCACAACATCAGCAGCTCTTATAATGAGAGAAACTAAAATACATACATTCGTGACGGTCTTCGGCGACAGTGTCGTATGACAAAGCCTGTCAAATGACATTTGAGTTTGGTACTGTACTATGATAGCTTGTTTTGCAAGTGTCGGAGGCAAAGGCAGTCGATTATCACAGAAAATGTGTCGACTACCGTGACCGCTTACAAGACTGCTTCGGACGCCGTGGTGAGCAGACAGCAGAAGCAGCAAAAGCAGTGGCGGTGTCAAACGTGTCTCCGGCAAGGTTGCAAAGACTGATTTCAGCTAAAACAATGTTTTTCTAAATTATGAAATAATTAGATGCCATGATCAAATTTTGAATTGGTAGGATACAAGAAGAGGTTGCAAAGAATGTGTTTGACATCCCTAATAAAAATAACCATAAAAGAGAGCTTAACGACGTGTTCGGGGTATCATCCAAACCATTTGTGGGATAGTTTACCCATCCGGGATACAGTTCGTTTATGGTATTTGTTTATTAGGGATATTAAACCTGTTTATTTAACTTCATGAGAGTCACAATCAGCGATTTTTTACAAACTCACTCACTCACTCACTCACTCACTCAGCGATCAGCAAATCGCTGATTGTGACTCATAGAAAGCAAAATTTACAGGTTTTATGTTTCCAACGCATACTTTGTAACCTCTTCTTGTAAGTTACAAGTAAAACATGCCATCATACCATCTTTTGGTTTTATTATTCCGAAAAACATTATTTTAGCTGAAATGAGTCTTGGCAACCTTGGTCTCCGGTCTGATCAACGGAGTAGGCTGAAGGTGTTCTTGGAAAATGTGATCCGTGATGTTGTCACCTATACTGAACACACCAAGCGTAAGCGGCCATCGATGTCGTCTACGCTTTGAAGCGACAGACGAACTCTGTACAGTTTCAAAGGTTAAATCATCACCAACTTTGGTAACAAAACGGTCATTTTCTGGGCCAACAAGCTTATTACAGTAAAAAGTTAGAATAGAATGTATCTGCCTGTTGGTCCATATTCAGAACCACATGTCCCCAACGACCACACAAAATATTCTTTCAATTTTTTTTATCAGGACATCTGGACAAACGTGGACATAGGAAATCCAAAACGGGATCCAAATACGGCATCCGAAGGCAGATCCCAATAGCATTCCTTTTGGTGGTAAATGAACTGTTTGTGATTTTTATAAGTGATGCACAGTACAATAATTTTTATTTTGTTATCTTTTTAAGCACATCCTGCTGGATTACAACATTAGGACATCAGATGCTGGATCCCAATAGGGAATGCGATGCCGGATCCCGATAAGAAACCGATGCCGGAACCCGATTGGGAAGTAATTTAAAGTTAATGTAAAATTAAGTTAAAGTTATTTTAAAGCTACCATATGCGTGATAATGTTTGCACCATCGTAACAAATAAGGTTCCCGTTTCACCTGTGAATACAATGCCTTTCTTTTCTTTGCATGCACGTAACCTATGGCTCATACCGTAGTAGGCTGTGTATAAAAGAAAATGATTTACTTAGTTGGACAGTTGCATCATGACGAAGTGGCAGCGTATTCGTGATTTGTCATACGCGCAAATGTCGCAAAAAGACATTTCAATCGCCGGGGGAGTGTGGACCGTCAAAAGGGTTATCGCTGCTATCAAAAGGAAGATTCGGGTGAATCCAGTGCGTTCAACAAGGAAAATATCAAAGGAACTCGGGATCAGTGACTTTACGGCACGGAAGATCGTAAAGGAAGATTGCGGGGCGAAGTCAAGGGCACGGAAAAAACTCACATGATTACCAACCGCATCCGGGAGCTACGAGTCGAACGATGCAAGAAGATCTTGAACTTCCGTAAGGGGTTACGCCACCCTAGGATTTTCAAAAAATCGATTTTTTTTTACATAAAAAGGTACTCTGAAGTGTTAAGAATAAGGGACAATTGGTTCCATGTAGAACAAATTAAGATTCCGAAAGTTATAAGCGAAATTACAAACTTTGCATCACACACCTGAATCTGTACCTCAAACTTCAACCGCGTTTTTTTCGATACAACATTTCTCTCCGCGGCCCACACGATAGCATCTGCAATTTTGACTCAATTTGATCTAGACTTTGACGATTGCATTCTCTGATTAATTATCTAGAGAAGTACATACGAACTTTTCAATTGATCAAAAAATGCAATTGTAGTAAACAATTTTAGAAACAAATTTCAGGCGAAAAAACTGATTTTTTGCAAAAACAAGTCCCATTTGCGTAAAGTTTAAAAAATTTTCATCTCCGTATGTACTTCTCTAGGTATTCTTATATAAAATAAGAAAAACCACTCGTTTTTGTTCTAGGTTCATATTTACGACGAAGAAAGTGTGGGCCGCGTAACACTACACGGGAAGCAGTGCCAGGAACTCGCAGTGCTGCAAACTGCCACACATGGTTTCCCCTTATGAAAAAATACTGTAAGCACCCCTAATTATGTGTACTATAAGCCCATATAAGTTAATTTAGTATGTGACTTTATTAAATAACAAAAAAAAAAAATGAAGTTGGTGCATTTTTCTGTATTCTAGGGTGGCGTAACCCCTTAAGCGAAAAAATCCGGTAATCCTGTTCACTGACGAGAGCATGTTTACCGTCGATCCAGTATCAAATTCCAACACCGACCGGTATATTAGTTCTCTTCCGGTAAAAGAAATCGCCAACGAGCACAAGAACGTGTTGGTGGCTTCCGATGGCAAAAAAATGGACCCGGTGTTCATTCCAGAACGCGACACGGTCAACACGGAGGTCTACATCGGGATTTTAAGTAAGTATGTTCTTCCGTGGATCAAAGAACAGTACGGTCCGAATCCAAATGTTGTATTTCAACAAGATAGGGCTCCGTGCCACACCTCGAACCGCACTCAGAAGTGGTTGCAGGAACATCTTCCGTTCTGGGTGAAGGATATGTGGCCGCCATCCAGCCCCGATCTTAATCCGCTGGATTACTCAATATGGTGCGTCATGAAGGCCAAGGCTTGTTGTAAACGCCACCCGAGTACAGCAAGCCTCAGACAAACATTGACCCGTACCTGGAGAGAAATGAATCCAGACTACATTATTAGAACCCGTCGTGCATTCCGGAAGCGTGTAGAGGCCGTTATTGCAGCAAGTGGAAACTCGATCGGTGAGTACGATTTATGTTACTTTTCCGCAGATTGACTCAAAAGTGAGTAAGTTGAACTCACCCCGTGGATTATTTCTGTTGACCGTGCATCACTCGTATCACTTGTACGAGGCCTCATAGCCTAGTCAGTAAAGGCACGGTATTACCAAGCCGGAGGCGGCGGGTTCGGTTTCCGGTTCGGTCGAGGGAATCTTCCGGGTTGGAAATTTTCTCGACTTCCCTGGGCATAGAGTATCATATCACAATATACGAATTCATGCATTGGTATTGGCATCGAAAGCTCTCAATCAATAACTGATGATGTACATTTAAAACACTAAGTGGAGAGCACGCAATAAGCTAATATGCACTAAACAATAAGCTTGAAATGCGAATAAGAAGAAGAAGTGCATCACTCGTTCTGTCGAGCTATTAAGTTGAATTGTTGTGCTCGCTGATTTTTTAGCACTATTTTTTTTTGTGAAATTATGTCAACTAAATGAGAAAGTTTACGAAAAGACAAGCAGTGAAAAACTTAAAAAATGAAACCAACTCCAAAAACCTGGAGATTCTGCTGGTTGGGCCTCGACAGGTAGAATTTTATTCTACAAAAATAATCTTAACCTAAAATGTGTTATTACCCTACGATTTTTTCAACAAAATGTTCCGCGAAGATCACATCCAAGCAAATCTAGCAAAACAACCCAGTAAAATCTGGACAAAGGCGTCAACCTCAACCGCGAGGAGTTCCACGGCTCTCGTTCCGCTTATTGACATGGATGCAGACGACAACCAGTATCGTACGAGCCTCTTCTTCTTCTTCTTCTTCTTCTTCTTTTCCTTTATTTAACGTCGGTCTCTGTTCCGCAATCTAGTGCCAATCACCGACGGACATCGATTGCCATCCATTGACGGCAATCGAATGTGCAGGAAGGCAGCTTCCACACCTGCATAGGATATCGCACCCATTCACAACACACATGGGCCGGGACCAACGGCTTTACTTCCCTTCCGAAGGAAGACGTGACCAGAGATTTTTATGCCTCAGAAAAATCCCACCGACCTCGGCTGGGTTAGAGTCGGTGTATAATGAGTCACGCCAAGAGTGAAGCCAAGTCTACTTATTGAACTGTCAAACCGGCTACCTATCGTGCAAAGTAAACAAGCATTACTATGCTATGAAAGGTCCACGAAAGGTATTGCAATTAAATATTAAATATAACCGAAGAAATGATCATATACACGCAGTGAGCATTACATTTGTCATGCGATACGTTTTGTAATGATCAGTAATGACAATTTCTACTATTTTTCCTTAAGATAATTCCACAAAATCACTGATATAATGATATACTACAGCCGTTATTTTTTTTCCTCTCTAGAAGTCATCAACTTCAAGATGCAGAAGTCCTCTGTTGCCAAGTTAAAAGAAAGGGAATCTTTCGAAAACCGTGATGCGATTTCAACTGTTTTTCTCTTGGCGTGACTCATTATACACCGACTCTAGGCTTGGTCTTGAACCCAGACCCATTGGGGTGTTTCGAAAGCAGTCACGCTTACCACCGGCGTCGGCTCATACGAGCCTCAAAATGAACCATTTCCGAGACTGGGATTCAGATTCCGATGAGGACAGCGAGAACAACAACACCGCATTAAAAAAAACGTTCCATCGAAGAGGTGTATCAAAACATACGCCTGCAAAGCGATTACGCATTCAACTTCCAGGACTGTCAAACGTCAGCAGAGTTCACTGTCGATGGAAGGACCAGGTAAAAGATATGTTCACGAAATTGATTAATTTGCTAAATCTAATTAATTTGCAGCTGATCCTGAACTAATTCCCGCTCCTGATCCAAGTCCATCAGTCGGCATTGGTGCAGCTCTTTTCAACCTGGGTGGTCCAGCCTCTGGATCTCTAGAAGCAGATATTGAAATGACGCTTGCGATGAGCGTTCTTCAGTTCCATCTGTGCAACTAGGAACAACCGATTCGAATGGTAAGTTTGTCTTTTTTGTTCAAACGAGGTTATATGTCAGGAGCTAGTAGCTCCGGTTTCAATGCATACGTAACATTTGGAAACGGCCTATACATTTTTGTAATAATACTTTTGTATGCCCTTCACTCGTTAGACCGAAGTACGCACACGCAAACCAACAACATCATCGACAAGGGGAGAATTTCCCCTACCCGGTGGTGTTGTTGGTTTGCAAGGGCGTACTTAGTGAGTGACGGGCCTAAAAAAGTTTTACAGAAGATTATATGCCGTCTTCAAATGTTATGCCTGAATTCTCGAGCAAGTCATCAAATCGTAGTACACCCTTAACTCCGTACCTGAGGTGGATGGTACCGTCCACCCAAAGGCATTTCTCTGTTGTCCTTCAACCGATTGAGCAGATTTTATGCAGATAACTAATTCATGGTTGACCCTAATGGCATACAAAAAATCAGCTGAATTGGTTGTTTTTTTTTTCCTTTATTAACGAGACTTTCAGCCTTGGGCTGGTTCATCTCTACTCCTGAATTGGTTGAAGGACAACACAGAAATACCGGTGGCTTGACTATACCACCCACCGCAGATTCAGAGGGAAGCCTGTAAGTGCTTTTTGACGTAGCACTACGTCTTTAATTTCTATACTGGGGGTCACATTAAAAAAATAAAAATTCAGACATGTAACGAAAAATCCCAAACACGGACGCAACGATAGAGCGCAAATCGCACACACGACACATTGCGCATGCTCACATGAGCGAGCTCAATGCTCGGTTGACCGCTCATCTTTTCATCAATGAAAGGAAGGTAGGAGAAAAAGCAGCGATAATAAAAACGCTTGCCAAATCGTTTTCTTCGTCATTTGCTTTCGTGCGGACGGACGGATAAGTGTCGAACACGACGTATGAGTGGAACAGCACGCATCGCACCAATGCGAAGATGATGGGTGACGATGAAAACACCCACATCGACCGGAGGAAAGACTTCCTGTAATAGGCATCTGGTCGGCATCGACTTGAACTGGTGAGGCCACCATTTGAAAAACAAACGGCCCTTTTCAGGGCCACCAATTCAAAAATGGAAAGAGTTAAGAACTAAATGATCAACATATTTGTTCCGTCCACTAGCGGTCCTACGTCAAGCTTCCGTTCGTGCCCCTAGGCACAAACCCTTATACTTTTTTAAACAAGTTACCCTGTTCATCACCAGGCAAAGAAAGATTTTACATTCCTAAAGGGTGATGCGGTCAAAATTTGGTCAATATCAACTTGACGTATTTCTTTCAATTTTGCAAAACCTGAACACCCCTCATTTTGAAGGTGTGTGTGTGTAGAATGTTGCTCCTATTTTGATTTTGGAATTCACTCTTCAGTTGTCAAAATGCCGTCCAAGCAAGAAGAGCAGCGTATCAAAATTTTGCTCGCGCATCGCGAAAATCCGAGCTACTCGCACGCAAAGTTGGCAAAATCGCAAAAAGTTGCCAAATCAACCGTTACAAATGTAATTAAAGTGTTTGGAGAACGTTTGTCGACAGCCAGGAAGTCTGGATTGGGGGGAAACCGAAAACCGGAAGCCGCTGAGACGACAAAGAGAGTTGCCGGTAGTTTCAAGCGAAACCCTAATCTCTCTCTCCGAGATGCCGCAAATAAGCTGGGTGTATCGTCTACAACCGTGCATCGAGCCAAAAAACGAGCCGGACTATCGACTTACAAGAAGGTAGTGACTCCAAATCGCGATGTTAAACAAAATACGACAGCCAAAGCGCGATCCCGGAGGCTGTACACGACGATGCTGACGAAGTTTGACTGCGTGGTAATGGACGACGAAACCTACGTCAAAGCCGACTACAAGCAGCTTCCGGGAGAGGAGTTTTATACGGCAAAAGGAAGGGGAAAGGTAGCAGATGTTTTCAAGCACATGAAACTGTCAAAGTTCGCAAAGAAATATCTGGTTTGGCAAGCCATCTGTACCTGTGGCTTGAAAAGCAGCATTTTCATAGCTTCCGGGACTGTCAACCAAGAAATTTACGTGAAAGAGTGTTTGAATAAACGTCTGCTGCCTTTCCTGAAGAAACACGGTTGTTCCGTACTGTTTTGGCCGGATTTAGCATCTTGCCATTACGGTAAAAAGGCCATGGAGTGGTACGCCGCCAACAACGTGCAGGTGGTTCCCAAGGACAAGAACCCTCCCAACACGCCAGAGCTCCGCCCAATTGAGAAATACTGGGCTATTGTCAAGCGGAACCTAAAGAAGACCAAAAAAACAGCTAAGGGCGAGCATCAGTTCAAGGCAAACTGGCTTTCTGCGGCGAAGAAGGTGGACAAGGTGGCTGTACAAAATCTGATGGCAGGGGTCAAGCGTAAGGCCCGGCAATTCGGATTTGGAAAAGCGGAAGCCTAACTGAATATTTTTCCTGAATTTTATACTAATTGAACTTGAAAAAGAAATTTAATTTGATTTTTTAAATAAACGATTTCACCGATTTACACGCGTTTTCCCTTGACCAAATTTTGACCGTATCACCCTTTAATAGAAGTTTTAGTTGTCGTGAGTAAGCTTTGCATTTTGATAAATTGACGTTAGAAACCATTGTTTACAAGAGCGTTTAAACCGATTTTACTACTTGCTTAAGAATTATGTGCATATCCTCTACCTGCTTCATAATATTTATTATATTTCAGTGTGTGTTTGTGGACAGCAGTCTACAATAGACTATCTGACCGAAAAAATGAGATGCTGACCACCCAATCCAAGAAACTCAACTCGAAGTTAGAAGAGAGTAACATGCGTTGCCTGCGATTGACTGATTCTTTGAATTTAAAATTGATGGAGAAGCCGCAAGAAGTGGTGTTCACCGAAACAGAAGGTTTTCCGGACAAGGAAAGCTCAAACAAATTTCGGAAGCGGCAAGCAGAGATTATGTATTTGTTAAATTATTAATGCATAACCTGTGGCCTGACGGATTCCGTCGTCGAACGGTTACCGGTCGAAGTTCCACAGCACTCATGGACGTGTCGAAGGACAAACGGATCAAGCAAATGAACCATTAGAGAAGATTCCATTGGAACCGGAAAAAGTTTCGTATGTTGAAGGTAATATATGAATACAGTAATGACCCAATTTCGTCAGCCCCCTTTTTGAAAATCATGTCTTATGTTCTACGAAGCCCATACGCTTTTTCAGTGGTCTTATGGCACCAAACTATACATTGAACATCCATCTTGAAGATGCATGAGACATATTTGGAGTTAAGGTTACGTAAAATTATTAAAAAGATAAAAATCTGATGCGCGGATGGGCTGATCAAATCTGGTCATTACTGTATAATAAATTTTGTAAGCATTTGATTGAACTGATTTTTTTTTTTCAGATCTGTTGGAAGAACATCAAGGAGATACACCACCAGTTGCTAGGGTTAAGGCCAAGGAGTGCGGCCGATACATGGCTCGCGTAATTTCCTACTACGGAAAAAAATGAAATCTTTTTATTTGGTTACCTAAGAAAGTAATGTCAATTTGATTTTCATTTAATTTTAACTTTTTGTGGAGTTGAATTTCAAAGAAAAATATGAAGTTTGTTTTTTTCACAAACTGCGCGGAAATTGTGAGTTTTTTTTTTGACGTAGAACTACGTCTTTCATTTCTATACTGGGGGTATACTTTGTGAAAACCGAAAATGGAACACGTAACAAATTATGAAAGATTTTGAACATTAATAACTCAGCTGCTTCTGGACCAATTTCAATAATTTTATCACCAATCGATCAAAAATCTTCCGACGCATCTATAACATAGCTTTCGCATGATGATTTTTAACGTGAAAGTATTAAAAAAGTGGTAATGTCAAGCATTGTCCAATGTACAAATAAAAAGTTATAATGTTATCACTGTTTTCATGAAATAAACGTTTTTCCCAAGTCTAGTCCTCATAATCGAGTACCACTTGGTTGCACATCATTCTGCTTTAACCTGTAAATATAAAAAAGAGCGCTGCTGTATGGCATTAGCTCATTTTCACTTCGGACGGCGTGGTGAACAGCAATAGCAGCAGTAGGAAGATGGTGGCTAGTCCACTCCTTCACACCCAACAAGCAACAATTCAAGCTGAACATTGCATTTGGTCCTAAGTAACATTGATCGATTCTCTTCGTCGACTCTCTATAAGTGGACTATCCCGTGTTCCCCAGCATTCATTGTCTGGTCAAAACTCTGAATTTATTGTGATAAGACGTCTATGAGTGGTTTCTAAAAAACCGCGGAGCTCTGGGATCAGTTTAATGAATTTACCACTTTTACGGATGTTCCGGATCTTCCACAGGACCAGACTTGTGTCCTACCGGAAACTGATTGTTCCCAAATTGTGGCCAACTATCTGCTTAACAATTTCTCTAAAGACATCAGGAAGTTATCTCTTCAAATTCCCGTACAATCAGTGTTTGGTCCCAATTAGCTCAAACCCTATATGGTACGTGTATTAGTTAACCGTCGACCGTACTATAAGAATTCAGTACAGTAGCCAGAACGAATCCGCACTATAGGAATCTTGACTGTACATCTAAAATATTATACTAATTTTCATTTGGTTTACCCCATCGTGAAGATAAATAAATACATTGGTAGCCTTTTTGGCCACAGAGGTGTTTCATCGCCAGAAATTCGGTTCACCAGCTAAGCGAAAGAGTGCATTATATTGTTAATATAATATATTTCATTACGTGCTCCGTTTCAATGTTCGGCGACTGTGTTAGGGAAACCACTTTTGGTCACCATTGCAACAGTTGGACGTTTGTGTAATTTTCAATAGTGACCTTTTAAAAAGTTGATAAAGCGTTCATTGGTAGAAAAATTTCCAATCGATTGGCTGGTTTAGAATTAAAATCCATTCGTAATTGACAGACTTATAAGAGGTCAAAAACTGACCACTTTTCGTAACGCGGTCGATTTCGGTTTTTTGAAATTGCATCCCCAATATGATGCCGAAAGACGTAATTGTACGTAAAAAAAAGCACTCTCCTGCCTGATCCTGGAATGCACAAAACGGAACATGGACTGTGTGTGGTTTTCTACAAAGTGGATGTTCAGCTGGCTTACCTAAACAAGAAGGGCATTGTTCAGGCTGTAATTACGGTAGATTCAGATTTGATACCCTTTGCAGTAAAGTGCTGTTCCAGCAGGACCTGACCGTAATAGGGTTGGTTATCGAAGTGGAGAAGCTGTACCTGGAAATGGGTTGCAAAGAGGAGAAGTACACCTTCCATAAGTTCCGCTTCATGTACATCCTCAGCTGGCGCCGGTGGTGTAGTGGTAAGCGTGACTGCTTTCTCGCCCCAATGGATCTGGGTTCAATCCCAGCCGAGTTCGGTGGGATTTTTCGGAGGCATAAAAATCTCTGGTCACGTCTTTCTTCCGTCACGAAGGGAAGAAAATCCGTTGGTCCCGGCCCATATGTGTTGTTGAATGGGTGCGATATCCTACGCAGGTGTGGAAACTGCCTTCCTGCACATTCAATTGCCGTCAATGGATAATAATCGATGTCCGTCGGTGATTGGCACTAGATTGTGGAACAGAGACCGACGTTAAATGAAGGGGGGAAAAAGAAGAAGATGTGCATCCTGTCCGGGTGTGACTAATTAGAGTCGCTTCCGGGGACAGGATTGGCCAAGGTCGGAAAGTTTTACACATTTACATATAGGGGAAATTGATGTAATGTCGGCCTAAATGCCCCTAATTTAGGCCCATACATAAATTCAGCAATGGACTAAAGATCGCAGTAGGCCACGCTTGAACTGACGTGTTTTTTCTTTTGCTGGGTATTTTACGCCAGCGAATTAAATATGTTTTGCTTTAAATTTGTTAATTTGTGTACTGAAATTTAGTTTCAAGTGTTCATAAAGTTATCATTTAGTGATATATCGTGTTTTGTCTGTCTCCAAAATATACGACGCAGCTTCAGTTCCATTGTTGGTGTCTGTTTTCATTGCCTCCCAGGAGCCCGGTTCTCCGAGTTCGGATGCTACACTTTCGGCGTTTATTTCTATTGAGAGATCGGTCCAGTTGATGAATTAGCCCGGGAATGTGTTGATAATGTGTCCGTCGCGAGTTTTTGTGGTGATTCGGTGGCCGACCTTGCCGTGAATCAGCAAGTTTTCCGCTTGCAAAAGTCAGGGTGTCTACTACCTGGAAAAACCTGGAAAACCAGGAATTTACAGGGAATTTTATTTTTTTTGGTAAAACCTGGAATATTCAGGGAATTTTGGTTCCACTCAGGGAATTTTCCAATAATCACTTCATTCGTAATTCAAAAGAAGTTTTTCGTTCAGTTTATCGAAACGTTTCTTAAGGACACTGAACTTGACAAGCATCTGACAGCTAAGACAACGTGTGTGAACGAGACAAGTTCATTCAGAGCGTCTTGTCACGCTAGCCCTTCGCTGATTTGTATGTGGAGGATCAAAATCGTCGTAAAAAGGAAACAGCCGAAAAAGAGAGACTGGCAACCGTCAAAAGGAAGCATACGAAGCATGTATTGTATAAGAATAAGCATGCCAGTCAGCAGGTCTGAGAGCCTACATAGAATTTTTTCGAGCTTCAGAAAGGGTCGGAGATCTACTGAGAAATTTGTTGAGCTTCAGGGTAGTTCGTAGATCTTGAGAACAGAACTACAAACAAATTAAAAGTAATTAACAGGAATTCATAAAAAAAAAACAAAATCACAAGAGAGGTCGTAAATCTTCAGATAAATGTTCAAAGAAATTTTCAAAACTTCAAGCAAGCAACAATAATTTCAAATCAATTTGTAAAACTATAAGCGAAATTTTGCAAATCTTCAGGGAAATTCGCATAACTTCAGACAAGTCCAAGAATCTACAGTGAAATATAAAGTTTTTCACAGCAGTTTGGAGATCCTCGAAACATTATTCAACATCAGAAAAGTTCGCAGATCTTCAGAACAAAGCTACAGAACTTTGAAAAAAATTACAGGACTTCTGAAAAAATCACAAGAATCTCAGAAATGTTAATGGATCTTCAGTAAAAATTGCAGAACTTCAGGGAAGTTCGGCGATTTAAAAAAAAAATATATTCACACGATTTCAGGAAAGTTTGTAGATTTTGAGAGAGACATTTAAAACTTCAAAGAAGCTCAAATATTTTCAGATAAATTTTTACAACTTTAGGTAATCTTCAAGGAAATTTTCCAATCTTCAGGGTAACCCGAGAGGAATTTACAAAACATCAGAGAAGTTTGCAGATCTACTGAGAAATTTATTGAGCCTCAAGCTTTTTTTTTGTAGATCTTGGGATTAGAGCTACGGAGCTTAAGACAACTTTATAGAACTTTAAAGATATTTGCAGGAATTTGACAGAAAGTTTCACAGTTTCACACCAATGTGAGATCTTCAGAAAAATTCGTTAAATGTCAATTCCAAAAACAAATCGCAGCGAAGTACAAAAGTACAATATTTTGCAGAACTCCATGAAAGTCGGAAATAGATAGATCTAAAGAACTTCAGAGAAGTCCGTAGACCTTAAGAGAAATCTGTAGAACGTCAGAAAGTTCGTACGTTTTTAGAAAAATTTGCAAAACTTCAGCAAAACTCACAGATCTTCGGGAAAGTTCGCCGATCTTTAGATCAAGAATCCACAAAGAAATTTAAAGACCTTTAGAAAAGTTCGGAGATCTGCTGTGAAATTTATCGTATTTCAGGGCAGTTCGTAGATCTTTAGAGCAGAAATACAGTAATTCAGAAAACTTTACAGAATTTGAAATAAATTTTAGGAACTTCAGAAAAGTTCAGAGGGTAGATCGTAAATCTATTCAAAAATTAGCAGATGTTTAAATAAATTTTCAGGATTTTACTGCGGTTCTTGGATTTTGAAAGACATTTACAGAACTTCAGGTAAGTTCGCTGATCTTTAGAGATATTTGCACAGCTTCAGAAAAATTAGGAAAACTTCAGAATACTTCCTAAAGCTTCCGGAAAGCTCAAATATTTCTAGATAATCTTTTACTTCTTTAGCAAATTGTATAGATGTTCAGAGATATTTGCAGATATTCATTGAATCATGAAAATCTGCAGAGAAAATTACAGAACTTTCGAGAAGTTTGTAGATTATTAGAAATTTTGGGAAAATCAGAGATAATTGTTGATCTTCAAGGATCTTACATCTTCAGGGATTCAGGAACTTTGTAGATTTTTAGGTAAATTTGCAGAACTTCTGAAGAACACACAGAACTTCAAAGAAATCTGTAGAGCTACCGAGACATTTGCAGATTGTCAGGAAAGATTGGTGATCTTTAAAGAAATTTTACCGGAGAACAGAAACAAAACTTCAGGGACGTCAGAAGGTTTGAAGACCTTCCAGAATTGAGTTGTTAACAGAAATTTTCAGAACTCAAGGAATCATGTATATCTAGTGAGAACTTTTCCCACTAGCTTGTCTAAAGTTGGTATCGACATCCTGGCGACGTTTTGAAATCCATTTTCATCTTCATATCGCAGCTCTTGATGGACAAGATGAGCCAGATCCCTGCCGGTGTTCCTCCTGAGCAACCATTTCCTACTCCACAAAGTTCACCTCTTCTTTCTTATTTTATTTAAAATAATAAAAGAAAATACGTCTGCAGAAATTAGAGCAATTTTCCGGTAATTCATGATGGAAGTATTTACTTTTGATTCCTGATACAGTTTTGAAGTTTGAGTGTTTTGAAATCTAAATTGACAGTTCTTTCGACATGTGCCAGCAGTGTGAACACAAGCAAACAGGGGAGTTCGACAAAGTGTGTCGAAAGTAAATTCGAGCAGATTTTTCATTATGGCGGCGGTCAAAATCAGACCAAGAAATCAGATAGTCTAAACGGACCTTAAGAGATTTTAGACATGATTTATTCTGTCTTGATCTTCCAAACAGAGTTGGACTCAAACATATTATTAAAATGATATTTTGTTTTTGAAAGCATATTGTTATCAAATTTTGATATATCGTTTTATCGAAATGGTATAGACAGGTTTCTTACTTGTATTTATATTCTTGAATTATAAAAATACTACACAAATACCAAAAAAGAATGTAATATTGATTGACGTAATGCATGCTACTGTATGAATAACTAATGTGATTGCAAAAACTAAATACAATATTACACCCATGGATATAATTTCTTTTCGCAAATTATGTGTAGGATAAATGCACTAATAGTGGAGGTACTTTAGTGCAATGTATTCCTATGGTGGTTCCTAACGTACCTCCACTATTGGTGCATTTACTAAACATAAATTGTACAAATTAATATTAAACAACCTATGTGCATCTGTTCTGCTGTAATATTCAATAACTTTTTTGCTGTGCCGACTTATAAGTACCAACGCCCAAGTTTGAACAATCGAAAATAACATAAATCAATAAGTACATAAAAGGGATTCCAGATGGATAAATAGATAAAATAATAATATGTATAATTTGTATGCACCTGGAATTTTTTCATCCAACCTGGAAAAACCTGGAAAACTCAGGGAATTTGGTTCCTTGGATTGAGTAGACACCCTGAAAAGTGCTCGGCTGCTTGTCTCTCGCCGGTGTCGGAGATTGCGAGCAATATGAAAGATGCTTCGCTGGATACGCCCAAGACTGAACGGGTGGTAGTTGGTGGCCGCGAACTGTTCCTGGGGAAAGAACTGGTAGCACACGCGAACCTCCTCCCAGATGTCCATGATAATGCAAGAAAATTTGTGTTCGTTCAAGGAAGTATTACCACAAAGGTGCATCACGAAATGAGATGCTAAGATTAAGGCTTGTACTCGAAAAAAATGCACCATTTTTATCCGTGTGTAAATTTTTTATACGTTGGTAAAAATTGATGAAAATCTGGGTATAACTAGTTTAGAGTGAATTGTTTACATGTACAAAATTTCATAACATGGATGACGAAACCTACATCAAAGCAGACGCAAAGCAGATACCGGGGCTGGAGTTCTACGTTGCCAAATCACGGTATGGTGTTCCGGAAGACATAAAGAAGAAGAAAGTGGACAAATTCGCCAAAAATACTTGCTCTGGCAGGCCATATGCCAATACGGTAAACTGAGTAAACCGTACATCACAATGGGTACCATCAACAGCGAAATTTACCGCACCGAGTGCCTCCAGAAGCGTCGGTTGCCCTTCCTGCGGTCCCACGGAGGCGGACCTGGCATCATGCCATTACGCGCGATCGACGTTGGATTGGTACAGAGACAATAACGTTGTTTTTGTACCAAAAACCGCCAACCCCTCAAATTCACCAGAGATTCGTCCGGTGGAAAGATTTTGGGCCATAATGAAGGCCAAAGTTCGAAAATCGTCCTAGGTGTTTAAGAACGAGCTGGAGTTGAAGGAAGAATGGATGAAAGTGACCAAAAAGGTCGGCTCCACCATTGCACAAAATGTAATGAGGGGTCTTAAGGGAAAGGTGCGGGTTGTCAGCGATGGAAAGGAAATTCAATAAAGTAATTGTGCCGAAACATAATCCATATGTATTAGTTCATTCCCTTAAATTTTCAAGAAAATCTGACTTAAAATAAATTTTTGGCGAACTCTTTTGTCAGGTGCATTTTTTTCGAGTACAGGCCTTTTCGTATAAAACTTTCACGCGATGATTTTCTGGACGCACTGCATGTGGAGAAGCTAACTTTGTTCGAAAATTAAGCTAATTCAAAAATTAAGAAAATTATTTAAAAAACCTTCCAGTGACCACATTACAGAATCAATTCGCGGTTCGGTGTAGCTATCAAGACCAATGATCCAAATCAATTCGAGTTGGCTAAAGATCTAGGTGCTCTACAAGTTGGCACCAACACTTTTTAAGACTCTCAAACTTTTGGGTGAACTTTTAAAGATACCGACTTTCCAGAATAAAATGACGCTTACAGTCGATGTTTGTTTTTCTTGTCGAGAGCTAAGTAGTGCATCACAGAACAGTTGCCGTTAAAAAGTTAGTAAAGTTCTACTTACCTTGTTCCTTTTCATTTTCGGAATATTTTAGCATAAATAACACGCACCGGGATTCATTTGTTATAATATACATCATTTATTAAACGTACTTGTCTCATTTGTTTTGTAACTGATTCCTATTTGTTTGATTCACTTCATCGTCCACACCGCTTCGATAAAGTTTCCCATGCTGTTGCTATTGATTCAGTTTATGTACAATTTCACTAGAAATGTTTCATTTTCAGTTGTATCAACTTCATCCCCTTTCATCGGAGACAAACCATTTAATCTGATGTCACTACAATATCGACTAGGATTTTCTTCCTTCTCTGCTCCGTCTGTCGATCTTATTCAATGATGACCCTACGAACTTACTAACTGAGAAATGAACCGAAAAGGAAGGAGAACAAATCAACACTCGCTAAGTTTTCGCCCACTCCCACCGGTTCCTACACCGGCGTTTGCCGGTCGATCAGGTGGAAACTTTTCTCCTTTGGCTTCCGGCCGATCAGCAGAAGCAGCAGAAAAAACGTTATCCAGGGCAGATAGATTTGAAAGAAGCGAAAAAACGACAAACAGGACAGGGCCGTCATAACCAGAATGGTCATGAGGCGTTCCTCGCCGGAGGGCAGCAACAGCGAGCTACAGGAGGACGATCCATCTCCAGCGCCGGCTCCACCACTGCCTTGATGGCCACCATGGCCGTGGTTAGCCGGGGAAGACTTGGAGTACGCCGTCAGCTGGGGGTAGTTGAAGTATGTTTCCCCATTCGCTCCGTACTCGACGTACGACGGCGGATTGGTAAAATGCTCCAAGACGAACTCCGTCGGGGGATGAGGCGTCGCTTCCGGTACTCCTGCAGAAGGATGGTTGGAAGGGAAGAACACAAACATCGAAATCATTCAAGGCCATATCGGTGACAAATAGAAGGGCATGCTATTCAGCGACGAAAGAAAAAGACTTACGGTGTGACATTAAAGTGGTCCTCCGTTCCGGCATCGTAGTAGGCGGCTCCGTCGTTGTGGTTGTCGTCGTCGTCGTCGTTGTAGTCGTTGTTGTGGTTGTGGTCGTAGTTGGCCGTTTTATTTCTGTGGAAATAGGGGGGGGTAGAAAAAGAAAACAAAGAGTCGATTTTATTACAACCGATTCGTACAGTGAATTTACAAGCAAGTGCTACAAATGGTGCAGTAAAATGTGTTTGGGAAGATCCGTTAGGTAAGGGATATTGATAAATCTTGCTCGAGAAAAACGTATGTCAGTGTTGGATTAGGGTGACATCGTCGAAACTGCAGAAAATAATAAATTTTTATGACGAACCAGTTTATGACGCAGCATGCAAAGCTGCACCCAGTAGTTCTTATCCAAAATAGAACAAATAAAGCACATTGTTTCCATTGGCGTTATTTGCTTCGTTATTTTTTAAAACAAAAGCTTGATTTTGTTTGACTCCGCGGCCTATTAAATTTGGACGAACTGCGATAAGCGTGCATTTTCCCATTCCCCGAGATCCCTGATAACCCACCAAGCGTGGCCTGCTAGGACCTTTTCTTCGGATTTTGTTATGAGTTTCGTAGCGGGCCGATAGAGAATAAACGCACTCCTGAGATGGGGATGGCTAGAAGCTAAAGCAAATGCGAAAACAGAGGCAAGGAAATGGGGTTCCAAGCTGGCGAAAAGGAGTATAAAATCCCTTATTTACGACGTCGTAACCGGTGTGTATGTGTAACTGAGCATGTGTGTTTGTGTGCGTCGAGAAAAAAAAGCTGAGATCGCTCGGGAAGGTTCCAAAGGCTTCATTTTTATCAATCTTTAATACCCCCGAAACCGTTCCGGCCGAGCGAGGTAAGGGCAACAGCGGCAGGCAGAAATGAAACTCTGTTAGTTGATTTTATGGCGGCTTTTATGAGGAGCAATTTTGATGCTCTGATCCTCCAATATTTAAGTGCTGTTGAATGTCATTCGAAGCGACACGATGGAGAAAAAAAATCTGCAATTTGGCACCAAATTTTCAATTTAGTTTTATGGACTTTCCACTGTCATAAAACTATGAAATAATCAAACCCCTAAAAAGGACATGGAAGGAAGAGGAAAATTCCAACTCACCATAAACCCTAATGGTTTTGTTCGCCTTGCCAAAGGCATTCGATGATATGCACATGTAACTGCCGGCGTCGATGGCGCCGAATCGCTGAATCCGGAGGCTGGTCCGGCTGGAGTACAGGTTGGTATACTGATCCCGGATTTCGATCCGTTCACTGTTGAGCATGATCTCCTGCCGGTGATCGGAATTGATCGTACTGCCACTGCTGCTACTGGCGGAAACCTTGGTCCAATAGTTGACCGATCTGGGAAACGACTCGACGGCGCACTCCAGCTCGATGTCCGAATCCTCGTAGAAACCCAGCAGGGTTTTGCCCGTGGTGATGTTGGGGACGACTGCGGAAAAATAAATAAGGCAAGGAGTTAATTAAAGCATTCGATACATGTAAGAAGAAATCAAACTTACACAGCATAAACTGTGTAATTGTACATATGGTTCATTGATATATGTGTATCGCAGCATGAGTTGAATAAAACAGCAATTTTCTTTACAATAAATAAATTATAAATGTATTAATGTTTATTGAATTAAGCATTAAACTGTGTTAACATGGAAAATATTTATTGGTGGCTACTCAACTGACTATCAAAAAATGAAATCAACCGTTAAATTTGTGAACAATGATTAGTATGAGAAGGGATCTGTCTGTTTGTCTAAGATTTATCGGAGCTATTTGGAAGTCTTCAAAAGTTATGGTCAACGCGTTGGATGTAAAAATGACGTTCCATATTCATCTAGTGATGTCCGATTTTTGTTCGAATATACGATTATTCGATTCACGAACCGAAAAATCAAATATTTTTAATCGGTTATGTAAGCAAACTTTTCCACAGTTATCGACGACTATTCGAGGTACTATACGCTGTATCTGCTGAGAGATAAATCGGAGGTAGCAGATAAAATCATCGAATATGTCGAAGCGATTGGCCCAGGTTGGCCGCAAACCCAAAGTCGTGCGGTCCGATCACGGAGGAGAATTTAGCAGCGAGAAACTGCGTTCGTTTAACCGTCAAGAAGGCATCAA
The DNA here is from genome assembly GCF_037179485.1 of Ochlerotatus camptorhynchus. Taxonomy (NCBI): domain Eukaryota; kingdom Metazoa; phylum Arthropoda; class Insecta; order Diptera; family Culicidae; genus Ochlerotatus; species Ochlerotatus camptorhynchus. Next base: position 378,614 of record NW_027040831.1, read on the forward strand.
GGCACAGTAAAACGGAGTGACGAAACCGTTATCTCATCGAAATAGGTAGGTGCCTGCTGTTCGATTCTGGATTGCATCAGTGTTACTGGGTGTAAGCATTGAATACGGTGGTGTATTTGCAAAACATATCGCCATCAAGATCCGTTACAGTCACGCCACATTCTCTGCTTGATCGTCAAGCAGTTCAGTTCGGCGTTAGCTCGCTCTCTCGAGTTGTTTGAAAAGTTCGTGGCGATAGTGTTCGCGCTCTCTCTTTCGCGGTTTGTCGTGCGTGTGTGTGTGCCCCGTAATGATCGGTCACGAAGCCCGGCGAAGGTCCAGAACCCCGGTGAAGGAAGCTCCGGTGTGCCTACCTCGAACAGGTTTGCTGTTCTCCCCATGTATGGGAATATCCAGCCAGCTGTGTTGGAAAAATGCAGCAAGAAGAGGAAGAAGAATCGAGGCCAGTCCGATGGCACGATTGGTCGAGACGATGCCTCTGCGACGAACGGAGATTTCGGTGACGCTGCCGATAAAGAAAATGCTGCCGACATGAGCGCGGCAAGAGTGAAGCTACCTCCGCTGGTAGTGAAAAATGCCCATCTCAACGAGCTCATCGCGGATGTGGCGTCGCTGGGTGTCAAAGCCGAATTCAAATTGGGCAGAGTCGGCACCAAGGTGGTGCTCCGTACCAAAGCGGAGTATGACTTGGTCATCGCCCACCTGAGGACTTTCAAGGTGGAATTCTTCACCCACGACATCCCCGGTGAAAAACCGTTCAAGGTCGTCATCACTTCTTCTTCTTATTCGCGTGCTCTCAACTTAGTGTTCTAAATGCACTTCCACAGTTATTAATTGAGAGCTTTCGATGCCAATACCAATGCATGAATTTGTGTATTGTGTGGCAAGCACAATGGTTTCTATGCCCAGGGAAGTCGAGAAAATTTCCAACCTGAAAGATTCCCTCGACCGGACCGGGAATTGAACCCGCCGCCTCTGGCTTGGTAATACCGTGCCTTTACTGACTAGGCTATGAGGCCCCATAAGGTCGTCATCAGGGGCCTACCAAATTTCGACCCGAAGTTTATCGAACATGAAATCAGGGACCGGTTCAAGCTGGCCCCAAGTACCGTGTTTTCCTGGTACACTTCCAGAAGGGAACGGTGACGCTCAACGCACTGAAAGCCATCCGGTCCATCAATTCCATCATCGTTCGCTGGGAGCCATACCGTGGCGGCCATCGTGATGTGACTCAGTGCCAGCGGTGTCTGAACTTCGAACACGGTACCCGCAACTGCAACATTAAGCCACGCTGCGGAAATTGCGCTCAAGACCATGCTACCTCCGAATGTGCTGCGGATGAAGTTGTGGCGTCCAAATGCGCCAACTGGGGTGGTGCTCACCAAGGATCCAACAAGTAGTGCCCAAAACGCGAGGATTTCAAGCGCATCCGAAATCAAGCGTCCACCAACAATCAACCAGCACGAAGGAAGGATAAGGCCCCGGCTTTCAGTACGGAGGACTTTCCACCTCTTCATGGACAAGCGAATCCCAGGGTTCGATCCGCGCCCCCTCAAGAAACGTCTGGATCTTCTGCTGGACAAAGCTGTCCATCCCCCCTGGATTCTGGAGGCAACCAACAACTCAAACAAACAATCCCGATCTGTTCTCAGCAGATGAACTGATGGAGATTTTTTATCAACATGACCGGTGCTCTACGTAAGTGCCGCAATAAGCTCGAACAGATCCAAGTGCTCGGTAAGTTCATCATCCAATATGGTGTCTAAACCACTAACCATCGCTACCTGGAACGCTTGCTCTGTAAGAGCTAAACAGATTGAGCTTGCCGACTTTCTCCGCAAGCATAGCATCGACGTGGGTCTTCTTACCGAAACCCACCTAAAGTCCGGTGACAGCTTCTGGTTGCCTGACCACAACATTATCCGGCTTGATCGCACCCGCTCCAGGGGGGGGGGGGGGGTGGTGTAGCGGTCATCGTCAGAAAGGGAATCAAGTTTTGCACTCTGCCCCACATCCGCACTTCTATCATCGAGGCCATTAGTGTGGAGGTGGAATCACCAACTGGAAACGTCCGGTTTATCGCAGTTTACTGCCCACGTCAGTGTACCACAAGCAACGGCCTAGGCATCCAATTCAAGAACGACCTGACCGCCATCACTCGTACTACGTACACGCTGGACTTCTTCCTGTCAAACATCGGACTATCCAAGCCGGAGGCGCACAACGATCTCAGCTCCGACCACCAACCAGTGGTAATAGAAGTCGGTTTCAACGTGGTTCCTGCTTGAAGCTGCCTGCGTAAAGACTACCACCATGTCAACTGGGTGCAATACGGTCGAATGGTGGACAGCAACATCGTAGATGACATCAACCGGTCGTTGGAAGGACTCCAATAGGCCATATCCGAGGCTGACGAGACATGCGTTCGACAAGTTCCTGTGAGGGGTAAGTTTGTTGCTATTGATTCCCACACCCAATTATTGATTCGATTGAGAAATGTGCGTAGACGCCAGTTTCAGAGGACTGGAGACCTGGGCAAAAAAACGTGAAATGGCCGATCTGAACAGGCAGATTGCTTCCAGAATGGACTCACTCCGAAATGAAAGTTTCGGGCGTGTTGTCCAGAATCTGGACGATCGCTCCACACCATTCTGGAAGGTAGCCAAGGTCCTGAAAACTCAGCCCAAGCCCGTTCCACCTCTCAGAGTCGAAAATGATGACGATCGGCTTTGTAACTTCAACTTACCATTACATCTGGATAAAATCACCCGTAACTACCTTCAGCAAAGGTCGTTTAAGGTATCGTTAAGTAGTTGTCTTTCAGACACGTTTTCCATCCCAGCAGGAGTCCCGCAAGGCAGTCTGCTGGGCCCCTTGCTTTACAGCATTTACACTTCCGACATTCCTCCCCTCGGTGACGGTTGCGTGTTTTTCCTGTTCGCAGATGATACCGCAATAGCCGTCAAAGGAAGAATGCCTCGCGAAATAACGAACAAACTTCAACGATGCCTTAACGCCTTTGCTGATTATGCCACCACGACAAAATCAAAATCAATGCCTCCAAAACACAAGCGATCATGTTCCTCCATCGGAAATCGCCCAAACTGAAACCGGCTCCATCTTGTACTGTAATCATGGATGGCACAAGGGTTGAGTGGTCTCCCGAAGTTACCTATCTCGGGATGTTGTTCGATGAAAAGCTCCTCTACCGTTCGCGTGTAGAGAAAACAGTAGTCAAGTGTTCTGCCTTGGTTAGGTGTCTGTATCCGCTGATTTGCCGCAGATCCCGCCTCTCAAAGGTAAACAAACTGGCTGTCTACAAACAAATCATAGCACCTGCGATCCTCTACGCAGCTCTGGTGTGGGAATCATGTGCACAGACTCACAGGAACAAAATCCAGGTCGCTCAGAATAGAGTGCTGAGGATGGTACTTGATCGTCCTTTTGACCAGAGTTAATGTACACGTGCATCCATCCCGCGTGATAGAGACACGCTTTCTATAAGATCGTAGGTGCCTGGTACATTTCGAGACGTATTATTTCGCGTTTCTTTATTGTTCCTACGTGCCTCATTCGTGTCACATGTGCTGTGTCTCATGAGCTAAGCTTGGCGAGCTCTAGGGAGATCGGCAGCGTACCTACGTTCTGCGTGCATGCTAAAAGTGGCTGGTTGGTGATAAAAAAAAAACAACAGAGAACTCGACAGTGAGCATGCATAAGGGCGAATACGCGATGATCGATTCTCTTCATCGATTTTCTCTTTGCATTGCTACAGCTAAGCGAAACAATTTTCTAGAATTTGTTCAATGCAGATTTGTAACAGGTTGTATTGGCTATCAAAAGCAACAGCAAACGCACCGAGAAACGTTAAATCTAGCAAGTTATTAACAAAAGAGAAAATCGACGAAGAGAATCGATCATCGCGTATAGGCCCTTATGCATGCTCACTATCGAACTGTTGTAGTTCTGTCACATTCTCGTGTTGCTGGTACAACTGATTGATTTCAATCAGTTGGTATTCAGTTTTTGAGGGTTGATAAATTGTGGTTTTATAGAAGTATTTCAAGCGGAGATGATTTACTACTCAGCAGACAACATTGGAATAATAGGACAAAAAATCGAGGCTATTATGTCATAAGGGCAAGATGCATTGTTGCCCTGAAAACAGCCGATTAATCCTACCAGCAAGGTATCAACTTGGAAATTAATTAATAACAAATTTTCTTGACATTCAATTAAAAAGTGGTTTTGAACAAAGTTGTAGCTGAGAGGTAACGTAAGAGGGAGGGGGGGGGGGGGGTCTCTGATGGACAACTTTTCCGTAAATCATTATGGTGCATGGCTAGAATGATGAGGACAAAACATACACTTTTCTTACAGTAATTCCCATATAAACTTCAAAGAGCAGGGCAAAATCAGTTCGCCACCAAATTAGCACAAATTTTAAGATATTGATCAGCCTGATTTGGATCCGATCGATCATGGTGGATCAAATTGATAGGTATTTTGCAGCTGGCAGGAATCCAATAGTTCGGAGGGCCCTTAAAAAAACTTTGTTGTTGAAATTGATTCGTGTGACTTCATCCATCAGTATTTTCAGCCTTTCAAGCTGTAACCGACATCACTAGTTAATTCAAACATGTACTTAAATTTGAGAACTGTTCAAATATATTTAGACAAAAAGCATGGTGTGTTCGTCCCAAGTAGTGGTCATCCTGAAAATATGTTGAGAAATAAGAAAACTGGATTGTACATTTTGGGATGAATCCAATATATTTGTCACACTCAACGGTTAGTAACTAAATCGAAAACCATGTTTTCCAAAATGTTTATTTAGTAGGCTCAATATCTTTGAAAGCTCTGTGGAGCCGAAGGACTAAACAAATATTACAATGGAGATCGAAATCGATTTCCTATATTTTGTTGTGCTTGCAACGCATCGAATCTCGACAGATCCGCGAACCCTTTCTGCCGAGGATTCTGATGTTCGTTTTTGCATGCTTTATCGGCCTCCTGAGGACACGTCCATTATCACCCCCTCTTCATGCAGCACCTCTACCACTTCCTCTGTTGATTTGCTGGTGCTGTGTGACAATGCACCTACAGCCACTACACCAGGGTACGAACTGCTATCCGAGTTGCCAGGAATTTTGTAGTTCTTCAAGAAACTTCGTGGTACTTCAGGGAACTTTTTAAAAGTTCTGGAAACTATCTTGAAGTGCAGATTTTTCTTTAAAGTTTAGCTAATTTTGTAGAAGCTCACCGAACTTCAGTGAACTTCGTAGAGTTTCATCAAACTGCTTCGGTAACTTTTCTTCTCGTATCTGAAAAAAGTTATAAGACAACGACACTTCATACACCTCGCAGCTCGTAATTGACATTATGGGCTGAATGAAGCTATTCATACTTTCGCTAATGTGATTAGTAACACTTATGCTTCGTTTGACTCTGATGTTCCGTTAACTGTTTTCACTAGAACACTGTCCTGATTTTGAATGTTTCTTTGGTATTATTTTTATATTTTGTTTTATGCATTAAGACCAACATATGTCAGATGAATCATGAGCTAAATTTAGTGAAATTATTTGAAGTTCTGAGATCATGGAAAATTTCAGAAAACTTCGTAGAAGTGGGAACTTTAAACAAGTTTAGGTATCTTCGTTGAAGTTTATTGTTTAATGGCAGGGAACCTCTTTATTATTCAGGGACCTTTGATGAAACCTCATGGACTTGAAATAGATCAGAGAATTCCGCACAAATTCAGGAAATTTCGTGCGTCGAACTTTGCGGAAAATCAACGAGAAACGTAGACGTGAAGCAAGCTTTGATAAAGTTTTGTGGACTGCGTAATAATTCGAGGATCTGCGTATAACTTCATAGAAGTACAGGGCATTTTGAAAAAGTTCAGGGAATTTCGTAAAGATAGAAGACTTTAGGGATCTTCGTTTCAGTTTAGAGAACTTCATAGCAGTTTGTCAGAGATCTTAAAAATCTCAATGAACTTCCTGAAGATGAAGATTTTGGACCATCAAGGTACTTTGAAATTTGAGTAAATTTTCTAAAACTTAAGGAAATTTTGTAGATGTTCAGGAAACGTTGCATAAGTAACATGATATTCTTTCAGATATGCTCCCTAGACAGCCAGGAAGTTTTTAAAGATCCGCATTTGCTGATGTTCTTCTGATCTGAATTAGCGAGTTCCTAAAAAAAAGGATGAGAATTTGCTTAAGTTTTTGAATATCATAATTTTTCAAATGGATAGATCAACTTTCAACACGGTATTTTCCAAATTTAAACCATACACTCTGGCAACATGGTGATTTGATTGGTTGATCTGTTGCAGGTTGTAGCAATGGCTGTACCACTTTCTGGTTTGTTGTAGCGAAATGGTCGCGCTTGGTGGTCACTTTGTAGAATTGGTGCCGATACTCAGGCGCTTCCTTCTGACACTGTTGGTATACAAAGGCAAGGTCGCCCATTATCTAACCTAAAAGGTTATTTCTTCTTAGCGATTACGCACATCGACGCGAAAACGGTGCCATCGAAACCCGCAGAGCAATGGTCAGCAGAAGCCACCTAGATCGTACCGTGCCAACCAGAAAGTGATTTGAAGGAACGGAACAGAAGGTCGGTAGACTTGGTGATATCAATAATTGGAATAGTATTGCTGATTGCATCTGAAACTGGACTGCCCCAAAAATGCAAAAAGTGTGATAAAAGTGCACCTTTGCGTAAAATCGTTTTGGTGTCTTCGGAGCACTTATTGCTTGCATTATAAGACATAAGTGCACCCAGACACCAAGACGATTAGACGGAAGCTCGCAGTTTAATCACACTTTTTAATTGTAACGTTTTATGTTTATTTGTAAATAGTTTTTCGTTGAAATCTAATTTAATTAACAATTAAATCCTTTTTATGTCAAGTTTGCTAAGAAATGAAATATTTCAACCGTGTAAATAAAATCAGACCATTACTGTGTCGATTTTACAACTTTGCCATATTTACTGTGTCTAGGCTACAACTTCGCCATAAAAGCTCAACTTATAGTGAGCTGTATTATATTGTACATGCTTTCTGGAGGTGCCATGAAGTCCGTCGCCATTCGGAAGGTTTGGCGCAACTCTCGAATAAAGAGGGAGTTTTTAAAAGATGACCTATCTGAATAGGAAAAGGTCGTTAGGAATTTTCCTGCTCGCAAAATTATTCTGACTCATCCATTTCGCTTTTGAATCGGCTGGATAACAGAAGTGCGCGAATTACTTTACGTTCTCGAGTTATATTAAATCAAATTGATTTTGTGCGATAAGTTTCTCTAAAGGTACAAAATAGTAGTGAGTGAGTTTTTATCAACCAGTGGTTTTTTAAACGTTTTCTTTCTTTTTGTACAGTGGAAAAAAGTCCGTATTAAGTTCCGCGTAGTCTGTTCAGTGCGTTTATTTGTGATATTGTACAAAAAAGGTAATTTTATTGAATTTTGTTAAAATTTAGAATTGTATAAGTAATGTGAGTTTGCGTTGGATTTCCAGCGCTTTGCGCTTTTTTTGTACGGGCTGGATATACGTTCCGTTCGGTTATCGTCAACGCCGGATCGGGGGTTCCATCTGCGGCATCGCCATCATCGTTCGTGGGAGACGAACATTTTCTGTGACTCGTGCGCCCTGCTAAGGCCCGCCTTTTCGAAGGTAGCTAATCGGAGGTGGGTGAAGTTCGCTAATATTCGAAGCGAAATATCTTCCGACGGTCGCCAATCATCCGTCGACGAGGTCCCTTCCACTACAACCCCGTGGACCATCATTTCCGAGAGCTCTGACCGTGTGAGTGCGTCGCCAAAAACGTGCCACGGTCCGGATTAAATCCAACGGGAGAGGGGGTTCATTTCATCGCGGATGGTCATAGCGGAAACAAAGTACGCGAAGCCGTCCGAAGGTAAGTTGGCCTCTTCTCTTTGCGGAGCGAATCTCCCGGGACAGCACGACTTCTCGTCGTAGCTCAGCTCTCGATTGCCAAATCGGATGTCTTCCGTCCAGCCGCCACTCCCTCCGCAACACTAATTCGGCCATACCGCGTACGAGTCACCTTCCGTTGCTGCGCGCCATACTGCAGCATGTGAGCGGCACCATCACGTTTACGCCGCCATCGCTACACCGCCATCATCGAGTCATCGAGCCCTCATCGGTCAGCAGTCATCGATTCATCGTTTCGTCAAGTAAAACCTGCGCAGGTATGTGAGAGCATGTTTAATTCATGGCCATGATTTGCTCTTTCCCGTAAACCCCTCTCAGAAATCCAATGCGAATGAATGCTAGAATATAGTTTAAAGAAAAAGTTGAAGATTCGTTTTTCGAACGTTTTGAATGCTACTCCCTGAATAAAACACACTTACTACGTTACGTTCTGTTTTCTTTCGTTTCCGCTCAGTTGAGTCAGCATTCCTTCGTTCTCTTTCCGTTTCGTTTCGGGGGTGAGTCAGAGTAATACCTTGGGTTATTTATTTGGTCCATGCGCTCCATTCCTGTATTACTGAAGGACTTGGCATTTCCAGAAAGTTAATAGTTTTTTCCATTGCCGTTAGTAACCAACGACCGTTCAAGAGGTCCTCTGAGAGAAAAGTCTCATTTGTCGGGCAAAGCTTTAACACGACCAGTGGTCTCTCTTAATAGAGAGTGGCGCTTAAACCACTGAGTTAAATCAAAACCTCAGCGAAATTTCACGAACGGTTACATAATAAGTGAAATGCGCAATAAATATATCACTACACTGGTCTACACGCTCATCTGAGTTAAAGCCAACGATGCCCGCTCATGTAACTATTTTGCTGCAGATATTTCTAGATAAACATTTCAAAAAATCCTATTTGCATTGAACGATTCTCTTCATCGACTTTCTCTTCCATTAATAACTCAACTTCAAAAGCATTCCCTGCTGTGTTCAACGTTTTAAGCACAAGATATGAACTGCTGCTATCAAACTGTGTGAAATGCATTTGCGTAGGCGTGGTTATCAAAAGAGAAAGTCGATGAAGAGAATCGATCAAAGCAGATAGGACCATTTGAAATGTTCATCGCGCCATCACCCAGTGGGTCACCGCTTCTGTTATAGAATTTATCTGAAAACTCGATCACATGAGGCACATTAAAAAAAATCTGAACATTTTTAAAGTAATGGTAACAAAGTACAAGTGAAAGCCTAAAGGTAATACGCCAAGAAAAAAATGTTCTGCAAAAAATTCTTCCACCCATTGAATTATCATAACATTGCTGCATTCGTAGCATTCCGATATAATCTATTCAAAATACGTAACATCCCATCTAACAATGTATACCAGTTGTGTTGCCGATGAATGGTTAAATTACGTTGAAAATGTGTGAACGTCTTGCAACGGTCAAATCCTCGTACTAAACAATACCGATACACTTTTTTGTAGAATTTTTGTCCATTCTATATTTTGAAAATAACGTGTCAAAAGATGTTAGTCATGCAAGTGCAGTTAAGTGTTGAACCGGAAAAAATAAACAAAGAATATTCTAATTGACTGGCACATTAATGGCTTTTGCTATAAGAGGATTTCAAGAATTTAAGCACTGCAAATAAATGCTACCTTTCCTCTAAAATAGGAATGGTTTGTGCAAACGCAAATGAAATGTCGGTCAAAGCAACCAAGTTTCAACAGCCTGTATTTCGCTTACCTACACCTTCCAGAACTTCGAGCTCTGCAGTTCTAGCATTAATCGTAGCACATGAGATGAGGCACATGCGATCAGCACGAGACTCGCGCACGCCAGGATTTTTGGGTGTCGCATTTGTTTCTCACTCGTATCTTATTCTCGCGTGTCTCTTTCTCGCTCGTCACATGTTGTTTTCGTTGCGACGGGAGACGGTTTGTTGAGAGTCTCGGCAGTACATTTTTACACACACGAGGAAAATGTAACTCTGCTTTTGACACAAGAATTTCAGACCTCCACCAAGAGGCGAACATTCCAAAATTAGATTTTAAAATTGATGACATTAAGACTAGGTTTATGCAGAAATGCAATACATCAGAACATGCTTTGATAAGCAATTTGTATATAGTAGATTAGGTGTACATAGGTATATAGTAGTTCTTGAAGAAGTGATTGTAAACTTTAGAAAATTGATACAGTACTTTCCGAGGTTTTGTGAAGTTATTCAGTTCTTTACGGAATTATTTAGTTTGTACGGAAGCGATTACGAACTTTCTTGAAAGATTAAGTTTTTTTCCAAGTGGCGCCGGTGGTGTAGTGGTAAGCGTGATTATCTCTCGCCCAAGCAGGCCTGGGTTCAATCCCAGTCGGCGCCGTCGGGATGTTCTGAGGCATAATATCTCTGATCACGCCTTTGGTCCCCGATTCATGAGTTGATGGGTCGATAGGTAGGGTCCAGGTGTGGGAGCTGCCTTCCTGGCGTCGAAAGCATTGGTGCTCAGCACGGAAAACAAGATCGACGGAAAACAAATCAAGGAAAAAAAAAGAAAGCTTTTTTCCAAAGGGATTCAGAAATGTTCAGAAAAGCTTGGAATATCTTCAAAAAATATTTAATCACTTCAGAAAAATTGGAATCACTTTGGGAAGCACAGAATAATTTTAAAAAAGTTTAAAATTTCTTCTGAAAGAACTGAAACACTTTAAAAAATCTCGGAATCAGTCTGAAAAGTTCTGAATTACTGCAGAAAAACTTTAGAAAGTACTGAATCACTTTAGATAGTACAGACATAATTGAGCATGAGAATGATTAAACGCTCGCGGTTGCTACTCCGTTGTTACCAGATCACCTGACAGAGAAGCAACAAACGATGCGTTGGACTAGCATGCATCTGCAATGTTTGAAAACTTGTGATCTCATACTTTACTATAGGCAATAACAGCGCCGGCCGCTTCCAAATGAAGGTCAATTAGACCGTCAAAAACCGAGAGATCCTTCTCACGTCCACAACATTTTCAATAGCTTATCAACAGGATTCACTCAAGGGAGTATTGATTCTTATCGCTAAGCCACTCAATTGTGACAAATCGAAAACTTCTCGATTTTGGCAAAATAGATGAAGTACAGTCAACTCTCCACAACTCGATGTTCACTAGCTCGATATCGAGTAATATAACTATAATAAAAATAAGTGTCATGGCTACTGCGATAGCAAATTTGTATGGGATTGTTATTCTATAACTCAATAATTCTATAAATCGAGTTGTAGAAAGTGCACTGTAGCTACGTTTCCAAAAACGAGATTTGTCTATACTGACATTACATTACATAAGAAAAGCTTGGAATCATTTTGAAAAAGATCAGAATCACTTTAGAAAGTACTGAATAAGTTGAGAAAAGCTAAGGATCACTTTGGAAAGTACTGGGCCATTTCAGAAAAATCCGTGTATTCAGCTTGTATTTTGTACATGTATAAATTCACCACAGATTGTTTGGTTCAGGTTTTGTTTTAGGAGTAGTGGCAGGTCAAAATTAGTGTTAAGTAATACAAGGTCGAAGACGGTCCTGCGTGACCAATTTAGTGTTAAGAAGAAATGCAAATAAATGTAATTTGGTAGAGTCCTGTTAGTAAAGAGTTGTGTTAAATGTAAAAAGAGTGTTTTCTTTGCTGTGACCATTACGGATGAATCACCATCACCTCATCGAACATCCCAACCCATCCACCGAGCTACCCGAGCATAACATATTTAATAGCTCCATAAAAGCTTGAGTTCAGTAGGAAAAATGTTGAATCACTCAAAGATAGACTTACTTCCGAAAGTGTTATTTTTTTTATGGATTTAACACTTTCGGCAGCAATGTCATGAGATCTTGGGAACGTTTAAAACCAGAACCTGATATAAACGTAAATAGCTGGCACTGAAACAGTAAACGTTTTGCCTAATAAGGTTTCCAAAGGTAACATCAATTGTAACAGCACAAACATCTCTGGTTCTTATTTGACAGATTTGCGTAGCGACGATTGCGTTATTGACACGCATACATGGTCGAGGAGTTTGGCATTCTACTTTGGCTAAAAGTAGCAAAGGTTGGGTTCACTAGTTTTCCTAAATAAAAGTTTCCTTTACGAGAGTAAGGTTTCTTGAGAGCCACATGGGATGTGCCATTTAACATTATTCCACATATATTTTTATGGTTGCTGTTCTTTTATGCTGGCGATTGATTTATGCTACCTTAACAGTAGTCATAATTCATTACTTCTCAAGATATCACAAATCCACCACCTCCAGCATAAATTTAACAGCATCGTAGAATCCAAATTGGTAATGATTTGTAAAACGCCAGAAGTATTCTGAGTAAAACGCATAAAGCGAATCCATATTTATGTATCTTTATTTTTTGGTTTTATGATTTTAACTATCATCTTATACATACATAATCTTCACCTTATTTAGCCTAGTACTTGTGATTTAAGAAAGGGGCCTCGGAGAAACAAAATTTCGTTGCGCCATTGCTTCGGTTTGCGCAGTAAGGGCTTCATACTGCGGAGGTTTTGATTTGATAACATACTGGTAGTTTTGGGAACTTTGTTTTGCCCACGGATGTTTAGGAAAATTTTAGAAATCGTTCAAAGTATTTCCTGAAATTTAGGAGAAAGTCAAGTATGATATGATATAAATAAGAAAACACAAACTATGGTGCTTGGAAAATGTTGACGGAACTTTTGGAAACTAATCATAAATTCAAGAAGAAATTATAAAGGGACTTTGTAGGTATTCAAAGAACATTAAAGAGATTTTCCGCCCCTCGGGTTTTTGTTGTATAGCAAATGCCACAGACGGCCATGTAGAGTACAGTATGGCTCGATAAAGTGCAAATGTTTTGCAACGCACCATATAAACTAGATAATACACTATTTGAAACAACGTCATCAACTTCGGGAGCGGATGCATCGTTATTTTAGGCAGATGTATATTTTAAGGGCGCAGGTCAATATTGGGTGCGACTACTTAGCTCAAATTTTAAGAACACAGCACTGATCAAGACTGCTTATTTGTATGCCGAGCTAGATGAAAAAATATACATGCGGCCACCCCTGAATTCAAAACGGACGGCGACAAACAAAAACCATTAAATTTGATTACAATTTGAGATCACATGATCAGTTAAAACAGAATTAACCACTTCATTCAAGCAGATAAAATGACGTTTAATACCACTCGAATGAAACATTATTTTGAGATTTTTTCTTCTAGAACCTCGATAAAAGTAGCCAACATTTGTGCATTTCATAAAAAAAAAGAAATTAGTTGGTCCAGTTTTGTGAAATCGCTGGTAGAAAGTCACGCCAAAACTGCTTGATAAAGTGGTCAATTGAGTGTTATAAATTATAAAATTGCAGCGGTAAAAAAGATAAAGAAGAAGGCAGATAGACAGAAATTCAACCTCATGGAACATAAAATTGATAATAAATCAAATAGTAGCTAGACCGATAGCAACATAAATGTCTGGCACCCCATCAGTTCATACTCACAGTTCACGTTGAGATAGACTCGCTTGCTGACGGCCGGCGGGACCTCGTTCGATGCGATGCACAGGTAGGCGCCCATCTGTCTCCTATCTACGTTTGATAAATTTAGAAAATTACCAATATGGGTATCAACTGGTAGTTGGTAGTTCAGACGGCAGCAGCAGATCGAAAGAAACGGAAAGGGGAGAGAAAAAGAGGGAAAGAGTCAAGTGAAGCTCTAGTTAATAAAATTCAACAAGATGAATTGTTCCGCGTCGGATGCCAGGAAATTGCCCCATAAATTTCCAAAGTGAAACATGGGCGATGAGAATCTCTCATGAGCGCTGTCGGTTGCGAGAGAACGTTACATACGAACATAATAAACTGTGACAAAATATGAGTATGAGCCCGGCTTTGTTTATATTTGCCACCCACGAGGGGGTTGGATGGGAATTTACCACCTAACTCCTGCGAGTAATAAAGGACGCAACGTTATTATACCAGCGTATTTGGCGGCCGCGTGACTCGATATATCAACAGTCATGAATTTTTGCTGATCGTCGTCCTCGTTGCCGTCGCCGCGGCCACTTGTTGGCTTTCGTGGGCAATTATGCGGCAGTGTTCGCATGGCTGTTTTTATGGGGAATTAATTTTGATGGCGTTGGATTAGTGGGTTCTCAAAGCGTCATTACGAGAGGGATAAAGAATTATATCTATTCAAATTGGTCGCTTTAGGTGATTCCCTTGATTGCGGAGACTAATTCCGATTGAAGTTTGTTGAACCACACATACGAACATCATGCGTGCATGTACATCAAAGAAGGCTAGTTTTCATGGAATATCAAATCCCACAAACAAAGCGGTCCAAAGTGAGCCGGTTATACTTTCAAAGCAGTAGGCCTGGATAATTAAATCGCATTCAATCTGCAACCGCCTCCCGTAGCACTTAATCCTATTGTAATACCCCGGCGGTTACCGCAACCCAATACGGGCTCTTCCTTTAGTCCGGCCTATAATCACCTTAGCAGTGAAAATGAACGATTATTTACTACGCCTCAAGATACTTTCCCGAATCCAGTTAAGAAGGCTCAACGTGGGATAGGATAGGCCAAAAGTCACACGCAGAGGGCAACACAAACCAGATCCAGCCTCCTCGTCCTGGCCCGGATTACATGATGAACGAGCATTCATTAATCAATCGCTTCTGTCTGCCGTGCCAGCAACGATTACACTGAACCGATGAATGCTAGTAGGTCCTATATAGGAAATAAACCGAGGGTAAACGATGAGAGAAAGTCAATGTTTTTGCTGATGGTGTTGTTGCTGCTCAAACAACATCAACAACAAACACAATGAAAATGAATCACCCTCAAGTGTCCAATCCAATTCCGGAGAAAATCATCCAAACAGAAGCAGCAGGCTTTTGTTTATTCATGCTCAATCAACTCAAGCCAAGCGCGAGCACTCGTCAATGGGCGTGCGGTTGAATCGAGCGTGTAATCATTCGATTCAAGTAGGCTTGGTGGGAAGAGCCTGTGATGAAAGGAGTGAGGCGGAAATGGAACGGAAGACGAATTCAATCAATCGATTGCTCGATTGATATGTAGTTCATTGAGAGGACTCAGTGGAGGACAGGCGAAATGCTCTTGGGTCTGTCTTTCCGAATTGAAATTTGACTGTAGAATTGCATGTTGCAAATTAACTAAATATCCATTTTCATAAAACATCTTCTGAATTGTTGTTATACCGAAATGAATAATCAATAATAGGTCAACTTAAATCCTTAAAAAGGACTCGATTATAGTAATTATATAGGTTATTTGATCTTTTCATGATTAATTTCCGTTCTACAATCTTTGAACAACAATCTGCCAACCGTGCCTCATCAACTCATCGCAATTGATTTCATAATACGAAAAGAGTATTAATTTACTAAAGAGCCACAAACGAGCCTCGACGGGTCATTAATTTCGCTAAATTAATTTCTGATCCCGTCCAAGCGAACCATTTTCCGGTTCGCAATATTTCCTGGCATCCAGCCACAACCGCAGCGCCTTGCCTGGGTTCCTGTTTCGCTAATCCAACCACCATCCAACCTACCTCTCCGCAGCTCAGAACCACTCCGCTGGAGATAGAGCGGACCGCCGTCGTCCCGCCGCCAGGTTACCTTCGGTGTCGGATGACCGGTGGCCTTGCAGAAAAAGGTCACATTACCTCCCTCGCGAACCGTCGTGTCCGACGAGGACTGCTCGTCCGAAATGTCCGGTGGCACTGTCAAATACAATAGAGAAAAAAAATATTAGCACTGATCTTCAATCAAAGCAACCCCGTTGACGACACTTACGTTGCACGTCGACGCAGCCTACTTGCTTCTGCAGTGGCGTTGCGTTGATTTGGCACATGTAGCAGCCACGATCCGATTCCCGCACGTTTCGGATCTTGAGCCGCCACACGTTCGACTCCTCCTGGGTCACGCTGTAGCGTGAATTGTGCGTCACAACCCGGCCCTGCAGGGCCAGCACGGTCTGATCGGAAGCGCGCATCCATCCAACCTGTGGGATTATGGTTAAAATTTAGCATCTTTAATATACAGTAAGCGTAATGCATTCGAGCAGTTGCGCGGCCCGGATTTCGATCTGGAGGGGGGGTGGGGTTCGTTTGGGTCTTCGTGTACCCGGTGTTCTAAATCAAAACAGAACTGCAGCTTGAAAACCGACTACCGGTGTGCTAGAATTTTGGTTTTGGTTCACGTGATCTGAACCGTGTGCATGATTCAATTCTATGAAACCAAACCCGAGTATACCGTTCTTGGTTCAGACCATTGGCAAGAATTAAATAACAGTGCTCCCAAAAAGGCGTATGTGTGTCAAGCGACTGCTGTTCATAAACAATTGTCACATATTTTGATTGACAATATGGGTAGCGAAGGAACGAAATCTGGATGACGTATAGAGACCGGAAATCGCTGTCAGACGCCATCCTGAAATCCAAGATGGCAGATTCTGGTAGCAGAAAACTGGGAAATACTGTCAAATACCCTTCATTACGGGTATTTTCGGAATCAGGATGACGAATAACGATCGGAAATCGTTTTCTGCCGCCATGTTGAAATCCAAGATGGCTGCTTCTGGTTGAAAACTGGAAAATACTGTCAAATATCCTTCATTACGGGTATTTTTTTGTCTAACGATTGACAGTTATCGATGTCTAACGCCATCTTGAAATCCAAGATGGCGGCTTTCGGTTGCAGAAAACTGGTAAAAG
Organism: Ochlerotatus camptorhynchus; assembly: GCF_037179485.1. Classification (NCBI taxonomy): domain Eukaryota; kingdom Metazoa; phylum Arthropoda; class Insecta; order Diptera; family Culicidae; genus Ochlerotatus; species Ochlerotatus camptorhynchus. The sequence continues at coordinate 395,329 of NW_027040831.1, forward strand.
CTGTCGAATACCCTTTAATATGGTTTTTTTTTTCGGAATCGCAATGACGTACAGAGACCGAAAATCGATGTCTGACGCCATCCTGAAATCCAAGATGGAGGCTTCTGGTTGTATAAAAACTGAGAAATACTGTCAAATACCCTTCGTTACGGGTATTTTCGGTATCAGCATGACGTATAAAGATTGGAAATCGTTGTTTGCCGCCATGTTGAAAATGCTTCTGGTTGCAGTAAACTGTGAAATACTGACAAATACCCTTCAATATGGGTATTTTCGGAATCGGGATGACGAATAGAGACCGGATATCGATGTCCCACGCAATTTTGAAACCCAAAATGGTGGCTTTTGATTGCAGAAAAACTTGGAAATACTTTCAAAGAGTTTTTTTTTATTTCATACGTGAAGTTTGCGATTTTCATAGTTGGTTGGAAATGCTATCCAATATCAACATGAAGCTTTAGCGTGATAGTTTATTAGCTATAGAAAGTGCTGAAGAGGGTAGGTTGATAGTGCTGATAGAGTACGGCAGTATGAAAATTGGAATAGAAGCTAAAAATGAGCGAAGGGCCAATAATGCGACAGTAACTTGGGGCTTTTGGTAGTGATGAACCGTCGCTAGAACTATTCCACAGTCGCAGACAGTATATGAGCAAGTCAAACGCGCACTCTTTTGCCTGTAGATTTGAAGAAACACTTCAAGTATCCTCATTTATGTATGAGTTAGGTAGAGGACTGTGCGTTTGACTAGTACTGTCGCATTAATGGCCCTTTGCTCATTTTCAACTTCTATTCAAATTTTCATACTGCCATACTCTAGCGGAGCTATCCACTATCCTGGTATAGTGGTAAGCATGATTGCCGCTCATCCCAGCAGGCCTGGGTTCAATCTCAGTCAGCGCAGCCGGGATGTTCTGAGGCATAACATCTCTGATCACGGGAAGTAAAGCCGTTGGTCCCCGGTTCATGAGATAGGTAGGGTCCAGGTGTGAAAATTTGCTTTTCTAACTTATCTTCTTTACGCTCGCATAATCCTACTAGCTGGATATATTTTGCAGGTGCTACGGGGAATTTCCAATGAATATATATTAAATGTTTCACTTCAATATTTTACTCGATTTTTAGCGACTTACTTATTTAATTTAATTTAATTAAATCTTCAACATAATGTTGTACAGATATTTTCTAGGCTAGATTTTGAATTCTATGTCTGTAAGTAGACTTACTAATGTTAAAATCATATACATCAAACGTTTCATTAAACACACGACAGCACAAAGTGCACGGTTCGTTGAATCCATAGTTGGTCCGATGGGTAGGTTACCACAGAAGCGTGTAACTACGTAGAACTCTTTGAGGAGCATTGATGTAGATTTGGCTCACAAGAGAGTTGCAATCCACGTCACCGTTAAGCAATCCAAACACGAAGAGTCGCTGAAGTAGTTTCCTCCTTGCTGCCAACGTGTCCAGGTCAATCAGCCTGCACCGTTCTTCGTAAGGCGTGTTTTGTTTCAAGAAACCTAATGTGGCGAATGCTTTAGCAGTTATCATGGATATGTGCTCATTGAATCTGACTTTAGAGTCGACGATAACACCCAAATCCTTAACTGAAGAAACGAAGAGCAAACTACTGAGTCCTATCCTATAGTCATGTCGTAAGGGCTCGCGTGAACGGCTAAAAGATATTGCGCAGCATTTTGTGACATTAACCTGCATACCGTTCAATTTACACCAGCGCAAAAGGGAATCAATATCCTTCTGGAGTGCGCAACAGTCAAGTCTTGACTTAATTGTACGAAAGATCTTTAAGTCATCGGCGAACATAAGTTTCGAAGAACACAGTCGACTACACAGATCGTTCACGAACAGGATGAAAATTAAAGGCCCAAATGGCTACCTTGGGGAACACCAGATGGTATAGACTGAGCGGTCAGTTAAGTAAGACTGTAGCCCAATAAGGTAATCCCATACACATCATTTTGTCCACTGCAAGCACATGTGGAACCCTATCGAACGCCTTACTGAAGTCCACGTAGATCGCATCAACTTGTCGTCGTTTTTCAATGAAGTTGATCAGCGAGTTGACAAACACCATTAAGTTGGTTGTTGTAGAGCGTTTCCTCACGAAGCCATGCTGATGTTCGGTAATTATTGGCCTAACCGCTTGACATACGACCTCATATACGATCTTCTCCAGAGCTTTTGGGAGGCAGCTTAGAATGGAAATTCCGCGATAATTTTAAACGTTGTGGATGTTTCCAGCTTTGTGAATAGGTGTGATGAACGCAACCTTCCACATTGTGGGGAAAACACCACTAACTAGCGAACGATTGAAGATAATCGACACAGGTGAAGCGAGAGATGCAGAAAATTTCTTAATGAACGATGGCGGCAAACAGTCTGGACCAGGGCCTTAAGAAGGATCTACAGAAGAAAGAACTTTCATCACCTCTTCAACAGATACATCCAACTGCGGCAAATGCAAGTTGTAATGAGCTATGCTGCTCACCCAGTCACGACGATCATCCGGAGAATGAGCGGGAGGGGTTGTCGAAAAAACATCCTTGAAGAATTTTGCGAAGAGCTCAGAAGCTTCTTCCGCGGAGTCAGCACGAGCTTCTTTATAGGACACATCGAGTGGTATACCGCCATTCCGCCTAAGTTTCTTCACGTAGGTCCAAAAAGACGATGGATCCCGCTTTGCCTCCGACTCAATGCGCAATACATATTCATGGAAAACTGTGTTCAACCGGCTGGTGTAGTGCTGCTCCATGCCTGTTTTCCTCAGTCCGTTGTTTAAAAAGACGTTTCCTTGCTTTCCGTAACCTGTTTCGGAGGTTCCTAAGTTCCGTGGTCCACCATGGTTGATTGTAGTGAACACAGAGGCAATGTCGTCGAATAGGAGTATATTCGTGGATCAGTCAAAAGCGTCGTCCAGTCTATCGAGCCTATCCGGGCGTTGATAAGGGGTTCATTGCAGAAGTTGAAATCGTAATAACAGCGGTCAATCAACGAAACGGTAAGTATTTTCAGGGAAGAATCAGGATCATTTGCTGATTTTCATCAGGATTCACCGCCGCTGTAGTTAAGTAAACATGGTAAGTAAATTACCGTTGCTGCAGGCAATCATCATCAGTTACAATTTAAGAACGATTCAGATCCTCCTGCTTTCAAATATACGCGCTTTATCACCAAGAAACTGGCTTAAACTACGACCGAAATGTGAAACTAGGATCTGTTTGCTATTCTTAGCTGGGAGACTTCAATCTACGCGACGTCTGCTTCGTCCCGTTTGTCGATTTGTAGGGCATCATGTAATTTGCTAGATGCCTATTTCACTGCAAGACTCGGACAGATGAATGGAATTCCAAACCATGAACAACCGCATGCTCGATCTCTGTTTCGTAAGTGAGGAGATGTGCACTGATTGTTCCATCATATCAGCCCCCTCCGCGCTTATTAAAATCTGTAGGCATCATCCTCCTCTGCTGGTGAGTATAAAGCTCAACGTTCATCGTAATTTTAAAGACACTGTAGAGAGCGTCCTCTATTGCTTTGGTGAAGCCAACTTCAGCGAAATGAATGATTTTCTCTCAAATGTCGACTGGGAAGAGGCACTGCGTGACTGTGATTCTAACCTCGCCGCATCGACGACATCTAACATTCTTTTGCATGCAATCGATCAATTCATACCTAAGCAAATCAGTCGCGAACCTGTTGGACCTGCCTGGTCGAATTCACAGTTTAAGCGATTGAAAAAATTGAAAAGGGTTGCTCTTCGTAAGCACAGCAAATACCGAACCGATTCCACGAAAGCATGTTATTCTAAAGCAAAAACGGATTACAAGCAACTCAACAGCCAACTGTATCATGCACACCAAGACCAGTGTTGCGGATATTGATAATCACACGATCATCTAAATAGAATTCATTTCATTTCAAATTAAACACAGTTGAACATTTTAATTAGCTTGTAAATCCGTTGAGCCCACTGTGTTCTATTACAACAAAACTGTTATATGTACTTACCTTACCTTTGTATTTACCTTACCTTGGTACACGAACGCTGAAATGAAACACGGAACACGCACACGAATACTTACCTAACACGACAGATACGAAGAGAGAATAAATGAAAATCAGAATTGAAAAGTACATCAAGCTAACCACACGCATTTTTTCATCGACTGCCCGAAAAGTGTCTATTACACCCAAACCGCCGTTTTGTTTCTTGTTCCGTTCACCGGTATAGTTGTTGGCCGCCAAACTCGGCAAGATCCACCACATAGTTTGGTGCCGAAACCCGGGATTTTGCTATGAGGAGATTGCTTGTTCGCGAGACTGTCGGCCCTTGCGATACTACGTAGATACATGCTCCATATCCTTTCGAAGAAGCGTCGACAAAGCAGTGCAGCTCGTACCTTACTACATCATCTTTGAATACCCATCTTCGTATACCACCGAAGATTTCGGATGACATAGACCGATTCTCGAAAGGACAGCCACCAAGATTGAAGAGTCTCCGGAAGTCCATCGTCCCAATTCAGTTGCTCCTGCCATAGCCGCTGAACGAACATCTTCGCACTGGCGACTACTGGACCGATGAGATCCAAAGGGTCGAAAAGCTGCGACATCTCCGACAGGACAATGCGTTTGGTAACTCGTTATATATAATTGTGGAAGATCAGGAACTTTGAACGCAAAATCGTCGTTTTCCGGGGACCATAAGAGACCAAGTATTTTTGATGGATGATGTGCGATCAAGCTCTAGAGGCGGTTTATCCTCCTTGAGTTCGTCTGGAAAGTGTTCCAGGATACAATGTTGGTTCGTGCTCCACTTGTGCAGATTGAAACCACCTCTCTTTAGGAAGTCGGTCAGTTGGGTGCTTGTGTCGACTAGTGTTTCGATGCTGTCAGCTCCGGCATAAAAGTCCTTCTTGACAATGGAGGCAGCCAGTGGAAAGGCATGCCCTTCATCGTCAGCTTACTGATTTAGGACCCGGGTTGCCAGATATGGAGCACAAGATGTGCCGTAGGTGACGGTGGTCAAACAGTAGGTTTTCAGTGGTTCTGACTCCTTTCTGCGCCAAGCAACTTGCTGTAGTAGTCGATCGTCCGGATGAACATTTTCTCCACGTCTGATTTCATGAAAAATCGGTGGAAACGAGAGTTGATGACGATGCACAACATTGAAGGCTGAACTGTTGGTCCTGTTAACAGAAGGCCGTTGCTGCTTTTGGCCGAGCCATCGAACACGACTCTTATCTTGGTTGTAGACGAATCACCTCCTCCATATGCCCGAGCTGTTGGTACTCGTTCATGAACTGAACGTAGCTTGTACGAAGAGCATCATCGGTCCGAAAGCGTTTCTCCAAAGCGGTGAACTGTCGAGCGGCCATTGGCCATGTCTCTCCGATGAGAGGTAGCATCTCTTGGCGCACTGGTAGACGGACCACATAGCGTCCCTCAGCGTTGCGGGTGTGGGTTTCGGCAAAGTGAGCGTCACATCGTTGTTCTTCGGCCGTGAAAGTTTTGCCGTGGTCAAAGTCTTCCACTTCGCAGAATCTCCTCACTTGGGCGTCTAGACTGTCAAGAGTAGACACCAGACACGTAATTTGAGCGGGTGTGCTCGTATGAACTTTGCCAGAAAATATGTATCCAAGGCTGGTTTTCTGTAGAACCGGGAGGTAGTCATTGAACGAAATTTGCTCCGCTTGCAGTAGGATCGAGAACAGCTCGGCTCCAACAATGAGGTCGATGCCGTGACTCACGTTGAATTGAGGATCTGCCAACGGTAGATGCTTAGGGATCTTCCAGGTGCTAATATCAACCGTTTTAGTTGGTAGACAAACGGTCAACTTGGGTAGCACCAAGCATACTAAATTATGATCATGTGATCCGAAACGAGAGCCGTTGGCATAACGCTTCGGACACGAAACTTGATTGTGACCCACTGTCCAAGAGTGCACGAGCGAGTTGGTATTGTCAACGGTTGTCCCGGATCTTGACAAGTGCTGTGAACAACATCACTGTGGAATCACTTACAACATTAGATGAGGTTGTTGGACAGGCATCGGACGGTGCGAGAAAGGACGCAGAAACCGGCGGCAGCAACAACGAGACCGAACGATCGACCGAAGCGACTGCGGTGTCGCATAATTGCGGCACGATAGGAGACAAAGTGCATTTGCTGCTGGAGCATTTGGCTGTTGGTGGGTTGGGTGTGTGGTGGAGCTTCTGTTGCAATTAATGTGGAACTAGGTGAGAGGCTTTCAAGCAAAGATTGATCCGTCTGACCAGGTCGAAGCGTTGCTGGACAGTCTGGGCCCAGAAAGACTCACACTGGAATAAAAAGTGTGCTTGTTTACAAGTTACGCATCTCAGAACCTGCTCTGATGCTGAGTGGTTGGTTTCTGAGCGAGATTTTGAAGGCTTGGCCTCCACGAAGGAAATAGCGTTTTGGGAGAGCTTGAGTGACTGCAGAGTACGAGAATGCTCGTGTGTAAACTGCATTAATTCTTCGTACGAAGGGCGTATTGTTTTGTTCCGCTGGTTTTCCTATAGTTTCTGTGAGTCCATACGGCTAAACAAGAGTTCCACCAACACAGAATCCCAATGTTCCAAAATTTGCACATGCTTCTCAAATTCATCAGCATGATCAAACAACTCACTTGCTGACTCCTTCCGTAAAGGTGTAATCGAGAACAGGGCAGAAATATCCTGCTTGATGAGCAGATTTTTATCTTCGAAGCGATCACATATCATTTTCCAAACGATGGCGTAGCTGGTCGCAGCCATTGGAAGAGAGAAAATAATGTGCGCAACATCTCCTTTGAGATGTTGCAAATCGTCTCCCATCAAACTCGGGAAGTCTTAATTCCGGAAGACGCACCAAATTATGTGGTGGATCTTGCTGAGTTTGGCGGCCAACAACTATACCGGCGAACGGAACAGGAGACAAAACGGCGGTTTGGGTGTAATAGACACTTTTCGGGCAGTCGATGAAAAAATGCGTGTGGTTAGCTTGATGACTTTTCAATTCTGATTTTCATTTATTCTCTCTCCGTATCTGTCGTGTTAGGTAAGTATTCGTGTGCGTGTTTCGTGTTTCATTTCAGCGTTCGTGTACCAAGGTAAGGTAAATACAAAGGTAAGGTAAGTATAACAGTTTTGTTGTAATAGAGCACAGTAGGCTCAACGGATTTACAAGCTAATTCAAATGTTCAACTGTGTTTAATTTCAAATGCAAAGAATTCTAATTAGATGATCATGTGAGTATCAACATCCGTTAGAAACAGCTTCAGTGTCGTCTGAAATCAAGTCCCAAGAGCTTTTGGCGCCATTTGAATGGCCAAAGAAAGAAAGCGGACTACCCTCAAGTATGATGAACGGTGTAGTGGAAGCGGACTCTATCGTGGGTATTGCCGACTTGTTTCGCACACAATTCAGCAGTGTTTTCAACAACGAACGACTCAGCACTCAGGATGAAATTGTTGCGTCGATAGTCCTCAAACGCTGCCTGTCTGCTCTCGCAACACCTCTAGCCAACGTTTTCAATCTTTCCTTGATGTCTGGTGTTTTCGCAGCAAGCTGGAAAGAGTCTTTCGTGTTCCCAATCCCGACTACATACATCCGAACATTTGTTTATCTCAAATCGACGGAAGACATTCCGCGCAACTACCATAACGGACTAGTTCATGTTGAACTTCGTCAAGCTTCGTCTAGAATTTGGACTTATACATCGACACATGTCACGCAGCCTTCAGGTTCAATTGGCTAAACTTGGTGAGTTCGTTCCATTTTGTAAATTTTAATTTTTTCAAACCAGTAACGTTGGGAGATCACCTTTTTGTGGTGTGTTACTGGTATAAGATCTACCACCGAACCCTAGTCGTGCCAACTTCAAACTAGGGAATCAGGATTTTCCAGTAATGAAGGGTTCACATTTTAGACTTTGTTACTTTTTATGACTTGATAATAGTGACAAGACTCGGGTAGTGACCACCGCCGTTATGCATTTCTATATTGTATATTAGTAGAGTTGAAGCAATACAACGTTTTTGCTGCAGTAAAAAAGACTGAAAGAGCCGTTAAACCCTTCAATCAATCCCTATAACACACCTGTCGCAAGCTCTCAAACTTTCGTTTCAAATCAAAAATATTGTTTATGTTCATAAATTTTACAAAATCCTTTTCCCTTTGTCCTTCTCCTTTTCCTTTCCCATCTTCTCTTTTCAGAAAGCGAGTAATTGCGCTATAGCCATCAGTCATAAAAGGCTAGGACAAGAGTTAGTGCTCATGTCCCAACCGTCAGAAGAAAATGGAGCATCACTTAACCTTTCTAGCTTTGATGCTTCCAACGACCAACCAATCACATAATTACCAAAATATGAACGGACGGTACGAGATGTCCACGTTTCATCCATTTATTGTATTCTGAAACATCGTGTTTAAATCTTCGATTTAAACAGGCCCGATGTTTTCTGAATCATCTTGCCCCTTAAATGCTGCATAGACAAGAAAAATGATGTAGGTATATATATCATTTTACAGGATGCTTTCAAGAACTGGCTGTGTTGGTGTTAGATTAGATTAGATTAGATTAGAGAGTCTTTCGTGTTCCCAAACCACAAGAAAGGCTGAAAATGACTGTTTGAAACTACCCTGGAATAGCTTGGTTAAGTGCTACCTCCAAACTTTTGAGTTGATTATTATTTGAAAAATTGGTTCAAAGGTTCAAAGTAGCACACTGTATATCGACGGATCAGAATGGCTTCATGCCTAAGCGTTCCACGACGATCAATTTAGTTACGCTCACTTCGTTCATCATTCGTGAAGTAGAACGTGACCATCAAGTAGATGCCATCTACACAGACCTCTCCGCAGCATTTGACAAAATGAACCATGACATTGCGTTGGCTAAATACGACAGGATAGGTGTTCGCGATGGCCTGCATACTTGGCTCTACTCCTACCTGACTGGTCGAAACATGTCTGTCATGATTGGAGACTTTGTTTCTTCATCCATCCCCGTGACATCCGGCGTTCCCCAAGGTAGCCATCTTGGGCCAGTTCTGTTTCTGCTGTACATGAATGACATCAATACCATCCAGAAATGCCTTAAACTATAGTATGTGGACGATTTGAAACTCTACTTTGTAATAAAAGAACCTAGTGATGCCATTTTCTTGCAGCAACAATTGGAAGTCTTCGCTAAGTACCCAAGTATCGAGGTTTTATAGCATTCTACAAGTCCAAATCATGGTCTACAGAACCCTCATAAAACCAAAATTGTTACTTGGGTAGTGTCGTATTAATCGCATGCCACTGACTGTCTCGAAATGCTCTGTAATTTCCTTTGGCCGCAAGCGTTCGCTTCTTCACCATGAAATACTGGGAATACTGATCGTTTTCAGCGCTGCATCCCAGGCTGGACCTCCGTACCTCAGTATCGACGACGATACACTAGCCAGAAGACGTCTCTTGCTGCTGCTTGGTCCAGAGTTGTTCGGCATGATTCTAGCTATCGCATTGATGGCCTTAGCCGCCTTCTCACATGCGTAGTCGACGTGGCTATTGAAGTTTAGCTGGTCATCGAGTATCACTCCAAGATACTTCAGCACGCGCTTTGATGCTATGGCGTTCTCCCCGACGGTAAGTTCTGCCCGCTGAACAGCTTTACATTTACTGACCAATAGCACTTCCGTTTTGTGGTGGGTTGTCTGCAGCTTCGCTCCTTGCATCCAGTTGGAAACCGTGTCGATCGCCTCGGTTGCCAGCATTTCCACCTCTTCCATCGTCTCGTTTACTACCGCCAAGACGACGTCGTCCGCAAATACTACGATCTCGACTCCTTTGGGTAGCTTCAGCGTTAGCACGCCGTTGTACTTCGCGTTCCAGAGCGTTGGGCCAAGGATGGAGCCTTGTGGCACACCCGCCGTGATCCGGATTGATTTCTCTCCCATGTCCGTCTCGTAGACTAGAACCCGGTTCTTGAAGTAACTCCTTATAATGCTACACAGGTAATCAGAAACCCTCATTCCATGCAATGCTTCGGCGATGGCCTCCCAGCTGGCGCTGTTGAATGCGTTCTTCACGTCGATCGTTATCACGGTGCAATATCGATCTCCTCTTTGCTTCTGTTTGGACGCTTTCTTGGCACTCTCGACCACTGTCCGAATTGTATCCACCGTTGATCTCCCTTTGCGGAATCCGAACTGCCTCACCGACAATCCGTGCTCACTCTCCGTGCATTTCGTTAGCCTGTTGAGGATGATCTTCTCCAATAGCTTTCCGACTGTATCCAGCAAGCATATGCTGCTGGATCCCCCAGCGGTTTCCCGGGCTTCGGCAGCAGCACTAGCTTCTGTGTCTTCCATCGGTCCGGGTAGTGACCTTCATCCAAACACTTCTGCAGCACTATCCTGAACATGTCCAGGAACGCCTGGATCGCCGCCTTCAATGCCACGTTGGGGATTCCATCCGGACCGGGAGCTTTCTTAGTCTTCAGCCGTGCTTCGCCGTACGGTGTAGGTGGCCAGGTCATTTGGTCGTGCTACGGGAAAAGTCCCTTCACGATGACTTTCAGCTTGTCTGGGCACATTTCAACGGGCGCCGTTGGACCTCTAATCCTCGCCATCGCGACTCGGTATGCGTCACCCCAGGGGTTGGCATCAGCGTCTCGGCGCAGCTCCTTGAAGCAGTTTGACTTACTCAGCTGTATCTCCCGTTTTAGAGCGGCCCTGGCTGCTCGAAACACCACCCTTCGCTCTGCTCTATCTGCATCAGTTCTTGCTCTCTGAACGCACCTTCTGGTTCGGAGACAACTAGCGCTGAGGGTGCTAAGTGCCTCGTTCCACCAGTAAGCTGGGCGCCGTCTGTTCCGTGGCTCCGATTTCCTCGGCATGGTTGTGTCGCTTGCCCTCGCTAACGATTCGGTCAACTCGTCCGCGCTTTGGTCTGGGACGCTACTGTCTACCCGGAGAGCTTCTACAAAGAGGTCCTTGTCGAATGCCTTCGTCTTCCACCTCCGCTTGCTTACTTTCGTTTTCCACATTACCGTAGGTATCCGTTGGCCAAAGCTGTACCTAATCGCCTGATGGTCACTATGAGTGTATTCCTCACACACTCTCCAGTTCATACTTGCCACTAACGACGGACTGCAGAATCTTTGCGGAAGGTGCTGATGGTTCCTTCGTAGGCCAGACTGACGTCCAACTTTGCCAGAACTTCCAGCAGGCTATACCATCTTGCGTTGGTACATCTGCTTCCCCAGTCCACTGCCCAAGCATTGAAATCTCCCCCAATGACGATTGGTCTCCGTCCGGTGAGCTCCCCGGTGAGTCGATCTAGCATCTGATGAAGCTGCTCCATTGTCCATCTCGGGGGTGCGTAGCAACTACATACGAACGAATTACGATGGCGGAAAAGTAAATCACGAACTTTATTTCGAGACGAGTTGAAACACGTTTTACTTACTACGTTGTTTATTTAATACTCATTTATGAAACAAGATGTGTATATGTTTTAAGGTGAGGACATTTTTGGATTCAATTATATGAAATGGTAGGTATGACATCTCTCCCCCTTGTGAATATTTGCTTACTTGGATACAATGCAAAAAGTTAAAGATTTAGTCTTTGTGGAGCTCGAATTGTCCTCGTGGAACGCCGTAGGCGCGAATCTACTTCTTTGTACTCTTGGTTTGACATTCATCGAAACGGTTGGACCAGGAACTATCGGATCGATACCAGCAGTGTTCCGGTCTTGAGCAGATGATGCATCGGTCAAAGGCACCGTCTCCGTTGGTGTCGAATCATGTTCAAAACGATGTGGTTCGTATACTGCAGTTTGTTTGCTTGTCGGTGACATCAAGTCCACGCCAATCCCGACGATATGATCGATGTGTCTTTCTCAGATCCTTCCATCGTCAAGCTTCACTGCGTAGCGCAGCGTCCCGAGCTTCGAAATCAATCTTCCGAACTTCCATTTAGGGCTGGAGAGAAAATCCCGTACGCGAACTCGGTCCCCATTTGCTAACTCACGCACTGCTGAAGTTGAAGGCAAATCTTCGTAACTCCTCGGCAGCATCAGATCAAGTCGCGAACGAACCTGCCGGCCAAACATTATCATAGAAGGAGATTGGCCGGTCGCTGGATGTATCATCTTCCTGTACGTCATCAAAATATTCACCAATTTCACTTTCAGTTTCGATCTTGGGCACTGCAGGGCTTTAAGTTTTTGTTTGAATGTTTGAACGTAGCGTTCCGCTTGTCCGTTTGTCGCAGGATGGTACGGAGCTCCCATTTTGTGGACAATGCCGTTTCGTTTCAGGAACAACTGGAAATACTCTGCTGTGAACTGCACTCCATGATCGGTGACGAATACTGTTGGAATGCCAAAGGTGCTGAAAATGTCTCGACACATGCTTTCCGTATTCTCTGCTGCGATCGATCTGCACACCCTGATTTCCGGCCATTTCGTGTAGGCATCAACCAGAATGAAGAAATAGCAGTCCATAAACGGACCAGCAAAATCCGCATGGACACGTTGGAATGGCTCAGTAGCAGGTTTCCAGTAGTGTGATTGAACTTTAGGCGGCACAGGTCGAACGGATTGACATTCGGCGCAGTTTGCGATCATCTCCTCGATTTCCTTGTCCATTGCGTTCCACCAGCAGTAGCCCCTTGCAAGTGATTTTGCTCTGGATACTCCGAAATGTGTAGAATGCAGCTCTGTTAACACCCGCTTGCGAAGTTCTGCCGGCACGTATACACGAATCCCACGAAGAAGACATCCCTTCTGCAAGGAAAACTCAGACTGGTCGATTCCAAATCTGTACTTTCCATCGATGATTTGTCCATGTTTCAGTCCTTGGATTAGACTTATCCGCGGCTGTTGCTTCAGAAAGTTCAGCTGCAGTCAACGGCAATGTATCTATTTGATTGATTTCTACGACGTCGGATTCCTCGATCACGTTTTCAGGATCCATACGCTTCAGTGGCATTCGGGATAGGGCATCAGCATTGGCATGGTCCGTCGCCTTACGGAATCGAATTTCGTAGTCGAAGGATTGTAGATACGTAGCGTAATGCTGCATTCGAAGTGCAGACATCACTGGAAGGCCCTTACTCTTGCTAAATATCTTCGAAAGTGCTTGATTGTCTGTAATCAGAACAAATTTCCGACTTCACTCCAAATATGATTGCATACGCCTCGTTGTCTATCTGCATGTACCGTTGCTGAGTACGATTCAGTGTCTGCGTTGCAAATTGTACGTCCCGCTCGATACCGTCCGGAAAAATATGACTCAGCACAGCTCCCAAACCGTACGGCGAGGCGTCGGTTGCTAGAACAAGTGGTAGATCAGAAGAGTAGTATACCAGGCAGTTGTCCTTCTGCATTCGTTACTTCACAGTTTGGAATGAACTTTCACAGTTCTTGGTCCAGTTGAACTCCACTTCGCTCTTCAGGAGATTATTCAGCGGATACAGCAAAGTACTGAGATTTTCGTAGAAGCGACCGCAATAGTTAACGAGTCCAACTAGTGAACGTAACTCGTCTTTGTTTTTCGGACGGGGCATGTTTAGAATCGCATCAACCTTTTGTTGGACCTTGTGGATACCGTCACGATCTATGATGTACCCACAGTACTCGATTTTGTCGGTGAAGAACTCGCATTTCTTCCGATTCACACGAATACCGCATAACTTCTTCTAGTCGTTGCAAATGTATCGCGTCCGTGAACCCAGTTATTTTGATGTCATCGAGGAATACACTTACACCTTCGATGCCTTTCAGAATCGTTTCGATTTGACTCTGCCAAATCGCAGGAGCAGATGAAACGCCGTACATCAAGCGGTTCGGCCGGTACAGTCCACGATGTGTATTTAGTGTAAGAATCTCCCTATCTTCCTCAGCAACCTCAATTTGAAGATAGGCTTGCACGAGATCAATTTTAGTGAACTTCTGACCACCTGCCAGTGACGCGAAAAGCTCATCAATAGTTGGCAGGGGATGCTGATCCACTTTCAGATAGGGTATCACCGTCTGTTTGTAATCCCCACAGATACGCACACGGTTGTCAGCTTTTTTACCGGCACGATCGGTGTTGCCCAGCTACTGTAGTCCACTTTCGTAAGCACTCCTTCGGATTCCAATTTATTCAGTTCTTTGTCCACTATGGCTCGCAAGTTGAACGGAATCTTCCGGGCTTTCAGAAATACTGCTTGAACATTCGGCTTCAAATGTAACTTCGCCTGCACTGTCGAAATTTTCCCGATGGAATCCTCGAAAACCGCCCCATACTTCACGAAAATCTGTTTCAGGAAGTCATCGGTATTACAATAACCAATCGCACGATCGATTACGTTCACTGGATCCGGCTTCTTCAAGATGACGTTCCAGTTCACGTTCAGTACTTTCAACCACACCCTGCCCAGCAGTGGATGCTTCGAAGAATCCACCACGTACAACGGTAAGTTAATTCGTACTCCACGGTACTCGACGTCTGCATCAAGGACTCCCAATACACGAATGTCGGTTTCACAGTAACTAACGAGATTCAACGAACACTTCCGCAACTGGACCTCTTTGAAATGCTTACGGAAAAACTGCGAACTGATGATGCTAACGGGGCTTCCCGTGTCGATCTCGAACCGAATTGCAACACCGTTTACCGTGAGCACCAGCCACAACTTCGTATCAACCGACTTTGTGTTTAGTGTGCAAATCTCACCGAATGTAAACTACGCTGTTCAATGTAGTTTGTTTTACCTGCACTGGGTTTCGTTCCTGAGCCTCCGGCATGGGCCTTCTTCATACAAACCCGCTCAAGGTGCCCTTTAATGTTGAAGTACGAGCACACGGTATTTTGATGTTTGCATGCCTTAGCTAGGTGCAATTTGTCCCCGCACCGATAGCAGTATTTTGCTCCCGCGGATTTGCCAGCAGTTGGACAATTTCCACCCACTTTCTTATTGAAAACCTTACCTCGTAGGTGTTGAACAGCGTTTACTTCCGGTTTCGAAATTGTGCCAGCAATTTTTGCTCCACCCTTCTGCGACAGCTTCATGCTGACAGCAATGTCCCTCGCATCGTTCATTGTCAGGTCCTTTCGTTCTAGAAAACGTCCTCGAATATCATTCCGCTTCAAGCTGAACACTAGCTGGTTCCTCAGCGCTGTGTTCAGATAGTTACCGAAATTGCAGGTAACAGCAATACGACGAAGAGCCACAAGGTATTCGTCGATGGTCTCGTCCGGGGAAGTGGCATTCTTGTCTCCCTGACGACGGCACTTGAAGCGAAAGTTTTCGCTAATTTCCAGCGGCCTTGGGTCGAAATGCTGCTCGAGGGTATCTACGACCACTGGATAGGTTTTGGTCCGGGGATTGCCCGGCGCAATCTTGTCGCACAATGTCTCGTATGTTTCCGGCCCCATCAAATGGAGCAGCAGGTTACGACGTAGGTTCTCGTTATCTACTGCGTAAATGGTGAAAGCGGTTTCGAGTCTTTCTACCCATCTAGACCAGCGTGTTTTCTTCCGGTCGTACGCATCAAAGTGGAAATTCGGTGGCAGATTTCCACCAGCAGCAGCAGGAACAGGATCCGGATTCGGATTCACCATCCTCGTCGCCAAAACTGTCGTAACGGGGTGAAATCCCAGGAATTACGATGGCGGAAAAGTAAATCGCGAACTTTATTTCGAGACGAGTTGAAACACGTTTTACTTGCTACGTTGTTTATTTAATACTCATTTGTGAAACAAGATGTGTATATGTTTTAAGGTGAGGACATTTTTGGATTCAATGATATGAAATGGTAGGTATGACACCCTGCTCTATCGGCCACCCAGTTATCGTTATCGGGAGGGACTCGATACGACTCCGCAATCATTGCAACATCGCACTTTGTTTCCGTTGTCGACTGCCTCAACAGTTGCTGTGCTGTATCACAATGATTGAGATTTATTTGGGTTATCTCCATTACTATTGGCCCGCTATCGCCTTTTTGTAAGCTCGCCTGGTGACCAAAGTTCATGCACTTAAAGCATCTCTCCATTTGCTTGGTAACCCGAGGGATAGCTTTCAGGGGGCATACTGACCACCCAACCTTGACTAGTCCTGTCTTCAGCAACTCGTTAGCTGCGTCCGCCACAAGTCGTATCGCCACCGTTTGTGTACCACCGTACGCCTTCCTCAACCGGATTGTCATAGGCACATCTCCCAGATTGCATTGCACCTTCAGCGCACATCGTACCTCGTCCTCCGTTGTGATCTCATCCAGATCCTTGCACTCGACCACTGAATCCTGCGATAAGGCTCTTACGTTCCCGTCTTCTCCAAGAGATGTTTCGACGAGTTCCTTGAAGGCTGAACTCCTAACCAACGGGTCCTTCTTTAGCTCGAAGAGCATCTCGCCGTTCTGGGTGCGCCTGGTTTTCACCACGTTCTCGCCTAGTTGCTACAACTCCGGATCCTCTCTCACTTTCCGGAGGAGTGCTGCGTATGTCGTTTGGTCTATCGCCTCGATAACCAGAGCGTCGCCTTTACTTCTCTCTCTACGATGCCTCGGGTTTTCCTTCTTCTTGACTTCCTTCTTCCTCCCCGTATTCGTCGTCTTTGTGTTTTTTGGGGTCCTCTTCGTCTCCTGGCGTTTCCCTATCTCTTTTCTCCGGACGTGGATTCGTTGGGCCCTTGGGCGTCTCCTGCGCTTCAGCCAGCATTGCATTCTCCTTGGCCTCAAGCAGAGCCTTTTCGGCCGCGTTGGCTCTTCTTCTCCATTCTTGCAGTTCCCGATCTGCCACAGCTATGCCGGATTTGATGACCGTCGCTAGTAGCTTGACCTCCTTGTGTATGTTGTTCTTATCCTTCACGAACACATAGAGTTCATCGATCTTCCTCCTAACCTCCGCATTTTGGTTCTCCCAAGCTGCCATTCTTGCTGTTTGCCACTGGTGGATTTCGTTGTGAATATTTGGCATGTCACCGCACCTAGCTGCTCTCCTTGGGGGCCATGCTGTTCCACTTGAGACATGGTACTACTTCAACCCGCTGTGGTCACCTGGTTCGACGCTGGTGATCTCTGCAACTTCCCGCTTCTTGCGAATACGTTCGTTCCTCCGTTTTCTTTGTCCGGCGTGCAGCCGTCGTCGTGTTTATGTGTTGTCCCCCCTGCAGACCGCTATCTCCACTTGTTGTAGTAGTCGCCTATCGTGATCTCATGGTTGTCTATGCAAGCAGGGAGGCCATGCTAGGGTTGGCACGGTCCCTTATGAGAACCGTGTTCAGAGCCAGATCGGCGTAAGTCAGGAATGTTACACCTGAGTCTACTACCACCATCTAAGGTGACGAGCTTCGAACGTATCCGGAGGCCTGCCAAGGTTTTACCGGGACGGGGGCAGCCGCACCATTAACCTTCTCGCCATTTCAAGAAGGTGTCACCCTTCTTTACTCAGGGAGCAGAATAGCACGACTGTCAGCCCTGCGCGTGTGATCCAATCAGTGTGCCGTGTCGTGTCCATTATGCCATGCCGTGACCAGTATGCCGTAATTAGGATCTTACTGGCATCGATCCTAATGTGCCGGTTGGCACACCTGCTGGTTGACGAAGCATTTCCTCTATCGCCGTGCTATGGTTACCGCACCAGAGTTCGCGTCGCACCCCCTCACTTTGCTATTGTCGGAAGGACAACATTGCCCAGGCTACACCACGGGGAGGTGTGAGGTAGGAACTCGTTCTGGTGTCTAATGAATGAACATCACTCATGAGTGACAGTGGGTTCGATCATAGCACGCTGCTGTTTAATGCTAAGCTTGATTCATCCTCTTTCCGCGGTTGTCCGTTGGCCGTACAAGACGCACTTTGGTGTAAGTGCAATTTCAAGTGTATTTTCTGTTAATGGCGAAATCTTTTTACTTATTCTTATGGTATTTTAGTAGTATAACCTCTATGGTTACGGGTGTACCCAGGTTTCGAGCTAGGGAGGGGCGAAAAAAAATTACTATGGAAAATTTGGCCGAATGCCATTTCACCAAACGCCATTTCCCCGAAAGCCTTTGTGTTGATGAGTTAAGGGGGGAAGTCGACCCCCTGCCCTTCTCTGGCTACGCCTATTTCTATGGTTATACTACTTAAATACCATTCTAAGCTACTACTACTGTATACTCTCGCTGTCTATTCACCAACATTTAACAGCGGCACTCAATCTGTCGTACCGTTATGCAGTATTGCCAGGGATGCTTCTACGGTGTTGCAACACATATTTTGAATTGGAGATGTTTTGTTTTTCGATTAATGGCCACCTTCCACGCACTATTGTAGAGGAAACTTCTTCTAGCTTGTCATTGATAGCTATAGCCTGTTGTTTCCACGCATTACTCATGTTCGTACCAGCTCTGATTGCGATGGCAATGTTTTCACCTCGTTCACATCGCCAGCTCAGATCAGTAAATGACGTACGGTTGAATTATTTGCATCACCGTTTTCAATATTTCAATTTAGGATGACAATCATTCTGAAGAGAGCATTATGTACTTATTTCAACTGAAAGTCCGTTCGAATCTTGTAGCAATATTCATCAAGAGGACCATCATCTGATTTCAAAACAACCGTCATATGGTTGCAGCTATCATCCTTAAAAGTGATTTCGATGTTTGTATATGCATGGTCAGAGGATTCATACGAACAGAGGAAGATATTTTGCTGCAGTGTAGTAAATGAAATTCTATTAATTTAGCGGCGAAAAATACTTGTTCGTGAAGCCAATGAACGAAAGCCCTCCCTCCACGATAAAATCCTGCGCACGAACTTGTTATGATCCATGTCTTACCTTATAGGCACCTAAATTTTGTACAGCACAACTTAACGTAGCTTCTCTACCGATAGGAACTGTCACATTTTCTATTGGGCTGGCAAAACTCGGCTTTGGCTCCTGCTCGTTTCGAGAGTCTGTATTGCCTGAAAGAAGAAGAAAAAAAAACGAAAAATTGGTAGTTGTTAAGTAAGTCATGAATAATTTCAACTGGAGCACTCAGTACGACGAACCATAATCCACCCACCGAGCCTACTGAGAGGATTACCGCCCCCACCCTCCGGAGAAAGTGTGAACGGAGCCAAAGCTAATCACACTTTCGCCTCTTTGGCATCCCAATATTTCACCCCCGCGCCTCGTTGCATTCCAGAAACAGGCTTCTTCATTTATTCAGTGCGAACCCATTAGTGCCTCGACCGCACAGCACATGGGAAACAAATCACTCCAAATGTCGGAATCCATATGCAAAATTCTAAAAAAAATATATATATACGTATATGGCGGAACACAGTCAACCGGATTGGAACGGATGGCGATGGGGGAGCATTTTGCCTCCCAAAACAAATAACGACTAATCCGGAATGATATATTCCTCGAGTTCCTTACCGCCAACGCCGGTCTCGTGAGTATTCCAGGAAAGGAGTCTCCTTGCGAAAAATCTCATTTGAAATTCCATCCTTGCGTTGGAAAACGGTCCTACGGAGATGAAACCGGGTCCGGGTCCCAAAAGGAACAGCTTACTTCTCCGCTCAGATTTCCTTGCTTACCCTCCCGACACAGGGCTCTCACATTTGATGCAGGCACCGAAGCTCCTCTCATTCGACCGGAAACTTCCCACCGCCTTCTTCCGGAACCTAGCTAGGAGTATTATTGTTTTGAATTTGAAATTGGCAATAAATCTACATTTAAATATATAATTCAATGATTGTGCTATCAGTGATTCTCTTTCTCTGGTTCCTTGGGGGGTGGGGAGAATGACTCCTAGTATTGAGACAAAACCAGAAAGGACACCGATTCGAACTTCCTGTTTGTGGTGCAGCTCGTTGTGGAGAAATTATTATCTTCTACTACTGAAGACCGTTGGCCGTTTGCTCTGTGGTGGTGGCTGACTCAGAACAAGAACTAGATTATGGATGTTCCGAGGCAGGGGATTATGCCATTTAGGGGAAGACGCTCGAGCTCACTTGCAATGGTTCTTGGCTTGGTGCACACAGAAGGTCCGGTACGGTGGCAATCGGAGCATAATATGCATGGGAATGATAATCAATAAATCACTAGTGAATTCATTTTCCTGGTGATCTTTTCTATGAGTGATGAAATGAGCATTTTCTTCAGGACATCTGTGCCAATTTCAAGGGATTCTACAATGGGATTCTCAATGCAAACGGGAAGATTAGTCCACTAGGAGAGTCAGATGTTTGATAGCATTATTTATGACTTTTTGCCCCAGAACGAGGAAACATTTGATGAGGAAATTTAACACCATGATTAGATGACATCAGATCAGATGATTTCAAATTCAAAACAAAGAAAAAGATATTAATTTGCATATTGAACTGACAATGTTGACCTTTTTTTCAAAGATGGGTATACATTAGGGTGGAAGAGAAGGATTAGTAATTTCCATTTAATTCCACTACCTTATTTGCTTATCCTTGACAGTGTCTGGTGTCTGTGCAGTCTGTCAGAAGTCTGCGCATTGTAGACGAAATACGCGTATCTGTCAAGGATAACAAATAACCCGCATAAACACGAACCATAACTTGATGGTTAAAAATTATTTATAATCCCTGCTAAACTTTAACTGAAATGGTTATGGAACTTTACATGAACGTTTGTGTGATAAAGTTTTAACCTTATGTATTATGGTTCTTATGAAGTTATTATTATTATTAATTTATTTGATAAGGTTCAACCGAATTAACTTAACAGAGCCGAATATTCCACTAGGCAAACGAGCTCCGACACAAAACACACGATAATCAAGCTATGTTACTATAACCCTCTTTAATATGATAGAACCTGGGATTTATTCAAACTCAAACTTGACGGCGGTGCCCTTTACAAAAGAATAAGCCTGTATGACAGATGATCTTTTAAACCTAGAGACAAAAAAGCAACGAAAAAGCGCAAATGCCTTCATTAAATTCTACTTTTACGCGATGTTCATTGTTTCGATTTGGTCCTTACGTAAAACGTGAACAGAATCCATAAAACATTCACATTTTTGGGCTACCGTGCCTCTTACTTCACAAAGTAAACTACGACACGCGATGATTTTACCAGGGTACAAATGTTGCACATATTTAAAGCTATCTCGACTGAGTTCTATTGCGTTTTAAAACGACTGTTTTCTCCTTCATATTTCACCGGACCGCCTTGATTATGCATCAAATTACCATATCAAAATCACCTAACCACATAATCGAACACGATCCGCCGTGACTACCGTCAGTCTTCATCCACCGCCCTCATGATCGTGATAAGGACACACCTAACAACGCATCAAAAAGTAATTGCTAAAGTGCCAAGCTTGCAGGTTCGATCGTGACATTTGTTTTCTTAAATAATCATGCTTCAGCATGAAACAAATATCAAAATGCATTATTTGTAGGCCCCTACCAAAAAACCGAGGTACATGCCTCACGTGATCGAGGTCATCTCTCTGGCAAATTATTGAACGATGAAATTAAATCTCGATTACTCCTCCGATGGGACGCATCCGCTCCCGTAAACAATGCATCCGAACCCAATCCAACGAAACCGGCATCCCTCCCACGCATGCCAACACCACCAATAGATAGAGAAACTTTCCTTTACCTGATAGGGGCGCCAGCATGGGCAAGCGAGCCACCAGCCACACCAAACCGACCATCAAACGCACTGCCCACAAAAGCAAGCCACGTCCCCTCGAAAATTTATAAGAACAATCTTCAACTGGAACGTACTCACCAAATCAATATATCTGGGAGCTTATTCCCGATACTTAGCGGCGCCGGTGGTGTAGTGGTAAGCATGATTACCTCTCACCCCAGCAGGCCTGGGTTCAATCCCAGTCGGCGCCGCCGGGATGTTCTGAGGCATAACATCTCTGATCACGCCTTCCTTCGGAAGGGAAGTAAAGCCGTTGGTCCCCGGTTCATGAGTTGATGGGTCGATAGGTAGGCTCCAGGTGTGGGAGCTGCCTTCCTGGCGTCGGTAGCATTGGTGCTCAACACGGAAAACAAGATCGACGGAAAACAAATCGAAGGAAAACAAATATTCCCGATACTTCAACGCATATTTTTCTGTTATCAGCAACACAATAACTAAATATCACTTATCTTTTTCAAGTCACTCTGTGCACAAAATCAATGCACATCGCAAAAACCTAACAATAGATCAGGGCGGTTGAGTCACACTGGCAACAAAGGGAAGCGAGAGCACACCAGGCACCTAAGCAACAGGGGGGATATTTTATGGACGTGCAAGTGGTGCCAGATATTTTTTATATTTGATATAATTATTTTAAAATTATCTCAAAATATCTTACCCATACCAACAATTTATGACCGCAACCATTTTTAAATCCAAGATGGCGACTTTCGGTTAGAGAAAAACTTTATTTTTAGAACCGGAATGACGTGTAGGGACCAGAAATCGATGTCTGACGCCATTTTGAAATGAAATCCAAGATGGTGGCTTCCGGTTAGAGAAAAACTGGGGAATACTGTCAAATACCCCACCATATTGATATTTTTGGTATCGGGATGATTTGTAGAGACTGGCAATCGATATCTGACGCCATTTAGAAATTCAAGATGGCGGCTTCTGGCTAGAGAAAAACTGAAAAATACTGCGAAATACCCAACAATATGGGTATTTTTGGTATCGGGATGACGTGTAGGGACCGGAAATCAATGTCTGACGCCATTTTAAAATCCAATAAGGTGACTTCCGGTTAAAGAAAAACTGGAAAATACTGTCAATACCCCACAATATGGGTAGTTTGTAGCCGCACGGTATTCCATTCAAAGGAGTGCCGTTGCGGTTCTACTGAAAACCTCAATCAGCCCAGAAAACTACAAAGGTGGGGTGAGCTCGATCGTTCACAGTAAGGGAGTAGCTTAAGCGCCACCTCGTTAGAGGACTACTCGCTCGGATATCAATTGCCCGGGATGAGACTCGCCAAAGAAAAGGCCATAAGAAGGCGCTGACGAACGGTTTGCAGAACGACCCAACTACCCTCAACTTTCCTAGCGTCCGACTTACTAGATGTCCGAATCAGTAAGCAGGCATTACTCACTCTACCCTAACTCTCCGCACGAAAGGAAGCTTTTTCCCAACTTAAGCTTCTCATCACTGGTAGTTTCCTCCACAATCCTCGAGATGGCGATTCCGTCACAGAAGGGGTAACGACCATTCATTAAAATGAATGGAGCAAAACTAATTCAACGAACGAGCGCACAAGGAGATTCCTCAGGTGAATTTCAACATCAATAACGCTAACACAGGTAGGGTTTCTCCGAACACTTTGAAACATCGAGTTCTAACTCATGGTAACACAATTTATTTATTAAGACGATACTATTCTAGGCCTAGACTTCCCTACCTAAAGCGTGCGTTCTCTCTAACCAGAGCGTTCTTCCCTCCCGAAGTCACATGTGCACATGGAAAATATTTAGCGGGTTGTACTCACGGTCTCGTTCTTACATGCGGTGGCCGGTGCGATTAAAAACCTTCGCAACCGGCGAGAAAGAGCGACGGTTGTCGCTATTGTCGCGCGCGATGACTCAGCTTAAATGGGGTTTGCCGGTGCGATGTCCATGCTTTGCAACTGGCGAGAACAAACGACGGGTGTCGCTATTGTTGCGTGGGCTGGCTCAGCTCGCTATTGTTGGGTGGTGTTCTTTGTTGGTTTGGCTTGGCGGTTCAACCTCGTGTTCGACACGCCGATGGTGAATCCACCTACCAGAGCGCGTTCGGTCAACTGACTCTCGAACGGTCACGATTCCGGTCACGTGGTCGGATTCGGATGCTTTACCGACGGATGATTCGCTCCGGACCGGGTGCGATGTTGATGGCACAGTCCTCCTTGGCCACACGATGACAATGGCCAGCAACGCTTGCCTGGTCTCCGGAAATGTCCACTATACAAAACGTAGCTTTCCTAAACCCGAGAAATAAACCGTCGAACGGCTGTTCGATGAAAAGGTTTAGAGAGAAACGCTACCTTCCCACGCACGACTTTCATACCTTTCTGTTCGATTTCTCGCTACACCGATTTCACTACGGTAAACGGGTTTTGATTTTCTTTTGGGAAAGGCTAACACAAGCTAAGCTGTAACGATCAGAGAAGTTAAAGAACACTGAGGAAACTACAAAAGACAGGTCTAATCATTTTTTGGTTATACGCGACTACGATCACTTCTGACACGTTTCACCAGTCCAGGCAAAGTGAACGAGAAACTTTTTAGTCCTCAGATAGGAGCCTGGGAAAACTCGCGTCTTCGAACGAAGAATTCGGGTTGGGTTTCCATGTCATCTTTCTGACTGCGACCTCTCGCTCCCACCAGTACTCATCAAGGCGATCTTCACATTCCCCGCCCCATTCCTCAAGGTCGTCCTATAAACTTGACCTTCGGCTTTAGTCCCGATCCCGAGCAAAACGGGAGAGTACTTTAACGAGCGCACTTCTACTCCCCTACAGCGGAACAAGTATTTGAAATGCCCATGTTATGAGCTGGCCTAAGCATTGGCGCAGTTTTATGGTATGATGCGCGCGCAAGGTGGCAAACTAAAAGTTTCGAAATAACATCGAGAGTATGTTGTATATTTAATGACACAGGTGTAATTTCATGTGATGTTCGATAGTAATTATTCAATTCAATTATATGTTCTAATAAGGTAGGTATTTACAAAAAGGGTGACTGTTACAAGTTTTGGAATCGGGATGACGTGTAGGGACCGGAAATCAATGTCTGATGCCTCCGAGGGGAGGAATGTCGGAAGTGCAGATGCTGTATAGCAAACGGCCCAGCAGACTTCCTTAGATTTGCGGTCGCTACACGTCAGCCCGATTCCAAAAATACCCATATTGTGGGGTATTTGACAGCCTTTTCCAGTCATCTAACTAGAAGCCGCCATATTGGATTTCAAAATAGCGTCAGACATCGATTTCCGGTCCCTTCACGTCATCCCGATACCAAAAATATCCATATGGTGGGGTATTTGACAGTATTTCCCAGTTTTCCTCTAACCGGAAGCCGCCATCTTGGATTTCAAAGTGGCGTCAGACATCGATTTCCGGTTAATACGTGTCACCACAATACCAAAATATTGTGGGGTATTTGACAGTTTGGCACTTTGAATTTTGATCATCTAAGCTCTAATTCACTTGCACATTCGGCAGCACTGCACCTCTATTTCTTCGCCGAACCGTTTAACCATGTTCAGCAAAAACCAGGTTCGGTTTGCAAAAACTGAACCAAATCCGTGGTTGATATTCCAAACACCTGACCCCAAACTCGTTTACACGTGTAACGGTGCTGATGGATTCGGTTGTGTTTTCGAAACCGAGGCCCGGTTTTGGTTTCAGTTTCGTTTACCGTGTAAACGAAATGAAAACTTTACACTGTGTGCACCATTCGTTCACACGTGTTGCGATTTTGAGGACCGTACCAGTACATGTGTGTACCGGTTGGTTTCCTTGTACACCACTGGCTTGTACTCGGCTGTTTAATAACTTACAGAGCACAAGTGAGAGTTCCCAAAAGTAGATCCGATTATTAAATTGCAATAAAAAGTAATCGAAAATGTCTAATTACTCTACAGGTATTTATTATTATCTTTTGACGTAGGACTACGTCTTTGATTTCTATATGGGGGTACACTTTGTGAAAACCGAAAATGGAACATGTAACAAAATTATGAAAGATTTTGAACGTTAATAACTCCGCTGTCCCTGGACCAATTTCAATAATTTTATCACCAATATATTAGAAATATTTCTACGCATCTGTTAAATTTAAGACATAATCATTTTTTTTAAATGCCGCTGCTGAAAATTGCACGAATTTGCAACTGTTGCTATCATAATTAAAATTATCACCGATTGCCTGCGAAAAGCGATTTTTCTAACACAGATTTCAAAGTCGAATTCCATCTGGTCTCACCAAACGGTGTTAATTATTATTATTATTTTTATTTATCTTTATTAGGGAGGCTTTCAGCCTTGGGCTGGTTCGCCTCCACGGTGTTTATTCATTTACACAACAAAAGGCTCCCCGCAAGCCGTTAGCTATCAGGCTGCCCACAACCGCTGATCGGATTCAGTTCAAATTATCGTGTGTGGTGATGTCCGGTCGTCGGCATCAGCAGCAGCAGTGCTTTCGGCGCGTGGTATTGATCATTGTTCTCCAGAACACAACGAAAGGCTGTCTGCAAGCAGCGAGCTGCAGCCCAGATGAGCATCCATAGAAGGAGGAAGAAGCCGCACCGCTATGGATTGGAATCAGTAGCTCTTCGTGAGTCGCTGTGGGCCATCTATGTCAACCGCGTCATACTAAAGAGTATAAACAGAGAGCACCTCGCTAAAATTCCTATTCCTACACAAAACACA
Organism: Ochlerotatus camptorhynchus; assembly: GCF_037179485.1. NCBI lineage: Eukaryota > Metazoa > Arthropoda > Insecta > Diptera > Culicidae > Ochlerotatus > Ochlerotatus camptorhynchus. Next base: position 421,737 of record NW_027040831.1, read on the forward strand.
AGCTCCTGCTGCAGTTAACAAATAAGATTTATTATATAAAACCACGTAGTCCTACGTCACCATTGTGTACAACCCCATAAGGCTGTCCCTTGTAGTTTTTAATATTGATTTGAAATTGTGAAACATTTCTTCAAACTTTTTTTATCGCATTTGCTCAGTTGAAATTGATAAGCATATGTTGTTTAAAATATGGAAGGATACTCAAGGGACTGAGGCAGACAAAGTTAAGAAGATGAGTCAGGAAGTGTATGCGGCGTACAACATTGACGAGTCTTGTTTGAATGGATTTGATGTCGAAAGGGCTCTGCTTCCGATTTGCAAATACTTTACGAAGCTCTATCGCAAGTACCATCGAAGCGAGAAAAGTAGAAGGATCTGTGCCTAAGGGCACGAACGGATTTAGTTCTTTTAATTGATCAATCATCAATCATTATCTTAACTCTTTCCGTTTTGTATTTGTAAGCGAATCACATTTGTAGTATTTATTTCAAAGAGAAAGTTGATGAAGAGAATCCAAGGGACTGTCGACTTGAGTATTTTCGATTCATCTACCCGACTGTAAAAGGTGTATTTTGAATTTTTTGTTACTTATGAATTTTTAAGTTTTGTGCATTTTGGTATTAAAGAGTATTCAATTCACCCCTCACAGGATTTCCTTCCGAATTATATGAATGGGGTGGGGCGAAAAGCATCGTTTGTACAGAATATGTAAAAAAAGGAGGGACTTCGAGAGAGCTAATTTTCTCACAAATTTGATTTTATTGGCTTTTTGGGGACTGAATATACACCCAAAGCGAATTATTCCCACTTCTCTCAAATTCTATATGGATTTTTAACACTTCCTACCAGCGTGTTCTGGAAAATGGTCGGACGATGATTAATCTCACCAATACATTCGGGCCTACAATTCCACACCGTCTATAGAGACCAGGTTGAGCCTTGATAGCTAGCTGCTTGCGGGCACTGATGACCTTGTCCAATGTCCAAACAATACTCTTTAACAATTTTTTGGTGGCCCTGAAAAGGACCGTTTTGTAGTGATGGTTGAGTAATTCTGAGCTGGGTGTTCAACACGGATGAGGCTGTCGAGTTGTATGTCGTTTGGAGCGAGGGTGAGAGCTACTGATTCCGATCCATAGCATAGCGGTGCAGCTTCTTCCTCCTTTGATGGTTGCTTATGTGGGCTCTGCAGCTCGCTGCTTGCAGGCAGCCTTTCGTTGTTACTGGAGAACAATTTTCAACGCCACACGCCGGAAGCACTACTACTGCTGCTACTAATTTCGACGACCGAACACCACCACACAGTGGTGTGGTCGTTGGGAGCGTGTGGTTCTGAGTATGGCGATGAGTGTGCAAAATATTACGCAATTCCATCCTCCCTATTCGCACACGCCCGAGGATCGGAGGCGAATGCCACTTCGACTTGTTTCGTCTACAAACTACTCTCTGACGACTGTGCTGGGGAAGCAGCATATGCATGTAGGTAATTGGTTGATTTGTTAGTTAATTCGACGCTTTTGGACAATGCTGGACGTTTACCAGGTTTTCAATGGTTTCTTGTTGAAAATCAACATTCGCAAACCGTTCACTATTCTGATCTGGAAGCTCTAGCACTGATCATTGATGCCAACTTAACCAAGTCGCAATACTTGAAAATCCAAGGAGACGCAAAAATTAGAAATGTGAACGTTTATCCGTCTTACAACCACATTGTTATTGCCAAAAACAGAGTGCTATCCGGAGAATCAGTTCATCGTGGTCGATGAAAAAAAAAGCCGATGTAAATCTTCAAAAACTTTTGGACCATACCTCCAGTAGGATTGTATTAGTGAACAAAGAGCGTCTTGATGATTTCACAGATGATGAGCTTAAGAAGGTTGTACTTTTTTTTTCGTTGATGCGACTTTCAACAAAAGATTTATCTTCTTCAGGTTGAACTTTTGATAAAATGGGGATTTGATAGTAGCAGTGGACATCCGGAGTACAAGCAAAAATTTGAAAACGATGACGGAAAATCCAGTGATTCTAATATGTTTATAACTTCATTAGTTCCAATTAAGGCAGAAGCAAACGGAAAACTTCTGTTCCGAAATCCGAGACCATCATCAACACGATTCTGTAGGCCTGTGAGGATTCAGTTTGTCAGTGAAACGACGGAAGTGTCGATAAACGAGAAGAAATATATAGAGAATTAAATTGACCAGCTCACTCCAACAGAGATCACGGTAGATGACAGAACCATTATCGTATGTTATAAAATGGTTTTGACGATGGTAGATGGAAAAGTTTGCAATTCTGTCTCGGGTAATAAATCATCACAGACCTGCTAAATTTGCAAGGCAACACCGAAGCAAATGAATGATCTTGATTATGTGAAGCAACGCGAGGAGAACAGTGAAACTTTTCAGTTTGGACTTTCTACAGTGCATGCCTGCATTCGGTGAGATTTGTTAGACTTAAGTGCATTAGGGTTTAATCTAATTTAAATTTTCATAAGTTTCATAGAATCCTTTTCACGTGTCATACTTTCTTGACATTTAAAACATGGCAGATAAGAGGAAAGGATGCTGAAGACATGAAGGTTCGAAATAAGCTAATTCAAAAACGGTTTAAGATCGAAATCGGGCTGATTGTTGACAAGCCAAAGCCGAGAGGGTTTGGATCATCGAATGATGGGAATACTGCACGTCGTTTCTTTTCTAATGCTAATAAAACATCTGCAATAACTGGGCTGGATGTAACAGCACTAGAACGATGTAGTGCAATATTACAGGTAATAATATGGGATTATGATTTCAAGCCTAATTAATTAATTAATTTAAATATAGATGTGTTCTTAGGTCTTAGCATATGGATCAAAAATCAACAAAGAACGCTTTTCCGATTATTGTTCTGAAACAGCGATTCATGGCGCCCAGGTTATCAACCATTTCAATATTCCAATTGCCCAGCTTTCCGAAGAGGCTCAGGAATCTAGAAATAAAGATCTCAAGCGATATCGTCGAGATCATACAAGAAAATGCTCAAGAATGATCTTGAATCTTGACTTGATTCAAAAACGTAAAGAGTTAAGATAATAGAAGAGTTAAGATTGAATTAGATGTTACACATAATAAAGTCAACATTTCAACAACAGGAGTGTCAACAGGAGTGTCAACAGGAGTGTCAACAGTGTCAAAAATCACGGCTTCAAAAAAATATAAAGTTAAGGCGAAGACTATGAAGTAATGTAAAAGTTTGAAATATATGGATTAGATGTCATGTTAAACGAATTTTGAATGTTTAATTTAATTTTTGGTTCATTTTTTACTCCCCATCCCCCCACCCGTCGGCTGGTGCGAGCATCGAGTGACAAAAGAAAAACTTGTGATTTGTTCCGGCCTTAATGAAAATCCTATAAGCAGTGGGTATCCTTATTCGCGGATATCCCGGCAATAAGGATTCCTGACTGTACTCTTCATTCTGTTCCAAGCTTCCGTTCTTCCGACGAACGAATGCCTGAAACAGAGATAGAAATTCAAAATTCTGAAGAATCCTTTATTTGTTCATTAAATTCATTAAATTCATTTTAATTTAGAACTCATACATCTCTAAAGAGCTTGCATCATTTCCCTTACAGTCCAATTAACATCTCGTCCTCCACAAGACACGATTCATTCCTTCCTGTAACGCATTCTTAATTTCTTTATTTGTAGAAAAAAGTGATACGTCTTTTCCCAGATTTAAACGTTACTCCTTGCTTGTCATGTAGTCATGCTTGCCAAAGGTAAACCGAGAGTCACTTGAATTTGCAAACACCACCATCCTCGCACACACCGCGGCTGGCTGTGTGGATATGTGTGTTATTATGAAAGCGACTCCTGACTAGAAGTGAAGTGAGACTTTCACCTGAACCGGAAGTGCGCCGCCTTCAACCGACACCAGCACCAAGCTGAAAAGACGACGACGACGACGACGAAGATGATGAGGGAAGTTATTTCCTGCTACACGCTTACCGTACCTCTGACTAGGCACTTTTTCAAAACGATACAGTTTTGCTCAGGAGCGCGCCAAAGCGAAAGCCTGCTCGCTTATTACGGTGTAGGTTAGTATCTATCCTTCCGGAGATGACGGAGGCGCCTACCCAGCCTACAACCCATAGCCTACAGCTGGGCAAGGCTCTTAGCGGCAAGAGAGCGAGCAGTAGTATGTTTTGCCTTGTTAATTGCGGCGTTCTCAAATATAATAACGATAATTAGGTGGCACGGCTTTTGCTCGGAAAGTGGAAGATGAATGGGCGAGCAGCTCGGCAGAAGATGCCACACCGCAAGATGGAGGGGATGGAACACATTTTCCTGACTCGGTGAAATACTTAACGGTTTCGAGGGTTTTGTTTTTATGGGGAGGAAATTTGGCGTGAACTGGTGAGCTTAATCGTTGGAGGACGGAGATGACGGGGATGGGTGGGGGACGTTTTAGTGATACTTTACCGAATGATTATTGCGTCGAACGCAAATTGAAGATTAATTTAAAATAGCGAATAAGAAAGGCTTTTATGGTCCAATTTCCGAGCGTGTATGGAGTGCTTGCCAAAGCCGCACAATTTTTCCCAACAGTTTGATTTATACAGTCAGGAGCCATTTCGCATGAAATTGGTTTTTAAACACATTTCATTCCATTGCTCTTACTCTTCTTTAGCACCAATATGCGGCATATGGGGACTCGGTTCCCTTCCCATCGGTGGCCATTATTTTCAATTTAAAAGGCCATGTTGGCACTTGTTCCAATTTCGGATGCCCAGATGTGAAATTGCCGTTCTTTTTTTTTTTATTTTGCACTTTTTGGCTGTTGATTATTTTCTCGCCTTTGTTGGCCATCCCTCGAATGGTAGACCTGTACAATCGTTCAACGGAGCCTTTCAGAACTTATACATTGATTTTTTTTTACTTTTCGAATGTGTCGAACTGTGTTGGAGTGATGTAGGTACCTGTCCTAAGAAAAACTTTGCAACTCATATGGAGTATCCGGGAAATTATGCAATGTTGCAAAGGCCCTTTTATTGGAACCACAAATTACAGGGCTGATAGCAGTAAAAATAGTGAATTAGTGACCATCGGTCGATCTTGCTTACCGTGCTAAGCACCAATGCTACCGACGCCAGGGAGGCAGCTCCCACACCTGGACCCTACATATCGACCCATCAACTCATGAACCAGGGACCAAAGCAGAGATGTTATGCCTCAGTACATCCCGGCGGCACCGACGGTTCAATCCCAACCCAGGCCTGCTGGGGTGAGAGGTAATCACGCTTACCTCTACACCACCCGCGCCGCTATTAAACTTGATATGTCAGTCATCCAAAATAGGCAAGCATCGATTTCCTATCTGTAAGCATTCGTAAAAAGTTTGTTTTGTACGATCTTGCACGACTAGATTAACAACTAACAACATTTTCAGAGACATTTTAAAATATTTGTTATACCTTAGAGGTAACTCTAAGACCACAATTGCGTGAACAGATATTTAACAGACGGGTCTCGTCTCTGTGGATCCACTGGCTTCGGTGTCTTCAATGAAAACTCTAGCGCCTTCCGCAAACTCCAGGAACCTTGTTCCGTTTTCGTTGCTGAGCTGGCAGCAATCAACTTCGCATTGGGGATGATTTCCAACATGCCCGCAGACCATTACTTCATCTTCTCGGATAGTCTCAGTTCGATTGAGGCTATTCGGTCGATGAAACCAAGTAGGCACTCATCTTATTTCCTTTCAAAGGTAAGGGAGCAGATGAGTGTGCTGGTCGAAAGATCATATATGATTACCTTTGTATGGGTCCCCTCACATTGCTCAATCCCAGGCAATGAGAAGGCGGACTCTCGGCGGAATTTTACCATTAAGTGCGTCAGAGTACGCTTTCGAGTTGGCAAACCGATTGGGACAATGGAAATCTTGGACGGTGGTTACATTCAATTATTCCTAATGTTTCTTCGAGAGCGTGGTTGGACTTAAGTCGTGACTTCATTCGCGTGATGAGTAGACTTATGTCCAACCACTACTCGCTAGATGCTCATCTCAATAGAATAAACCTCGTGGACAGCAACATCTGTCGGTGTGGAAACGGTTACGATGACATCGAACACGCAGTTTGGCAATGTACGGATAATGACGCCGCCAGAGAGCGACTTTTGAATACCCTCGAGGCCCAAGGAAGACAACCCTATGTTCCTATCAGAGACGTGTTGGCAACCCGTGATCTCTGCTATATGCAGTCCGTTTATGTTTTTCTTCAAATGTCTAGTATAAGAATTTAATTCCTTTTGTCTTTTGTCTTTCTTTATTAGTTTTTGTTTGTCTTGTCCCCCCGTCTCGATGAGTCTCATCGTCGCCCACTGGTCACCCACCATAGCCGGTCGAACTCCGGACGAAGCTAGAACAGTACTACCGTTCATACTGGCGACAACGCTCTGATGAGACAACGTTACCCTACCCCAAGCTCCTCCCCTGATCCTATCCTTCGAAAATGTACCCTTCTAACCTCGAGTAAGCCGCGAGTAATCGGCCCAACTCCTACTAGACATAGAATTAAGTGAATTTTGTTACAAACAAAGAACAATGAACTATCGGCTCCGTAAAGCTAACGCGATTGAGCCTTCCAAATAAACAAACTAGATAAAAAAAACTCTTAGACCAGAAGGTCCCGAAGAAGCGTGCTAAACTTTTTGGCTCAGCTCTGGTACTTTCTTCGGTCCCTAGCTAATCGATGCACCCCTCGAAACATAGGAAAATCCACGAACCCCTCATTGTATCTGTCAAACTTTGATAGCGAATCGAAACAAACATAATGTATTACTAGAATTTCGACTATAATGGCTGAGCATTGCAGGACCCTTCACCCCATCATCCCGTGACTCCGTGTCACAATTTTGTTGTGGCCATGCACACCTTATTCAACAATCGGCCGTTAAGCATGGCCGTGTCGTCTTCCCAGTGCGTTTCATCGCTATAGTTTAAATTTACCTGAAGAATCGATCACATGGTGCAATTAAGAAAACATCGAATCGAAGGTTTGTAACAGAACGGTTACATGTATCAGGCCTTCATGTGTTATACACCAGATCCCTCCATTTTGAAATGGTCAGGCCCAATCAGACCATAAGATTCGGCATAGTGGCATAGATCAAGTTTCACTTCGCCTTACAGTCAAGGACCAATTCCGACGAAGTTACCCCTAACCGAAAAGGAGCATTCCCCTTTTGGCACGGTCACTCCGATATCATCCTAGGCCGTGTCAATCCTTGCCAACGAGGGAAGACACCGGAAAGGCTTCCAAGCCACACACGAATGACGCTGCTTGCGGGGAGCCTTTCGTTGTGTACTGGAGAACACCATCACTCACAACGCGGTGATTGAATAACCGCCGTTTGGTGAGACTGGTTGGAATTCAACTTTGAAATCTGTGTTAGGGAAATCGCCTTTTGCAGGCAATCATTGATAATTTTAATTATCATAGCAGCAGTTGCACATCCATTAAATTTTCAATGGTGACATTTTGAAAAATGATAAAGTCTTAATTTTAGCAGATTTCTAGAAAATGTTCTTATCGATTGGAGTATTTAGAATTAAAATCCATCATCTCTGTATCAAAATCATACCACTTTCATGCCACGACCCCCCAATGTTGCCTTAAAGTACATGTTATGTTAGATTTAAACATATCTAGATAGAGCTGGAATTAGGCGACTTGTCTCGTTGATTTTTAGGAATTCAAGGCATGCCCACGCAAACTAACATTACCGTCGGGTAGGAGAAGTCTTACCCTACATAATGGTGATGTGGATTTGAGCTAATTCCAGCTCTATCTGGATATGAGAACTGACATCCGATTGATGACCTTGACAAATGTCCAAAAATACTCTTTTACAAATTTATGGTGATCCTACAAAGGACCGTTTTGTCGTTGTGGTTGAGTAATGCTGAGCTATTAGGGTGTTAAACACCGATGAGGTTGGTGAGCTGTATGTTGTTTGGAATGAGCGTGATGGCTTGGCATAGATGGCCCACAGTGACTCACGAAGAGCTACTGATTCCGATCAATAGCGGTGCGGCTTCTCCCTCCTTCTATGGATGCTCATGTGGACTGCAGCTCGCTGCTTGAAGTCAGCCTTTCGTTGTGTACTGCAGAACATTGTTCAACACCACGCGCCGATAACACTGCTGCTGCTGATACTGACGACCGGACACCACTACACACGGTGATTGGAACTGAATCCGATCAGCGATTGAAGCCAGCCTTGGTAGCTAGCTGCTTGCGGGGAGCCTTTCGTTGTGTACTGGAGAACACCATCACTCACCACGCGGTGATTGAATAAACACCGTTTGGTGAGACCGGTTGACATTCAACTTTGAAATCTGTGTTAGGGAAATCGCCTTTTGCAGGCAATCATTGATAATTTTAATTATCATAGCAGCAGTTGCACATCCATTAAATTTTCAATGGTGACATTTTGAAAAATGATAAAGTCTTAATTTTAGCAGATTTCTAGAAAATTTTCTTATCGATTGGCGTATTATTAAAATCCATCACCTCTGGATCAAAATCAGACCACTTTCATGCCACGACTCCCAATGTTGCCTTAAAGTACATGGTATGTTAGATTTAAACATATCTAGATAGAGCTGTAACTAGGCGACTTCTCTCGATGATTTTTAGGAATTCAAGTCATGCCCACTCAAACTAACATTGCCGTCGGGTAGAGGAAGTCTTACCCTACATAATGGTGATGTCGATTTGAGCTAATTCCAGCTCTATCTGGATATGAGAACTGACATCCGATTGATGACCTTGACAAATGTCCAAAAATACTCTTTTACAAATTTATGGTGGTCCTGAAAAGGCCCGTTTTGTCGTTATGGTTTAGTAATGCTGAGCTATAAGGGTGTTAAACACCGATGAGGCTGGTGAGCTGTATGTTGTTTGGAATGAGCGTGATGGCTTGGCATAGATGGCCCACAATGACTCACGAAGTGCTACTGATTCCGATCAATAGTGGTGCGACTTCTCCCTCCTTCTATGGATGCTCATGTGGGCTGCAGCTCGCTGCTTGAAGGCAGCCTTTCGTTGTATACTGCAGAACAATGTTCAACACCACGCGCCGATAACACTGCTGCTGCTGATACTGACGACCGGACACCACTACACACGGTGATTGGAACTGAATCCGATCAGCGATTGAAGCCAGCCTTGATAGCTAGCTGCTTGCGGGGAGCCTTTCGTTGTGTACTGGAGAACACCACCACTCACTACGCGGTGATTGAATAAACACCGTTTGGTGAGACCGGTTGGAATTCAACTTTGAAATCTGTGTTAGAGAAATCGCCTTTTGCAGGCCAATGGTGATAATTTTAATTATCAAAGCAACACTTGCACATTCTTGCAATTTTCAATAATAACATTTTAAAAAATGATAAAGTCTTAAATTTAACAGATGCGTAGAAATATTACTAATCGATTTGTGATAAAATGATTGAAATTGGTCCAGGGGCAGCGGAGTTATTAACGTTCAAAATCTTTCATAATTTGTTACATGTTCCATTTTCGGTTTTCACAAAGTGTACCCCCATATAGAAATTACAGACGTAGTCCTACGTCAAAAAACAAAGGTTGCAAATACTGAAGAAAGATATACGGATCGGAACAATCGGCACAGACCAACGCGACGAAATAAGGACTACGATTGGAAACTCGGAACATGGAACTGCAAATCGCTCGGCTTCCCGGCCGTTAATCTATGACGAACTTCAACCACGCAACTTCGAAGTCGTAGCAGTGCAGGAACTTTGCTGGACGGGACAAAACGTATGGAAAAGCGGGCATCGAGCGGCTACTTTCTACCAGAGCTGTGGCACCACCAATGAGCTAGGAACCGGCTTTGTAGTGCTGGCTAAGATGCGCCAAAGCGTGATTGGTTGGTAGCCGATCAACGCGAGGATGTGCAAGTTGAGGATTAAGGGCCGTTTCTTCAACTACAGCATCATCAACGTGCACTTCCCACACGAAGGGAGACCCGACGACGAGAAAGAAGCGTTCTATGCGCAGCTGGAGCAGGTGTACGACGGCTGTTCGCAACGGGACGTCAAAATCGTCGCTCAGGTAGGACGGGAGGCAATGTAAAGACCGGCAATCGGGCCAAACAGCCTGCATGCCGCATCGAACGACAACGGCCAGCGATGCGTGAACTTTGCAGCCTCTCGGGGTATAGTAGTTCGAAGTATCTTTTTCCCCCGCAAGGATATCCACAAAGCCACCTGGAGATCACCTGACCAACACACAGAAAACCAAATCGATCACGTTCTAATCGACGGGAAATTCTTCTCCGACATTATCAACGTCCGCACGTACCTATCGCAGTGCGAACATAGATTCGGACCACTACCTAGTTGCAGTATGCATGCGCTCAAAACACTCGACGGTGACACCCGTCGAAGTCGAACGCCGCGACCCAACATTGAGCAATTATGGGACTTCGGAGCTGCCCAGGAATACGCGCAGCAGCTGGAAGTTGCACTACCCACGGTAGAGCAGCTTGGTGCAGCTTCTCTGGAAGATGGCTGGAGGGACATCCGTTCCGCCATAGATAGTACACAGCAAAAAAATAATTTTGATATCACGTCAAAGTGGATGCACTACAATCATGTCGAAAATATGGTGTAATAGTACTTGCTAAAAAGGACAAAATTATCATTAATACAATGCATGAACTGACATTACGCTGCTTTTACTGCATTTGTTTATTTATGTGGTCATAAAAATTACATGAAATTTTCGACATGATTGTAGTGCATCCACTTTGATGTGATATCAAAATTATTTTTTTGTTGTGTACTGCTGCAGCGGCCCTAGGTTATGCGATCCCGGACCGAAGAAATGACTGGTTTGACGGCGAATGCAAACTGTTAGTAGAGGAGAAGAATGCAGCACGGGCTACAATGCTGCAACACAGCACGAGATTGAATGTGGAGCGATACAGACAAGCGCGGAACAGACAAAACTCGGTTTTCCGAAAGAAGAAGCGTCAGCAGAAAGACAGAGATCGCGAGATGATGGAAAATCATTTGTTCATCGATTTCAAATCCGCATACGACACAATCGATCGAGATCAGCTATGGCAGATTATGCACGAGTACGGACTTCCGGATAAACTGACGCGATTGGTCAAGGCGACGATGGATCGAGTGATGTGCGTTGTTCGAGTATCGGGGACACTCTCGAGTCCCTTTGAATCTCGAAGGGGGCTACGGCAAGGTGATGGACTTTCGTGTCTGTTGTTCAACATCGCGTTAGAAGGTGTGATCAGAAGAGCTGGGATAGACACGAGTGGCACGATCTTCAGGAAGTCCTTCCAGCTTCTTGGCTTCACCGATGACATTGAAAGTATGGCACGGAACTTTGATACGATGGCGGAAACGTACATCAGACTGAAGGCTGAAGCTAGGCGGATTGGACTTGCCATCAACGCATCAAAGACAAAATACATGAAAGGAAGCGGTTCTAGAGAAGACAATGTTAACATCCCACCCCAAGTTCAAATTGACGGTGACGAAATCGAGGTGGTCGATGAGTTCGTGTATTTGGGCTCCCTGGTGACCGCACGAAAATGATACCAGCAGAGAAATTCAAAGACGCACGATGGCAGGGAATCGTGCCTACTTTGGACTCCTGAGGACGCTCCGGTCGAATAAAATTCGCCGCCGCACGAAGTTTACTGTCTACAAGACGCTGATTAGACCGGTGGTCCTCTACGGCCACGAGACCTGGACTATGCTCGTGGAGGACCAACGTGCCCTTGGTGTTTTCGAACGGAAGGTGTTGCGTACCATCTACGGTGGAGTGCAGATGGATGACGGAGCGTGGAGGAGGCGAATGAACCACGAATTGCACCAGCTGCTGGGAGAACCATCCATCGTCCACATTGCAAAAAATGGGCGACTACAGTGGACTGGGCACGTCGTAAGAATGCCGCACGACGACCCAGTGAAAATGGTTCTAGAAAGCGACCCAAAAGAAACAAGAAGAAGAGGCGCGCAGCGGGCAAGGTGGATCGACCAAGTAGAAGGTGACCTGCGGACCCTTCGCAGACTACGAGGCTGGCGAAGTGTGGCCACGGATCGAGTAGAGTGGAGATGACTTCTTCGGACAGCAGAAGACAACAAGGCCTTAGCCTGATTGGTAAGGTAAGTCAAATTTATTTAATCAGTACAGCTGTCTTGCCCCTAGGCATTTGTTTATTTTTGTGGTCATAAATATTACATGAGATTTTCGACATGATTGAAGTGCATCTTGGATGTAATAATATCAAAATTTATTTTTTGCTGTGTATGCAACGGTAATGAATAAGCATTTTTTGTGAAATCAACGTTTGCTTAGATGCTACCATAATGCGCTATAACAGTAAAGGTTCAAGCGCAATGACAACGGCAGCGGAAAAGCCCGATCCGAGTAAGCCTACACTCAAAATAATCGACACGTTGTTGTTACGTAAAAATCTCTCTTTTTCTTTTGCTGTCAATTTTACGTACCCCAAGTAAGCTTAACATGAATTCCACTTACAGTTGTGTTCAATATAATAGCAGCGCATGCCGATTTCCATACAAAATGGTCAACTTTGACATGATGTAACTTTGTTAACTTATGATCAATTGAGCGTCTCACTTTCCGGCATTGATCTTAAGAGAACGAAGTTACAACTTGTCAAAGGTGACCATTTTGTATGGAAATCGGCATGCGCTGCTATTATATTGAACACAGGTGTGATGATCATGATGATAGTGGTTTACCACCCATTGTAGCACGGAAACTAAGTCCGACAGCAGTGGGCTCTCTTCTTTGTTTGTCTTGATCAAGCTAGGTAGCTTGGGTAGATCGATAGGCAAAGTCGCCTGTACGCATCTACGGAACAATAAAGAATCTCCTTCCAGCAACTTGATCAGCCAATTGGTCAAAAAGACAATCCCCCAAACAGGAAGATGCCCCAATGAGTGGGGAGAAGAGCCCGCCCTTTATCCACGAAATTTTATCAACATGGAGTTGGCATTCCCACTCTCCCCGTCCAAATCGCTTCAATCGGGTACCTTGTTGGACCGTCCCTTCCCTTTTATATATGTATTTCAATGTATATACGAGTTGATTGTTATGATTATTTTCAATAATACTTACATTTCGATGAAGATCGTGCAACTTATTAAACCTTTTTGTGATAATCATCATCACAGAATCCAACCTTGAATCGTAGACCAGGTCCATCAACAATACACTCGTTCCGAGAAGGGACTCATGGTCATCTTATTCTTCTTCAGGTTCGCTCACCACAGAGAATGAAGGCTCGGTGCGGTTAGTAATATCAAACAGTGGTACATGCAAACGAAAAAGAGATACAACCAGGATTAGTTTTTTAAAAGTAATAGTCATCTGAATACCCAACTAACCATATCTCAGTGACATTGTCTCACTCTGAACCTACATTAAAAGTTATTTTGTGATTATATGGTTACTTTGGTACTCACATGAAATGTTGTGCAAGCACCACAAGTTCAACAACGCCCAACTATGGACAGCTCAATGTAATACCATTTACTCTTTGAATCAGCGTACACCAACATCTTCTAAGAAACACATGAAAATGTTGTGATTTCCTCTTCTTTCGCATGCTGAAGAGGAAGAGGAAAGTGCAGTGTTCGGTCAATGTCCCGCATGTAATCAGCCGGATGAGGCAGACAAATGGATGGTACAGTGCGATTCTTGTGACCAATGGTACCATTTCATCTGCGCTAAAGTGGATGAGAACACCAAGGATAGGAGCTGTTCTTGTACTAAGTGTGCACCCCGACCAGCTCTATTAAGTTCCAAATCCAGCAGATCTACTTCTTCGAGTGCACGACTTGCTCGTCAAGAGTTTGAACTACTAAGGCTTGCCGAGTAAAAAGCTCTGGAGGAGCAGTTACTGACGCAACAGCAGGATGAAGAAGCAGCATTACAGAAGAAAGCGATGGAACAGGATAAAGAAAGAAAGGAACAGGCACGGCTCATGCAAGCCACCGCCGGACCTGTTCCAGATCCGTTCAAGCAATATACAATTCATGGAATAAGCACTCCGGTATCAACGACGGCAGCTTACCAGCAGAAAACAAGAGATTCTACATTTGACAGGTGTTAATATGTTGCACCCTACGACTACTACTACCGAAACGGATATGCTTCATCGGCAGGTACATGATCTTCAGCAACAACTGTACCGTTTGCTTCATCAAGATGAGTCTAAACGAGGAATAAAACCTACCCATGGAACTAACTACTCCGGCCCGATCGTGTGTGGTCCCACGGTAACTGTAATACCGTTCCAAGGTAGGTCTCAACACAATGTCCCAATGTTCAGTCAAAGTGGTACTTTAACGAGCTTTTGCTCGGTAACTGCTGCAGCTGGTATAGCAAATCCTGTTACTGCATCGGGAAAGTTCGTCCATCCTCTGCTGCAATCGCGTGTAACTAGCACAATGCCTTTGGGAAATTCGGTCACTGTCCTGGGTGGTTCCTGGGTTCCCTCTACCTCCGTTTGTTCGAACTGTCCCAAGATATTCTCAACCGATAGTTACTCCGATGGTTTCGCAAGGTACAGCACAGCCAGTATTGGCAGCTGGACCAACTGCTCAACAAATCGCCGCTAGACACGACGTTCCAAGAAAATTACCAGAGTTCTCAGGTGACCCCGCTGATTGGCTGGCCTTTGTTTGCTAGCAGTTACGATAACTCCAGCGGGAGTAAAATTGGATTGGGCTTTGTACCAGCGTCAGCTGCACATGGTGGACATACGTGCCTTTGGCAACGTTGGTATCGGCTGCGAGCAACGTCACTCTGTGCACGGATGTTTTGAAGAAACCAGGAAAACCTCTAGGCAAGGAAAAGGGGTATTTAAATGCTCATTATGTGGAGGACGAACACAAATTTGAACGAAGAGAACCGAAAAAGAGTGTGGAAGCTCCTAAGCGCTGCTTGATGTGCAAGAAGATAGGACATAGAATAAGAGACTGCTTTAGCTTCAGGGGTTTGGATCTGGATAATCGATGGAAAACGGTACAACAGCTAAATCTGTGTAGGCGTTGCTTTACTGCACATGGCAAGTAGCCGTGTAAAGCTCCAGCGTGTGGAACAAATGGACGAGAAGTACGTCATCATAAGCTGCTACATCCTGGTAAACCCGAAGTGAAAGCCGAAGACCAGCATACAACCTCTGGAACAGTGAACGTTCATCGACAACCCTGTTTCGTGTTGAACCCGTTATTATACACGAGAAGCAAGCGTCAGTGGAGACCCTGGCGTTCCTCGATGATGGTTTGTGATTCACATTGGTCGAGAAGGAGCTAGCGGAGGAGCTCGGAGTTAAAGGCAAGGTAGAACCGTTTTGTCTACAATGGACCGGTAGCATCAGAAGAACGGAAGCAGAATCTCAACTAATGCGCATAGCCATTTCAGGAGTTGATGGTGGAAAGGTGTATGCCCTCCTTGACGGCGTGCGAACAGTCGACAACCTCGATCTGCCAACGCAAACGTTGCAGTTCACGTATCTACTGGGACTTCCTGTGGCAAGCTATACGAATGCAGTGTAGTAGATAGAGTTAGTGTTGAATAAATAATGAGTAGAATCAAGTGAGCGTGAAGCGTGATAGTTCGTATGTAAACAGAATCTCATTGGTTAGAGAATTTTGATTGGTTAGCAGGTATAAATATGAAGTACCTAAGCTCATTGAAGTGATTCATGTAACGAATTTTGGAGGTGACGGACCAGCAGCAGCAGCAGAAACAGCAGCAACAGAAACCTCAGCAGCAGAAACTAATTCGTGTTGCCGTGGCCAAGGCTGGAAACCTCGGTCCGGTCACGACAGAAATGTATAGAGATAAAGCTCAAAATACAGTTTTAACTGATGGTACTTTATAAACATCAAACTGTCCAATATTCGACCCTGCCAACACACGGCACCGGCACGGTAAAGTGGGCTGTTAGAATGGTTCATCTGTTGCAAAGTGAAGTGCTTCTCAAACTGAAGCGATACATTTCCCAATTTTTCAACGTTATCCTAACGTAAACTTAATATTATCACACATATGCCCGTCCACGCCCGGAACCCATCCACCACACAAAACGGAATAAAAATGTTTCTGTATAGCAAACACGCCCAGACATAAACGAGAATATGGGTGTATATCTTCACTGTAACAACTACGGGTAATCATCGAAAGTACTTGCATTTTACTCAGGCACTTTTGAGTAAACTGCAATCACTCTCTCATACTCCAAATGTGCCACGACCAAATTGGCACGACGACGCCCTATACGCTTTCTGGCCAAAGCGCAGGGTTGAACACAGGTGTATATGTGAACTAAAACTCCTTTCGAAATCGTCAGATTTTTTAATGACGTTTGCGTGAATTACGCCTACACAGATTCTATGTTCGTTTAACGTAAACCCTAAGTGATTTTCACGTCTGAAAAAATAAATGAGTGATTCACTCATAGTGCTATACAATATGGCGCTAGTTTATTGTGCAATTTGGTTTGGTTTTGCTGAGACAATTTGAGACAATTTCGAATTGTAAGTTTAATTAATTAAAATTTTACATGGAGATTTATTTAGTTTGTCCCTTTTTTAGTATGACGACAAGGGCCATCTTGTATGAACTTCAAATCGAGCTTCGAATCAAGTGGAAGTTATTAGCCGACGCATTTTTGTTAGTGTTCCTGTTCGCGATCCTTGTCTCTGTCGAATTTTATTTCATTATACGTTTAATACCAATAAATAATAATAATAATGTCAATCTATTAAGAAATAAAGAATAAATTTTATTTAAATCGAATCGGAATTAAATAATCAATTGTGTTCACCATGCATTTTATCGTTTGGATCACGTAACTACTACCTGATAATACAGTGACGTTGAAGCTCACTGAATTGAGTGCCTCCATATGAGAAGTAAGTCTTACGTAAGTCTTACGTGAAAAATGCGATGGAAAAAATCTATGTGTGTTTTCACGTAGCATTATCGTGAGGATTATTTTGAGTGTACTTGGCGGATTGAAAACTAGTTTCAACCAAATCTCGAGCCAAATCTACTTCGGTTAGGCATCTTGATGTCATTTTCGACAACTGTCAAACTTGCCGTTTTCATTCCGCTTCTGCCCACCTTAAGCGTCTAATGTTAGGTGATAAAATGTTTATAGAATACTAGCTGAATAAAAAGTACCGCCGATCATCCCTCGATCAAATTGGGTTCGGCACACAGATCTTTTTAAAAGTACTCGCGATGTTTTAAGACCATAGCTTACGGGAATAAAACAAGATAGTTGCGTGGTGTTGGCAGGCAACCGGAAGAGGGACATGTTGCCAAATAATTTATTCTTGCAATTATGGTGAATAATAGAAGCAATTAGATAACTTTCCAACTCGTGGTACCGAGTGGTCTCTGCTGAAAGGAAACGAGTTTCATTTTATTTTTTATGCTCCTCTGTCACTTGCTCCATTTCAAAGTGCTCTCGAAACGACTGATAACGAGGAAGCTGGTTGCAGCAAACGAAAAGTGTCCCTCAGGGTGATCCCCAGAAATAATTAAATATTTCGTTTGGTTTCATTGCCCGAACATAAGCCTTAGTGTGTTCATTATATTCTCCTGTTTCATTATTTTTTGTTTTCTGTGCTTGCCTCCTTGCCTTCTCTGGGCCAAGTGGCGATACTACTGTTCTCATTCAGGATATATGAGACTTAGTCTATATCAATATTTGAGTCTCGTCGTCGTCCCGAGCGGATTTAATATTGCAAAGCCTCGGCCGAGCGACTCTCTAGCCAAGCGAAAAAGAGGAACTGAGAGCAGCCGACAAGTGTGCGAATTGCCACAAATCCACAACTTCTGGTGCATAAATTCCTCCATTGTCCGATTAGTTTGTGGCACTGCATTATTAATGTTATTAGTTTTAAATGGGACTTGTTTCGCTCTAGTTTTTCACCGGCTTGGCAGGCGGGCAGTTTCTCAGTCTCAGTGTGCCAAGAGCGCTGCAAGCAAGGATGTTTTACTCGATTGCAAGGCCTCCTATGTTGTTGCGCCTCTTCCTCGCCTGGCTGGGTTTTTGCTTGTGTCTGCTGCATGTGTGTGTGTGTGTGAGCTCTCGACATTATTGTGGCCTTTGGGAATACTAGAAGAGAGAGCATAATTTTTTCATCCCTGACCGTGCTTATGCTGCCCTACCGCTGCCACTACCGGTCAGTACTGGCAGAGGACTTACCCAACCAAGCGAGTTCAATTTGGATGCAAACAACCTTCGACGGAGGATGCCGCTGAATGGGAGGGGGGGGGGGGGGTGTGAGTGGTTTTTCGGTTGGAGAAAATTATAGAACAGGAAAAGTTGGAAAATTCAATGTTGTTAGACAGAAGGGAAGCAATGATACGAGACACAAACCACAACTTCGGAGCAACGCAGCCATTTCCATGGGATGGGGATGATTGTACCCGGGCAGATAAAGATAATTCGCAGCTTCATAATGGGAAAACGTGTCCGGGCGGTGGGAGTCAATTCTCGACACAGCGATAGATTAAAATGGTCAACCTGTCTTGTCCTGTGGGCCTTGAGTAAGCAGCGAAGCACTGTTGGCTCCAGGTTATCAGTTTACATTAATTAAGTGATAAATGATTCGAGCTTTGGAGCTATTAAAAAGTCTGTTTCGTATGAACTTCATAGTATGAAATATCGAAGTTTTAACCAGGGGGATTAGATTCAGTTTTTCGTGGCTATATTCTTACAAGCTTTCAAGCGCCATACAAGTTCCGTTAATGTTAAATAATGGGTATTAGATAAAGATAGCAATGGTTCCGAGCTCGTTGACGTCTTAAAATTTCCGATCTTGAATTCCGTTTTTTAGCAACCAGCTTCTCTTTAAACTTTAATTAAATCTCCATCTACCGCACCAATTACCCCCCTGTGTCACGGGTCCCTGAGTCGCTCTCACACCAAAGGCTAAGTAAACAACTCAAAAAGCTTGCCCTCAAGTCACATCACACCCGGCTTTCTCACTTATCATCAACCACATCAAAGCCTCTTCCTTCTATTTACTCACTTGGTGTTAAATTTGCTTACTTAAATTTCCGAACAACCACCGCATCTTCCGACCTTCCTTCCGGCATGCTTCAAAACCATTTCGGTCCGTTTCTGTCCATCATCGTACAACTCGTCCCCGGAGCCAGCCGACGACAGTTCAAAAAGTCACATTCCCCTTCTCCGCTGTCTGGGACTCTGTTGTCACACACTCGCAACTCAAGCCAAACCACACATTTAGTAGATAAAAGTGAGCAATTTAAATTATAATAATAAACACACTCCCCGGGGCGCGATCTTTCACCCAGCCCCAGAACTTTCTGCTCTCCAGTGGATTATTTAAACTGACAGCTTAAGCAGCGAGGAAGCACAAAGTTTAAATCATCCGGGGCTCCACCACCCGCCCCGTTCAGCTTGGTGATGTGGTGGAGGGATTTCTCTCGCACTAATGAGCAAGTTTAGATCCATTTCAACTTTCCACACTGTTTTGCTAACCAAACCAACAAGTAGAAGAAGTCGATTTGACAGCCTTTTCCCCTTTTATGAGTGCCACGTGGGCCAATGCAAGCTTTTCCCACAACCGACGACGACGACGCCGGCGACGCGAAAAGTAGGCGCTTGTTTGTTTTTCAAGCAGTTACCATAGAGCCACAGAGATGAGTGAGAGCGAAAGTGAGCTAAAAGCATTTTCCACTTATGCAAATCAGGAGGCACCAGAGTGAGCATTAACCTATCCTTCGGTTGGATGTGAAGAGTTGCATATCATCAGCGTCACATCCAGTCAGCAGTGTCGTCAGAGCGGTGAGTGGATCCGTTTCCAGTTTTTTTTGCCTCGTGTTGTTTTCATAAGATGATGGTGGTAGCACAGACAAACGGATCTAATTATTCGGAATACTGTGGTTCGTTCCAGCGCTGCGTGCAGAGTTGCGACCTATCACAATCACGATCATCAAACAGCTGATGGTAGTAACGCTTTGTACATTGCTATCACTGTGCTCGTCGAAGCTCTCTCCATGACCATCCATCAAGTTGAAGAAAGAAGTAAAAAGCAACTGGTGAATGTCGTCTTCTGTTGTGATCCATCACCGATCTGGTCATTCCTGACAATCACGACACTCATCTGTGCTCGTTTTGAAGCAGTTGCTGCTTTGCTTGCTTATGTGAGTGCTTTGGTGAGTGAACCCAACAGCTTCCGTTTAATGTTGCCTGCTTTGTTTGTAGCTCACACACTCGCGCCTGCCAAGACGAACTTGGAATGCGTAGGCATTGTTTTCATTTTCTTCTGTCGTTTCGCTTTTTCTCATGATCGTACTGCAGAAGTCTTCACTGTTTTCGTTGTGCTTTTCATTATCAGCAGCAAGTGTAACGTTTTGCTTGTGAGCAGCGACCATTACTGGTGATTGTTGTTTGCCATGGCTCTAACTCTCACTGCGTGACAAAACGATCTGTCAGCGATAGTCGGTTGATGCGAAGACGAGTGTCACGTGAGTGTTATGATATTTTGCATCACTGGCTGCGTGCTGTCAACAATGTCAATTGACTTTAGCTATTGCTCTAGTGTCGGATACAGGACGAATGGATAAAAGGTCGAATGAACAAAAGTATGAATAGACAAAAGGTCGAATGGACTAAAGTTCAAGTGGACAAAAGGTCGAAAGACAAATGGTCGAAGTGAACAAAAGGTCGAAACGGACAAATGGTCGAATGGACATAAAATCAAAGTGAATAAACTGATCAAATTGTTGGAGGAGGAAATCGGTGGCTAACTCTCATATATTTTTGCTTCATTAAATCATGTGCAGTTCTTTGGAAAAAAAATAATTAGCAAATAGTTACTGTGCACGGCAATTTAAGAGACAGAATTTGTTCCTTCTTTAATCATGAGTAGTTCTTTTGGAGTATATTTTTGAACTCTGAGCGAAAATTTTCTAAACAATATTTTGTAAATTGTGATGTATTTTTTTTTAAACTTTTATCCACTTCGACAGTTTGTACTTTCGACCCTTTGCCCATTTCAACCTTTTGTCCATTTCGACCTTTTGTCTATTTGAACATTTTCTTCATTAGCCACTCGACATTTTTTCCATTCGACCTTTTTTCCATTCGACCTTTTTGACTCTCCAAGTTCAATTCGACCTTTTGTCCATTCAGCCATTAGTCTTTCTCGAGGGGAGTGACTCTATCTACGATGCACGACAAATTGAGTTTGCTGTGGCTAGCTGCGCGCACGCTGAGTTGATAGAAAGACGAAAAATGACGATTCTGAAGATTTCCTGCAAAAAGATGATGCACGATGCAAGTAGATGCGAGAAATGAAAGAAGATTTTTCGAAGATTGATTCGCTAGTGTGAGATTTTTTGAGCATCTAGAATTGAGATTTAGATGTGTCGCCCTCCTCGGTCCCTCTAAGATCAATTCTACCTATTGACCATTTGGTCATTTGTCCCGGCGACCATTTGTTCATTCGACGTTTTGTCCTGCGACTTTTTGTCCTTCGACTTTTTGTCCTTCGGCGTTTTGTCCTTCGACTTGTTGTCGAAAAAAATGACGGACCACAAAAAGTCGGAAGGACAAAAGGTCGAAAGGACAAAAGGTCAAAAGGACAAAAAGTCGAAAGGACAAAAGGTCGAAAGGACAAAAGGTCAAAAGGACAAAAAGTCGAAAGGACAAAAGGTCGAAAGGACAAAAGTTCGAAAGGACAAAAGGTCGAAAGGACAAAAGGTCGAAAGGACAAAAGGTCGAAAGGACAAAAAATCGCAAGAAAAAAAGGTCAAAAGGCCAAAATATCGAAAGAACATAAGGTCGAAAGAAGGAAAAACCTCTTAAAAATATGTGATTTTAATATCTCATCTAAGTTTTTAGAATTTTTTTGAAAGAACTAGTAACTTATATATATCAGAGGCAAAAATTTAATAAAAATATAAGATTTTGATTTCTCATCAATTTTTAAAATCCTTGAATTCACAAGTTTTCCGAAGTTTGAAGTGAAATTTTTTTTTAAACTCAAAGTCTTAATTGTAAATTTCAGTAACATGATCTCACATAATTCTCATGATTAAACTTTCAATCAACCAAAATCAAAATCATTGTTAATGAACGAGCAGCTTTCAAAGAACATTTAAGAATTTTTTTGAATTCATGACAAATCAGTTTGAAAATATATATATATATATATACCTTTTGTCCCTTTCGACCCTTTGTCCCTTTTGACCATTTGTCCCTTTCGACCATTTGTCCCTTTCGACAATTTGTTTTTCGACCATTTGTCTTTCGACCATTTGTCTTTGGACCAGTTGGCTATCAACTTTTTGTCTTTCGACCTTTTGTCTTTCGATATTTTGTCTTTTGACCTTGTGTCCTTCGACCTTTTGTCCTTCGACCTTGTGTCTTTCGAAATTTTTTCAATAGACCTTTTGTCTTTCGACCTTTTGTCTTTCGACCTTTTGCCTTTGGACCTGTTGTCTTTCGACCTTTTGTGTTTCGAAATTTTGTCAGTAGAACTTTTGTCGTTCGACCTTTTGTATTTCGACCTTTTATCTTTCGACCTTTTGTCTTTTGACCTAATTTGAAAACCATTCTAAAATAATTTTATTTTACCATATTTTTCAGGAACTTCTCTGAAGTTTCGGGAGCTTCTCTGAAGTTTTGGGATCTTTTCTGAAGTTTCGGGAACTTCTCTGATGTTTCAGGAATCTCTCCGAGACGCAGTGAACTTTTCTGAAGTTTCAGGAACTTCTCTGAACATTCAGGAACTTTTCTGAAGTTTCGAGAACTTCTCTGAAATGCATTGAACTTCTCTGAAGTTCCTGGAACTTTTCTGAAGTTTCGGCAACTTTTCTGAAGACCCATGAACTTCTCGGAAGTTCTGTGAACTTGTCTGGACCTCTGTGAACTTTTCTGAAGTTCCACAAGCTTTTCTGATGTTTTGTGTCATATTTAAAGAATGAACTTTCCTCAAATGCCGATATTTAATCTTTCATTCAAGTTCCGTGAAAGAATCTTTCTGAACTTTTCGGAAGTTACCGTGTATCTGAACTTTTTAGAAGTTCTCTAAAAATCTCGGAGGATCGTAAATTTTGTGAATTTCTCTTTAGTTTCTTGAACTTCTTATAAATATTGTGTACTTTTTTAAAACTGTATGAGCTTCTCTTAAGTTTGGTTAACTTCTCTTTAGCTCAACGAACGTCTGTCAAGTTTTTGTCCTGAACTTCTCACTAGTTCCATGAACTTCTTTCAAGTTTGTTGAACATTTTGAACATACTGAGAGGTAAGCAAAGATCATCGGTAAGAGACGTGTGTGTGCAGGGTTGAAAATTCTCTGGGGAGAATCACCCGGGTGCGAGAGATATCATTCTCTGGGGTGAATCTCTGCTTGTCTCTTCGGAGATTTATCCTGGCACCACTGGATAGATTGTTAGACACAGCACGAGAGAGTGAGAGAGTTGACGGTTTGCCTGTTTATACACTCACTTCCGTGAGAAAGGTGGCAGCGCAATGGTGTTATTGTTTCTCCAAAGATTCCGGGAGAGCTTTACGTGAGCGAGTGAAAACATCAATGTATACAGCCTTCTCACAGGAATATTCGACGTGGCTGTTGAAGTTTAGCCGATCATCGATCATCACTCCCAGGTATTTCAACACGTTTTGAGGTTATGGCGTTCCCCTGACGGTGATATTTGCCCGCTGTACCGCTTTACAGTTACTGGCCAATAGCACTTCCGTTTTGTGGTGGGCTATCTGCAGCTTCGCTCCTTCCATCCAGTTACCAATCATGTCGATCGCCTCGGTCGCCAACACTTCCACCTCTACGTTTCTCCTGTTAGCGTCAAGACGACGTCGTCCGCAAATCCAACGATCTCAACTCCTTTGGGCAGCTTCAGCGTTAGCACGCCGTTGTACAACCCGTTCCATAGCGTTGGGCCAAGTATGGAGACTCCCGCTGTGATCCTAATCGATATCTGTCCCATGTCTGTCTGTCGACTAAACTGAAGCAAATTTCAATAATGATGCGCTGATGCACTTCCCGTATTCGCATTTCCAAAATGTGTACATTAGTATTTTACCAAATTTTAAAATAATTGACTACATACTGTACGTTAGTAGAAAAAATAACCTTTAAAAAATCGTTGTATGCAACAAACTAACAACCAAAGTCTTCACCGCGCACCGGGGTGATTCTCCCCGGTGAAGCAAACGAACTCTCTACGGTGCTCTCTAGTGATCACTCATACGCTCCGGTGTGTTGAACTGGTGGAGGTGCGAACGACAGAAACTGTATTTGTTTGCGAAGTGGGAGAAGCGGTAGATAGTGAAAACAAAATAAAAATCTCTCGGGTGAGTTTGCTTTTGTCAAAGTGCGAGGTGTCTTTTCAACTCATCACCCTGCTTACACTGGGGAGAATGACATCCCAACGTGTGTGTGAGAAAATTTGCGAAAAAATTTAAGGGCACCGATGGGATTCGAACTCACAATTCCCATTCAGTACACGGGTACACACATGTCTCACCCTAGTTCCGCAATCTTCTCTCTCAATCCTGATGTTCCCTTCGTTGATGATTTTCGGTGTGGTGCTGATTTTGGTATTTACGCGGTTTATTTTCACGCAGCACGTATCGCAAGTAACAATTTGGGTTTTATGAGGGTTCTGTAGACCATAATTTAGACTTGTAGAGTGCTTTAAAACCTCAATAAAACTTGCAATATTACTTGGGATATGCCACGTAAAATTTAACCTCGACGTGTCAGCGAAACAGTTTAAAAAATTGACCAAAAGTATTGACTACGAGTCCAACCCGAAAATTAAACTGAAGCTAACATTATTCAAATGCTATCTAACGTGAAGCTTTAGCGTGATAATTTATTAGCTAGAGAAAGGTCTGAAGAGGTTTGGTTGATAGTTCCGCTAGAGTACGGCAGTATGAGAATTAAAAAGAAGTTGAAATCAGCTTATGAACTACCAACGCTGTGCTCTTCTTCCTGTTTTTGGTTTGGAATTTTCGGATGATTTTGGAACCTGCGCTTGGGGCTGAAATTCATTCGGTGCCCCTCCATCTTGCTCAAGAAATGCTTGATTCTTGATCCCGTTGCAGAAAATGTTTTGTGTGAACCTCGTACCCCTGTGTGCATGTCGAGGCCCAGCTCCGCATGAAATTTATCCCGGATGGCACGCTTAGCCTTTCCATATTTCCGCAACACCAATACTAGATCGCGATCCGGGACCTCTGGTGGTATATCGTACACTCACACGTATTGCACCCGCAAGTGACATACGTACTTCAACTGCCTTTCGATCAGCATAACGAAAAATTAATTGTTTCGGGTGATGCAGCAAATCATACTCCATTGAAATTTCCGTTTGAGCTTAATGAAGAGTGCCTACTCCTCCGCAATTCAGTACGTTGTTTCCATTTCAATGGGGTTTCCATCCAGTGCCTCCACAACTGCAAATATCACCCATGGTGTGTATCGCACTTGAAGAGGGAAAGTCAAACCCAATCGCATTCTTCACTTTAAACATTTTTTTTTTTTCATCGGCGACAACAAACGGCACTGAGGTGACAGCCAAAAAATCGCACATCGCTCTATACAATATCATGGAAAATAGGTCTGGCAATGCGAATTTGTAGTTTTTTTTAAATTAATTATTTCCCATAACAAACAATTATGTAAAACAAACGGCGCCGGTGGTGTAGTGGTAAGCGTGATTACCTCTCACCCCAACAGGCCTGGGTTCAATCCCAGTCGGCGCCGCCGGGATGTTCTGAGGCATAACATCTCTGATCACGCCTTCCTTCGGATGGGAAGTAAAGCCGTTGGTCCCCGGTTCATGAGTTGATGGGTCGATAGGTAGGGTCCAGGTGTGGGAGCTGCCTTCCTGGCACGTCGGTAGCATTGGTGCTCAGCACGGAAAACAAGATCGACGGAAAAAACAAACCAAAGGAAAAAAAAAAAAAAAATTATGTAAAGTGCCATGCCAAGCAAAGAAGGTCGTGTATGAAAATATTTGTTATTTTTGTGCTATATGACCTGAAACTGCTCTTTTCTTAGAGTAGATATCATTCAGGAACCGGTTTAATGAGGAATAAGATCCAGAATCCAGGAATCCAGATTATATGGTAACATGTTTCTAATGAACAAAATTAATTTATCTCACCCCCAATTGAAACGTTTCAAGTCAATACCGCAAATTGGAAACTCTATCTTAAGTGTAAACCAGGATCATTAATTTTGTGCCAATCAAAGTGAAACTTTCCCATCCCCCGTCAGGTTCAGCAGCAGCTTCAGTGCTCAAACATTATGTTGAGTTCCCTCCATCAAAAAAAAAGTATGAAAATAACCACCAACCAAATTAATTTGCTTTGCGCTTTTTCGCTTCACTTGCAGAAATTTTTCAAATACACAGAATCGAAGAAAAAAAAAAGCTGAAATTTAATCAATCATCGACCGACCCGAGATGTCGATGAATTAATGCGAGTCGCTGCAAGGTTGCTATGTTGGGGCAAAAATCAGCGAATCAAATTAGTATCCAAGTCTGAGTTTGACGAGAAAAGCATACACAATTTTCGCTCCTTCCCCCATCGACGACGGCGATGATGACGTTCCAATCCATGGTAACGGAGTGTAATTAAGAGAATGGCCTGAAATGAGCAAGCAGTAGCTGGACAAATACGTGACGTCGACGATGATGATGCAGAGCGAGAGCTTGTTGAACTCATTTCCGTCCGTCCGAATAAACTTCTCCAGTAGCAGAAAAGTCGGACTGCAGCATAAATTTCCATTGCTCACCGGGATAAGTGATTGCGAAAAGAGGAAATCAAATTTGATTAAAACATTCAGAAAGTGAGCGAGAATGAATTCAAAATAAGCCAAATCGAGACAGAGCTGTGGATAGATGGACCGAGCGTGGAAAGACCGATTCTCACGTTTCATCATTTTCGTGGAGTGTACATTTGTGTGCTTTCTTTTTTTTCCGGGAATGCATTTCAATATCAGGACTGGCTGTGACAGGTGGAAGCAACAGGCGAGGAGAGTTGTGCTTTAACATGTTCCCTCGATCCCCCCATCCTTTTCAACGACCACGCGCAAGTGGATTCAAATATGTGAAATGGGTGCATGGATGGGATCCTGCTAGAATTACAAACGAGCAAAGTGAAATGTTCGTTGAACGATGCGATGGAGGAATGGTGAGTGAAATTCGGATCAGTGTTGTTCTGTCGCTCAACGGAGCTTTAAAGTGCAGGATTGAAATCGTTTATAATTAAGTGTTTGAAATATGTTGACCCGGAATCAAGCATCAAGAACAAGGTATTCCAATATTTCCCATTCAATTGTGCTCACCATTCAGTACTAAGTTACAAGTTACAAGCAGCAAATTTCATGCTTTAAGTTCCAAGATCCAAAAATCAAGCTACAAGTTCCAAGGTACGATTTACAAGTTTCATGGTTTATGTTATAAGTTCCAAGTTTCCAAATTTCATATTTCAAGATCCAAGTTTGAAGTTCCAAATCTCATGTTCCGAGGTCCAAATTCCAAGTTCCATGCTCTGAAATTCCAAGGTTTTAAGTTCCGAGGTTACAAATTCTAAGATCTAAGTTCCAAGTTCTAAGATGGAATCCAAAGATCCAAGTTACAAATTGCTAGATTCAAGTTCCAAATTCCATGTTAAAAGTTCCAAGATCCATGTTACAAGCTTAAAGTTTAAAATCAAAATACAAGTTCCCAGTTCCACGTCCCAAATTCCATGATTCCGAGGATCAAAGTTCCAAATTCCGAGATTCCAAGGTTCCAAATTCCGAGGGATCCAAGTTACAAGCTAAAAGTAGCAAGTTCCATGTTCCAAGATTCCAAAATTCCTAGATCCATGATTCAAGTTGCAAGTTTTAAACTTCAATGTTCAAGTTCCATGATCATAGATCCAAGTTCGTAGGTCCTTGTTTCAAGTTCCAGTATTAAAGTTGAAAGTTTCAAGTTTCAAAATCCATGTTCCAAGCTCAAATTTCAAGAAACAACTACCAAGTTCCATGTTTCTAGTTCCAAGATTCGGAGGATATAAGTTCCATGTTCCCAGATTCCATTGTTTCAAGATCCGAGGTCCCAAAGTTTCTAGTTGCAAATTCTAAGATCCAAGTTTCAAGCTCCATGTTCCTCGATCCAAATTCCAAGTTACAAGTTACAAGATACAAGTTTTAAGTTCCAAGTTCCAACCTCAATATTGAATGTTCCATGTTCCAAGATTCCGAGTTTCCAAGTTCCAAGTTTCGAGATTCCGAGGATTCAACTTTCAAAGTTAAAAGTGACTAAGTTCCAAATTCCAAAATCCAAGTTCAAAGATCTAAGTTACAAGTTTCAAGTTTAAAAATCCAAATACAAGTTCCAAGTTCCAAGTTCCATGTCCCAAGTTCTATGTTCCAAGATCCAAGGATTCAATTTCCGAGGGATAAGTTTCAAGCTACAAGTTTCATGTTCCAAGATCCATATTCTAACTTTAAAATATCAAGTACCAAGTTCCATGTTCTAAGTTCTAAGATTCCGGGGATATAAGTTCCATGTTCCCAAATTTCAAGGTTTCATGTTCCGAGGTTCCAAAGTTTGAAGTTGCAACATCTAAGATCCAAGTTCCAAGTTCCATGTTCCAAGTTACAAGTTAAAAGTTACAAGTTTTAAGTTCCAAGTTCCATCGTCCATGTTCCATGTTCCGAGATTCCGAGTTTCCAAGTTCCATGTTCCGTGATTCCAAGGATTCAAGTTCCAAAGTTAAAAGTTTCCAAGTTTCAAATTCCAAGATCCAAATTCCAAGATCCAAATTCCAAGATCCAAATTCCAAGATCCAAATTCCAAGATCCAAGATCCAGATCTAAAGATCGTAACATTGCGCTTGTCTGGTTACGTTCCAATCATAGGTTGTAAAGCTTCGTAAAAGTCCTTGATTTTTCCTAAGAACTGGTTTGAATTTCCCTGAGAACTATCCTAAAGTTCTCTAAGAGCAACCTGAAGGTTCCCCGAAGATAACTGAATTTCCTTGAGCATTTCACTAAAGTTCCCTGAAGAGTTAACCGTTGTTCTCTGAAAATTTCCTGGGATGATCTCTGAAAATTGCTCATGATACTTCTTACAAAACCTCCATTCAGTTTCCAGAAATTCCTTAAAATGTGTAGAACGTCCTTGAAAAATGCCCTGAAATTCGTATAACTTCTCTGAAACTCATAAATTTATCCTGAAGTTTGTAATCAATCCCTGAAGCTCTCCATAAACTATCCTAAAGTTACCTGAGAATTGGCCTAAAGTTTCGTGAAAACTATTTGAGGACATTCTAAAATTACCCTAAGAACTGAAGTACGTATAACTTCCAAAAGATAGTAGAAATTCCCTGAAGTTCCCTGAGAACACCTGAACTATCATTAGAGAACTTCTTTTAAGGTCCCTGAGAACTGCTTGTTAAACTTATTTTATGTAGATTCCCGTCCTCTTCTATGAAGAATCGTGAAAGTTACCCTCAAACTCGTAGCAGTTTCTTGAAATCACCCTCAAGTTTGTAAAAGCTCCTTGGAGTTCATATAACTTCCCTGCTTTTCGTATGTATGTAAAGGATACCACTAATTGTTGCAGGGCACAGCCATTAGACAGTGGACTGTCCACCTCGTATGATTTGATCAAGTACGACACCTGATTGTATTAAATTTACCATTTACCAAAAACGAAGGGTGGACACTTACACATGATTCACGGGAGCAATAAGAATCTCCTTCCAATGATAAAAATGTTCCAACCCGATACAGAACAAGCTATCATACGAGGATAAGTTCCAATGAGTGGTGAGAAGCGCCCACCTTCAATTCATGAAATGTTAACAACAGGGAGTTAGCAATTCCACTCTCCCCATCGAAATCACTTCAATCAGGCGATACAACTTCCCTCCTCCTCGTAGAACAGAAACTGAAATCTATCCCCGTCGGGATCGTCATCGTTCTCCGTCGTAATAGTGTAGAATCTGTCAAAATTGCTTAGAATCTCTGTCGGAGTCGACTGGAACCTTCATTGGAGGCATTTTAAATCGGATCGATACTTCCAATCGTCCGGATACTCTTCCGCCAGGAACGTCAGCAAGCTGCTGCAAACGTTGAAATTGTTTGGAATCTCTGTCGGAATCGCCTGGAATCTTCTCCTTCGGAACCGTCTGTTAGAGAAATCAAGTCGAAATCGCCTGAAAACTCTTCCGTCTGAATCGTCTGGAACCTTCGTTATCAGCAGCTGAAATCTCCACCGAAATCGTCTGGAACCTCCTCCATCGGGAACGTTGGCCAACTCCGTTTAAATTGTACGGAAAAACAGGTTGCAGTCGCTTGGAATCTCCGTCCGTTGGAATAGTCTGGAACCTTCGTTGGCAGCATCTGAAATCTTCATCTAAATCGTCTAGAACCTCATCCGAAGGGAACGTCACCAAACTCCGTTGCAATTATCTGGAATCTACGTTGAAATAGTCTGGAATCTCTTCCATCGGAATCGTCTGGAGCCTTCGTTGGCAGTATCTGAAATCCTTCGTCAGGAATATCAACAAACTTTGTTGAAATTGTCGGGAAATTGACTGGACTGTTCATTTTGAACTAGTCTCCGTTGGAATCACCTGAAAATTTAATTTTCAGCATCTTAAATTTCTACTGGAATCGTCTGGCACCTCTTCCATTGTGAACGTCAGCAAATTCCGTCAAAATCGCCTGGAATATTTGTCATAGTTTTCTGGAACCACCTCAAACGGAATCGTCTGGAATCTTCATTGACAGCATTTGAAATCTCATCCAAAATCATCTGGATCATCAGCAAAAATCCACCGGAATCGTCTAGAACATTCGTTGACAACATCTGAAATCCCCACAGAAATCGTCTGGATCTTTCTCCGTCGAGAACGTCAGCTAACTCCGTTGAAATCGTCTGGAAACCATGTCAAAATTACCTCTCCGTCAGAAGGAATCGTCTGGACCCTCCTCTGTCGGAATCGTCTGGAACCTTTGACAGCAGTATCTGAAATCCTCCGTCGAAAACATCAGCAAACTTTGTTGAAATTGACTGGACTATTTATGTTAAAATCGTGTGGAATCTCGTCCATTGGAATCGTCTGAAACCTACTCCTTTGGAATCGCTTGGAAACTTCATTTTCAGCATCTGAAATCTCTACTGAAATCTTCTGGAACCTCCTCCGTCATGAACGTCAGCAAATTGCGTTGAAATTGTCTGGAATTTCCTCCTTCAGAATCACCTAGAAACTTGATTTTCAGCATCTGATCTCCACTGAAATCTTTTGCAACCTTCTTCATCATGAACGTCAGTAAATCCGTCAAATTTGCCTGGAATATTTGTCATAGTTTCCAGGAATCTCCTTATTCGTAATCGCCTAGAAACTTCATTGTCAGCATTTGAAACCTCCACCAAAATCGTCTGGATACTCCGGGAATGCCAAAAAATTTTATTGAAATTGACCGGAAATCATGTCGAAATCGCCAGAAATCTCTTCCACCGGAATCTTCTAGAACCTTCGTTGGCAGCATCTGAAATCTCCACGGAAATTTTTTGGATCCTCCCGTCAGAAACGTCAGTAAGCTTCGTTGAAATCGTCTGGGAACCATTTCGAAATCGCCTGGAATCTCCGTCAGATGGAATCGTCTGGAACCTCGGTCGGAATCGTATCGGAAGCATCTGAAATCCTCCGTCAGGAATATCTGGAAACTTGCTTGAAATTGTCTTGAAATTGTTAGGAATCTATGTTGTCGTTTAGAATCTACTCCTTTGGAATCGCCTGGAAACTTCATTTTCAGCATCTAAAATCTCTACTGAAATCGTCTGAAAACTTCCGTCGTCAACTTCAGCTAATTCCGTTGAGGTTGTCTGAAATCTACGTCATAATTGTCTAGAATCTCCTAAATATCAGCATCTTCAGGAATTCCCTACTTCGGAATCACCTGGAAACTTCATTTTCAGCGTCTGAAATCTCCACTGAAATCTTCTGGAACCTCATCGGTCGTGAATGCCATCAATCTCCATCGAGGTCACCTGGAATTTTTGTCGAAGTCATCTGAAACCTTCTCCGTCGGGACCCTTCATTGGCTGTATTTGAAATCTCCACCGAAATCGTCTGGAAACTTTATTGAAATCACCTGGAGTCGTGTGGAAGATTCACCAGGAAACTTCATTGACAGCATCGGAAATTGTCTGGAACCTCCTCCGTCGGGAATCTTGACAAACTAAGTCAAAACCACCTGTTCCAAGTTCCAAGTTCCGAGATTCCAAGATTTCAAGTTCCGAGGGATCCAAGTTTCAAGTTCTGAGATTCCGAAATTCCAAGCTCCAAGATCCAAGTTCCAAGATCCAAGTCCCAAGTTCCAAGTTCCTAGGTCCATATTTCAAGTTCCAAGATTAAAGTTGCATGTTTCAAGTTTCAAGTTCCAAGATCTAAGTTCCTAGTTTCAAGTTTCAAGTTCCATGATCCAAGTTGTAAGTTCCGAGATTCCGAGGATCCAAGTTCCACGTTCCGAGATTCCAAGTTTTAAAATTTCGAGGTTCCAAAGTTATAATTTACAAATTCTAAGATCCAAGTTCCAAGTTCCAAGTTCCATGATCCAAGATTCATGTTCCATGATCTAAGTTACAAGTTTAAATTTTAAGTTCCATGTTCCAAGGTTCCAAGTTCCAAGTTGCGAGATTCCGAATTTTAATGTTCCGAAGTTAAAAGATTCCATGTTTCAAATTGCAAGATCCAAGCTCCTAGTTCCATGCTCCAAGTTCCATGTTCCAAGATCCAAGATCAAAGTTAAAAGATACAAGCTACAAGTTTCAAGTTTTAAGATCCAAGTACAAGTTCCCAGTCCTAAGTTCCACATTCCACGATCCAAGCTCCATGTTCCATGTTCCAAGTTTCCAAGTTCCAAGTTCAATGTTCCAAGGTTCGAGATTTCGAAGCTTCTCGTTTTGAGGTTCCAAAGTTCCAAGTTACAAATTCAAAGATCCAAGTTCCAAGTACCGAGATTTCAAAGTTCCAAATTAAAAACTATATGATCCAACTTTCAAGATTCATGTTAAAAATTCCTAAGATCCAAGTTCCAATTTTCTAAGCTACAAGTTTTGAATATTAAGTTCCAAGTTCCAATTTCCAAGATTCCGAAGTTGCAAGTTCCAAGATTCAAATTGTAAATTTTAAGTTTCAAGTTCCAAGATCCAATCTCCAAGATCCAAGTTTCAAGTTCCAAGTTGCTAGGTCCATGTTTCAAGTTATAGAATTGAAGTTGCAAGTTTCATGTTGCAAGTTCCAACATATTAGTTTCAAGTTCGAAGTTCCATGTTTCAAGTTCCAAGATTGAAGTTGCAAATTTCAAGTTTCAAGTTCCAAGTCCCAAATTTCAAGTACCATATTCCAAGTTGTAAGTTCCGAGATTCCAAGGATCCAAGTTCTGTGTTTGGAGAGTTCCGAGGTTCCAAAGTTCCATGATCCAAGATCCATATTCTTTATCCAAGTTTCAAGTTACAAGTTTCAAGTTTTAAGATCCATGTTCCAAGTTTCGAGATTCCGAGTTTCCATGTTCCAAGTTGCGAGATTCCGAAGTTTCATGTTTCGAAGTTAAAAGGTTCCATGTTCCAAATTCCAAGATCCAAGATCCAAGATGAAAGATACAAGTTACAATTTTCAAGTTTTAGGATTCCAGTTCTAAGTTCCAAATTTCACGATCCAAGTTCCATGTTCAATGTTCCGAGGTTCCAAAATCCTAGTTCAATGTTCCAAGTTTCGAGATTCCAAAGTTCAAAGTTAAAAATTCAAAGATCCAAGTTCTAAGTACCGAGATTCCATGGCTTCAAGTTCCATGTTCTGAGGTTCCGAGGTTTCAAATTTCGATGTTGCAAAGTTCCAAATTACAAATCCAAGTGTCAAGTTTCATGTTCAAAGTTCCAAGATCCAAGGTCCAAGTTATAAGCTGCAATTTTTATGTTTTAAGTTCCAAGTTCCATGTTTCCAAGGATCCAAGTTCCAAGTTTTAAGTTACAAGTTCTAAAATCCTAGATCCAAGATCCATATTTCAAGTTCCAGTTCCTAGGTCCATGTTGCACGTTCCAAGTCTCAAATTTCAAGTACCATATTTCAAGTTGTAAGTTCCGAGATTCCAAGGATCCAAGTTCTATGTTACAAGATCCCGAGATTTCAAGTTCCAAGGTTCCAAAGTTCCATGATCCAATTACCATTATCCATGTTCCATGATCCAAATTACATGTTTAAAGTTTCAAGTTTTAAGGTCCATGTTCCATATTCCAAGTTCCAAGATTCCGAAGTTCCAAGATTCGAGGTTTCAAAATTTCAAGTTCCAAGTTCAAAGATCCAATTTCCAAATTCTAAGTTCCAAGTTCCAAGCTCAGAGATTCCAAGGCTCCAAGTTTCATGTTCTGCGATTCCGAGCTTTCAAATTCGGAGGTTTCAAATTCCGAGGTTACAAAATCCGAGGTTAGAAATCTCCAAGCGACAAATTATAAGATAAGATTCAAGTTTCATGTTGAAAAGGTTCAAATTTCCAGTTCCAAATTCCATGTCCTAAGTGCCAAGATTTTGAGGTACCAAATGCCATGTTCTGAGATTCCGTGATTTCAAGTTTTGAGGTTCCAAAGTTCCTAGTTACAAATTCTAAGACCCAATTTCAAAGCTCCAAGTTCCAAGATTCAGAAAATCCATGTTCCATGTTCCAAGATTCAAATTGCATGTTTCAAGTTTCAAGTTCCACACGATCGATCAGACTGCTCAAAAATGGAGTCGAGTCGACTCAATTTCGTCCAAAGTGCATTTTCTCCAAAGTGAGTTGAATTTTCCAGGTGAAAGCCGTTGAAAACCAGGAAAAACTCCTAGAATCTGTGCAAAATCTATGAAAGATTTTAATCATCCTAGGAGTATAAAGGGTGTCCACGATGAAATTGCCACACTATGAAATTGCTCTAACTTTTTAACCGTTGGGTAGAATTTAATGAAAATTTGGGTGGATTTAGTTCATAGTGCATTATTTACATCCTGCAAGTTTTAAAGTCCTGTGATCAAAACTCGCGGAAATGGAGTCGAAAGAACAGCTCGTGCGTGATAAAATCTTGCGCATTCATCACGAGAACAAGGATCTCTCGCATCGTTCCATCGCTAAAACGTTGGGAATCGCGAATTCCACGGTGTCGCGAGTGATTAAGCGGTTCGAAGAACGGTTGACCACCGATCGGAAGCCCAGAAGTGAAGGAAAAAGTATTCCGTACAACACCAAAAATCACAACCGCGTAGTTGGGCCTTCAACCGAAATCCGAACGCCTCCGTTAGGGATGTGGCTAAGAAGCTGCACCTAAGCCGAAGTTTTGTCCAGAAGGCCAAAACTAAGGCTGGGCTTCGAACGTTCAAGGTACAAAAGGCCCCTAATCGCGACGAGAAGCAGAACAAGTCCGCCAAAACCCGTGCCAGGAAGTTGTACCTCAACATGCTGACGAAAGTTGAATGCTGCATCATGGACGACGAAACATATGTGAAGGCCGACTTCAAACAGATCCCCGGCAACCTGTTTTTCACGGCCAAGGATAAGTTCAGCGTTCCGGAGCATGTCCGCACTCAGAAGATGTCCAAATTTGCGAAGAAATTCCTGGTTTGGCAAGCCATCTGCACGTTCGGGAAGCGGAGTGCACCTTTCGTGACCCAGGACACGATGAACGGACAGGTGTACATAAAAGAGTGCCTCCAGAAGCGGCTGCTTCCTCTACTGAAGGCCCACAACGTCCCAACAATCTTCTGGCCGGATTTGGCCTCATGCCACTACTCCAAGGACGTGCTGAAGTGGTATGCGGACAATAAGGTCAATTTCGTGCCGAAAATGTTCAACCCTCCCAACACTCCGGAGCTCCGCCCCATCGAGAAGTACTGGGCGATTATGAAGCAGCACCTTCTTAAACGACCTAAGGTAGTGAAGACAGTCGAGGAACTGAAGAAAGTATGGGTTTACATGCAAAAAACGGTTGATTCACAGGTTGTGCAGAATCTTATGGCCGGGGTTAAGGCCAAGGTGCGGGCATTTGCGTATGGACTGTAAATAAAATACGAGTAAAATGGTAAAATGAAGTTTAATAGTTATTTCTCAATCCCTGAAAATTTGATGGCAATCGGATGAAAACTCGAATTTTGCGAATCAATTTTGTGTGTGGCAATTTCATCGTGGACACCCTTTACTAATAGACTGAGTGAAACGTCTATCGATTTTCCTCATATTCGGGAAGCTTTTCCTGGAACGCCCGGAAAATTTAACTCACTTTAGAGAAAAGCCACTTTTGACGAATTTGAATCGACTCGACTCAATTTTGAGTCGCTCTGATCGACAGTGCAAGATCCGAGATCCAATCACCAAGTTCCAAGTTCCAGTATCCAAGATTAAAGTTGCAAGATTCAAACGTCAAGTTCCAAACACCAAGTACAAACTTTCAAATTACAAGCTACAAGCTACAAGCTCCAAATTGAGAATTCCAAGCTCCCAGTTTCATGGTTAAGGTTCCATTCAAAATTCAAAATGGATAATGGAACCACCCAACTCCTCCCCGGTAAGCGAACCAGAATCGAAACGAAACTCCGTGTAGAATCCGTGTCAACACGAGCGACAACGTCGTGGACCGAGTCGACACGCTTCTCCGACAGCCAAGTGAACCGAGTCGCCCGCCAGCATCAGCAAATTCAGACTTTTCTCCGGGTACAATAATTGAATTATATTATTTGAGGGAATGCTTTATTCATTAGCTTGTTGTAATGTACGCTTCTGTTGCTGCTGCTGCTACTGGTACTGAACCAACACCGACAGCGACGACAGTGGCACACCAGATCCTAGGCAGGGGTTTAATTTATTGGATTTTGTACTTCATGAATTATGGGACGAGCAAAATGGGCACTCGGTCGGTTGCCATCACGATGCGACAAATGCGATGAAATCCGGTCGTTGGAATTTACAGCAATCAACGTGAGTATTTGCAGCAGAGTTTTTCATTGCAATGTCAGGGTTTGGAGGATACCAGAGAATGACAGCAGCTTGAATGCAATTAGACAATTTCCATGTAAGCCAAGCGTTGAATTATGTTGTTCCAATCCAATGAACGTCCAAATTCAAAGCTTTCCACCCAAATTCCTAAAACTCATTCCACCATGGCCTCACTCCTCATCAATCACCCAGAAATGCTCCATCAAAAAAGAACGTCCTCCATCATTTCCACTAACTCCCGGAGCAGGCAAATTAAAACGCCCATATTTATGAGCCCCCATTTGTTGGTACCACGCTCGACAATCCGCTTTATTAGGGTGAAATATTTTTCAATGCTTTTTAATTTTCCATCAACGTCACAACATTCCGGTATGAATGGCGAAGACGTTTTGCTAAAAAAGTATGAAATCCGACTCTCGTAAAAAGCGCACATTCCACAAACAGCCTCCTGTCATCCGGGAGGATGTGTCCCTTTCAGTAGGCGATAAATTTTCATCAGCTTGTCTGCTGACGCTGATTTTATGTTTGGTCGGTTTTTATTGCCTTGGTCGGCGCGGGATGGCCCGTTGCCATGCGAATCAGACCGGGAAGAGCTTACTGCTCCCGAATTCCATGGAAAATCGAGTTGTATGATCAAGCGTCTCTACACATTTCGTCATTCCACTTTGTGGAGCCAAGTAGTACTGAAAATCTCTCCAACAAATTTACTATGAACTGGGTCAAATCATATTAAAAAAAATGTTAGGAATTTTATGAAAGGATCAAAAACCTATTGACTCATATGTAGGCGAACTAAGAGGTTGTATCCTAGACTCGACCGTAGATTTGACGTAGAATTACGTATCAATATTTGGCGACTATGTTAGGGAAACCACTTTTTGCAGGCAATCGGTGATAATGTTGATCACCATCGCAACCGTTGGAAATTTGTGTTATTTTCAATAGTGACCTATTAAAAATTGAAAAAAGTATTTATTTTAGCAATCGATTGGCTTGTTTAGAATTAAAATCCATCCACTATTGACGGAGTTATAAGTGGTCAAAACCTTACCACTTTTCGTAACGCGGTCGATTTTGGTTTTTTGAAATTGCACCCCCAATATGTTACATCAAAATATGAAAACGGAAAGTTGCTTAATATGGCCGTAAGTTAAGGAAAGTAAAGCCATTAGTGCCCGGTTCATGAGTTGATGGGTCGATAGGTAGGGTGCACCCATGGTCCAGGTGTGGGAGTTGCTTCCCTGGTGAATATTAAGGATTTTGTTCGGTGGGTTGAAAATTTGTTCGGGTGGAAACCACGAGCGATCCGTTCTGATGGCGGCGGAGAATTCAATAACGCTGAGTTACGAAGCTTCTATAAGAATGAGGGAATTGTTCCGCAGTATTCTACGCCATACTTGCCACAATCTAACGGAGTCGCCGAACGTTAAAACCGATCTATCACCGAGATGGCAACCTGTATGTTGCTAGATTCTGGTCTGGAGAAACGGTATTGGGGTGAGACCGTGCTCACGGCTACCTATCTTCAGAACCGACTGCCTTCAAGATCCATCCAGCGCACACCATATGAGTTATGGTGGGGACGAAAACCGGACCTCAGCCTTTTGAGAGTGTTCGGAAGTGAAGCCTTTGTACATATTCCTTCGGTGAAGCGATCTAAAATGAAGAGTAAAGCTTGAAAGCTGATTCTGGTCAGATACTCCGTGCAGCACAAGGCGTATCGTTTCGTAGATAGCATGACCGATCAAACCACAGTGAGGCGGGATGCGCGATTCGTCGAGTTCGGTAACGGATCATCATCGTCGGTGGAATTTCCTGTTGTTCCTGAGAAGGAGCAGCGTGCAACTGTAGAAGAAGTGAAGATGCTACCGTTCAAGGATAATGGAGAACAATCAGTGAAAACACCAAAAAGTGTACGTGAAGATCCTCTAAGTATGCAACGACGAAAGAACGAACTCAGTGATGAAAGTGAATCAAGCGTTTATGACTCGCTAAGCGACCTATCACAATCACCATCATCAAACAGCTGATGGTAGTAACGCTTTGTACATTCCTATCAATGTGCTCGTCGAAGCTCTCTCCATGATCATCCATCAAGTTGACGAAAGAAGTGACGTCTTCTGTTGTGATCCATCACCGACCTGGTCATTCCTGACAACCACGACACTCATCTGCGCTCGTTTTGAAGCAGTTGCTGCTTTGCTTGCTTATGTGAGTGTGTTGGTGAGTGAGCCCAACAGCTTCCGCTTAATGTTGCCTGCTTTGTTTGTTACTCACACACTCGCGCCTGCCGAGACGAACTTGGAATGCGAAGGCATTGTTTTTTTATTTTCTTCTGTCGTTTCGCTTTTTCTCATGATCGTACTGCAGAAGTCTTCACTGTTTTCGTTGTGCTTTTCATTATCAGCAGCGAGTGTAACGATTTGCTTGTGAGCAGCGACCATTACTGGTGATTGTTGTTTGCCATTGTCACTGCGTGACAAAACGATCTGTAAGCGATAGTCGGTTGATGCGAAGACGAGTGTCACGTGAGTGTCATGATATTTTGCATCACTGGCGATGAAGAAGACTTGGAAATCCGTGAAGTAAGAAGATCAGCAAGGAAGAATCGCGGTGTTGCTCCTCAGTATTTGAATAACTTTGAACTGGGCATCGCAGCAGGAATTGCGGAGTGTGTGCAAGAAGAACCAAACAGTGTTGAAGAAGCGAAACAGAAACAAGTGTGGCGGGATGCAATAGCTGAAGAACTCGATTCGCATCGTCGAATCGGAACCTGGAAGTTGGTCCCACTACCAAAAAGTCGCAAGGTAATTGGCTCTAAATGGGTTTTTAAGGTGGTAAAATGCAAGGCTCGCATTGTGGCGCAGGGTTTTGCGCAGAAATACTGAGTTGACTTTGATCAAGTGTATGCTTCAGAGACGCAACAAGGAACATTCCGCACGTTCCTTGATGTGGCTGCAAAGAAAAGGCTCACCGTTAAACATCTCGATGTTAAGACGGCCTAATTAAACGCGGAACTAGAAGAAGAAATGTTTATGAAACAATCACCGCGATATGCAATTTCAAATCAGGAGGAGTTGGTGTGTTGCCTTAAACGCAGCTTTTACGGGCTCCGACAGTCGGCGAGATGTTGAAACAACAAGCTGCAGGATGTACTTGTTAGGCTTCCAACAGTCTGCAGTGGACCAGTGTTTGTTCATCAAAAAGGTACGAGATATAACTATTTTCTTATTGATATATGTTGACAACATTCTCGTCGCTGCGGCTGATGAAAAAGCGATCCAGCAAATAATTGATGCCCTCAACGGCGAATTCGAGTTGACCTGCTTGGGAGACGTGAGCCATTGTTTGGGTATAGAAGTGAAACGTGATAAGGGAGGCTTTAAGCTACGTTTGCTACCATACATCAATCAGCTGATCGACAAATTCGGTATGAGTCAGGCCAAAGCGGCGAAGTGCCCAATGGACCCTGGATATGTAAAAACGGTTGATACCAGTGCTGAACTTGAGAATGCGACACCACAGAAAAACAGACGTAACTCTTTGAAAAAGTTTGTCTTGAAGACATAGTATCTCAAACCATAGGACCTCAGTAACGACACCTCACGGGCTTCTCGCGGAAAACAAGCTTGCTCTCTTACTCGCAAACAATATTGCATAAAAGTTCTATAGAATGTATAGAAACGTCAAAGTGATGCGATGCCAGCGCTGCGGCGAGTAGTTCGCGGAACTGATAATATTCAAATCAACCGTTAAATGCGTGAACGAAGATACACAATGAACTGTTACGTCTGTTTGTCTGTGGCGACACTGTACAGGAGCATAGTGGGTGGATTACTCTATCTCTCGGTATGTGCGCGAACAGATATCGCTGCATCCGCAGCCATTCTTGGTCGGAAGTTTTCTAATCCATCAGAACGTGACTGGACGGCTGCAAAGACCGTGCTGCGCTATCGCCAAGGTACGAAAGAGCACTACCTTCACTTAAGCGCAGATTAAAAAAAATAGTGTACTATCAGGCTACTGCGATTCAGACTGGGCTGATGATGTCGAAACCCGTCGATCAACTTCAGGATACGTCTTCAAGTTCGGCAATGGAGCAGTCGTATGGGCTAGTAGACGTCAAGGTTGTGTGACCCTTAGCTCCATGGAGGCCGAATATGTCGCACTCTGTGAAGCAAGCCAAGATGCCATCTGGCTGAGACACCTTCTGTGTGATCTCGACGAGGAACAAACAAGGCCGACGATTTTGAGAGAAGACAATCAGAGCTGCATAACATTCGTGAAAACGGGCCGATCAATTCGTTGGTCAAATCACATCGACACGAAGGAGCGTTACGTTGAGGAGCTCTGTAGTAATGGACAGCTGATGTAGAAGGAGAGAGAATTGAAATTTAGTATGCGTAGTTGAAGGTTATATATGCTGTAGAAGCATTCCATGTATTTTTTACAAATGACAATTACTCCTCCTCATCCTGAAACATTTTGCTGTCAAAGAAAGCTTTGAGAAACCTCTAGCAGTGGCGCTACAAAAAAAGTAACACATTGTGCATTAGGGTCTAAAAAGACCCAGACTGCATCTCACTCCCAAAAATCCATTTTTGAACCGATTCTTGATCTATTGGCCTCACATTTCCAAAACCTCACGTGCTGTTACCGTCTGACGGTTCAAAATTTATGATTTTTCATATTGACTTAAAACGAAATTATGCCATGAACCGTAAGGTGAATCTGGCCACACCCGGAACCGGTTCCGGTAGGGCTCAACAACGGCACTTCCTAAACCTCATGTACTGGTGTCGTCTGGTGACTGCTCAAAATTTATAATTTTTACAACCAGAAGCAAATATACCGCTACGGTCCAAAGGGAGGACGCTACGGTCTGAAGGACAGACGCTACGGTGCGGCGAAAGGACGCTACGATCCCACGGGAGGACGCTACGCTACGGTCCGACGGGGGGACGCTACGGTCCGACGGTGGACGCTACGGTCCGACGGTGGACGCTACGGTCCGACGGGAGGACGCTATGGTCCGACGGGAGGACGCTACGGTCCGACGTTAATCCATTATAACTTCTTTCTAGAGGTTGAAGATGAATTGTATCTGACACTGACGAATGGCGTCAAACGGTTCAATTACGATGGCGCAGAGCTGGAAATGCAATCAAATTACATCTGATGAAAGTGATTCTTCGAGTAATGGCGAACACTCCTCCATACGGTATCCTAGCAACGGCACTATATTATTGCAAACGAGCGGTATTCCTGCGTTGTGTTGATTGTATAATTACGAAGACGGATAGAATTAAAACGCACCGATTGCTTCGCCGTCCTGCAATAGCGGAGGCATACAACCCAAGTAACAAATCTAGAGCTGCTTGGCTATATTAAAAATTTATAAAGGTTTTATTGCAGCTGCAACCATTACCTACAGCTTTATGACGGTCATATACAATGCAATTCATGGAACATGTTATAGCTATCTACAAAGCCCCTATAAAGCTTATAAAAAAACAAACTGATGATTATGCTATTTTCACTTATTAAAGGTTTTATGATTGCCTTGAAGTATAAAAAAGCAATTTGAATTGCCCTTATAAATCCAAAAAATAAATCCTTATATTGCTATTTAAGTAAGCGCAATAGAGCTAGTTGGCCATGAAACAGTTATTTTAAAACAATTATAAGCATTCAGTTGCAACTTGTCAGAAGTGTAAGTGTGCGGTTTATTTCTACAACATAGAAAATAATCAAAACTTCCCGGTATTTCGAAGCGGAGCGCAAAGAAAATCAACAAGATTGTTAGCATGAGCCCGTTTATTTGCTACAATCAGCCGCAAACCTTCGTGGATAACTCCAACCAAGAAAAAAATGCCGCTGCATTTTCTGCGGATGTCACAAGCTGTAAAGAGTGTGCTTCCTCACCATTCTATTGGTCGAAATACATGGAATGGTGACAGTTCTAGGACAAAAAAGTTGAAATCACGCATAACTTTTCATTAAGGTTAATGTACCATTCAAAACTTTTCCAAATGTTTGTAAAATTCATCGGTTGCACCCGTAGAATAGGAATATACATTTGCCCTCAGATAAAAAACATGAATTGCTCTTGTAAAAAGAAAATAGTGCTCGTAATAAAATCATGTATTATGCTTTTCTGTTCTGCTTTCATTCAATGCACACTGGCACTGGGCCAGGAATGCAACCTAGCGGAGCAAAATTAATAACTCCGAAACGAAGCATTTCCACGACTTGGTGCTTTCGGCAAAGTTTCTCATCATAATAAGGACCATCTATTGACATAAAAAAATAGTTCAAAACTCTTCCGCAAAGATGGCGACACAATCTAACTTCTTTCTCTGACGTTTTGGAGACTTGGTGTCTTGGGCAAAGTTGTTTATCTTGACAAAAAGAACAGCTCTTTCAAAGACGTGAAATTTCCACAGCCTACTGGTTCCAAGTTATATGGAGTTAAAAAAATGTCGAAAATATGTTTTTTTCTTTCTGGTTCGGTTTTTCTGCTTATAACCATATAATGTTGTATTTTTCTCTTATGCAAATGCATTAAATAAATAACTTTTGTGAAGAAACATACTGGATTAAGCTTCAAATTTTAAAGATATTGTTGAAAAAACGAAAAAAAACAACAATTTTTGAACTTTAAAATCACCTAAAGCGCAAAAATTCGCAATCTGACATTTTCAGCAAAAATTAAGCAACTATTGAGTTAACAAAATATTAAAATTTGAGAGAGGTATATTTTG
Source organism: Ochlerotatus camptorhynchus (assembly GCF_037179485.1). Classification (NCBI taxonomy): domain Eukaryota; kingdom Metazoa; phylum Arthropoda; class Insecta; order Diptera; family Culicidae; genus Ochlerotatus; species Ochlerotatus camptorhynchus. Next base: position 465,617 of record NW_027040831.1, read on the forward strand.
GTGTTTTTTAGATTTCTTCATTTTAGTGAATCATGATTTTTTTTCTATGAGGAAAAAGCATGAAAATTTTACTCAGTATAACTAGTAGACTGAGTGAAACCCCTACCGATTTTCATCATATTCGAGATGTTATTCCAGGAAAAGGAAGCCCATAAAATTCAACTCACGTTTGGGTAAATCCACTTTTGACGAAATTGAAATCGTTTCAAGCCGAAAATATAAGACTGGATCAGCACGCAAATGCTCCATTAATTCACTGTTACAATGTGTCAAACCAGAAAACCAGTAAAGGCAAAGAGTTAGATGATCAATACAATGGGTGGAGTAGGCTTTTTTTAATTCAAGGAAGGTAGTGTGAGAGGCCTCCCTTAGCTCAGTCGGTAAAGTCGCAGGGTGGCTAGGTTCAATTCCCGGTTTGGTCTAGGAATTTTTCGGGTTGGAAAATGTCTCGACTTCCCTGGGCATAGAAGTATGATTGGACTTGCCACACAATTATACCAATGCAAAAATGGTACAGGCATCGAAAGCTCTCAATTAATAACTGTGGAAGTGCATCTAGAACACTAAGTTGAGAGCACGCTATAAGCTATGCAATAAGCTTGAAATGCGAAGAAGAAGAAGAAGAAGAAGAAGAAGAAGAAGAAGTGTAAAGCACCTAATCTCCTTCAAATCCCTCGTACTTCACAGTACTTTGGTGAAATTCTAAGAACATCGGTAAGGTTCTACGAACTACGAACGCAGTTTTGTGAACTCAAGAGTTCTGCGAACTTTGGAAAAGATCTGAGAACTTCGATTCTACCAACGTCAGATAAGTTCTACGGACTTTACGCAATAAGCTAATATGCGATAAGCAATGAGCTTGAAATGCGAAGAAGAAGATGAAGATGTTTTTATAATAACCGTCAGGGGAACACCGTGAACTCTCGAATTCGAATCAAATATGATTCAACTTACATAGCTGACTTTATCTATCACTCCCACTCGCTTTAAACCACATTTGGATGTGTAGGACTTATTATATTTGGTTTATAAAATACAAACTGTAGATAAATATCCGTTGTTTACTAAGTGAGAATCATCAAAAGATATTTTTCATACTAGGAGACGACATACTGCAGCTACATTTGTTGTTTCTTCATCAAGGAACTAATATTGTAACTCAATCTCATGAATTCTCTCGAAACATAGTTGCTCTCCCCGTCACTCACCGAGTTACCCTGAACAGCTTTATGGAGAATGTCGTACAATTTAAAAATTGCAACTCAAAAAATTCTCAAGCCAATGCAATGTCCTACTATAATCGAAGAAATGTTTGCAAAATCATTGTGCAATGCGGCATGGAATGTTGCATGGAATGTTGTCAGGCAGCGATTTCAATTCGCGAAGCGCGATTTCCTTGTAGGCCTATGCCATACCTTCCCGTACACGACATCAAATGACAGAGAGGATGGGGTCACTGTTGTAAACGTAGCCCTACACACACTCGGTGAAGACACTCTATAGGAGGAAGCGATCTCTTTGATAGGCAGTATAGCAGCAACACTGTATGGTACGAATTCAGCTTGAATGAACCATTTAGGTACAACGAAAACAGATCACTTGTTGTCGGTTGCTGCAGCAGTGTGCGACTTTCTTTCCTCGAGCTTGCGATGCGAGGAGGCTGAGGAGGGGAATGAAAAATCGTGCGACAGTTGGGAATTTAGGTGGCTGTGAGTTTTGGTTGACTCACAACCAGCGACGCCACATTTCCAGATTTTTGTACACGAAAAAAGTTGGGACCACCTTGTTTATTATGATACCGTAAGATTCTGTAACAACTTTGATAATTTTTTTTTAACTATTTTTTAAGCCAACAAATCTTTTCGTGCAGTATTAAAGTTAATAAGGGAGTCTCAAGTTTTTTCGTGCACAACAATCTGGCAATGTGGCATCGCTGCTCACAACAGCTCTTTCGCGGAGGACTTGTTGGTGTTGGGTGGGGGCAAGACAAAAGAATAACTTAATTTTCTACGCTTGGTACAACTTTATACGGCAATATATATTTTTTTTAACGCGGCTGGGAAGTATAGACGTCTTTGGTAATATAGACGTTTTGCCTTTCTCGTAAACTGAGGTGTACCGAAAGGCTATAATATCACATGAAAAACACTTTTTTTTAAATTATCAGGCTAAATGGGCCAAATGTTCTCAAAATACTATGGAAAGTCACCAACAGGTGGCGAAGGGAAAACAAATTCTGAGTAATTTGAAAAAATATCTTTCACTAGTGAAAATTTCAAAGTCATGTTCTCATGCCGTTTTTGAGTTTTGAACAAAAAACTTACTGCCATGAAAATTTTACTTCAACTTTTTCGATTTTCCTTTAGTAATACTTTGTTGAATCTCACAACAACAACAACAACAACAACAACAACAACAACAACAACAACAACAACAATAACAACAACAAAAACAACAACAACAACAACAACAACAACTTCAATTTGCTTTTCCTATTTTGTTTTGTTTTTGTTTAAACTATTCCAGCTCCCAATAATGACTATAAATGACGATATTGTTTTATATTATTGTTATATTTTCGAAAGTAGGTAGGCCCAGTACCCATTAAAAAAAAAGAAAAATTTAACCCATTTATGAGTAATTACAACTACAAAAATAAGTAGTAAGTATTCATTTGTGAGTAACAAATATTCATAAATAGGCAAGGCGTAAGACAGCTTTTGATCATGAGTAAAATCGGAGTAAATGTTAAATAACTCTGAGTCGCTCTGAGTAACTCGCGTTGATCAACATCAAATACACATAATACAGCTAATATACTATAGAGGAAGAATAGCGCTGCCGTCGCTGTCGAAACATCTTTTCCTTACATCTAATAGGGACACAACTGTCAAAGCGAGGAAAAAACTATGCAGTTTGACAGTTCTGTACCCGGTATTATTCAACATCGGAACAAAGGGAACACCAGCGGTATTCTTCCTCTATAGTATATTAACTCTATTATACACATACTAGGTTAGGTGAAAAGTAACCTCCTTGACCACCAGAATGCGCTGCTACTGCAAAAAATGTTATGGTGCCTTGTAGTCCGTTCATATTTAGGCAGACATGCCAAATGTCATTGCGATACTTTCTTTAGTTTTGTTTTGACATCCGATTGTTGTTGACGTGTTTGGCATCATGTTGAGTATGGATATAAACGATTTTCGTTCTCTCATAAAACATTATTTTTTGAGCTTGAGCTTGAGCTTGAGCTTGAGCTTGAGCTTGAGCTTAATTGACCGCCCACGGTTGCTACTCTGTTACTGCCAGATCAGCTGTAATTACACAGAGAACCAATAGACGATGCTTGGGACTAGCAATCATCCTCAATGTGTAAAAACGGGTGATCTTAAATTAGGCAATACCAGCGCCGGCCGCGCCCGAACACAGGTCAAGAAAGGAATGGGAAGGATTGTGTTGACATGACACTCGCTTTGATGGAAGCCGAGAACACCTCTGCACTTCCACGAGGAATCACTGGGATGTTGGATAAGAGGGTTGGGTTTGCAGCAGGGTTCGTTTTGGTAAACGATAAGCTGAATTGATGTCCTAACGATCATATAACGCGAAGGAGCTTGGGACTAAACCCACGGTTTTCTGCTCAGTAAGCAAAAACGGTTGCTCTAAGGCCACCGAGCCCCTCATATCACATAATACCGTTGCTCAAATTTGTGTATCCATTCAAACCCGGAACCAACGACAACAACGAGTTTCGCAAAATACACGATACACAAGCGATTTTACCATAAATCTCTTTGATATGTAAGGACCTGGGACCGCGTTTTTCTGCTCAGTAAGCAGGCCACTGTAACCGACGATCTTTCAAATCCGAAAACTAAAAACTACGAAAAAGAACTTGGGCCTTCATTAAGTTCCACTTTCACGCGACGTTCAACGTTTCAATTTGCTCTTTACTTATTGTTCAGGCTATAAATAGGCCCTTTTCAAAAGTTACGCGAGAAATACGCACAACCGTCGCCTACCTCGCAAAACTGGTTCCAAACGACAACAAAGGCATAAGCAACGATGGATTGTTGAACTTTGCTGGCTCTGGTGGTGTAGTGCACAGCAAAAAAAAATTAATATCGATCAACGTAATTCAAGCTGATGTATGAAATAATGATGTAATTGTAAGTTTGTAATTTATCAGCACACACCCTGGTCGACCACTGTAAACCAATCTGCCGTTAAGCGAGTGTGTACCTACTGAAACCTGGCCGTAGGCCTATGCTAGACCGTATAGCATAACGACCTTCTTCCACTAGCAGGCCTGTTTCTGTTTGCACAGACAGTCCCACTAGTTTCCGATACATTTATAGGGGATAGTAGGAGATTAAAAGAATGGAGAAGAGTTATAGAGGTTTTTTTTGTTGTTGTTTTGCTGAAAAGAGAGAAACAGAACTAAACGAAATTACACCTGTTGCGGCATACTATTTTGGGCGAGGTGGTCGACACATCTAAATCTCAATTTTAGATGCTCAAAAAATCTCACACTAGCGAATCAATCTTCGAAAAATCTTTTTGCATTTCTCGCATCTACTTGCATCGCGCATCATCTTTTTGCAGGAAATCTTCAGAATCGTCATCAATCTTTATTTCTATCTACTCAGCGTGCGAGCAACTAGCCACAGCACAACACAATCTTGCCTGCAGCGTCGTAACCCTCGATTTGGGAGTGTACACTCAAAAATATTACAAAACGAATATAGATTAAATTTTATGCATTTTATGGTTTTTCAAAATTTATACATTGGTTCGATTAAAATTTTCGTCAAAATTATACTAAGTCCGAATAACGGAGTGGAATTCGATCAGTGTTTACTAAAATGATCGGAAAAAGAACATCTGTATTCTCTTCGGAGCTTCGTGCTGGTGAAGAGCTTCGCACCGGCGAATTTCTACTTCGCTTGGGCAGCTAGACTGCGTGAGCACGAGTTCATCCTCATGAACAACGAAATTGTAAGTATTTTGTAAATAGTATTGATAAAAAATAAAATAATTTAAAAACCTTCCTTAGACAATTTTTAATTTTTATTTGAAAACAATTATATTTGCCATAAATAAAATAAAGAAGCGAAAAATACATTCTCTCGAATAAACCGTATCTATGCATTGTAAGTGTATTTCGATTTTATACTATGGCACGCATAAACCATTTTTATACTAAGTTTGCATTCTCTCCCTTTATACCGACCTTTGCGTCGGTACGGAGAGTTGCAATTTAGCGTAACTTTTATACTATTTAGATTTCAATATTTTTTGAGTGTATATGAGCGTGTACCATGTACGGTAGCTCATTTCTCATCATGATGGTGGGACATAGTAGGAAAATTAGAGAGAAAACAAGGAGGTATTAGTATTAGTTATATGTAAACAAACAAAACAAAAGAAGAGAAGAGGAAAGAAGAGCAGAAAAATAAAAAGGGGATAAAGTAAATAACAAAGAAAAGAAACGTAGGCAGATTATTAGAAAAGGCATTATCCGAGACTCAGCAATCAAATGTTTCTCCCGCCGAGATCTCAGCAAAACCCTCCCCGCCGAGACCCGCACAGCCGAGCTCGGTAGAAAAAACTAAGTGTGTAGATAGATTAGTAGGAAAATAAATAAAACTACTTTATGACTCAAAGTGCAATGAATGAGCGTTAGTTTTGGGATCATTTCAGTGTTAGAGTTGTGTTAGTTTTGATCCGTAATCAGCCCTGCCGACCCCTCCAACATTAGTTGCAGGCAGTGGTTGTTAGATAATGCGGCACTGTAACTACTACTATTTTAGAGGTATGATTCGTCAAGTTTATACAACTCAATGTTTCAATTGAGGCAAACTATCTATCTTACAATTACAAAAGCAAACCTAAACTTACAATTATATGCAAATGCAAAATGAAACTTGACAAATCATCGTCAATCCCCTTATTCCCGGGCAGGTCCTGACGATTTGAATCTAATTTTGGCACCAATGGAAGCCATGGGTTACGCTCCCCCTAAGCGGGCCCTCCGCATCCTGTCTCTGTCTTATCTCAAATACAAAATGCCAATGGTATGAATGTATCTATATATAACTTGGAAATGACGTACAATCAAATAAACCCGTAACCCACTCACTTGGCCAGGCTTCAGAATCGTCCAGTGGGCAGTGCTCTACACTCCAAGTTCCCTTTTTTTTCAAATTTACCGAAAATTCGATATTTTACCCATTGAGTGTTGATTAGTCACAATGAAACATTGTGACAGAAGTTGAGGTTACTAGTATATTAAATAATCTAGGTCCTGTTTAGGATTATATATGAAAAATCCAAATCTGGCCAACGCCCACCATGACTAACGAATGGAAGACTTTGACTACCCAGCCATGCAATAGTCTCATTCCGTGCCTTATGGAAACTTGATGATTCTATTGCGCTCATCTTCTGGCACCACCCAGGGGAGACTTGGTCTTGTACCCTGTAACAGATATCAGAAACCTTGCCCCTACTTTATACATGCTCCTCTACATACCCCTATCTACTCTATGTATACACGACGCCACGGTATCTCGATAATGAATAAAACGTAATAAACACCACATGGTGTCAGCAGGCTTGCTAAAAGCTCCATCAAGAGTCATCAATAAGCTGAGCTCCAGCATATTTTGATGATGAAATATTTTGCTCTCACGCAGCTATACTTGATGCTCAAGCTAGGCTCTTGCCAACCCGCATCTTTGTGAGGGATGCGGAGCTCGTTCTCGGGTGTACATCGACTCTGCCTGCCGAGCAGAAATTTTAACTTCGTGATGCGCTCGCGCAAAGCAGTAAACTTGGAGCTTCGTGATGTATTCGTAGAGAGCTTGGCTCTTGATGGCTTCTCCCAGTGCGCATGAATGAGTGATTTTGTATTGTATTCGAGAAAGAAGTGCACAATCAAGAAACGAAAAAAAAAACATTATGGAACGTATCCATACATTCCGTAACGCCAAAGTGGCAATTGTATTCATAGGGTAACTGTCTATATTCTATGCTATAAAAAACAAATACGTTTATTTTCAACACGAATATATTATATTCGTGTTGAAAATAAACGTATTTGTTTTTGTTTGATACAGTGAGGTTCCGCCGGTTTTGTCAAGTTGGTTTCCGGATCCATCTTCGGTTTTGCCACTTTCGGGCCGTTTTCTGTTGAGTTGAGCAAAGCTGGGGCAACTTTTTCTGAATGTAAACAAGAAGAAAATAAAAAGGCATGACACGTTAAAAACCGTTTACCCAAATCCTATATTGTTGAACTAAACATGCTTTTGAATTTAATTCAAACATAAATATTTTAGTTTTAAACATGATTTTAATCTACTTTGAATAATTCATATGTTCAGAGTTGTGTTTTGTTTTAAATTTTTTCTCACAAGATTTACACTTTAATTCACCATCTGCTGAATCTCCTAACTTGCTGAAGAACAGAGCCGTATCAAAATTTGATTTGCGTTTCTGCGACATCTTGCAACCAACTGAAGGTTATGAATTAATCGATTCAGACTCATCCTGATTTAATCAACGCTAGACCAACAATTGAAATAGGCGGAACAACAAAATTTAAACAATGGCTTTAAACATAAATTCTTCGAAAATCAAAGAATATCCAAACAATCTAACACTATCATCTGATAGAGTAGACTTCCTTTATCAAATGGAAATTTTAGTTTACGTGATAGTGTTTTGATCCTCAAGAAGTTTGTGTTTAAAGCCATTGCTTACGTTTGGTTGTTCTGCCTTTTTCAATTGTTGGTCCAGAAAGATTTCCGAGCTACCGTGTGTGCAACGAGGGTAGCGAATTGAATGAATGAAGCACGCCCACGCAAACCAACATAACCAAAAGGAAGGGGAAGAAAACAGTAATAAAATTATCTCTTTTTAGTTGTACATTTTTTATGAAAAATTGAAAAATACGTTTATTGTAACAGCTTACGAGAGTTATTTCCTATCGCTTGGTGTATTCGGATTTTAATTTCATCTATAAATGACAAAGTTATAAGCGTTCAAAGCCTTACACCTTTTCGTGATGGTCGCAATTTTAGATTTTCGATTTACCCCCAGTACCTTCCCGTAAGACGTAGTCTACGTCAAAAAATCAGGCAAAGCAAACTATGAAATATGTCATAAAACATTATTTTTTGAGAGGCAAAACGGCGAAGGAAACAAAAGAAAAGTTGGATAAATATTATGCGTTAATACTCCGTCAGATTACACCGTCAAATATTGGTCCACTACTGATCAAGTCCGCAGCGGCAGGCCCTCCGATGCGGTTACAGAGGACAATGTCTAAACAATACATGAAATGGTGTTGGATGACCGGAAAGTGAAGGTGCGCGAGCTAGCGGATTCCGCAAAGTTTAATACTGAGCGCACACGCCATATTTTGGTCGAGATTCTGCATATGAAAAAGTTATCCAGCCGCTGGGTGCCACGCAAGCGTTTGTACTTGCTGAGTGTTTGCGAGTGTTTGTACTTGCTGATGCGGAATCGATCGGACTTTTGGCGTCGATTGGTAACTGTTGATGAAACCTGGATCCACTATTACACCCCAGAGAACAGAATGAGTACCCAGCAATGGACTGAATCCGGCACGAGTGCTCCGAAGTGACCGAGGGAGGCTCGATGGGTCAGAAAGGTTATGGCGTCAATGTTAGACACTCAAAATAAGTCATCAGAGGTATCCAAACCAGATCCGGGTGTGAGGGGATGAGTAAATAGGAATGATAGCTTGCAACTTCGAGACAAATCAGTTCAAAAACAAATTGTGTAAACAATCAAATTAATGATCTTACCTTAAGCATTTGCAAGTCATCCTACCCTTAAATTGTTGTCCTTTGAGCCCTGTATGCTTTACAGCCAATTTTCAAATAAATATCATCCTTTATTTGGAGGACAGTCACATGGATGCTCATCAGTTGATGACGAATTCAACCATAAGGAAATCATCCGAAATTCGACAGCATATTGTTAAAGTGCTCGAGCAATACAATAATCAGTCGAAATATTGCGGATGTTTTCATTCATTGTGCCACCTCTGATAGCTATGACTATGTTTCTGTTCTCGTTTGTCAGCTCAGATTAGCAAATGACGTTCGATAGACTTATTTTCAATATCGTTTTAGATAATTTGCGTTATGGGTCTGAAGCAATACCATATGAACTTCAATTTGGGATGACAATCATTCTACAGAGAGCATTACGTATTTCCACTGAGGTCCGTTCGCTTTTCGTATCAATGTTCATCCTGTATTCGAGAAGAGCATCATCTGATTACAAAACCACCGTCATCTGGTAGCAGCCATCATTTGAAAAAGGGATTTCAATGGTCTGAGGGTTCATTCGAACAGAGGATGATGTTTTGGTACAGTGTACTAGCTAACACCATCACCAGGTAGGGCAAAATTTTTCCAACTTTGAGGTTGCCTCTACCACGGTATGTGCTCTTGTCATCGTCGACTTGACGATCTCGAGGAGACACGGGTAGGGTAGGTGCTGCTAGGTACAGTAGTGATGACAGTAATTGATAGTATAATCATAGAGGTAACTCTAAGACCACTGGGTCCCGAAGACAATCATTATTATTTTTGGCTCACTCAGTACCAGAAAAACGGTCCCAAGCAGTCCCAAGCTATTTCACTTACCTTAGCATCTTCAACTATGCTATTTATAAATTTTATCAAGATGAACGCGTCATTGGGACGGTACTAATGGATATTTTTGGTTGCTATTGAAAATTTACTCGATTGCTGAATTTATGTATGGGCCCAAACAAGGGGCATTTAGGACGACATTACATCCATTTCCCCATACTCGTTACGATTTGTTCTCGATGAAAATAGAGCGGTAAATTTTCATCGCTGTAACTCATGTGACATGTGAAAGTCAAACACAGATCCAGTTCGGTTGAATAATCTTTGAAGACCGATAATAGCGCTATACAAGCCGTAGTTAGTTCTAATAAGTGGCAATCGAAACATCTGATTGTTTCACAAGGACCTAGGCTGCACATTGATGTTTATTTGTGCCAATAAAGCTGGGCAATCAACTCGATTCTGCAGAACATCAGCGACAAACATAGCTCTTAGAGTGTCGCGACGAGACTTGAGAGGTTCTAGGTGTATTAATGAACAACGTTCCTCATAGGGGGCAGATTAAAAGGATTACGCCACGGTAATCGCCGAAGCGGGGGGATGAGTGGGGCTCGTCTGTTGGAACCCACCGGCGACGATGGTGACGAATAACCGGATTGCCTACTCGCCGTAGACAATGCCGGCAGACACCGCAGTGTTTATGCCCAGGTGAACGCTCCTTCGGTTCGACCTGCTTCGTCCTTCCTTGTCTGTTAGCTGTGGTGGCGAGACTGGCTCTATTGGCTGAACCACCACAGCGAGGATGGCAAGTGTGATCCGGATCCTTGATGATTAGCCGGGAAAGCGAACAAATCCTTCGTGATTAGCTTCCCCTTAATGGCGATCCACACTTTGCGTTATGTGCCTCAGTTCCCGAGCCACGGTTGGCTTCGATCCGAGTAAACACACTGATATACTCCCAGAGATGCTGGGTAGTATTCCTCCAGCGAATGCGCGCCGCGAAAATAACACAAAACCCTTTACGGGGTATAAAATGCGTCCAAAACTCTATGTGGTTCGTAACTTACTCTTCGTACTGACAATCACGGACAATAACAAAACCCCCATCGCTCTCCTGCAACCACGCTCGATTGTTATGCTGATTTATGCTTTCGCCTTATTTTGCAGCGGGAGGAGAAATGGGACCTAGCTTCATAACAAACGCGAAACAATTTAAAATGATAATTTTTTCCCTACATCCTAGAACACCTAACATAACCCTATTTGATTAAAATTAAAGGCAAAAACTACGATTAAAAATATATATTAAATCAACAGTGGTGAGTATGTTTCATGAGCATGCGACCAGAATAAAAACAAATCATGACAGACAAGACACACGCTCATGGCAAACACGTTAAAAGAGTGATTAATAATTGTCACCCTTGAACTGGTGGAACTGACTCGATTCGCTCAACTCTATTATGATAAAAAGGGTTTAAGGCAGTACACGTCAGTGAAATCCTTAGCTATCCTAAACATAAACCCCAAAGATCTGGAGGCTTTGTCTACCATGAATAAAATGTGCTGTTTGAACGTCAGTTGTGAGTCCAAGATAATACCCAGGCCCTTCACGTGACTTACTCGTTCAATTGAAATACCCAGGAGTGTGTAATTGAACTCTAAGGGCTCTTTTTTGTGATAGAAGGTGATTATCGAGCACATGTTAGGGTTTACTGTCATGCGGTTCAAGTCAAAGAAACATAGCGTCAGCATGCATTTGAATCTTGAGAAAAAATCTTAAGATCATCAGCGAATGACAAACGAGCTAGAGACAAAGTACACATCGTTGAAATACATTAAGAAAATTATTGGTCCGAGGTGACTTCTTTGAGGAATAGCTGAAGTAGCTGGGAAAGCGATCAAATTACAATCCTCAATAGACACAATGAGTTGTCGTTCGATAAGATACGAATGAAACCAAGACAGTAGACATCCATTAATCCTCAGCTGTTCCAATTTGGCGATGGTGATAGCGTGATTGATCTTGTCAAATGCTGCTGATAGGTCGGTGTAGATTGTATCGGCCTGATGTCGCTCAACTAGGCTTATCGTAACGTACGAGGTGAAGCATAGCAGGTTAGTAGTCGTTGATCGGTTGGAAACGAATCCGTGTTGGTCTTCATGGAGATACTGGTTGCAGTGCGATAACAGTGGACCCTCACCAACTAATTTGAAGAGTTTGTTTTGAGATAGCGCACAGCGTGGTGATTTCACGGTAGTTGTCTTCATCCTTTCTGTCCCCTTTCTTATGAACTGCATACATTTGTGCGTTCTTCCAGCAGATCGGGAAGATTTCAATGCTCGAAGACAATCCGAAGAGATGACACAGAGGCTTCAGTAAACGCGTTAAGTGTTCCTTCAGGAAAACGGATGGTGTCCGGGATTGTGAGGCGATTTCAGTCTGGGTGCTACCGATGAAATGAGAGCTTCATCAACCGGGATTTCGTTCAGTACGTGATTGTAGACGGGTACATTGGAAGCACCTATAGCAACTTGTTGGGACGATATACTCTCGTTGGCAAACACGCTGGAAAATTTGTTCGCGAACAGCTGACAAATTTATTTAAGGCTAGATGCAACGTTAACTCCTAACTTCATGGTAGACGAGGGACCGGACTCTTTACGCTGCTCATTCGCGTACTTCCAAACACACCGTGGATCGGACTTGAATTCGCCCTGCAGGTTCTGCTGGTAGTGGGAAAAGCTTTCCAGTGTTGCCTCTTTGTACGCCAAGTTAAGCCTCACGTAATAGTCTCGAAGTGATCTAGTTCGGTATCTCGTAAACCGTCTTAACGCCGCTCTCATGATAGATTTCATCTTACGAAGACTTTCCGTTTGCCACGAATGACGATCTCGATCTCGATGCACCGTTTTTGGCACATGCCTATCGATAACTTATGACAGAGCATTATCAAAAGTCCGTGCGGCGAATTCCACGTCGGTGCTATCGAGCACAGCTTTCCAATCGGTGCTTGATGAGACCTCAGCGATACTTTTGTGATCGGCTCACCGTAAATTGTAGGTAACAGTAGAGAGACTAACTGTGGATTCGATGATGCGACGTTCCACCAAGGTAATGACTAAAGCAGGGTGATGAGCGGTATCCTTCACAAGTGGAACTGGTGCAGCAGATAATGGAGGCGCACAGTCACGTTCACTCATAAAGCGTCTACGGCGTTGCTGATTTGCAGTAGCGTAGCTGCACTGTAGCTGTCTATAAGTTCAGTAGCTCCAGTGTGCAGAACCGAATGTTCTAGGTCAGGATGGAGAAAACCGCTATCGAACGGGCGCCATGCAACTCCCGGCTCAAAATCAAAAATTGGAATGTGTCAGACGAAATATCTTTGTCTGATCACAAGCAAATATTATTTGAATATGAGGCTGGTCAACAGCTCACACAACTTTTAGAGATCCTAGGAAAACAGACTGGGAGCTATATAATTCAGAGCTAGTGGCAGGAAGAGACACGATAGCAATTAACTTAAACACTTGTGAAGAACTTGAGAATAGTTCTAAACAACTTTCAAATTTGATCCAACATGCCTTTTATGAGAGTTGCATCGAAAAGGAACGCTCTACAAACAGGGATGTACCTTGGTGGAACAACAGGCTTCGTAAAAAAGTCCGGAAGCTTTTCAATAGGGCTAAACGAACACAACAATGGGAACAATATAAGGAATCCCTCACCGCCTATAATAAGGAAATACGGAGATCAAAGAGGATACACTGGAGGCATACATGTGAGAACATTGAAAATACTCCAGCAACTGCTAGGTTGCAGAAAATACTCGCTAAAGATCATTCCAATGGTCTGGGCACTTTGAAAAAAGAGGATGGCTCTTTTACTACTTCTACAAATGAAACGTTAGAGTTGATGATGAGAACGCATTTTCCATGCTCTATTATTAATTCAAACGAAGACCAAAACGTGACGACAACAGCAATTGGTATCGATGAAACCAGGACGGATATTCATGAAATATTGAATGAAACGACTGAGTTAGACAGAACAAGAGCTGATGCTTGCACTTTGGCCAACAAAATCTTTACTGAAAGAAAAGTTGAATGGGCGATTGTCTCCTTTGAACCTTTCAAGTCACCAGGTAGGGATGGAATTTTTCCTGTACTACTACAGAAGGGAAAAGCGGTTGTAATGCCTATTCTAACAAAGATATTTCGAGCAAGCTTATTATTAAGCTATATACCGGCAGTGCGGTGACAAGTGCGGGTTATTTTTATTCCCAAGGCTAATAAAAAGGATAAAACTTCACCAAAATCCTTCAGGCCAATAAGCTTATCGTCTATTTTGCTAAAAATAATGGAAAAAATAGTCATCATATTTAGTCACAAATCCTCTGAGCAAATATCAATTTGCGTACCAGGAAGGTAAGTCATCAGTAACAGCACTCCATACGGTTGTTACAAAACTAGAAAGATCTTTTGAAGCAAAAGAAATTTCACTTGCTGCATTCCTTGATATTGAAGGTGCATTCGATAATTCATCTCACGATTCAATGACTACAGCTACATATGCTGAAACGTGATTTCGATCAAAGCATTGTAAATTGGATCAATGAAATGTTATCAAAAAGAGAAATATCAGCAAACCTTGGAAGCTCACTCATCAGTGTAAGAGATACCAAAGGATGCCCGCAAGGAGGCGTGCTATCACCTCTATTGTGGTCTTTAATAGTTGATGATCTTCTCAAAATTTAATAGCCCATGGCTTCGAAGTAATTGGCTTCGCAGATGATATAGTAGAGTGATGCAAATTTTGAAAGTTTCGCTCCACAATACTTAAACGATTCCAAATCGGATCCTGACTAACCTCTCAAAATTTGAACCCATTTGGTGAGAAACTGAGATGGCACAAACCATTTGAAGTTTGTATGGGAATTACTATGGTAAAACCAAGATTTTTGTTCATGTCTATCTAATAATTCACCATATCGGTCTGCTTCAAAAGCTTTCAACTTTACTTGTAGGAAATTTTCCCAGCTACAAGTTTGCTCAAGACCACTTTTTGATTAAATGCAAGGATCGAAAGTTATTAATGGTTCAATGCACTAATGTCTTATGATCATGCTCAATCAACTGCTCAGCAGGCAACATTGGTGTTTCTGGGGCGTTGAATAGGACACACAAATTATGGCTACTATGTCACACTGCAAAATACAGTGTTGCCTACAGAGCAGCTGCTTGATCATGTCATAAGTTTACCAATCTCTTAAATAATTAATAACTATTTCCTGTCTCGTTTTACATAGAAACGATCTTCAGCAAAGTTGTAGCTGAGAAAATTTTCTTTAAGAATAGTCATCGAGCTGTTTTTCAGCTCAATATGGAAAAAGACTAGAAGGCAATGAACAAAAAGTTGAGATTTCCCATAGTAATTTACATGTAAACTTCAAATGGTTTGTGCGAAGTCTGTTTCTAACCAAATGAGTTGTAACTTTTGGAGGCTAATCACGACCCGATTTGAAACCATTTAAGCACTGTGGAGCGAAAAAGTCAAATTTTGCATCAGTCTAATGATATAGTCATAATTGTACGTGGCAAATATGATTGTATTGTCGCTAACAGAATGCAAATTGCTTTAAATGTCGTCTCATCGTGGTGTGATAGGGAAGGATTAAACATAAATCCTTCTAAAACTACTATCGTGCCATTTACCCGAAGGAAGAAATTTTCATTAGAAAGATTGAACCTTTTGGACCTTTCTAATGCTGTCAAATATCTTGGAGTAATCCTCGATAGTAAACTTAATTGGAATATGCACCTAGAGCAGGCAATAAACAAAGCTACTAATGCTCTATGGATATGCAAAAGAACATTCGGTAAACAGTGGGGACTGAAACCGAAAATGATCCATTGGATTTACTCGGCAACCTATGGTGCCCAAAACAAAAGAGAGTGTTGTTCAGTGAAAGTTTGAAAAACTCCAAAGGTTAGCAACTCTCTCAATAACAGGTGCAATGAGAAGTACACCATCGAAGGCCTTTGGATGCATTGCTTTATATGCTACCATTGCATCAATTTGTACAATTAGAAACCGAAAAGTGTGCTCTAACTATTACAAGGTCAGTGAAACTCTTTGAAGGAGACCTTAGAGGACATCTTACGATTCTAAAAACTGTTAGTATCAACTCTCTAGTAAGGAACAACGAAGACTGGATGGAGAAAAGATACAACTTCAATCGACTTTTTCGAGTAGTTGACCCTGGGCGTAATTCATGGCAATTTGGTGGCCCGGTTCTTCGTCCAGGATCGATTGTTTTTTATACAGATGGTTCAAGATTGAACAATCAAGTGGGAGCAGGAGTAACTGGTCCAGGGATAGAAATATCGGTTCCTATGGGCAGATGGCCAACTGTGTTCCAAGCTGAAATCCAAGCAATTTTAGAGTGTTCCGTTATATGTTTGCGTAGAAACTATAAGAGTTCAAATATATGCGTCATGTCCGACAGTCAAGCTGCTCTAAATGCTTTAAAGTCGGCGACATGTACATCAAAACTTGTCTGGGAGTGTGTTCAATCACTTCAAAAATTGTCTTGTCATAATCAACTCAACTTATATTGGGTTCCTGGTAATTGCGGGATTGAGGGAAATGAAAGAGCTGATGCACTAGCAAGACTCGGATCTTCTCATAAGTTCATCGGGCCAGAGCCCTTTTGTGGCTTATCGGCAGCATCTCTTAGAATGGAGCTAAAAGCGTGGGAATCTTCAAAAGTGGAGGAAAACTGGAAAAACACTTCCATTGCTAGGCAGTCGAAGCGATTTATTAATCCAAATAATATATATCACAATAGATCAAAAAATGGTCGCAGTGATGAAAATACCCGACAAGGAAAAAAAAAACTCCCGGAAGATTGAAATCTCCGAGAATAATCACTTTATCACTTGCAGAAGCTTTTTCGAGAACGGTCATAACCGACTGCGCATGAGAACGTATGAGCGCATAATCGTGGGTACGATCGGCAGGGATGTATACGGCACACAGGAAAAGCATATGATCGGCCAGTTTTACTTCAATCCAGATCTGTTCGATACAATCGCACAGAGCGTTCTTGATCATTCTTACTTTGTGTTTGGAGTTAAGATCTCAACATCACTTATTTAACACTCCGAGAGATTCCGGTGATCGGGTAATCTATTAAATATCACACGAGAACGGCGGTAGGTGGATTAATCAGGGTTTTCGGTTTCATTTAACGATTGATGCTTTTTGTGTTAGACTTCAGGATACTCAGATGTACTAGAGATTGTTTTGTTTTCACATAAATATTTTGTTTAGACACTTGGGAAAATTGTTATTGCATTTTTTTTAATTCTATTTAAATTTAAATATGATTGAAAATTTGTACTTTCCAGCGGTTTATTTGAACCTATTTTATATAATGGCAAGTACAGTGGAACATTTTGAACTAAGAGCACAGAATTTCATATCATGGGCATTGAAAGCAGAAAATCTACATTGATCCAGAAGCTTGAGCACGTTTAGCATTTCTAAAATCAAAATAGCTAGTTGATATCCCCTGATAAACCCCTTATTAATGCCCATTCAGAATTCTTCCATCCAATTTACATTCCAATTCTGTTCCACCCAGCCTTCAGAAGCGTTAAGCAACTCGTTTATCATATAGAAGAATTTGTCCCTATTCAATCTGCGCATTTCCATTTACCGAGAATTATAAGCCTTTGTGCGATTCTCCAGAACCCTTTCATTCCTGCGCGAACGTCAGTCTATCAAAAAGACAAGCTAACAGACATTGGATTAGGACGCTACGAGCCCCCTTGGGCTTGGGTGGAGGTGAAAAGCTAACGGCGAAGACGAAGACGGTAACGACGTTTTGCCTGTCCCCTTCACTCTTCATTATTGAAAGTTTCGTTTCACTCACTTTTCAATTTGTTCGGGCGAGGTTTGGATATCAAGATCTTCCAGCAAATTGTTTTCCAAGACAACATGTTTTCACCATTGTCGGCTTTCGTTGTTCAGCTATGATCCTGGGGGGGGGGAGCTAGAATTAACCGTGTAATAGAAGAAGAGAACTGCCTCAGGCTACGCCCGACCAAGCAAGCCGCGGAAATCATCGAATTACCATAGCTCGCAACCATGGTGTGAAAGATTGGTATCGAATTTCGTAGTAGGCGACGACAGAAAAGAGAAGCAGCCATGATGACTTCCATCGTTTAGTCGTTTCCCCCTACCACATCCCCTTGGGGTGGGTGAAACCAGAAAGCAGAATAACAAATTCAAAGTGGAAACCTCTAATGAAAACTAGCTTAAGCATCGCAACCCATGCGAACGCCAACCGACGAAGGCAAACAAATTGCCGGCAAATTGAATCCTCATGGTTTCATGGAACCGCGAAGGCTGTAAAATGGATTTCGCAGAATGAACCTTTTGTTAAATTGGATCATGCGGCGGGTAAAGGCAGCTTTAAGACTGAGGTTAGAGATTAGAGGAGGATAGAGCATAAATCATCCTTGCTGTCCACTGCTGCTGTGATAATGCTTTTACACGCAGAAGACCGCATTTCCAGCTGGTGTCACACGATTAGCAAAGTGCCCGGCGTCGTCGTCGTTCACTTGGGTGGCTGTCGACACGACATCCCATCATCATATCTCGGGGGGCTTGTTTTCCACCGCCTGCTACTACTGCTACTACTAATAGTACTACTGCTCCGTTCGTGTTATCCGTCTGTCAAAACAGCAGTTAAGCAGGAGCTCAGTTGTCCCCGAGCAGACGTACGTACGCTTTTCGGAGGAGTTGGGATTAATTAAGAGATGATGCCTCATAAAACGCGCCGGCTTCCCGGTGTTTGGAAGGAACGGCTGGCTGGGCTGCTGCTGGTCGAGGGGGTTCATTAAATATGCCAAATTTGCATTGGGTGGCCACCAACTGCGGGCCAAAGAAGCGTGAAATAATTCTGGGCGAACATTTCAACAGGTCCCGTCTGCATTGAACGATTCGCTTCATCGACTTTTTCGACGTGGTTACGGGCTATGCAAACACATTTCTTGTGAATTCCGCCGCATAGTTTGATAAAATAATTTAATAGCTAGTGCAAAAAACGTCTAACAAAGCAGCAAAGTTATTAACCGATAGGACCTTTTGAAATGTTGATCTAGAATTGCCGTTTTTTTGTTTTGCTTTTTAGGCGGAGAGAGTGAGTGGCGTGGGGGGGGGGGTAGTAATTATGAAGATGCCAAGTCCCAAAACGACGAAGTCAGTTCAACGCTGGGACGACCCTTGGAAAATGAGGCCATAAGACTTTTTACGTTCGGATGAGATCATCTTTTTTTGCTGCATTTGCTGGGTTCAAAATGAAACTGCAAAGTGCGAAGAAGTATTTAAAGGGTATAAAACGAGCTTAGCCGTAATTTAGCTCGCTTAAAATTTGCATTGGTGGAATTTCGGTGGCTTTGATTAACATATTTAGCTGCCATTTTTACGGATGCTTTTCGAAGCAAGATGAAGCAGTAAAATGTTTAACAAGTTGTCATTGAAGACTACTTAAATAAGAGAGAGATTTGCAATCTTTATGACACGACCCTTTTGAAGGATGTTTAAGATAATCTAAATATATTGCCTATTAGAGTTAATGTTTTGCCTTTTCCGTACGCTGATTTTTTTTTAAGAAACCCAATAACCGGATCACCAACTTTCGGTTGAATTTTCCGCTGAAAACAAACTTTAACTCACCGGAGACATCTCCTGACGTAAGATTTTCGATAAGTTTGTGCAAAATAAATGTTCTTCTCTCGTTTTCCAAAAGGCATAAGTTTTTTTTTTATTCGGCCCGAATCGCGATGAAAATTTCGCTTGAAGTGTCGAAAGTTTCATCGCGATTCGAGCGGATGCAAAAAATCTTCAAAACTTTCAGATTATGACTGAGCCAACCTTTGGGGAATTTAATGCTTTTTGAAAAACTGGATGCCATCATTCAGGCCTATTCTGCGTGGCGTATGAGATTAGGTGACACGCTGTCACTTGTGATGTAAAAATTCCGGAGTGATTTGAGATTTGGGCGTAATTACTTTCGTAAACAAAGACGTCAATTACCGATTTCTCTTGAATTAAAGCTCAATCTCATAAACAAACTATACCAAATGATAAAGGAATCATTCCTCTACCTCATAGCGTTTTTAGTTTTCGAAATTGAGCTTTTATTCGCGAGAAATCAGTGATTGAACTGTTTGTTTACAAATGCAATTACGCCCAAATCTCAAATCACTCCAGAATTGTCACCTCAGATGGAGATCAGATGGAGAGTTACCTCACCCGAGTTGACAATTCAAGCTGAACAATGCATTAGGCCCTATGTAACTTAGGCAGATTATTTTACATCGACTTTCTCTTTGCATGCTCAAGGCTCTGTTAAGACATTCCCAGCTAATTGTAGCACATAGGTCGATGAAATGGGTTATTACCTAGCTTCTAATAGGACAAACACGACAAGAACTGGTTGTGCATCCACTTTAACACTCTTGGGTCATTCGTGACTTGTCCGAGGGTGAGATTTGAACTCGTGTCTTTGGCGTGAGAGGTATGGATGTTAACCACTACGCCAGGGTCGCCGAAATAGAAAGTCGATTATGAGAATCGATCACCATCACTTCGCTGTCACCTCACCTAACACGCCGTGCAGAATAGGTCTGATTATATGTTTAATCAGTCATTGAATTTGAAAGCAGATTGAAGATCTATATGTTGACTACAAATGAGCATTGTTTTAGCAAATTTTGTTCATTGTACTTCAAGAAAAAGCAGTGATGTAAAACGGGGTATCTTTGATAATACGGGTATGAAGCGCAGTTAATAACCAAAAGTTAAATTGTTTAAACCATGAATTTCGTAAATGTTGTATGCGTGATCCAGTTTGGAAGACATTGTCGGCTGCTTTCGGGGACATCGCTTCATTTGAATTGTTTTTTATTAAGTCGGTCGTAGATTTGCTTATTGAGTAAAAGATCATGGGTTGAAACTCAAGCCTCGTTACATTACTGAGTTGATCCAACAATCAATACGAAACTAACGATTTTAAATTGGCTCACTACTTGACTAGCCTATTGGTTCCAAGCAAATCGATTAACGTACCTCATTCTAGTACTACACTATGTTTGTTTTGATTGGCTATGAAAGTTTGACCAATAAAATGAAGGGTTAGTGGATTTTACTGTGTTTCGAGAGGTGAATCGATTAGCTTGGGACCGAAGATAGTACCAGAGCTGAGCCAAAAATTTGAGCTCGTTTCTTCGGGACCTTCCTGTCTTTGAGTTACCTCTATGGTTGATCTATCTTTGATATTAGACTATGATTGGTTCCATATTTTAGCTTAGGGTATTGCCTTTGATATCGTATAGAGTTTTCAGTTGTGTGGATGGTGTGGAGTTGTTCGCCTCCTCGTGGTGCACCCTGGAAACGATGGATCATCAGTGCTGTAGTGCAGTGCGGCACTGACCCAGTCGGCTAATCCAACAACAAAGGAGCGGATGCACCAGACGGCGCCTTGCGATCGATGTCAGTAAGATCGCAAGTATGAGTACTGACACACTGGCCCTAATAGGACTAAGTCGAGAGGAACCCGTTTACATAAACCATGCTACGGGCTGGCGGCCAAGGTATTTCATTCTCTTAGAACCGTCGGGTGGAACCGACCGAAACAACGTTTGAGCTAATGCCTTGTCCGTCTCTGTCCCATAAAACCTTGGCAGGCTTTATAATACGTTCCTGACCGTGCCACCCAGTTGGGAAACTGCGGTGGGAATAGGTTCGGTTGAGTTATTCCCGTCTTGCGCGACCCGGCTCTGAACATAGCGCCCCATGAAGGCCTATGTCAACCCTCATCATGGACCTCACTGCTTGCATAGGCACCCATGGGGATCAAACAGCGACTATTCCAGATGCACGGTTAGGATAGTGGTCTAAGGGGAACCCAATAGTCAGGACGATGGAAAACCATCAAACCAAGTCAAAAACCCAACCCAACAAGTCATCAATCTCCCCCACACAGTGATCCGAACAAGGACAGCAAGCGGCCGAAACCTCTGCAAGACGCGGAGACAACGGACGAGATCGGTGGACAGCCGGAGGAGCAACCTATGGACGGGCCGAGGCTAATCAGAGCCATGAGTAGCTTTGGGCCCCTACCTAGGATGCTAGCTATCGCGAGACAGCTCGACGCCATCATCGAGTTCACGAGCACGCGGAACAATATCGCGAAGGACCTCAAGCAGGCCTTGCGACAGCTCCGCGCAACTGTGAACGAGGCCCAGGACGACCACGAGCGGCTTAGGAAGCGACTAGAAGTCGCCGAGAGGGCGGAGCAGAATCAGCCGAAGTCTATCCAGATGGACGCCTTCAATTTCGCATGCAACAACACGATGGCCAGCGAGGCCCTTCACTTTGCCGTGACACATGGACAGAAGCGCGACCGGCCGTCGCCCTCGCCAGTAAAGGGTCAAGTAAAGTAAGAGACGGAAAGTCTCTGCCCAGGTGGAGTGCGTTGCGGTGGCCCACCAGTCCAATGCAGCAGTGGACGAGCCGCAGAAGAGCGCTGAAATAAGGAACAGAGCAGTTGAGAAAAATAGCGGCTCCAAGCAGGGCGGTAAGACGGGCGCTCCCCCGAAACCCCCGGACAAAACTGCCCCCAAGAGCAGCACTGCCCGGAACAGGAACAAGACGAAGGGCGAGGCTTTCATCATTAAGACGGAAGCGTCGAAATACGCGGAAGTTTTGAAGAAGATGAGAACGGACCAGCGGCTTGTGGAGATGGGCAGCAACGTGAGGAGTATCTGGCGCTCTCGTACTGGTGAGATGCTCCTGGTTTAGCGTGGCGCTAAATACCAGGGACCGACTTACCAGAAACTGGCAAAGGAGGTCGTTGGTAATGTGGTGCAGGTGAAGTCGCTAGGCTCGACAATCACCATCCAGGTCAAGGACTTGGACGAAGTGACGGAGGCGACCGAAATAATCACGGCGCTCAGGGAGCAGTGCCAAATCGAGGTACCATCAATAGCGGTTACTTTGAGGAAGGGACTGTTTTCCACCCAGGTGGTTACCGTCAAGCTCTCGGCAGCTGATGCCAGAAAGGCGGCAGCCACAGGGAGGGTGCGAGTGGGCTGGTTGGTTTGCCCCGTGAGCATTCCCCGACCGGTTACGGCTTGCTTCAGGTGCTTCGGTCAGGGCCATGTGGCTCGGGACTGTAAGAACACCGATAGAAGCAAGCTGTGCAGATGGTGCGGCTCGGAGGACCATAAGGCGCAAGGTTGCCAAAAGCCGCCGAGGTGCACTATATGCGCGGAGAAAGGGAAATCCCCTATCAACCACATGGCAGGTGGCCCACGCTGTCCGGGGGCCAAGAGCAATGCTCAGCCATGTTCGAGGTAGCGCAGTTGAACCTGAACCATTGCTGAACTCGGCTGCCCAGCAACTGTTGTGGCAATCGGCAGCGGAATGGGGAGTTGATGTTGCAATCACTGGAATTGGGTCACGGACGCGTTGGGGATGGCGGTGATATGTACGATGGGGAGCTTCTCCGTTCAGGAGGTAGTCTCGTCCAACTCGAGAGAGGGATTCGTGATCGCCAAGGTTAATGGAGTATATCTAAGTAGCTGTTATGCTCCGCCCAGGTGATCTATCGAGCAGTTCTCGCAGATGGTGGACAGACTCACTGCGGTACTTGTCGGCCTAAGACCGGTGGTCATTGCGGGCGACTTCAACGCATGAGCAGTGGAGTGGGGCAGCCACTACACCAAGCAGAGAGGATGCATCCTACTGGAGGCAATGGCCAAACTGGACGTTGTACTAGCCAACACCGGCTCGGTCAGTACCTACAGAAGGAATGGTGCAGAATCCGTCATTGATGTGACGTACTGCAGCCCGTGTTTGGAGGGCAACCTACACTGGAGGGTCGATGAGGGTTACACCCATAGTGACCATCAGGCGAATCGCTACAATGTGGGGCTAGGTAGAGGAATCCTTTCTGCGCTCAAGGCTGGCGGACGTCGTTCTTTGATGAAGAGGTATTCCGCGAAGCACTGAGGCGGAAGCGAATAACCCTTGATCTGACGCTGTTGTCGTCGTCGTATTCGCTGTCGTATTCGCCGTAGACAGTGCCGTTAGTATATTTAAAATTAACCGCTGAAACTATATAAAATATTGCGTATTTCTGTTGATCATTACATACCAAGGGAAAACTTAATCATGTTTTGTCGTGGAGTATTGTGGTTTTCAGGTGCTTGATGACCCTTGAGGGATCGTTTTTGCTTAGTGACCAGAATATCATGGGTTTAATCTCAAGCTCTCCCACAAAAGAATAAACCACCATCGTTGGGTTCCGCGAGCATGAAGCGCAGTTAATAACCAAGAGTTGAAATGTTTAAACCATGAATTTCGTAAATGGTGTATGCGTGATCCAGTTTGGAAGACATTGGTTGGCTGCTTTCGGGGACGTCGTTTCATATGAATAGTTTTAGTTAGTCGGTCATGAGTAAACGATCATGAGTTGAATCTCAAGCCTCGTTACATTACTGTTGCTGTATCCAGACATCTATTGCAGAAAATCATTAATCATAGAAATCGGTGGAACGATTCGGAAAAGTAATACGTATATTAAGACAAATGTGACGTACGCCTGATCCGGTTCGGAAGACTTTGTTAACTACTTTCGGGGATTTTATTTCATTGTAATAGCTTCTTGTAACCGATAATGATCGATCGTCGGTCGTAGGCTGTTGTGATGTAAGGGACAGGGTGGCCGTAGAGCAACCGTTTTTGCTTACTGAGCAGAAGATCGTGTGTTAGAACCCAAGCATCTTACGGAACGGGTACGTAAAAGAAGTAATATTTGAGTTTTAGGAAAGTTTTAGTGTTGATTGGAAATTCGTATCAAATTCATTTCAAAAGCAATTGTTGTCGTCGTCGGTGAGGTTGTCATCGGGATCAAACATACTAACAACAAATCAAACGGAAACTTGATCTTATTTTATTGTGATATAAGGAGCTCGGTAACCTAGTGGCGACCGAATTTGAATTGAATCGTTAGGACATCAATTCAGCATATCGTTTACCAATACGAATCCTGCTGCAATCCCAACCCTTTTATCCAACATCTCAGTGATTTCTCGTGGAAGTGAAAAGGTGTTCTCGGCTTTCATTAAAGCGTTTCTTTACGTCAACATATTCGTACCCATTTCTTTCTTGACCATCATTCGGACGTGGCCGGCGCTGGTATTGCCTAGTGCTGTACGTCTCATGCATTGACTCCACCCAAGTAACATTTCAAAATTTATCGTCTCAAGTCTAAATCATAGTCTTCAGAACCCTAATAAAACCAAAACTGTTACTTGGGCACACACCTCTCTCCAGATTATTTTTGTAACCAAAATTTCCTGTAACCAAAACAGATTGAATAAAACATTCTAATGTCGACATCCAAACAAACATCACGTAAAACCTCCAGTCTTCGTGAAGTGTTCCCTCCTCACTCGGACATGGAGCATGAGGCTAGCTTTTTAAAAGGCCTTATGGTTGTTTAGTTCACTAAACTTGAAGTGAACTAAATAAAAATCATTTTCATTTTGATTACTTGGACTGGCTCAACTCCAAGTAATTCTTCTTTGATCTGATCCAGGTAGGCTTTTCATGATAACCTTGAACACACGTTCAGCTTTGGTGTCGTAAGTGGAAAATTTGCATTGCATCTCAGTAAGATAGTTTAGAAGACTTTTGAATCTTTCCAAGGTTTCAGCCAATACATGGCATTCATCCCGACGGCCAATTTGAAGTGAAAATATGAATTTAACGAAGTTCAACAGTTGAGTGCGAAGAGCATGGAAATCGGAAGTAGTTATCACAATAGGGGGGACTTTTTCTTCTTCGCATTAAGCCGGGAATGTTTATTAGAATTTTGCCTGGATGATAGATAATTCGCATCATCCGTCAGCTTATCAAATTGATTGGTCAACTAAATTTCATCAGAAGAGGGAGTCAAGCGATTGCCCTTTTCATTTGCGTTTTTTTTTTTCAAGAAGAACAAGATAGGGCTTGATTTTTGTAGAGATAAATTGACAAGCAAACAACTGCGGTTGATATTGCAAGCTGTAATATCGCAGCGTGGAATATCAAGCTACACGCAAATCAAAAATCTATTACAATGAATGTTAGTTCCATTTCCTATCATCCTCTGTTCATGAACATCGCAGCGA
Source organism: Ochlerotatus camptorhynchus (assembly GCF_037179485.1). NCBI lineage: Eukaryota > Metazoa > Arthropoda > Insecta > Diptera > Culicidae > Ochlerotatus > Ochlerotatus camptorhynchus. The sequence goes on from NW_027040831.1 coordinate 491,506, forward strand.
ATGTTAGAAGTTGACCTTGCAGAAGATGTAATGGTTTTTTGCCTTTTTTATTTCGTGTTCTGTCTGTGCTTTCACCTGCACAAGCAAGCATTTGCCTTGATTTTTATGTATAACATGGCAGAACGACGCACACACTTGCCTCGAATCTCTCCAGCAGAAAAAGCATACAAAGTCAAGTGTGAGAGGAAATGAGCGCTTCTTGTTCGCTTTTAGGCTATCCTTATTCAGAAGCATGGAGAGAGCAGTGGAGAAAGCACAGGTCTGATAATCGCAACGTTCGTTGTTCGAGTCCAGTCGGCAACCTTTTTCCTATTTTTTTTTTCGACATAATTAATTTACCTCACTAATACACTCTACATTTTTCGGTCTCCAATTTTCTTGCATTGGTCCGCAGCTAGGTATATCGCATCCTCGGTTCATGCGGTCTCCACTTACATCCTCTGATGATGAATCCCACATAATTGTAAGCGAATCTTACATCCACCGGTTGGGTGTATCAAAACTCACCAAGCTGTTGTACGATTGAGTTTCATGATACAGTACTTTCCCGTTTTTGTCAGCCCCATCTTTATTTTTTTTTTTCAATATTTTAACCATTTTGAAATCAAGTTTAACCACTATTTATCCAATATTAATGGAATTACTGATAAATTTTGCGTACGGTTTGTTAAGGTCGATACGTACTGTTCGGTTTCCTTAAATTCCACTTGGTTTTCAGCGCTGCAACCAAGGCTGAACCTCCATATCTCAGTATCAACGTAAATACACTAGCCAAGAGCTGTCTCTTGCTACTGCTTGGTCCCGAGATGTTCGCTAACCATGCCATTCAATAAAGGAAGTTTGATTTCTTCGATGTGTTTTGATTATCGAGGAATTTGCGTTTAAAGCCATTGTTTACGTTTGGTTGTTCCACCTTTTCAATTGTTGGTCTGGATAGAAGAGAATAGCAGAAATAGTGCGAAATAGGTAAGTGAAGCCATGGTGATCACAAAAGAGGACATCGATGAAGAATTGGCTTTCATCCTTCTGCTTCTTACAACCCCTTTACAGTCGTCGTCAAAGCAATGAAAACTAGCATCGCACCGCTTTTGGTCCAAGGGCACTTGCTGGTTGCAATTTTAATATCAGGATTCACTGTGATGCGATCAGTGAAAGCAGCAGAAATTTCCTTCCCAACTCTCTTGTGGAGTCTTTTAATGGCTCTGAAAAGGGCCAGTTTTGTTAGATTTCGACGAAGAAATTAAGAGCGTTCACCACGAAAACGCCGAGCGAGCTGAATGTCCTTTGGCATAATTGTGACACGCTTGACGTGGATGGCGCACAGGTTGGTATCTTCGAACAGACCGACCAGATGGCCTTGCTCGATTCCTGCAATGGCCGAGCTCTGGAAGCGCAGATCGGTCTTGAAAGTCCTGGGCGATTTCAGGATTCCCTCCGGTGGACTTACGAGCGGTCTGTTTAGTTGTGCACGTTGCACGGTGCACGTTGAATAAAAATTTCAACCGCTTTCTCCTCTATTTAATAACATACTTTTGTTATGTTCAACTAGAGTCGGTGTATAATGAGTATCACCAAGAGTGAAGCCAAGTATACCTATAGAACTGTCAAACTAGCTACCTATCGTGCAAAGTAAACAAACATGACGATGCTATGAAAGGCCCACGAAAGGTATTGCAATCAAATATAAAATATAATCGAAGAAATGATAATAAACACGCAGAGTGCATTCAATTGTCATGGGATACGTTTGGTAATGATCAGTAATGAGAATTTCTACAATTTTTTTAAAGATAATTTGACAAAATCACTGATATAATGATTTACTACAGCCGCTATTATTTTTTTCTCGCTATGTGTCATTTGAAGTTGATGTAGAAGTCTTCTGTTGCCAAGTTAAAAGAAAGGGAATCTTTCAAAAACCGTGATGCGAGTTCAACTGTTTTTCTCTTGGCGTGACTCATTATACACCGACTCTAATGTTCAACCAGTCATAAACGATGAAAGAACCAAAATACAATAACTTGCAAGAAGAATTTAGCCTTCGAGTAGGTTTAAAAGAGGTATTCATGGTCAAAATAAGCATCATTCTTTGTTAGACCGTCAAGCAGGTCAGAGTTAAATGGAAAGTTTTTCGCATCCATTTCCTGTTAATCGTACCCGAAGGCAGCTCGAACAGCATTAACATTGTCTGGACGTGGCAAGGGAGGCAAAGGACTCGGCGAAGGAGGAGCCAAGCGTCATCATAAGGTGTTGCATGATAATTTACAGGGGAAACCCTAGGTGTGCTGAAGGTGTTGCTGGAAAAAGTCATTCGTGGCGCTGTTACCTACTCTGAAGACGTCAAGCGAGAGTTAAGCTTCGTTCATTTTCCCTATCTGAAACGGCCCTTTTCAGGGCCAATAACTAATTTCCAAAGAGATGGTTTGGGAGTTCTACTAAACTTGTCATGAATGAAATTCCTGAAACCAGCACAATGGTAGCAACCAAGCTTCTAATCCTGAAGCAACTAGGCCGACTCTCTGAGTGCCCATTTCTCGTAGCGAAGCTCGCTGCCTTTCCAACCACCAGGTCAACCCGTGTCCAGCAGTAGCTGTAAAAAGAAGTATGTATGGTGATCATATCATATGGTTGTCACAAAACTGCAGGACTGCCTATTCTTTGCTGCATACAGCATTTATATATTTAGGTTTTTTTGACCAAACTCAGGTAATCATGACAGATTCTGACGGAATAGGTCTCTTTTCTTCATTCGCGTTGTTTTCAAATATCTAAAAGTCATGAATACCTGAGTAAAGCTTTCAACATTATACTATTCTGCGTATACCTGTTACCGAATACTACGATGAAGCAAGCCACAACCTTCATGACCAGGAATCTGTTCCACTATAGAACGAAAGATAATCCAATCATCGTTGCGGGGGATTTCAACGTAGACGTCTCGAAAGCTGAGAATATCGGTTTCATCCAATTTCTGAAGCATTTTCAGCAACTCGATCTCGTATCAGACCCTAAGCTGCCGAATACATTGGGTGGCACATGCATCGATTTGGTGTTTGCAAGGAAAATACCGGAATTGCAAACCAAAAGGTTTATTACGTACTGTAAGTTTTTTTTTAATATGGTTGATCATTTACTTTATTTTATAGCCACCGGCGACACAGTAGTGGCAGTAGGATGCTTCCCTTTTGAACTGGGTGTCCACAGTATCCTTTTACAACAACGTCACCTTACGTACCGTTTATTTTAAAACCACATCACCAAAACGGTCCTTTTGGAGGCCATGCAACATCAAAACGGCCCATTTCAGGACCACCACAATTTTTAAAGAAAGAGTTAGTTTGGAATATTTTCTAACACAAGAATAATTACACATGAACTGAAAAAGAATCTTATACTAAACGGAAAATGGACACTGACCAATTATTACACTTCGGAAGAAATTCACGGATGTCGTAATAATATCGGGAATTTTGAATAACGTTCGTTCAAAATAGTTAACATATGTGAGCGTAGTCCTACGTCAACTGTTCGTACAACCTCATTGGGCTGTCCCTTGTAGTTTTTTTACCTGCATTTACAGCGAAAGCGAATAATTCCCACGTCTCTCAATTTCTATATAGGGATTTTCATCACTTTCTACCAGCGGAACAGCGCCATCTCTATGAGTAAGAAAATATTTACTGCTCTCCAAACCTGGTTCTGGAGTTCACATCTTGAAGTTCTACTGCCCCCTGACGATAATAGGTACGAAGTCGGTGTTTACCTTATAAATTTAAATGTTGCTAGGAGTAAATCTATGCCTCATAAAACACATTAATGGATATCATACAGTTCTGTTGAAGCTTTAAAGTATAAGGCAATTTTTAAAAGAATTTTAGATCAAATCAAAATTCCATTCTAGATAAAGCTGGAATTAGGGCGAAACAGCTTTTGTAAACAATGACTTCTCTCGATGATTTCTTGAAAGTCATGGCTCTTCCTGTCAAATAGACAACCCCATAGAGAAGGAGAAGACTTCCCCTACTCAATGGATTTGATGCTTTATGTAGGCGTGCCTTGAATTCCTAGAAATCAACGAGAGAAGTCATTGCTTACAAAAGTTGTTAAGCCCTAATTCCAGCTCTATCTAGAATTTATTTGTGCATTGCGCCCTTCCCTCGCGTTGAGCCACACCCTTTAATAAAATAAAATCCATCCCCACCCAAATTTGGGACAGACTCGACTTCTGAGCATCTCCAGTGGTCGTCGTTGACCGCTGACTGCTCTCGACCTTTTTCTCCTTTGTCGGTATCATAAATATTTGCTTTTATGCAGACTCGGTCTCGGTCGATATGGCAGAAGCTTTGTGAAAAACTCAACCCAAAAGCACATGAATCTTTTATTAGCATAATTCAAGTTCAGTGATTCGACAACAACGGAAAAGCTAACCGAACCAAAACAAAGCCAAAAAAAAAACTACGCCCAACCGCAGCAAGCTGTGGTTATTCGGAACTGAGGAGAAAATATGTTATTCCATCAGCTCTCCTGCCTGTGAATCGCATTACCACAAACATGGCATCCTACGTTCCAGTGACCTGGAAAAGAAACATTTAGACACTCGACTCGTCGTAATGCACCAAATCCCCCCTCAATTCTGCACACACGTGAGCCATCCAAAGTAGCTGGTGCAGTGATTATAATGGAATATTATTTTCAACCAACACTGCTGGGATCAGCTGAACCTGAGGGCGAAAAAATCCCAGAATTCAGCATTTTTCTAACTTGGTCCGCTGATGATTTTTTTTTCCGAGCCGAGGACGGCAAGAATCTGCATTTCCCACCCAAATGTGTGGTGGTCATGTAAAAATATACTACCTGCACCTGGAGGCACCGAGAAACTAACGAAAATGATACTTGCATATTCAAACACTTCTGCCTCATTCTCGGAAGAGCTGCTGCCTGGTAACGGTGGTCCTGTGCGAGAGATCCGGACTCGGTGCATCCGGTCTTGGTGCCTGTGATGTGCCATGGAATACACATTTCTTTTTTACGAACAGTGCTCGCAACCAACGAACTATGTCAGCTTGAATTCTGCATCAACACTATAGGGACGGACCGGAATGCAATTCCAGCGGAACATTCTTCATTCCTCTTTCGGTTTTTTTTTTTAACTTGCTCTCAAGCCAACCAATTCCTGGAGGAATAAATACTACAGCTGCCACAATGGTTTCAGGGATGGATATGGTAAAATATCGGTAAACATTTTGCAATAACACTATCAAACTCGAACATTGCATTCGGCTCCGCAGTGTTTCTGAAATTCAAATGTCAATTTGCCCTGGAAACCACCTTTAATCGTGTACAGTTGCAATTGCTACAAAATGCAAACATTATGCAGGCGTTCCATTCCAAAGACCATTTTTCTTCGCATTTGATCAATTTTCCAATCACTCTTACCCCACCCGCAAGTGCTCTGTCCCTTGTAACATCCTACAACCGAATCGCAGTCGCACTTAATCCACGACTTCGAACAACACAACCGATCGGACAGTTTGACACATTACAATGTACGAGCGCACGCAGCCTCGGGTGAGGAAAGCGGTGTACACTGAAAATTCACACATGGGCATATGGTGGACAACGCGGCACAAACACCCAAACACAACCGCTCGCACGAAATCCAGCGTGACATTTTCGCTTCGGCGTTGCTTTGGCGCTTGCTGCTGAAGGGGGACTCCCCTTCAAATGGGATGATGTGGATGATGACGATGATGATGGGGAACCATTTGTCTTTCGCTGACACTTACTGGCTGTACCACCCACTGTGTAAATGCAGCTGGAGGAAAAAAGCAATGCCGATTCCGTTTGCAAACCGATTGGGACTTTTCCTGGAATATGAAAAAAAAAACTGACATGCCTTCAGGCAAACGATTTAATTAAATGATTTGACCCCGGGATAAACAAGTGGACATATTAATGTGATGGGTGTGGGATCAAAAGCTGGAGTGGACGTACGGTCAGATGACAGATTGAAGGGGGGGACTTTTTTGTTTTGGGATATCTTTTTTCTTAATTCTAGTGGACTAATTCTAACCGGTAAAGTGGCGCCGGTGGTGTAGTGGTAAGCGTGATTGCCTCTCACCCCAAAAACCCTGGGTTCAATCCCAGTCGGCACCGCCAGGATTTTCTGAAGCATAAAATCACTTATCACGCCGTTGCACAGTGGTTTGAATGAGTTTTTGTATAAAATAAGGCGCAAAGACTAGTGATAAGTTTTAGTTCAGAACTTCACCAAGGGCGGCGCTGTAAAATATAACTTTTTGCATTTACAAGATAGGTATGTGGTGTCTTCAACAAAGTTGTTGATAACTTTAATAAAACAATCTTTGCTGAACACACCAATACTATTTATATCTTAGTTTTTGAGATACGTAGCGTTTCATGTGACTGTTCAACAAAATTTAGTTTTTTTTTTCAGTTATTATCACATATTTCATAAACTATAGTTTTTAGAAGACTATAATGTTCTACAATCTTTTATATTGTGGCGACCCCTCGGTCGACGCGCCTCACCACCTGGGTTAGATCAACCGTGCATTCACATCGAAATGATTTTTATCACCAGCTCGCGGTTGATGACAACTGTCAAGTTACTGACAGCGAACGAGACCAGTGTGGCGTGCGTTTTGAGCTCATTTTGTCAAGTGCAAATTTATTACCCTACAATCTCTAACAAACTACAATTATTTAAAGCTAAAATAATAGTGAACTATAGTCTGAATTACATTTACTCATACTCTAATATCGACAGTTAAGTGTAACGCTACGGTAAACAGTAAATTATTACATAACATTGAGTTGAAAACTTACAGTTAAAATCTCTTAAAGCTAACCTTAAAACTATAGTAAAAATCTCTTTGTGGAACTTTACATCGTGGAAATCGAACTGGGCTGCCGTATACGGTAATAGAAATTTGAAACCAGAAAAGATAGATGATTAATATAATGAATTACAGCAAAAACACATACAGAGGACAGGAAAATAGGAACAAAGGTCGTTTTACCAACAATTGAAAATACTAAACGTAAGTAACCACTGTGTATAATTTTTGAAATTGCCTAAAAATGGCGGTGATATTCGCCTCCGATCTTCGGGCGTGTACGAATAGGGAGGATGCAATTGCGGAGCATGTTGTTGCCAATTCAGAACCACACCCCAAACGACCACACGACCGCCCTCCGTTTTTTATCCTTGGATTTGTTTTCCGTGCTGAGCACCAATGCTACCCACACCTGGACCCTACCTATCGACCCATCAACTCATGAACCGGGAACCAACGACTTTACTCCCCTTCCCCGTGATCAGAGATGTTGTGACTCAGAACTTCCCAGCAGCGCCGACTGGGATTGAACCCATGCCTACTGGGACGCTTACCACTACACCACGGGCACCGCTGCTCTCCAGAGCTGTAATCTAGTAAGGGGCTGTTCATAAACTACGTAGACTGTTTAGGGGGGAGGGGTTAACAAATTATTATCCACGGCCAATACAAATTTTAAAAAATTTGTATGGACAATTGTCTACGCAGGGGGAGGGGGGTCAATAATCCCAAAAAGCTGTCTACGTTGTTTATGAACAGCCCCTAACCAAACTTGGAAGCAGGGGATACTCTATATATATTCTATTCTAACTCTGTCTAAAATTAACTTGGTGACCCTGAAAAGGGCCGTTTTGTTAGGTTGGTGATAAGTTTTAACCTCCAAAGCCGAAGCCGAAGAAGAGTGCGTCCCTGTAGCTTCAGAGCGTAGACGACATCCATGGCCGTGACAGTTTTGCGCTTGGGTGTTCAGTGTAGGTGACGGCATCACGGATCATGTTTTCTAGGAACATGTAGCCTGTCAACATTATCATCATCATGCAGTGGCTACATCTGCGTAGAGCTTTTACGACAATTTCCCAATATCGACAAAGCTGCAACACCATGAGCCAATGGGAAGCGAGAGTGCGGACGCAAATTTTTCCCGATTGAATTTTCAAGCGGGCTTTTGATTTTTGTTTCCATTCGTAGAGCGTGTGTGTGAAAGACTTTTTCGGCGGCGGTTTTGACGTTGGATAACGTCTTTCGGCAACATACGGGGGTACAAAATTGAAAACAGTAATTTTGGATGCGTTACGAAAAATTAAAAGATTTTGAACGATAATAACTCAACCGTCTCTCGATAGATTTACGAGATAATGGCATCAATCGATTGGAAATATTTCTAGCAATTTCCTGAATGCGTCCAACAAGGTCGCCCGTTCCATCATTGTCTATCCGATCGTCGACCCAGCAGCAGAGCAGTAGAGCTGCAGTACCAGAGCAGCGGAAGCAGAGCAACGGCAGCAGAGCCTGGGGGCGAAAGGGCAACCACGCCGAGTGCGTTTGTGCCAGTGCTCCGGTATACTGCCGTCATGGAATGCCCAGCTGCTGCAGTTCTCAGTCGGTCGTATTCACCGTCTGCTCCGCAAGGGCAACTACGCTGAGCGCGTTGGAAAAATGGCCCTTTTCAGGGCCACAACATTATCAAGAAAGAGTTTAACGATTATTTTTCTAAAGTTGAATCTTCGCAGAGCCATATTTTATCTCGAAAAATAATTTTAAAATTCTTAACAACGAGAATCTTGAAAACATAATAAAATTTATATAGAAAGAACCATATGTTATTTTCTAGTGGATTGGGCAAAGAACTTTTCACTTTGATATGAAAATAAAGTGAAATTCATTCCCAAATCAAAACCCGGCTGTGTTTGTTTTCAAAATCTCGAAAACAAACCCCCGCACACGTTCTACTTCGTTACTTAATCTAGACAAGAACGGAACGAACGATTTTAAATTTTAAAGGTCACTTCAACTCGTTTGAATTATTGTGGTGGCCCTGAAAAGGGCCGGTTTTGTTAAGATTTAGACTGGAGTGCCGCCTGGACCGGACTATGGCAAACCTACGGTTCCGGATTGGATGCGTGGTGTCGGTATCGGCCAGCTGCAGATTCTCTCGCTGCAGGCGGTGGAAGCCGATAAAAAGCTCAGCCCTTTCATCGTGGGGAAATCGATGCAGGATCTGGTTAGTGAAATCGAAGGTACGACAACGGAAGCGAATGGAATGAAGTATGTGCTGCGAGTACGTGATGCAAGGCAGGCGTCTAAGCTGTTGACGATGAGGAAATTCTTCGATGAAATGGCGGTGACGGTAGTTCTCCACCCCATCTTGAACAAGCGGCGATGCGTTATTTCGTGTCGCGAAATCCAAGACGAACCCGAAGACGAGCTGCTCAAATGGATGGCTAAGGAAGGTGTGGTCAGTGTTAAGCGGATCACTCGGATGCAAGAGGGCAAACGAATGAATACTCCAACGGTCATTCTGACGGTCAATGTAACAGCAGTGCCGGACTACCTCAAAGTCGGGGCGCTACGGATCAAGCCACGGATTTACATACCGGACCCGATGATCTGCTACAAATGCTACGCTTACGGACACACGAAGTTCCGTTGTAAGGGAGTAGCTAAATGCAGGAACTGCTCGCAAGTTCACAACCTTGACGATGAATGCAAGGCAACGCCATTCTGCTTTCACTGCCAAGGTCAACATGGCCCAGCCAATCGAATCTGTCCCACCTACGTGATGGAGAAGGAGATTGTGAGACTGCGTTTCACCAAAGGAATATCCTATGACGAAGCAGTTAAGCAAATCAAGGCTGGCGGCGGTTCATATGCGGCTGTTAGTAAACTCCAACAGCGTCTTTCGCCAGAATTCCAGCAGATCAAGGAGAAGGACGACCTCATCAAACAACTAACACCATCGCCATGCTGACCACAAGGATCGAAGAACTGGAAAAGAAACAGAAGGACAAGAAGGATAAGTAGGATAAGAAACGGGCCAAGCGACAATCCAAGCAGGACGGAACTGAATCCGGAACAGAAATGGAAACTGACTCGAGCATCCAGGCTGCAGCGGCTTCTGGCAAGGTGAGTGAAACTTCCTCTCAGGTAGGTGATAGTGATGATAAGTCAAACCTCTACCATCCCCCCAATACGAAGAAAACTCCCGAACCAAACAATGTTAACCCCAACAATGGCTTTACTCAACCCCCCTACCCTGCCCTAAGTCTTCTTCTGGACCCACCCCATACTCAACCTCACAATGGCCAATACACCTCAACAATCAACCGCTAGTCAAATTTCCCCAAGTCAAACTTCTCCCCTAACTCTTGCCTTACAGTGGAATTTACTGGGTCTTCGAGGAAGACTTTCTGAATTACAAATTCTCATTTCACAATACAACCCCATAGCAATAGCCCTACAAGAAACCAATGTCCCTGAATCCACCATTCCATCAAATTACATTAAAGGATACAATTTGTACATCAAAGAAAATCCCGATAACCCCCAAATAACCGGTACAGCATTGGTAATCAACTCTGAAATCCCTCATCGCCGTATCGATCTCTTCTCTTCTCTTCTTGCAATAGCTATTGAAATTGATTTTCCAGTCAAAGTAACACTAGTCTCCATTTATATTTAGCCTGTTTGGCAATCCGATAAACTAATTAAATCTCGACTTACTAAAATAATGGATAAAATTTCATCACCTGTTCTTTTAATGGGTGATTTTAACGGACACTCTACTCTTTGGGGTGGAAGTTCTTACAATTCCCGAGGTCTTATGTTAGAACAGTTCATCGACGAACAGGGTTTAACTCTGCTAGTGAATCTAATGTTCTGCCCGACAACAACTCAGCAGCACGAGACTCCTTGAACTGTGTCAGAGTCGGCGCACTACTGGGCAAACTGGAGGGGCTACGCGGATGAAAAGACACTCAAGCTTTCAATTTAACTGAAACACAACGCGGATCAATTTAAACACTGTATTTCTCCAATTACCGATAGTGTGGATTGTGTGGTGTTGTGTTCGATTTTCTTGGCACATACCCTTGATGACGATGGCGACTACGACGACTGCAGACCAGCGAGCGCTCGCTGTGGTTCCGGAAAGATCCTTAAAGGCCGATCTTGTCGGCAAGATGGCGGTACCACCGCTCGGTGAAATTGCGGTACAATTCCGACAATGGCGGACGAAGCGAGGCTGACCGAACGTCGGCCGTAGTGCGATGGCGGGTTGGTTTTACCGGGCTGGTATAGCGGTTTGTGGAGATGGTTCCGATGCACAGGCGCTTCCTTCTGACGAAGCCGGTCGACGACGGCAAGGCCGCCCTCTGTCGAACCGGGAAGGGAAATTCTCCTTGGTGTTTAGGGCCTTCAGCCCGAGGACAATGTCCTTTACGATTAGGTCAAGGTAACTAAATGTCACCTAGACCGTAGCGTGCAATGGCGGTCTTTGACTCGCCAACCAGAACACCAATTGATTGGTTGAAAAGAAAAGTCCTGAATCAGCTGAATTGGTGATTTCCACTTCACCTTGATTCACTACTCGCACTGTATTCTGTTAAAATGTATTCCACAGACACTTCTGGTCTACACGCTCGCCTGAGATAAAGTGAACGATGGCCGTTCTCTAAGCATCGCAGAACCCTTCAGCTCATCACCCGTGACTCCGTGTCACCATTTTGCCGCGGCCATGCGCGCCTTATTCAGCAGTCGGCCGTTAAGCATGGCCGTATCGTCTGCCCAGTGGGTTTCACCGCAAGTGTTACACAAGTTTATTTGAATGCTCGATCACATGGTGCATATTTAAAATATTGTATTGAACCTTTGTAACAGAACGGTTACACTAGAATTGATCCCTCATCCGGTGAATCATCGGCTCTTGATCTGTCCATTTCCTCACACAATCTCATTTCCCAACTGTCCTGGAAGGTGCACGATGATTGCTGCGGTAGCGATCACCTTCCTATTGTCATTTCATTGAATAGAACTACTCCTGTTACCACTTGTCGTCCTAGATGGAAATATGAATTGGCAGATTGGGACAAGTATCAGAACGAAGTGTTCGATCATTTTACCTCTAACCCTCCCACTTCTCCGGAGGAGTTCGTCAAAACTCTGTTTGATATTGCCAAACATCATATTCCCCGAACAAATGGTTCTCCTGGGAAAAAATCAGTACCATGGTGGAACCCTGAAGTGTGGGCTGCTATAAAACTTCGTCGTAAGAAACTCCGTGCCCTCCAGAAAATGACAAAAAGTGATCGTAAAAACTCCGTAGCACATTTAGAATTCAAAACGGCCAGAAATGCAGCTAGAGATACCATCCGTCAGGCCAAACAGGACAGTTGGGAGAAATTTATCTCCGCTATCAATCCTGAAAGTACATCAAAGAAACTTTGGGATAAAGTAAACCGTTCGAGTGGTAGTAAAAGTCGACCCCCAATAAAAATACGTATAAATAATAATATCACTGATAACCAATCCACCATAACCGAACACCTCGCAGATCACTTTTCCCTGACCTCATCTTCCTTCATATTTTCTGAACAGTTCTTGTCCCATAAAACAGCCACTGAAGCTTCTCCACCATGCTTTGATACTGATCTTGTCCTGGAATACAACAAAGGCTTCACTTTCGAGGAACTAGCGTGGGCTCTGAGTAGGGTAAGTGGTTCATCCGCTGGACCAGACGACGCACTATGGGCAAAAATGGGTCCAAAATTACCCAAAATTCAATATCTCAACAGCACGCTGAATTCCGCCCATGAAAAACGACTTTTCCGAACGGAAATCGTCCGGAGAATCGATTGCACGTGGTAAACCCCGTATTCCCCTAATATCTCATGAACTGTTGTTTAAAGACATAGTATTCTAAAACCATGCAGAAAGTGCTTATTTTTTACGAAAAATAGAGCTGTGAAAAAACATTTCCTCCAAAAAGTAGGGGAAAATGGGGTAAAATGGTCCAAAACACATACCTACAAGGCTCTCCGGTCTATGGGACCAAGTGCAATCGATTTTCCGGACGATTTCCCTTCGGAAAAGTCGTTTTTCATGGCCGGAATTCAGCGTGCTGTTGAGATATTGAATTTTGGGTAATTTTGGACCCATTTTTGCCCATAGTGCGACGTAGGCTATCCTCTTCTCAAAAATCTACCCCTAATCGGTAAAACTATCCTTTTGTCTATGTTCAACCAAATATGGGACCAGGGAGAAATTCCCACTGACTGGAAAGAAGGTCTAGTTGTTCCCATCCCTAAACCCGGAAAAGACAGGAATAATGCAGACAGCTACCGGCCTATCAGTCTATTGAACTGTATTGGGAAGGTTTTTGAGAAGATGGTAAATAGACGACTCATTACTCAAATGGAGTCCCAAGGCTTACTCGACAATCGCCAGTTTGCTTTCCGTCCAGAAAAGTCCGCGGATGATTACCTTACGGAGCTAGAGGATCTCATTGATGGATACCTTGAAAGAGGTATGCATGGTGACTGTGTTTCTCTGGATCTGTCGAAGGCCTACGATCGTGCATGGCGTTTTCCCATCCTAAAGTCGCTCGAAGAATGGGGAATCAAGGGCCGCATGGGTCACTGCGTTCAAAGTTTTCTTGACGATAGGAGATTCAGAGTCATCATAGGAAACAACCGCTCTGAGGTCAGGTCTCAAGAGAACGGTATCCCCCAAGGTTCGGTAATCGCACCCACACTCTTTCTCATCTGTGTGCAATCCTTTGTTGATACTATTCCTCCCAATGCAATGTCCATATACTGGTTTATGCAGACGACATTACCATCAGGACCAAAAAGGATTCAATCCGCAGTCAATATTGTTGCCAAATGGGCTGGTGAAAGAGGTTTCATCATATCCCCTGAAAAATCCCAACTCCTTCATATTAGTAGCAATAGGAAAAAGGTTAGCAAACTACCCCAACTAACCTTAAACCAGACCACAATAGAAGCAGGACAGACTCTGAAAATCCTTGGAGTTTACCTTGACCGGACTCTCAGCTTTAGACACCACGCAGACGTTGTTCGGAAAATCACCGAGCGGCGGCTACAGGTCATTAGGACGATTGGGACAAGAATTCCATGTGCACATAGAACATCCATCATGCAAATAGTAAACGGCTGGCTTCTGCCCAAAATCTTCTACGGTGCAGGTTTTTTCAGCAGAGGTGGCGATATCATAACCAAAAAGCTACGTCCGTTGTACAACAAGGCTTTCCGATCAGCTTCCGGAGTTTTCATCACTAGTCCCATATCCGCTATAATGGCCGAGTGTGGTCAGCTCCCCTTCGAACATTATATAACAGTCTGCGTGGTGACTAAGGCTATTCGATGGTTAAGTCTGAAAGTTAGTCAAGAAGCCCCCTTAGTAACAAGAGCAAACGATCTGTTCAACTCCCTTACCAAACTAAATCTCCCTCCAGTTGCAGTGTTACCCAAAACCAAAAACAGACCTTGGAACCAACCACCTCCTAAGATAGATCTCTCTCTTCTCCTAAAAGTAAAAGCAGGTGATCCCCCGTTAAAAATACAACAACACTTTAACAATCTCCGTTCAGAAAAATACAATAATTACTTCCACATCTACACCGACGCGACGGTTCCGTTTCTAATGGAAAGGTCGGCTATGGTATCACTAGCGCATTAACCAGTATTAGTTCCTCCCTCCCTACATCTTGTTCCATCTTCAGTGCCGAAGCTTATGCCCTCATGAAGGCTTCCAACTTGAACCCTCCACAGTCTGAGAATCCAACTGTCATCTTTAGCGATTCAGCAAGCTGTCTCCGCGAAATGGACTCCAGTTCCATGAAACATCCTTGGCTCATGTCAGCTGAAACATCCTCCATAGCTAATCACGTCTCCTTCTGTTGGGTCCCAGGTCACTCTGGTATCCGAGGCAATGAGGAGGCGGACCGATTGGCTGGTGCTGGTCGAGAAATGAATCCCGAAATAGTTGATGTTCCTTCTATGGACGTTGTCAGATGGGTAAAGGACCAAGTCAGGGAAAGCTGGGATCTTGAATGGTTCAATAGCCGAGGTTTCGCCCTAAGACAGTCTACATCTCGTTGGCCATATAATAAAAACCCCAAAGACCGCCGTATTCTTTCCAGACTTAGAATTGGTGCTACCCGTCTTACCCATAGCTACCGAATTACCAAAGAGGAACCTCCAAACTGCATCACATGCCGTGTCCCACTGTCCATCCCCACCTTTTGTTAGATTGTAGAGCCTACAGTATCGAACGTTTGACTTATAATCTAGATACAACCATAGAGTAAGTTTGCTTATCGCTCTTTATTTTGAGTTATACACGCGCTTCGAACATCTCAGACGCTCGAAGCCTTGCGTTTCTTAAACGAACAAATTCAAATCATTTTAACATTATTCAAGATCTTATCCATTAATAACATAGTAAATTAGATAGTTTTTCTTCGGGAAAAGTGTTCCTCATGTGTGTGTTTGTTGTATAAGTTTAAAATCATGTTTGCCTAATCTCTAGAAGCTGCTTCTACACACACATCTTACATGCCTCGCTTTCCGTTTCAATCAAGATTACAATCTTCAATATATTCTTTTATCTGCTATAATGGGTGAATCAAAACCGTGTTTTCCCCCCTTCCGGGTTCTGCAAATGCGAACGAATATCTTGTCTGGAAGCGCGCGCTTACTTCCTGGAAGCCATCCGTTTACCTCTGCCAATCGAGAGCCCGAAATTGGAAGAAACCGCTTTGCTGTTATCCAAAAAATTCAAAAGCATTTCCAAGAGCAAATTCCGCGCATTGAGCACGAGCAAATTGTAAATATGAAAAATGGTAGTGGGATTACAATAATGTAATGTTATAAAAGTAGAAAAGGCCTTAGCCATTTAAAAAATACGATTATTTATTAACTAATATCACCCCCTAAACTCTAGCGTAGCCTTTGGCTCACAATACAATAGAAATAGGGAATCTTCTGAAACGAAGCTTCCCACAAATCGATAGCTGATCTCTTCTAATCAGGAACCGGCTTAAACATCTTCTCGACTAATATCTTCTTGCATTATTCATCATCATCATCATCAGCACTTACATGACTACTAAACATAAGGAATTCAATTCAATCTTTTCAGTTGTTTTCAGTTTTGTTCAAGATATTTCCAAACATCCACATCGGCCTTGTGGCAGTGAGCAAGCGGACGAACTTTTCAGGCGTTGGCCTGAATGATCGGCGGTTGGTTCATGTTCTGTTGGTTACCGTTCTGACGGGTCTGGTTCTGATTCTGGTTGCGGCGGCGTCTCGGCTGGCGCGGACGGAACTTCCTGTTTCCACCAGCACCTCCGTTCGGGGACGGCGGCGATTGGTTGTTGCTGTTGTTGTTGTTCTTACCGTGGTAGTTTCCACTGGTATTGCCGTTATCACCATTATTGTGCTGCTGGTAGTTGCCGTTGCTGTTGTTGTTGCGACCAGCGTTCATGGGTTTACGGTTGTCCTTGCCGTTGCCGTTGCCATTTCCATTGTTGTTGTAGTTGCCATTGCCCGATGAATTGCTGCTCTTGTTACCGCACAGCAAAAAAATAATTTTGATATCACGTCAAAGTGGATGCACTACAATCATGTCGAAAATATGGTGTAATATTACTTGCTAAAAAGGACCAAATTATCATTAATACAATGCATGAACTGACATTACGCTGCTTTTACTGCATTTGTTTATTTATGTGGTCATAAAAATTACATGAAATTTTTGACATGATTGTAGTGCATCCACTTTGACGTGATATCAAAATTATTTTTTTGCTGTGCGAAGAACATCCGACCCCGGGATGACCGTTGGCGGACGCGCGTGATGACCGGTTTCAACTGCTGCTTGTCCGGATCAAAGTGGCAATCGAGCAGCTCGGAAAGCTCGGTTCTTTCGTCTTCCTTCAGGTCAGTGATCTTGGCAACTACCTCCTCCAGACCCTCGCGCTTGCGGTCGGTCCAAATTTGCTGCAGCGTGGCAAGATCGTGTCCGTTCTCGGCCAGCACTCGTCGGTACGTTACAGCCTTAACTCTATGGTAGATGGTCGTCTTAAAGTACTGCAAAAACACCGGCCGGAGCGAGTTCTGGTGGACCAGAATATTCTCCTGCTCATCCAGTTCGGAAATTTCGCACGTGATCGGTGAGGCCAGATCGCACAGGGTCAAGCACATCTGTTCCCGCTCGGCTTCGGTCGTCGGCCGAGAGCGTGGTTACGGTTCCGGAACTGTCGTCACCTGACCAGTGACAGCGTCCACATCGGTCTGATGTCGATCGTCATCGGTTTTATTCAGGTTCGGATTGTCGTTCTCGTCAGCAGCCTCAAGTTGTGTGCATGGCTCTCCTTCCTCAGTTCCCTCGTCCTCTTGGCTCTCTACACACTCGGCTGTCTGCGGACAGTCGCTGCTAGCTGCCTTGTCGTTTTCTCTGGACAAACGACGTGCAATTTGGTAGGCCAACCGGGCTCGATATGCCGCGTTTCCTTCGAACCCTTCCTTAGCTTCGTCCTTGTCCAGCACCAAGTTGGCCAGCTGGCGGATCGAGAAGTACTTGATTGTCTTGCTGCACTTGTCCTCGGCCAGTTTGAACCCGTTCACGAACGATTTCACCGTCGCGGTGAACCGATCCAACAGGTTGTACTTCTTCATGGCCTCGATCAGCATGTACGGTACGAACTTGCGCTGTTCATGATAGATCATCACGATACCCTCGGAACCTTCGTCCTCCTGGTACCGCGCCTCCAGCCAGTCGATAAATTCGTTCAGAGCCGAAATTTCCGTTTTTGTTTTCACGACCCGATAGGTCTGCATGCTCTTCAACATGCGGAAGAAACCAACCGTGATGACACGAACCTGGTGCCGCTGTCGGGCGGCCGGATTCAGGTTCATCAACGGCATAATGTACTGCGAGTACTGGTGTTCCGACGTGTATGCGGAGATCTGAACTATTTCATCGATCAGTCTACGACCCGTCGTATCAATGTCGATGCCAATCAAGGTGTACTTTCCGTACGGGAGGGGATTGGTATTGATGGAGACATCCGTTCGATCGAATTTGGACGAGAGGGCTCCGGCTGGACCGGAGTCGCTCTCCTCCGAGCAGCTTTCGTCTTCCACCACCTCGAATTCGGTCTCCACCGGTTTGCTTTCTTCGATTCCGGTCACCATTTTTTCCTTGCAAGTTTTCGAAGCAATTCACTCTAATTTCCCAATTTATTCACTGTTTTCACGCACTAAGCGACCAGCAACCGCTATGCCTTTACTTTTGATGATTTTACGAGACACTTCGGAGTAACCTCCAGCCAGATGTCGATCTTTTGCTTGTTAATTTTAAAGTCAAAACGTTTATACCAACCAACGTTTTATCACCACTGAACAGAAGCTGCTGGAGTTCTTGAAAGTAACCGGATTGTATGACCAAATTTTATTGAAGCAAACAGGGACGAATGACCGTTTACGGTTAAAGTAAAGTCCCGTTAAAACAAAGACACACACACGCTTTTGGCTTAGTTTCGATTCACCCGTTCAACGATACGGTCGTGGCAAGGGCGGCAAAGGTCTTGGAAAAGGAGGCGCCAAGCGTCATCGGAAGGTTCTGCGTGATAACATCCAGGGTATTATCAAGCCTGCCATCCGTCGTCTGGCTCGTCGTGGTGTTGTCAAGCTTATATCCGGTCTGATCTACGAGGAAACCCGAGGTGTGCTGAAGGTGTTTCTAGAAAATATGATCCATGATGCCGTCACCTACACTGAACACGCCAAGCGCAAAACCGTCAGGCCATGGATGTCGTCTACGCTCTGAAGCTACAGGGACGAACTCTGTACGGTTTCGGAGGTTATAACTTATCACCAACGTAACAAAACGGCCC
Organism: Ochlerotatus camptorhynchus; assembly: GCF_037179485.1. NCBI lineage: Eukaryota > Metazoa > Arthropoda > Insecta > Diptera > Culicidae > Ochlerotatus > Ochlerotatus camptorhynchus. Next base: position 510,283 of record NW_027040831.1, read on the forward strand.
TTTTCAGGGCCACCAAGTTCAATCCAGAAAGAAGTTAGAATAGAATTGATATAGAGTAACCCATGATTCACCCATTCAATTTGTCACTAAGTAGATCAAATTGATACAAAAATCAAATAATTTGTACGGGAAATAAATTATGTTCTATTTCTAGTCTTATCTAAGGGTTAAATTTATTCCGTTTCACTTTCATAAACTGAGAAACCCTCATCGTATGCATTCTCCTGCTGCGCGACATCATCGAATATAGAGTACAGAGAGTACAAAGAGTACAGACTAGATAATCGAACAAAAAATTTCGTAGTCCTACGTCAACAATGCGGTCGTGTCTTGTACACTACCCTTCAACTTTTTATTTTTTTCCATAACTGGTTGGCGATACTGCTATTCAATGATACCACTGGAATTGGCTCCCGTTCTGATGGAGGAGGCTTATTGGACAGCGGAAGAAAAAGTGTTTATTGTGTTGTGCCTTTTGACTATAGTTTTAAGATGTATTGTATAGTGATCAAGAATCCTCGGCTCTGTAAAGTTAATTCAATTGAGCCAAATCAAAAAAAACTAATAAACAACTCAAAAATCAATTTGAATTTATTTATTTTTTTACCATAAATGAGTAGGGGCTTCGGCATGACAGACTATTTTCGGCAACCCAAATCGAAACACTATTTTCACTGGATTTTCTTACGAAAACACTTCGCTGAATGCATGCAAACGATTCTTTATGCTTTCAGCTTCAATTTGACTATATTTTTACCACTGAGAAAAAGCAATCTAGCAAGGTTTTCTTGAAATGCAACACACGCACTACAAATTGTAGCTGATTTCGAGTTGCCGATAATAGAACAGCAGATTTACATGCAGTTCAAATGGAACGATTGCCGAAGAAAAACTGGTTGTTGACAATACTCGCTCTCACTAGAGAAGATTGGAGCTTTGTAAAAGCGTTTCAAAACAGTTTTTGACAATTCTTTCGACTGAAATTGATAGAGCAGCTGGCAGCAAAAGATTTTAAACAAACCAATACTGCATATGTGTGCGTTCCATATAGAAAAAGGCTATAGAAATAAGGTCGCTGCTTAGGTTGCCGAGAATACGTAAATTCCCCTATATATTCTTTATTAGAAGAGATACAGACAACAACTTTTGCTCTAAAACGTGCGTGTTAAAGAGCAATAAAAGTCTCTAGAAGATTACTGAGAAATTTGAAATGTTGTTTGGAATGAGGGTGACGCGCTTGGCATTGATGGCCCACAGCGGTTCACGAAGAGCTACTGATTCCGATCAGTAGCAGTGTGACTTCTTTCTACTTCTTCGGTGAATGAACGGTCATGTGGGCTGCAGCTCGCTGCTTGCGGAGAGCCTTTCGTTATGTACTGGAGAATAATGTTCAACGCCACGCGCCGGAACCACTGCTTCTGCTACTGATGATGATGACGACCGACCGGACACCAACACACACGGTGATTGAATAAGCGGCGAGACCGGATGGAATTCGATTGTCAGAGTTATAAGTGGTAACAACCTCACCACTTTTCGTAACGCGGTCGATTTTGGTTTTTAGAAATTGCACCCCCAATATTGTGACTATGGTATGACCAGACACTCCCGGGTAACTAACTCAGTAGCATGAGACTCCTGAACTGTGTCGCAGAGCCGGCATGTTACTGGGTATTCGGAGGGGCTACGCGGACAAGGTATGAAAAAACAGGAATAATCACATTTTCTAACACATTTATTGCCCTATTCTGTGGCGTGTGGGTGTGGGTTTTCACATATATGTGGCGTGTATGCTAGGGCTTAAAATTTGCACTGTACTCACTGCTGCAGCGGGATCTCCTACGGCGTCACGACGCTGGCGTTGGCCAACACGGCTGCTCCTGCACTACCGTGTGGCCGGAAACTTGCGACGCGGGCTGCAGACAGTGTTGCAGCTTTGGGATCAATTTGGCGGATCTGGTGGCGTTCATTAGCCACATACGGCTCAGCAGGCGTTGCTGGCTCGTTTGGCTGGCAGGCGTCTTCCGTCGTTGACGGCATCGGCTGACCGTGGCATGGCCACCTTTGTCGAGCCGAGACGGGATCCTCCTTGGCAATTAAGGCCACCGGTCTGAGGACATCGTCCCTGACGGACGATCGAGTATCATTTACTATTAGGCTCGGAAGCCATATCTTGACTTCCGAGCCGAGCCGTGTAAGACCGTTTTATTTACGGTACGAGGTCCTGAACGGAGGCAGTCCAACATTCCAGAAACCCCACAAAGAGGGGGGGGGGGGGTACACTAAATGGCACTGCACTTAAAAATACCGGTCTTTTGCACACGGACGCCTGTTTGTTTGTCTACTGTTTCAAGTTTAACAAAACGTAAATTTTCCCAACCAAAAATAATTCATACAGAAGAAAATCCACGGATTGTAACCAACTGGTTACAAATGTTGCCAAAAGACCTAATCCTACGACAAAAATTTTCATAATTTTGGAGCGTCATTCTGGGACTGAGGCATTAAAATCAATACATAACAAAGAACAGTGATGGAAAATTTCGCAAAAACTCTCTATGACTCGCGAACTTTTCCCTAGGTGAATTTCGTGAATTATCGCGATCGTTCCAACGATGGAAAAAAGTTTACGATCTGGAGCATACTCATTTTTGGGATTTTTCGACAAACAAGAACATCCGAGACGCTGAACTCAAAAACCGTTGTTATTTTTAAAATAGCACAAGAAAACCAAGTGCTTGGGATTTTGTTTGAATTATGCAGCACCCCATTTACAGTACCTGTCGTTACAATCCCAATTCCACAAACATCATTATAATCCTGAAAATAAAATGAACTTTCACCACTCCTTTGCATGTCAATACTTGAGATTGACAGCCGAGAAAAAGTCGATTACCTAATCCTACTTATCCCTTCCGAAAGGGTCAACTTCAATCTACTAATTCAAAGTTGCTAGATTTGAAACCGTTATGCCGAAAATAGCCACCCATGCCACAGTTGACATCGTCGGAGGCAAACAAACGCCCCTTCCCCCGTCTCGTGTCACGAAAGCACCGAAACACATGTTAAAACGTGTGAAAATGCTCAAAACGATTCGATTACGATTTACTTGGCCGGAATATCTGAGAAACTTTCTGGAAAGCTGTAGTGTACACAAAGAAATCTTCGAGGGAACTTACCATTCACGAGCACGGCCAGCAGCCCAAGCCAGAAGAGCAGTAATCCGGCTCCGGTGGTGGCCACCGGATTTCGATTGCTTGCCGTCCTTGTCATCGTATGCCGCTGTCCTCCTCTTACTGCTGCTGATGTTGCTAGCACTTTCGTCGTCATCCAGCCCATCACCATTTTGGAATTCCGAACACGTTTTCGACCCTCCCACACGAGAAGACGCAAAAAGGATCCCTTCTATTTATTTTGAGATACTCTTCTTTTTTTTTCTTTAACAACACGAAGAGCAACAACACTGTGCGATGATGGTAGTAGGCGAGATTGTTCAAATTTCCCACCCAGACAGCAGCCAACTGGGATTCTCCCGGCGGGGTTCGACTGTCTTGGATTTGGAATGGAACAAAACAAGCGAAAGGAGAAAGTTTCACACTTTATTGACACATTTTTCCTTCTGTTGGATTTGCTACTGTTTCGAGATAACTTTTTTTTTGTGTTTGTTCTGTAGACGGCGGTAACCTACGACGGGTTGACCGTCGGTTGTGTTATTTTTTTATCCATTTTCCGTAGAAGTTAACAGTCTTTTCACACTTTGCTAGCAGCTCCCTTCGGGACAACGCTTTATCACTTAAGAAGGGATCCAGTTTGTTCTGATTAACACCGACACCCGGAATGAGCTGAAAAGATGGAGAAAATTAAAGTTTATTCGGTTTTGTTTTTTTCACAGCGGGGCAAGACAACTTAGATATATTTGAAAATATTATCATATATTTCTAAATGTCAACGGAAATAGTTAAGTATTTTCGAAAACGAATACATGTAAAATATAGTGCTTTCTGTGCTGAAAAGTTCAAGTCTAAGTCATGAAAATGAAAACATCATTACATATTTTGATATATTCAGTCAAGAAAAATTTGATGAAAATTCATTGCTTCCATTCCCTTTGCAAGTGGGACGAACAAAAATACTCATTAGCTCGAACGGTATCGGTTTTATTGCATCCCCCACTCGCTTATCACCACCTGTCAAACGAACAGCAGTAGAGAATCGACGAACGTTTCATCTTTGCCTTTGTATGTGGTAGGCGGGTTGTATTACGTTGCCCCTTTCCATTGCCAATCTGACAGCTTTCTCCTGTTTCAACACACACCCGACGATCGAAGGAAATGAAGCTATCAATAATGTAATAACACTTGTCTCAATCAGATCGAGACTCCAGGTGCCATTCTTCTCAGATTGCCACCACAAGCGTGCGTCGAACGCATTTACACCACCACTCTTGCCAACAGATAAATTAGCCCCTGTCCGTGCACACAACTGAACTCCGACACGTATAGTATTCACCGAACAAGAACCTATCCAGGTAAACTCGATGACGAAGAGTCTGTATTATGTATCACATTTCCGTCAGCCCCGGCCTACTGAGTTCGATTCTGCTTATGCTCGCTATTTTCTCTCAGCGTATGAATGGAAAGAAGAAAAATAAAACGAGAATGAAACCAGAAGCAATATAACAAGCAACAAGGAGCTACAAGAAAACTCAAAGATCGATGACGATGGCAGAAATCGTTATCGAATGTAGCCCCAACCCAGCCTTGCCGAGAAAAAGTTGTCATGCCAATTCATAAATTACATAACGCTGAAATCGTCCTTCGTGACAGTTTTGTAACAAATATAAAACAACACCCACCCCTTACCGTAACCTAATCAATGCTACGTATCAAAAACGGGTGAATCACCCCACTTCCTACTTTGACTGTAAAATATTGTTAGGCATTGATGAATACCTATATCATAACATAATTTATGAACGGGCCATACGAACACGACAAATCGTATGGCACATCCCTTTGATTCTTTAGCTTGCGGCTCCAGAACCAACTTGAATGATATTTTAGTTTTTTTTTTATAAACTCATAGCTTTTCCATCATTAAGGGTAGAAGAAAACACGTGCAGAAACCTCTTTTGTAATTTGCAATGTAATGGGATAAGAATTTTTGATCCACCTATATCTTTCTACCAAAAGCGATCAATCGAGATTAATGCTGCAAAAGATTTATTTGATTGTAAATTTACCCTCCAGAGATTGAAGTAAACAGAAATGGAATATCTGCAAATGAGTGAACACTAAATCAAAATAAATTTATCTATGAAATCCATAATACTTTATGGTACAATCAAAGTTATATCCGAGGGGGATGACTCTATCTACGATGCAGTTAAGATGTTTTGCTGTGGCTAGCTGCGTGCACGCTGAGTAGATAGAAAGAAGATTGATGACGATTCAGAAGATTTCCTGCAAAAAGATGATGCGAGAAATAAAAGAAGATTTTTCGAAGATTGATTCACTAGTGTGAGATTTTTTGAGCATCAAGAAATTAGATTTAGATGTGTCACCCCCTTTCGGTCATATTCGTGCCCAAGAAAAGCATTCTTCTTCCTCTTCGCATTTAAAGCTTATAGCTTATCGCAAAGGAGCGGGACATTTCTCCACAGGACGTTTTGCTGAAGGTCATTTCGCCGAATGGGGTTTGAACTTTTCTCAAATCTCAGTAAATTTTGATATCAGTCTCGAAAAAAGATTAAGAAGTTTCGATTTGTTTCAACCTGGCAACCTATTCAAACGTAATGCTTCCTTCTTTTGAACATGACCAGTTCTTTCGAGTTGTACTGATTTCGCTATTTTCCAAATAATCAATACTTTTGATTTATAGAAATGTTTCCTTCTTTCAAACATGACCAGTTCTTTCAGTTTGATTCATGATTAAAATTCGGCGAAATGACCCATTCGCCAAAATGACTCCTTCGGCGAAACTATCTGCGGTGAAACGTCCTTCGGGGAAATGACACAGCCCATATCGCATATTACCTTGCTGCGTGCTCTCAACTTAGTGATCTATATGCACTTCCACAGTTGTTAAAACTTCGAATATGGTTGGTAAAAACTTTTCGCCTTTGCTGAGGCTCTGAAAAACGTGTAACCGAAAGTTTGCAATGACAAAGCTTAGCCATTTATTGATGAATTTATAAAAAAAAAACTACAAGGGACAACCCTATGAGGTTGTACGCAATGGTGACGTAGGACTACGTGGTCTTATTTGTTAACTGCAGCAGGAGCTTGTGTTGAATAGGTTTATACTCTTTAGTATGACGCGCTTGATATAGATGGCCCACAGCAACTCACGAAGAGCTACTGATTCCGATCAATAGCGGTGCGGCTTCTTCCTCCTTCTATGGATGCTCATGTGGGCTGCAGCTCGCTGCTTGCAGGCAGCCTTTCGTTGTGTACTGGAGTTCACCACCACTCATCACGCAGTGATTGAATAAACAACGTATGATGAGATCGGATAGAATTCAACTTTGAAATCTGTGTTAGGGAAATCACTTTTAGTAGGCAATCGGTGTTAATTTTAATTATCATAGTAACAGTTGCACATTCGTGCAATTTTAAATAGGGTAAATGTTGGCTTCGGCACCCATTGACTGTTTTCGGCAACCAAAATTTAAACGTTAATTTCACTATGTTTTCCCATCAACGCACTTCCCTGAATGTGTCCAAACGACTGTTTAGCCTTTCAGCTTCAATCTGATTATATTTGAACGATCGAGCAATCCAGTAATGCTACATTTTTCTTCAAATAAAGCATACGCACTACAAAATGGGGTTAATTTCGAGTTGCCGATAATAGAACAGCTGGTTAACACGCAGTTCTAATGGGAAGGTTGCCGAAGAAAAAGAGGCTGCCGACAATAGTCACACTCACCTGAGAAGTTTGGAGCGTTGTAAAAACGCTTTCAAAACGTTTTGAAAAATTCTGTCGATTGGAATGGATAGAGAAGCAAGCAGCAGATGAATGTAAACAAACAGACACATCATATATGTGCGTGACGCTGAGAAAATGCTAGTAGAAGTGCAGACGCTGCTTAGATTGACGAGAATACGTAAATTCCCCTATTGACATTTTGAAAAATGATAAATTCTTAAATTAAACAGTTGCGTAGAAATATTTCTGATTGATTGTTGGTAAAATAATTGAAATTGGTCCAGGGACAGCTGAGTTATTAACTTTCAAAATCTTTCATAATTGTGTTACATGTTCCAATTTCGTTTTTCACAAAGTGTACCCCCAAATAGAAATCACAGACGTAGCCCTACGTCAAAAAATGTGCTTCCACTAAAATTCCTATGGTAGTGTAGATTATTTTTAATGTAAAAAGATTGAAAATATGGTCGTCTACTTATTTTAAAAGCTAAAAGAGTCGTTACACGTTTTCTTTTAAAGTTGTGTTTATGGGTTTTGCAAGTGGGTTGAGATCTATAATTTAGATTAATGACCACAAACGTTCATAATTAGCCAGAATACAGTCATGGTTCCTATATATGAATCCTGGAGACAACGGAACGGCCCTCCGGAAGATCTTGAACATCCGTAAAGCGGTCAATCCATGGAACTAATCCTAAAGCCCCTCTTATTTTTCGGAAATACTGTGATATAAGCAAAAATTAAGGTCGTGACATAAACATGGACGATCATGGGACCTGAAGAACCGGAATATCCATAAATGTGTTTTATTTGTATTCCGTCGATCTTGTTTTCCGTACTGAGTACCAACATAGAGGTAACTCTAAGACTAGTAGGGGCAAACATACTTTTGAACATAAAAAACCAATAAATGATCCATAAAATATTGGAAAACGTTCCATTAAAAACATCCAAATGTTCCATAAAATTTCGGAGAAAATCCTTAAAAAAGTGTAAATGATCCATAAAAAATATCAATATGATCCATATTTAATGTAAAATTTAGCAACACAATTGTAAAAATGTACCGCTAAATTTCTAAGGAATGAGCATTGAAATTGTACGAATTACCCATAAACATATTGCAATTGATCCATAATACATTCATCAGTGAACCTTAAACTAAAGAAAGTGATCCATAGAAAATCATGTTTGCGCACTTAAAAATAAAGCCATGTTCGTATTAATGAAAGCAACTTCCTCATAGCAGTCTCGTTTTGGACAGTTTGAATCTGAAAAAGGTTTTATTAAACTAATATAAAATCAAAACCAATCTTAATGCTTATAAGGTGGCAAAAGGAACCAAGAAGTCTGTCTCAAATAAACCACCTAGCAGAAATAATAGAGTGAGGAGTGATGCCGCAACCGAATCTGGAAAAGGCAGTATCAATATGGTCAGCCTGGAAGAATCCCTAGACCAGTTGCTGCAGGAGAAAAGAGCAAATAAGAAAGCGCTGGAGGAAGAGAAATTCCTCCATGAAAAGCGATAGGAGGCTGAGCGGGAGATTTTCAAACCGAGAGTTATCTTCCGTCACTCTTTCAACAAAGATTTGACTAGATTTAGCATTTAGGGATTCAATTATTATTTTAGTTAAGCACGCAAACGATGTAGAATGAGCTACTTACTAGTTACTTAGGGTAAATCATGTATATAGCGTTTAGGAACAAATTGTAGGCTACCAGATTTTAGGATCAAACTGTAGATTAAGCAAATATAGGGTTATTAAATTCAATATTTGCACGCATTCCACCTCCAACTAACCTACTTCAGTAGCTACATAGAGGTAACTTTAAGACCAGAAGGTCCCAAAGAAATGTGCTCAACTTTTTGGCTAAGCTCTGGTACTGTCTTCGGTCCCAAGCTTATCGATGCACCCCTATAAAACACGAGAAAATCCACGAACCCCTCATTTTACCTGTCAAACTTTCATAGCGAATCAAAACAAACATTGTGTAGTACTATAATTTTGACTAGAATGAGGTACGTTAATCGATTTGCTTGGGACCAATAGGCAAGTCAAGTAGTGAGCCAATTTAAAATTGTTAGTTTCGTATTGATTGTTGGTAGCTAGTTCACTACAAATAACTACAATTTAATTAAACGATAGGTATATTAACAAATTTAGGCAATTAAAATAATTTAGCTGTAAAACGTTTTTTAAATGGTTTGGAATTGTATCTTCTTTTCCTCTTTTTGTCTCGTTCATACTCCGACCTATCTAAGGTTTGGTTCAACGGAACTGTGAGTTCACGTGAGTCTGCGTCTAGAATTAGTTTCCAAAAGAAGCTTCTATAATAATCTTCTTAAGAAAAAATGAAAAAAAAATGTTAATTTTATGGATCATACCTAGGGTAGGTGTTCCAGTTGTTGGTAGACGTGCTTATTTTGGTGTATTCCAATTATAGTCTATATCTCGGTCTATATACATATGTTTTTTTTTTTAATTTGATCAATAAACCTTGGAAAATTGCTACATTACTGCGTAGCTACTCAGATTTACTGTTCTGCCCGTGTTTTTTTTTTGTCAGAAGAGCAGAACGATGGCCGAGCGTCTAGAATAAGCTTCTTAAAAAGTTTCTTAATGAAGCTTACATAGGAAACGTCTTAAGAATATTATTATAGAATCTTCTTTTGGAAGCTAATTCTAGACGCTTGCCCGTCGCTTCGCACATCTACCTTAAATACACGGGCAGGACAGTAAATCTAAGTAGATAAGCCGTGGAGCAATTTTTCAAGGTTTATGGATCAAAATTTGAAAAAAAAAAGTGTCCTAAACATGAATGATATACGTCTAATTTATGGATCATGCCTATATTTTTAAGTGTGCAAACTTGATTTTTTATGGATCACTTTCTTTAGTTTAAGGTTCATTGCTGAATGTTTTATGGATCAATTGCAATATGTTTATGGGTAATTCGTACAATTCCAATGCTCATTATTTGGAAATTTAGTGGTACATTTTTACAATTGTGTTGCTAAATTTCACATAAAATATGGATAATATTGATATTTTTTATGGATCATCCACACTTTTTTAGAGATTTTCTCCGATGTTTTATGGATCATTTGGATGTTTTTAATGGAACGTTTTTCAATATTTTATGGATCGTTTTATCAATTCTAAAGGTGCAAACTTAGGGCTGCCACTAGTAGGTCCCGAAGAAACGTGCTTAACTTTTTGGCGCAGCTCTGGTACACTCTTCGGTCCCAAGCTAATCGATACACCCCTCGAAACATAGTAAAATCCACGAACACCTCATTTTATCGGTCAAACTTTCATGGCAAATCAAAACAAACATTGTGTAGTACTAGAATTTCGACTAGAATGGGATATGTTACTCGATTTGCTTGGGACCAATAGGCTAGTCAAGTAGTGAGCCAATTTAAAATCGATAGTTTCGTATTGATTGTTGGTACCAATGCTACCGACGCCAGGGAGGCAGCTCCCACACCTGGACCCTACCTATGGACCCATAAACTCATGAACCGGGGACCAACGGCTTTACTTCGCTTCTGAAGGAAGGCGTGATAAGAGATTTTATGCCTCAGAAAATCCCGGCTGTGGCGACTGGGATTGAACCCAGGCCTTTTTTTTTTGGGGTGAGAGGCAATCACGCTTACCACCACACCACTTATCCGTAAAAGGGGTAGATCCATGAAACTGATCCTAGAGCTCCGTGTATTTTTTTCGAAAACACTTGGAACTGTGATATCAGAAATAATTTTGGGTCGAGACTTAAACATGGTCGCAGGTGGCTATGTGACCGTCATCCACAACATCCGTAATAGTGGTCAATCAATGAAACTGATCCTAGAGCACCGCAGTTTCTTTCAAAAACATTAGGAACTGTGATATATTTAATAATGAATTTGGGGTTGTATATATATGGATTACCATGGGACCATCCTCCAGAAGATCCGGAACATCCATAAAAATGCTCAATCCATAAAACTGATCCTAGAGCTCCGCGGTTGTTTCAAAAGAACTTTGGAACTGTGAATTTGAGGTCGGTATATAAACATGGACCCAGCTGGCCATGGGATCGAAGAGTAGGAAAGGAAATTGATTTATTCGATTTGTAACGTTTAGTTTGAATGCGCGGACGGCTGAGATTATAGGAGTGACTCAACAGCTAATCAGTGAGTGCTAGTGGTGGGTGAATGGAATCCACTGAACTTGAATGAAGTTTGAGCTCTCAGGGGAGAGCGAGTGAGCACATGATGGGGAGCAGATAACGACGACGAGTAAAAGCCACCAGTTTTTATCAGTTCGTCGTCTTAGTATCGATATCCTGCGAATGATTTTGGTCGGAATCCCTGTTGGATGTTCCTTCCGTGACCATCATGCAGCAGCGCTAACCGACGTTCATCGCTTCGGGCACCATAACGAACCTCTACGCTGTCGGTGATCCGATGCGCGTCTGACTCGAGGCAAACAGTCATCAGCGTACACGTGAGCTACCGTCGCCAACGCCATTGTCTTGACCGTCACTGTTGCCAAGCCCTGTCCAGTAGCGTCCCAGTTGACCTACCGCCTCCAATAGCACACCGTCGTCGTCAAGCCATCGCCATTGTATTGGACGTCACGATTCCCAAGCCTCATCCGCCATAGCATGCCGTGGACCAGTCACCGTCATTGTGTGGGCCGCTACCGCGTTATCCACCAGAAATACCGCCGGCGCACAGTGGGACGAAATCCAAAAAATGAGGGACAGGGCCATTTGCGACGAAACTATTGAGTGTATCATTTTGATGTCTTGTAGAATGTAACCGACTTTACAAATTGTTAGTATTTTTTTATTTGTGCTTTTATTTTGTGTACAGTCACGTCTCTAGAGTTAAGTGGTGTTGGATTAAATTTAGGGCTAGTAGTAGGGCTAGTAAACGTTGGTAAAAATGTACTTATTGTCTATTAAAAATGTTATAGGGTAGTAAATGTTAGTAAAAATGTACCTAGTGTATATTAAAAATGTTATAGGTTAGTAGAATTTGAATTTTGTACAAAATAAGTGGGGTGAATAGCATGCAAGCCAGTGGGTACAAAAACTAAATGAAAGAAGAGTAGACCAGCAGGCGAAGTGGGTCAAAATTTACAAAGGTGGAGATAACAACCCACCAACCCCCCCCCCCCCCTCCCAACCTCACAGACAGCAACAAAGAAGCTACGAACGGGGTTGAAGAGAATAAGAAGGAGCGCCATTGCTGATAAAGTTACAGGCGTTCGTGTGCACAAGAGCCATATTTTAAAGTGCCCTTCACATTGCTAAGTGAGTGGCATCCAGCGAAAAAGGGAGAAGACGGCGGATTCGTCAGAACCTTTTTGTATTGTGTTAATTCGACTGAAAGTCGCCATTTTGTCTGGTAAGAAGCTCGCCCAGGTGCACACAATTCGTCGTAGTAGACCTCGGTTTGCTACGTCTAACCGCAAAGGACCAATCCAACCTCTGGGTCAGCCACCCGTAAGGAGGTTTTTCAAGCTCAGGGGCGAAACCCCTAAACGTAAAGGAGCCTTCCCCCTCTTGACACGGTCACTCTGGTATCGTCCTGGGCCGTGTCAATCTCCGTCAACGAGGGAGGACGCCTGAAAGGCTTACACAGCCACATACCATCGACAAACCCCGCCAAATCATCGTGCAGTTAAACAGTAATTACCCACTGTTTTGGGAATCAGCTTGCCAGCTCGTCGTCAGCAGCAGTAGCAGCAGCAGCAGCAGCAGCAGCGAGCGCTCGCAGGACGCCAGAATAAGCAGTGGTACGTACCGAAGAACACAGTTAATTTTATCCACACCCACAAACAGAAAAATAGAATACAGAAATCTAACCCAATCCCACCTACGCACCAATCTGTTAAATAAAAACCCTCAAAGTCAAAGTAAATCTTTAAATCAATAAATTCACACTACACAGTATTTCTAAATAGTCAGGTGACCATACGCTGCACATTCTGTCCGCGAAGTTCCTCGTGATTACCAAGTAGTAAGCCGATCCTGAGACCCAGCTCGAGGGGTCTCTTGCTACTGAACTTGCCGGGAAAAACGAAAAGTTACAAGAATGTTTCTTCAATTTTTAAATACTTTATTACAGGGGTAAATTTTTTTGCTTAAGGGTGGTATACTAAGATAAAAAAAATTATTTTATGTCTTGTTAAAATTGATGATTATTTATGGAAACATTGTAGATGCAGTAATGTTAAGAAATGTTGTTGAAAATAAAAATATTCCATCTTTCAAGTGCATGAAGTTATAGGGTGAAAATGGAATAGAAACGGTAGTACCCCCTTAAAATCCGTTTTTTTACCATAACTTTTAAGTTTAAATTTTGAAAATGGCCACTTACCTGGAATATGTGTAGGACGCATTTCGCGCCAAATCATATTCGGAGCTAACAGCACCCTCTCAGATTTCAATGAAACTTTCTGGATGCGTTGAGCTTGTCTAAATAAGCCACTAAGTTTTTCCAAAATTTATCTAAACTATCATTTGAAAAGGGCCAGACTTTCTTACCGATTTTTTTTTTTTCAAAAATATATAATGGAAAAATGACAACTCCTACATAAAAGTGTTGTTGAGATAGATTTTAGGAAATTGTCTAACTTTTCGAATAAAAATACTGAAAAAAAAATCGATTTGAGATCTACAATGGAAAAAAAAACGTTTTTAAAGTTTAAAGACGATTTGAAAAATGGCCATGTTTGATTTGGATGAAATTTTGTCAAGATAGGCAATTAAGTTTGGCTGGAAAACGGCTGACACTTCGCGTATCTGCAGGTATAACATAGACCCCACTAGCGGTCCTTAGCCTTTTGTCCAGAACTCCTATCCCTACCTCCCCGCGGTGCCGGCTGGGGTACGAGTAACCATAGGGAAGATCGGGTAACCAACCCCGGTGGGACCTTGGTCGTACGCTGGCAGGGAAGGGGGGGGACTCCTCTCTCCGGAGAGTGCAGTCTTCGAGCGTCTTTTCACCAAGGAGGTGTGGCTCAAAACGGCGTCTGTTCTCCATGTTAGGAGCGGCTGATCAACGTTCTGGTGCCAGCGTGAGACTCTAAACAGTGCTGTGCACGATGGTCTCCCGGAGAGACAATGAGGATTGGTGCAGGCCCTACAAGCCAGCCGTAAAAAAAAAACAAAAGTACAGGAAGCAAGCAATGTAAATACGGACCGGAACAATCGGCATAGACCCAAGCAACATAAACGGACTAACGATTGGTCACTCGAAACATGGAACAATTTCAATTTCTTGGGAAGTACCCCCGATTTATTGAGGGTCCGCAAGTTCGACATCGACGCTATTTACGCGCAGCTGGAACGGTAATACGACAGCTGCCCAAGCCATGACGTCAAAATCGTCATCTGAGATCTTAACGCTCAGGTCGGCCAGGAGGAGGAATTCAGACCGGCTATAGAAAAGTTCAGCGCTCACCAACTAACGAACGCCAACGGCCTTAGACTCATCGAATTCGCCGCCTCTAAGAACATGTCCCCGAGCAGCACATTATAGTGACACCGAGGGGTGCTAATTGGTGACTTTTGCAAATGTAATCGTACTTATTTAAAATAGTTCCAGTGAACCAAAATTGATGAAATTTTGGGTTTAGGTTTCACTTTTAATGCAGATTACGAATATTCATTTACCTCAATACCCTTAAAGATCCCAATTGTGTGAATAGCTATTTTTGTAATTTGTGTGGATGAATAACATCTGGCCCCCTTTTGCGCCTGCCACATTTGATTACCTCATCGTGTATTGATCTAAAGAGCGTCCACAGTTAAATTGCATCACTTAAAAAAGCTGTAACATTTTGCCATTTAGGTTAATTTTAATGAAATGGTGAAATGGCTTCAACGTGTATTGTTTTCACTGCGTGAGTTTCATTGTGAAATTTTTCGTTATTTAGAAAATGGAGTCGAAGGAACAGCGCATGCGCGAGAAATTTTGCACACTCACCTCAACAACCCACATCTTTCGCGCCGAGCCATCGAAAAGATGTTGGGAATCCAACAATCTACTGTTTCTCTTGTCATAAAACGTTTCGGAGAACGTTTAACTGTCGATCGGAAGCAAGTGAGTGAAAGTTAGTTAATTAGTTATCTTTATTAAGGAGACTTCAGCCGAACGCTGGTTCGTCTGAAGTCACAAAGTTGAAAAATTGAGGAGTGCCCATAGGGGACACTTCCAAAAAGAGAGGGAGGGTTCCTGAGAGGACTTTCTTAAAATAGAAAACTTAAGTAATGCTGTCTTTTTATGCTGTTTCATGCTGGTGGGGGTTTCCTAGGATTGTTTACAGGGGAGCGTTCAAGGTCGTGGTTATTGGAGGTGTTCCTATTGGTGCTATAGCGGTGGTTGTTTCTATCGGCGGTATACTGTAGGCGGTGATGACTCTATCGGGTGGAGTTATATCTGGTTGTACAGGTCTGTCTCGCGGAGAAAGGCCAATAGCGCAGCGCAACGGCAACGCAAGAGATACCGTATAGGTGTCTGGCTCCTTGGTATTGTGGGCAGTGGCATATCATGTTCTCCACCGATTGATGGATCTGGCATATTACACACTTAAAAAAAATCATGTAAATTTAGGTGCTCTGAAAGTGACATATACGAGTGTCAATTTTGACATAAATTTGAGTCATAACAGACGCGAAATATAACTTAATCAAACGTACTTTTCGTCGAGCAACGAATTTTTCAGTCTCAGAGCACTTAATATTACATGACATGTTTGTTTACGTCTCATCTTTTATGTCAACGATGGATTCCGTCACGTGTAAAATTTGTTATTTCTAAGTGTGTAGGCAACGTCGATGGAATTCACCATTCCCAGCAATGTTGTGCGACATTCGAGTGTGTCCTGACCTAATCCTATACCTAACCGGGGGATGTAAGATTCGCTTACAAATATGTGTGATTCAGCATCAGAGGATGTTATGGAGACCACATGAACCGAGGATGCGATGTACCTAGCTGCGGTCCAATGCAAGAAAATTGGAGACCGGAAAATGTAGAGTGTATTAGTGAGGTAAATTAGTTATGTCGAAAAAAATAGGAAACAGACTGCCGACTGGACTCGAACCACGAACGTTGCGATTATCAGACCTGTGCTTTCTCCACTGCTCTCTCCATGCTTATGAATATGAAGAGCCTAAAAGCAAACATGAAGCGCTCATTTTCTCGCATACTCGACTTCGTATGCTTTTCCTGCTGGAGAGATTCGAGGCAAGTGTGTGCGTCGTTCTACAATGTTCTACAATGTGCATCGTTCTACAAGCTTACTGGTATAGTCGAAAGCGTAGATAGAACACGACAAAAAAAAAACAAAAACCAATACATCGCCTGCATGGTCAATTTGTAACATTCGTTGCGATTTTCATGAACAGAGGATGATAGGAAACGGAACTAACATTCGTTGTAATAGATTTTTGGTTTGCGTGTAGACAACACCACTTGAGAACGGTGGTCAGGTAGGTCTTCCCATCGGTAAATGAGTGAAAGAAAAAGTGTTCCGTACTGCGTTGAAGATCACAAGCGAGTAGTTGCTACCTTCAAACGCAAACCCAACTATTCCGATCGGGATGTCGCGAAAAAACAGCACCTGACAAAAAGTTTCATGCAGAAAGCCAAGAAACGATCAGGACTACGTTCATTCAACGACAGAACAGGATAGCTAGAACGCGGGTACGTAAGCTGTACACGCAAATTATGACAAAGCCACACTGCTCATGGCCGATAAAACTAACGTAAAATCGGACTTCAAACAAATTCCGTGAAACCAGTGTGTGACTGCGAAAGACAAGTTCGATGTTTCGGAGTCCCTAAGGAAACAGCAAGAGTCGAAGTTCCCCAAGAAATTCTTGATTTGGCCGGCCATTTGTTCTTGTGGAAAACGGAGCAAGCCATTCGTAACAATTACAACCGTAAATGGCCAAGTATACATGAATGAGTGCCTGAAGAAACGACTGCTTCCGTTTCTCAAATCACGCAACGTTCTTACAATTATTGGTCGGGTTTAGCCTCTTGTCACTACTCCATGGACGTTCTGGAGTGGTACAAGACGAATGGGGTCAATTTCGTGCCGAAGGATCTGAATCCCCAAACACACCGGAAGCACGAACTTCGTAAGCATCTTAAAGTTGTCACTACGGTGGAGAAAACGTTGAAATCATGGTTGAAAGCAGAAAAATGTCGATTCAACCGTTGTACAAAACCTTATGGGTGGAATTTAGAAAAAAAAAAAACTCAGGCATTTGTATTTGGTGAAGAAATAGAGTAAAAACCAAGCTTATTAATAATATTACATTCCCTGAAAATGTAATGATAATCGGTTGAGAGAATTATTTCTCGCTAGTACTTCTAAGTGATGCAATTTTGAAAATATGGGTGCTTTTTTACCACGTAAATTGAAAATCTCAATAATGACCATAATGGAAATGAGATCGACTTGCAATGAGTGGCAGTAAAGCTTTAAAAGACTAGCCTTCCAACCAACCCCATTGAAGCCTCTCAACCGATTCCGAATTCAATTCGCTGGAAATGTGTCACATTTTATTGCCCGGTAATCGACCTGAAACGCACCTTCTTCCATTCCAGTTCAACCGAGCCCCACTGAAAAAAAAAGTATCCCAATGCGATCTTAAATTTTATTGGATAATAAATCTCGTTACCGCACAGAAAGCTTAGAAACCGACGAAAAAAAAAATTGCGAACGAAAACGAACAAAACCACCGAAGAAATATTGTCCCCAAGCTCCAATGCCATCAGCAAACCATTTTCCCCCAAACCGGACCGGAAACAGACACGCAAAGCACTTCCTTCCGCCAGCGGACGAGCGCCCAAACCGAGACTCCGGAAACGAGCCAAAGAATTTGTTAAAAGGATTAGATCCTAATAACTCCCTAATAAAATAAACTTTGACAGTTAGATTGATGGTCACGTTCTCTGATTCGCCGCAATATTACCATTCCCGCTGCCGCACCAGTCCGGGCTTCTTTTTCGTAAGATGGCTAAGGACGACGCTGGACCGCCGAGAGGAAGATGTTTATTTGTTTAGGTCCCACGTGGCAAAGGAGGCGAAAAAGTTTCGTAACCACAGAGACCATCCGTCCATCTGCTCATCTACTACAGCCTGCTATCTACAGTTTCGACCCGGAGAGACCTAAGGGAAAACTTTCTCCCTTATTTTCTTTTTTTTTTCGTTGGTCCGGAAGCCAGCCAAAATATTCTATCAGTGTACAAACAAATGAAATTATTATTTCACTCACATTACTCCCATCATCGGAATTGCTGCTTAATACTGTTTTTCTTCGGCTTGTTCTTGTTACTCCTCTGCACGGATGGTGTATTTTCCTTGATTTATATTTTTTCGCCTCAATTTTCTTTGTCCTACCTACCTACGAGAGGACTTATCCCGTCGTTATTTATATCGTTTGGCCCTTTTTCAGTCTCGATGATCATTATTTGCTTGGATGCTTCGAGTGTTATTATACTTACTTTTCCCCCGGTCCGCCCGCTCGCTTCCGGTGGGCTCGAAATGGCACCATCAGGGAACCTTTCCAGTCCCATCGATATTTTCCAGCAGTTTATGTTTTTACGGTTATTTTCACACATTTCCCGGTCCCCTCGGTAGGGTCGTTTTTTTTTTCGAGTGAGCAGATTGTTGTTATTAAGCCATTGCACGTACAAAAATCGTGGCAAGTCGACCTGGCAACACTTCCTATCGTTCAGTGCGGTTCATCGCCGTCGCTTACTTGGTGAGTGTTTTTGATCCGTCTTAAGACTTATTTATGAGCCACCGCCCTCACACCCCGCGCCAACCTGTCAGAGCAAACGCCTCTCACCCCCGACATATCGGAATGGGTGATGTGTTGCTCGATCACACGTCGATAATTTCCTGAAATCATGGCCTTCCGTGATAGGACGGAAATGTCAGGAGCGGCTGGAGAAGGTTTTTCCAACGAACGAAAAGAAAGTCATGGGATGTGCGGATGGAAAAGTTTGTTATTTACTACGGTTCTCCAACTGATTCAGGGTGCGAAAAGCACGAGCTCCGTTTTCCGTCATAGACAGAGCTTTTTTTGCGCACCCAGTGTGGTTTTATTTTTGTATCTTTGCTATTTTTGTGCCTTTTCTAAGGATGCTAAGGGATCAAGAGTGGGATTGTGCCAAAGGCTGGGTGAAGGAGGATTTTCGGACTTTTATTTATTGCTTCTCCGGAAACGTTCTCACTTTATTTCGTACGGGACGTGTGCGCACGTTTTCCAGGGAAAATTATTGATACCATTTGCGAATCGGTGTTTCGGGTGTGTGTTGAACCGGAAGAAGGAAAGGTGATGTTCTTCGTGGACGTCTAATATGATGAAGAATTTCTCGTGCTCTTAGGAATGGTGACTTCGGAAAAGTTTGAGATAATATTAAAAGAAGCATATTTTTTTTTCAAAGGACGTCAATTCCCTAGCTTTTACTTTTTTTTAATATGTAAGATTTTTGTATGGAAACTTCTATAAATCAATGTATTTTCAATAACTTTTCTGGTAGCAAATTTCTTCTTTTTTTTGTTCTATATTCTTTTGTATTGGAAAGATACGCCATGTAGAACTAAAGCGCTGCCTAATCCTTATAAAATTATTAAGTTTTCTCCATCGATATGCTTATTCAGCAGTTCCACGCCAGACGACCAATCGATCTAACGCGACCTTCTCCGATTTGCATTCATAGCGACTGTAACATGGTCAAGAGGCAAGTAAGTGCCTCCACTTCCAGATTGCAGCCCGCTGTTCCATGCGTCCCAGCATCTCAAATTCTGCTATACTACCAGAACGTCGGTGGCATGAACAGCTCACTCGCCGAATACCAGCTAGCATGCAGCGACGCATGCTACGACATATACGCCTTCTCGGAAACCTGGCTGAATAACAACACTTTGTCAAAGCAGTTGTTTAACGATACATATTCCGTCTACCGTCAAGATCGATCAACCCTCAACAGCAACAAGACCTCCGGTGGTGGAGTCCTTCTGGCCATTCGCTCCTGCTTCGTATCTCGCTTACTGAAACCTCCTGAAGATTCGACGGTTGAGCATCTGTGGGTTGCAATTTCAACTCTAAGTGGTACAATCTATATCTGCGTGATATACGTTCCTCCCGACCGCGTTAACGACCACAGCCTGATTGAGAAGCATGCACTTTCGCTGGATTGGATTGTCTCTCAAATGGATGCCAGGGACAGCATCGTCATCTTGGGCGATTTCAACCTTGGCACTGTATCGTGGCTAAGCGATGCTCACGGCTTCTTCTTTCCTGACAATTCCCGTTCATCGTTCAGACCGGCTTCTCTCTCCTTGCTTGACGCGTATTCAACCGCAAGGCTTCAGCAAGTGAATGGCGTTCTGAATGCAAACAACCGTTTGCTCGATCTGTGCTTTGTCGGGGAGGATTTGGGACAAAGCTGCTCTGTTACCCATGCTCCGGCACCGCTCGTCAAAAACTGCAGACATCATTCACCTCTACTGTTGACGCTTGCAATCGATCCTGAGAAACGCTTCCAAGACCACGCCGAAACCGTCTTCTACAACTTTCACAAAGGAGACTTCGAGCGAATGAATAACTTTCTCGCTAATGTGGATTGGAATGCGACACTAGACTCCGGGGATGCGAATCTGGCTGCCTCGACCATGTGTGGTATCATATTCTACGCTATCGATCAGTTTGTGCCTAAGAAACTACGGTGTAAACCTGCCAAACCCGCCTGGTCGAACTCTGATCTTAAGCATCTGAAAAAGGTGAAAAGGGCTGCACTGAGGAAACACAGTAAATATCACACTGATTCTACGAAGGCTAATTACGTCCGCGCCAACAACGAGTACAGAGATCTCAATGCAAGCTTGTACAACGCACATCAGTCTCACTTGCAGAGTCGTCTCAAAGCTAATCCTAAGGAATTCTGGCGATATGTGAACGAGCAACGGAAAGAAACGGGATTGCCGTCCAATATTACTGATGGCGTTACTGATGCCAACTCCGTCGCAGATATCGCCAATATGTTTCGCACACAATTCAGCAGCGTTTTTTCAGACGAAGTTCTTGATGCTCAGGAAATTGCTGCTGCCATGAGTAATGTCCCTCGTACGTCGGTGTTTGGTTCTCCATTCACCATCCACAGCGACATGGTGATTTCAGCCGGGAAACAGATGAAAACATCAACAGGATCTGGTCCTGATGGCATTCCCTCATTTGTACTGAAACGTTGCTTAGACACTCTTTCAGAGCCCTTAGCTAAGGTCTTCAACTTGTCAATGACCTCCGGAGTTTTTCCAGAATGTTGGAAGGATTCGTTTGTTTTCCCTGTTCACAAAAAAGGATGCAAGCAGACTGTCGCCAATTACCGCGGAATAGCTGCATTGAGTGCTATCTCCAAACTATTCGAGCTAACTGTCCTGGAAAAGTTGGTTCAAGACTGCTCGTACAGTATTTCTCAGGATCAACACGGTTTCATGCCTAAGCGCTCGACGACGACTAATCTAACTGTTTTTACATCGTTCATTATTCGTGAGATTGAACGTGGCCATCAAGTTGACGCCATATACACCGACCTCTCTGCAGCTTTCGATAGAGTGAACCATGAAATTACCATCTCTAAATATGACAAAATGGGTGTTCATGGGAGTCTACTTACCTGGCTTCGCTCCTATCTGACTGGCAGATCTATGTCTGTTAAGATCGGTGACTACGCTTCTCCACCCTTCATTGTTACATCTGGTGTATCTCAAGGCAGCCACCTGGGGCCATTGCTTTTCCTGTTGTATATGAACGACGTGAACTTGATCCTCAAATGCCTTAAACTCTCGTACGCCGACGACATGAAGCTCTACTACGTAATAAAAGGGCCTCAAGACGCTCATTTCCTCCACCAAGAACTTGAAGTCTTTGATGATTGGTGCCGGATAAACAGGATGTCTTTAAATGTGTCCAAGTGCTCGGTCATCTCCTTTGGCCGTAAACTGGCGATGCATTTCCACGATTACACCTTAAGAGGAATAAGCTTGAAACTCGAATCGACTGTCAAGGACTTGGGAGTCATGCTCGATTGCAAATTAACGTTCAAGGATCACATTGCTTATGTTGTATCTAAAGCTTCATCGCAGCTAGGATTTTTATTCCGTTTCGCCAAAAGCTTCAAGGACGTGTATTGCCTGAAGGCTTTATAGTGTTCCCTGGTTCGACCTATACTGGAATACTCTGCCGTTGTTTGGTCGCCATTCTATCAGAACGCCATCCATAGAATTGAAGCTGTTCAGCGAAAATTTATTCGCTTTGCGTTGCGACACCTTCGTTGGCGTTGGAGCTATGAAAGTCGCTGTAACCTCATCGACCTGGAGCTCTTGGAAGGAAGGCGTAATGTGGCGAAGGCTTGTTTCGTTGCGGATCTTCTGCAAGGGAACGTCGACTGCTCCACACTTCTCAGTCTTCTTGACATCAACACTCAACGACGGGACCTCCGGCTGCATGCGTTCTTCAACAACCGGCGTTCGAGGACCAACTATGGCGTACACGAACCAATGTTGAGTATGTGCCGCGTTTTCAATAGTTGTTATTATGTGTTCGATTTTAATGTGTCCCGCGAGAAAAATAAGCGTAGCTTTAAGAGATGTTTGCGTTTATTTTGTGTTTGAAGCAGTTTTGATGTTTAGATATAGAAAATTGTCATTAGGGTAACTATTTTATCGGTTGACAAGTAGAAATAAATAAATAAATAACGTCTAGTCGCATAGGAGTATTGAGCGAAAACCCAAAACATGAAAACTTTAATAAATATAACTCAAAAATTAAAAAAAAAAAACCACAAACCACAGCCCTTTGGAGCTGTACGCAATGGTGACGAAGGACTACGTGGTCTTATATAATAAATCTTATTTGTTGGCTGCAGTAGGAGCTTGTGTTTTGTGTAGGAATAAGAATTTGAGCGGGGTTCGCTCTGTTTATACTCTTTAGTATGACGCGCTTGACATAGACAGGGTTGGTAGTGATCACTGCTGCCAAAAATAGTGATTTTAGTGACCATGTTAAAGAAATAAGTGACCAAATAGTGACTTAAAGTTGTTAAAATAGTGACTAAAAAGTGACCTTATGATGGCACACAAAAGCTATAACCTACCTCAAGAAG
Source organism: Ochlerotatus camptorhynchus (assembly GCF_037179485.1). Lineage (NCBI taxonomy): Eukaryota > Metazoa > Arthropoda > Insecta > Diptera > Culicidae > Ochlerotatus > Ochlerotatus camptorhynchus. The sequence goes on from NW_027040831.1 coordinate 533,402, forward strand.
TTTTAAGAATCTGGAGTCAAATTCCATGCACAGTTTGAAAGGCTCGTGTAATTTTATTAAATATTATTTCTAAGCACCTCATTCCAAGGGAGTTCTGGAAAAAAATCTTTCAGAAAAACATCAAATGCTATCTGGTAGTTCTGAGGAATTTTGATTTCATGTGAAGCCTGATAGTTTTGAGTAGAATTTCAAGGAACCCTGAATTGAATTAAAAGTAAATTTTAGTGATAACTCCAAGGGTATTCTGAGGATAATTTCATAAAGATTGTGGTAGAAAACGAATTCAGAGCATCCTTGGAATTTGTATTAACATACTAAAAGGAGGATTACAATTTAATCTAATAATAACTCCAGGACATCTTCAAAGGAATTTGGAAACTAAATTCAGGAGAGTTCGCCAAACAAATTATGAGAAGAAATCGAAGGAATTTGTGAGGAAAATGCCAATGAATTCTTATGAGACTTTCAATGTGAGTAGAATGCCAAGGAAAGGAGTGAGATTCGAAAGGAAATAGGAAATTAATTCAATGAATATTCGGAGAATCTTTCCAAAGGGTTCATATTGTGGAGAATTTCAAGGTAATTCCGAGGAACACCAAAAAAATCAGAGGAAATTTTGAGGAATATTTCAATGGAAATCTCCATTAGATATGGAATGGAACTACTTGAATGTTCCCAAATTTTTCCTGAAGGTAATGAAACTGCCTTGAAGTACTTTTGTAGTTTGAGAAACAAGCCTGATGCCCACAATACTTCTCATCAAATTCAAACTTCCCTGAACTTAATAGGACTTTCTAAAGTTTCCTCAATTTTTCTAACGATCATGGATCTCCTCTAAAGGTTTAACAGTTCACTGAAGTTCTCTAAACTTCATTAGAATTGATGTGACTTCTCTCAAGTTAACGAAACTGCTCTGAGGCTCTGTATTCTTTTCTGAAATTCTCAAAACTTCTCTAAAGTTTTTGCAGTTCTCATGCGGTCCTAAAAATGTTTAAGCATCAGTGAACTTCTGAGCTTATGCGAAGACCTCAACTAACTTTTTGACGTCTTTGAAGTTATCTGAAAATCTGGGAACTGCTTTAAATTTCCCACTAATTTTCTGAAACTAATGGAACTGACCTCCCCCTGAGATTCTTCAAATGTTTAGGATGCTCCCGAATTTTGCTAAAATTTATAAAAAAAAAACGTTCGCGGATCTTCTCTTAAGCTCCATAGATTTCTAAGAAGTTCTCGAAATGTTTCTGAAGAACACTGTCCTTCTGTAAAGTTTTCGAAGTTTTCCTAAATTTCTGGAACTTGTGTGCTCCCGCAATTTTCATGGAATTAGAACGAAATAATTAATATAGTTCTATGATTTTCACTGAAGTTGCCAACATTTTTCTGAAGTTCATGGAACAGCCCTTAAATTATCGACACTAATTTAAAACTTCTTCAATAGTCTAGACTTTCCTGGTGCCTAAACGATTGCTGGATTTCTTCAAAGTTCTCTAAACTGCCTTGAACTTGTCAGTATTTTGTATAAATCCACAACTTTACTGAAATTAATAGATTTGCCTTGAAGTTGATTTATTATAACCATTATTAACACTCGCTAATTTTCCCTGAACTTATCTATGCTTACCTGAAGTTCTCTAAATTTGTTTAATAATCCGGAAAATTTTCTGGTATATATTCTTCATTCCCTGACGCTTCTAACGTTTTCGGATAAATCATAGAATTCTTGGAATACCCCATAATTCCATGGAACTCCTTTTAGTCGCTACAAATTTTCTTAAGTTAATTCTGAAGCTATCTAATCGTCCTCGAAGTACTCGGAACTTCGCTAAATATCATGAAACTATTTAAAAATATCTAAATTTATAAGGAGTTCTCTGAATCCCTTGAATATATCACTGCTTGCTAAAAGTTCTCACATTTTTCTTTAATTAATGGAACTTTGTTGATGTTCTTTTATCAACTTAGCTAAATTTTCGTATTTTTTAAGTTCTGGAAATCTCCATGGTATAACACCCTTAAAATATGCTTCTTCAGCTATAAAATGGATTATTCAGCCTTTAATCAGCTCAAACTGTTTGTTGCGATATGCTTAAGTGGTCCAGAAGTTATGGTTGACGCCTGTGAATCAGTGACTGCCGGTTCGAATCCCGAAATGCAAAGGTAATTCTTATGCCGCGGATACACTTGTATGACCTACTTTGAGCATGAGCATGAGTCTGTCGTCTGTCTGTCTGTCTTTTTCGACATTCTCCACGTCTTCGGAGCTTTTCTGAAGTTTCCGGAAATTGCCTGAGTTTCTCGAAACTTCTATTCGGGTTTTACTATTTCCTTGTAATTATTTGATGGACTTTGATTCTCTGACCTGTCTTGATGTTTTCCAAGCTTCCACAAAACTCTTAGTTCTATTGAAGATCTCGGTTCTGCTCGGAAATAAATAGAATTCCCGTAAACACCTTTAAATTTCCCTGAAATTCATTGGACTTCTGTGAAGTTTCTGAAATATTTCTGAAGTTTCATAAATTCTCTGAAGGTCTCTGTACTTCCCTGAAATTCGCGGAACATCTTAAGAGTTCTCGATTTGTTTTCAGCACATCCTGGAACTATCTTGAATTTATCTAAATTTACGAATATAGATTTTTAATCTATCTAGTAAAGTAATGAAATTGGGTTGTTAGCGGAATGCTTCAATAAAACTGCAAAAAAGGTTATCTTCCATTTAATTCTTGGCTTTTTTACCTAGGAGATCAGTACTTAAGAGGGTTAGATTTTGATAAGTTCTTTAGTGGGAATGACACTGATGAAGACTGCATTCGGTGTCTGGTAGTCGAGCAACGCGAACGCATCGGGAAATCTCTCTTGAACATTACGATTTCGCCGGGTTCAATCAAGTGAAAACAGTGCTATTTGGTGAAAATTGGCAAAATTTTATTTGCAGAAGAAGTGGAAGTGTTTTGCTACCACAGCGAGGAAGAAACTTAATTCACGGCTAGTAATTGAAAAAATAAAAGTGTTGCACAGTGCGGGAACGAGCGTACTTATGCACGTTTTTTCTTTTTTGTGAGGTCTCTGGCTGGTGCCACCCAGTGGCTCAAAGAATATGTAGGGAGGCAAAATTTCCTTCTTGACGGAAGAAGGCAGCAGTGGATAACCTGTAAAGTGTTTATTTTGCTACAAATTGGTGAAATTTTCAAAAATTTTCGGGCGCCATTTTGACGGCGATAGAATTCTCTAAAAGGAGGGGAAAATAGGAAAAAACGAAGTGAGTGATTTACAACGTTCATACGCACACACACGAATAGAGAGTGTAAAATCTACAGCAAGTGAAGTGTGGAGGAAGCGAATGAACGTTTCCACTAATACAGAAAAGAGTGCTCAGGCCAAGAAGTTTCCGTAGTGCGAGGAGGGTCGAAATAGTAAGAATAACACAGAAAAGAAAAATATGCTCACAGTGGTAGTGTGATTGATCCATGGTTACTTGGAAGGCGCTGTTATTTGGCGTGTGCAGTGGTAAAAAAGAGAGTAAACAAAAAGCAGTGTTCTAATGGTTCTAGCGGTGCTTGCGCTGCGTAGAGATTCTGGAGCGGAGAGGGCCGAGATAACAAGAGGGGAAGTACGTGTATCAGACAAAGAGAACACTCTCAGTGGAACCAACTTATCTAGGCTGGAGCTTAGGAATACAGATATAAGGCATTCTGTGTGATTGTATGACTGCGAGTTTTCTGTATGGGAAAGTGAAAAACGTGAGAATGAATGTATGGAATGGAAGCGAATTGAGTATCTAGGGTAAGTTACGTTTACTGGACTATTTGGATTACGAGGAATTATGGTAAGTGATTTTAATTTAATCTTACGCTGTTTATTTTATGATATTTTTCAGCTGCATTAGCTGGATTAGCGCTGGCACTCTGCCTCCCGGACGTTTATACGTGTGTGATTGGTTCGCTTGCATAAAAAAGTGTTTTCGAACGAAATTGTTTTGTGTCCTGGGCACGATAATTTGATTTTAACGGCGCTGATCTATTGTTAGGGGTTTACTATGTGCATTGCTTTTGTGCACAGAGTGACTAGAAAAAGAAAAGTCCCGTCTTGGGCTGCGCCCGGAGTGGACGCGACGCGATCAATTGAAGAGAATCTTATTATTTTTTTTATTAACGTCGTGTAAGAGTAGAATTTAATGAGGGAATGGGCGCTTTTTCGTGGCGTTTTTGTTTCCAGGTTTGGAGGATCGTTGGTGGTAGAGGCTTGTTCTTGTGTGGGGGGCGCCGCCGTGGAGTTTGAGTTTGAATTGATCCCGAGTCCTATTATATTATTATTATATATTCAATGATAAATATTTAAAACAGGAGCAAAACAAACTGGAAGAAGCAAAGTAACATTGTTTGATTTTCTCTAATGTATGCATACCGTTTATAGTGCAATTAACCATTCTATTTTTCCTTTCCAGGACACAAAATTACATTACTTGTTGATATATTTATGTGTATACTTGTAAATACTTATTTAATCAGATTCGGAATATGAGTGAAGAGGGAACTTATTGTGTTCACGAGTCCTCCGTTTAGGCTGGATTTATTGATTTAAATCTTTAAGTATATGCGCAGCTCTTCGATGATGGAACATTTTTAAATTAATATTATAATGATTCACTTTTATCAGCCTTCGTTCAGGAAAATACAAAAACATTGTAATGCATGATTACAATTGCATGAAAACTGTTAACTGTCCAAATAACCTCTATATTGCTGACTATTGATTCTTTATTAAAGTTTACCAATATTTTTAAAAGCATTCCATATTGCGTTAAACCATTCCATGGTGCATAATAAAGAGTTTGTTCACTTCCAATAAAATATCAAACATTGTAATCAGTTAAATGTACTGCGGTTAACTTAAATCGAGCTAATGTGTATTTTGTAATACTTGTTTATTTGACATTCATTATATTTTATATATTGCATGACTAGTAAATTATTTTTATTTCACATATTTAAAATCTCATTATATCATGTATCAGTTGTCCTGCAGATACTGATGGACCAGAAGGTGTATCAAATAGCAAATCATTGTTATTTACATTTTATTTTATTATTACATAATGTGATCTATGGTTTTCAGAATTTGGACTACCCAGAGAATAAATTGAATATCATCAGACATTAGGCCGATGTTTTTAATTTGTTTTACTTTTGCAGAATTTTACTCTTTCAAGAATTATTCATTGATACTTTTTTTATAAAACTGGTATGCTCAAATATCCTCGATTATGTAGCAAATTGATTCTTTATTTAAATTGTGGGTTAATTAAATATGTAAAGTTGAGTTCAATCATACCACGACCAATGATTTATAAATAACAAAACTTGTTTATTTTTTTATATTTTGCATTTCACTACATATATTATATAAATTAAACATTGCATGATACACTATTACTATTAGCTTAATATTTCAGTTACCCAAGCAAGTTATCTAAATTAATATGAAGCTGATGTAGCAGAGGAAATAACAACATTAAATAAGATTATATTTTTCGTCTGTTAGTTATTCATCACAATTCTTAGCATTATTGTTAGTACCATTCGAGCAAAATATTTTTAATTGCCGTATATATCCTATACATTTCAGTGCTGCATCCACCTGCCATTGTGAGCTGAGGAGGTATAGAGCTGCATCTTATTATATGTAAAATACTTCTTCATTGCAGTAGCAACTATATTATCCATGTATTTAATTATGTCATATTTTAATATTCTGATATATTTCATTTCTCCATTGCATATATTTTCATTATATAAATACATACTGGGTTGGGTGGGAGCATCAGGGTATCATTCAAACTGAAACTGGACGATGGTATGATTGACAGCCGGAGTCTAGGAGGGAATAAACACTATCATTTTCTTTATCCTACCGATTCGATTGTGGTGGTGTGAATTCTACTCCAACAGTTTCAGGGCGATTGACGCGCCCTTCTTAACAAACCATCCAGTAGGAAGCTTAATAAGTATTGCGAATTGTGTTATTCGATTTGTTGGAGCGTATCGTTGGAAGGAGATTCTTAAATTCCCGTGGATTTCGCGTAAGTGTCTCTGCTTACGGGTCCACCCCTCCGTTTTTGGCCCTTCATACAGCGATATAGTGAATTCATATCGGTAGCTCAAATTGATCTTGCTATTAAGTGGAGCTGCATACAAGACAAGTCTTGAAAGGATGGTGGCTACCTTACATACATACATACATGACACTGATGAAGACTGCACATTGTATTCGAAATACGTATCTGTAATGGCATTGTAAGGATATTCAAACTTTTTGGACTTACTTACTTACTTAAGGGTCCTGTGGCCAACGTGAAAGACTTCCATCCTGGGCGGCTGCTCGCTTTTGCGTTGACCTGGGCCCAGGTCAGATTTCTATCGACTTGCTTAATTTCCTTATTGAGGCTCCGCCGCCATGAGCCCCTGGGTCTGCCTCTGCTGCGATGTCCTGCTGGATTCCAATCCAGCGCTTGCTTGCAGATTTCGTTTCCGCCCCGTCGAAGTGTGTGGCCGACCCACCTCCACTTTCGCTCTCGAATTTCTGTTGCTATCGGCTTCTGACGACATCGACGATAGAGCTCAGCATTCGAGATCCAGTTGTGAGGCCACCAGGCACGAATTATATACCGCAGGCATCAGTTGATGAAGACCTGCAGCTTTTGAGTGTTCTCCGCTGATACACACCACGTCTCGCTGGCGTATAACAACGATTTCACGTTCGAGTTGAAAATTCGGATTTTGGTGCGTTGACTTATCTGGGTGGATCTCCATACGTTTCGTAAACTCGCAAAGGCAGCCCTAGCCCTCGCCCTAGCCTTCTTGATAGATATTGGAAACTTTCAACCTTCTCCACTGCTTGCCCCGCTACCGTAAAGTTGGAAGGGTTGCCCGTGTTGATATCCAACGATTTGGTCTTGTTGACGTTGATGGTGAGACCCGCCGCAGAGGAGCGTTCGGCTAGGTCATTGAGCTTACTCTGCATATCAGAGCGCCGTTGTGCTAGTAGAGCAACATCATCAGCCAAATCGAAGTCGTTGAGATGCTCCATGGTGATAGGCTGCCAAAGCAGCCCACGGTTCGGTACACGGTCAATTGCAACTACCTAACTGATAGTATATATCCTTGCCTCACACCAGCGACTACCCGGATAGGGTCAGACAAGGCTCCGTTATGCAGAACTCTGCACGTGAAAGCCTCATACTGCGCTTCGATGAGGTTGACGATTTTATCCGGGACTCCCTTGCGTCTCGGGGCGCCCCACAGATTCTCGTGATTGAGACGGTCGAAAGCTTTTTCGTAGTCAATGAATACCAAATAAAGGGACTCTTGGGATTCATTGACCTGCTCCAGGATGATGCGGAGCGTGACAATATGGTCCACACAAGATCTTCCGGCACGGAATCCTGCCTGCTGCCGTCGGAGAGTCGCGTCGATCTTCTCCTGTATCCGATTCAGGATAACTTTGCACAGAACTTTGAGAACAATACACAGTAACATGATGCCTCGCGAATTGTCGCACACAGTCAGATCCCCCTTCTTTGGGACCTTCACTAAGATGCCCTGCATCCAGTCGGCCGGAAAAGTCGCGGTGTCCCAGATATTACAGAATAGTTGATGCAACATTTGTGCGGATAGCATGGGGTCAGCTTTGAGCATCTCTGCTGATATGCGATCGACCCCTGGAGCCTTGTTGGATTTCATGCTTCGGATAGCTGCTTCAATCTCCTGCAGTGATGGGGCCTCGGAATTGTCGCGAGTGATGCGCCGCACCCTAGGCGGATCATGCCGAGATGTTGATGGCTGGTTGGCCGTCGAAACTTGAAGAAGTTGTTCGAGGTGCTCAAACCAGCGTTTCAGCTGGTCAGTGGGGTCGGTAAGCAATTTTCCAGTCGTGTCCTTCACTGGCATCCTCGGGTTCATCCTTGCTCCACTCAGGCGTCGTGAGATATCGTAGAGGAGGCGTATATCGCCAGTGTTTGCGGCTTTCTCCCCTTCGTCGGCCAGGGAGTTCACCCACGCTCGCTTGTCCCGTCTGCAAGAGCGCTTGACTTCCTTCTCTAGAGCCGAGTACCGTTGACGGGCTTCGTTCTTGGCTCCTCCTCCTTTTTGGACGCATTGTGAAAATACTTTTCTTAGCTTTTTCATGGTTATGGTACATGAATTTGATTTCAATGGCATCATTGTCGCTACAGTTGAAACCCACTAGCAAAATCGATTTTACTCTCTTTCTAAACGTTGTACATAGCGTCGGAAGAATTGTGCTTGAATCGCAGAATGATACGCTATAATGCCCACTACTTCCGATACTATCTATAACGTATAGATCAAGAGTAAAATCGGTTTTTGCTGGTGGGTTATTCCAGTTTTCATCTGTAGCAACAATATTTTAAAATAGGATTTTTACGTATTTGGCTGTTTCTGAGCATTCCAGATTTTTCCAGATTTCAGCTGAAACAGATTTTCTTGAAAATGACCTGGCTACGCTGCTCGAGGCGGTAGAAGGAAACGAGCTAATTGTTGGCAAGCTGCTTCACGAAGTAAAGCCGAAGATGATACACGTGTCAAAGATATCTAATTAACAAGATATCCCACTAATCAATTCCTCATACAAGGCATATAATTACCACCCGTATGTGATCGCAGTGCCATCTGTTGAGTGCACATTGAAACTGTTGGGAGTTCCCCGCCAACTTCACCACCTGGGCTCAATAACTGACAGGTGTCAGCATGATAGATGTCAATGCGGACGTTGATGATCAGCCGAGGAAAGAGGACGATATCATCCTCGAAGTCATCATCATTATATTGCGATAACAAAATTCTTACTTGTTTGTGATGGTTCCGATTTTCAATCATTACCACTTTATACGCAACAGAAACACTTGAGAAAACAATCACACATCCATGCGCGCATCATGATGTGCTTGTAATATGTTTTGCTTTCGAGCAAAAGAGTTTTCAATATACCACCGGTATCAGTAATCTCTAATAGTAATTGATGATTTGCGGAGCTGGTGCTCAAAAGAATCTTAATAAGCATAGAAGTAAACATGGGCAAAGCATTCACTCTATCTAAAGAATTATTCCAGCACTCCAGTCACTGGAAATGCAACTTATCGAAATCATTGCTAAATGTAATAAAATATGCCGTCTTCTTTGGCCAACGCAGCACGCATTCTATTCAAAAATTACATTGGAATAATCATTACTTTCCTATTTTATAACGTAGGAAGTATTTGTCAACGCCGGTGAAAGCAAACGCAAACGGAAGTAGCCGAAGCTGAATGAAGACGATGAGCGATGACACCGCTTCGTGGTTTGATTTGCGCTGTACCGTCCGCTCAATGACATTTATATAAGGTCTGGGCCAACAGGCAGCTTGCTGGTGTTAGAAGCAAAAATGTTGTAAACATTGCTAAACATCTGCGAACAGATAGATATACGTCACTGCCAACATACTGAGAACAGATAGAAATACGTCACTGCCAACAGCTGTTTCGTGTAAAAAGATAAACATTGCAATATAATTCGAACACCACTAACCATTTGCACATTTCACTAACACCAATAAGTCCTTTGGCCCAGACCTTATATAAACGTCATTGCCGTCCGCTCAGTTGTGTGGGTTCGTACATGTGTAGATGTTGGTGTGCGTGTTTTCTTCCAACGCTGCAGTTCAACGTTGTCTCGTCACAAACCGTTTGGCGCTGTTATCTGTCTCTAAAAAATCCAAAGAGTGAAGGGGGTCTGCACGTGTGCTAGTGGGAAATTTTTTGTTATGCTTTTCTCGATTCAGATCAAGCTATGCCCTCATCCGTGTATATTGCAACAAAGCAGGCAAGCAATACAGTCAACTTTCGTTAGTTGGGGTAAACTGGTAGCCCACCTAGTGAAAGACTTTCGTTAGTTGAGCTGAGCTGTCAAGCTGAAAATTGGTTAATTTATTTGATAAGGCTCAACCGAATTAACTTTACAGAGCCGAGGAATCTTGGTTACTATACAATACATCTTAAAACTATAGTCAAAAGGTACAACACAATAAACACTTTATCTTCCGCTATCCAAAAAGCCTCCTCCATCAGAACTGGAGCCGCTTCCAGCAGTTTCATTGCATGGCAGTTACGCCAACGAGGGTCAGAGCGCGTCCATTGCAGTAATGGACGCAAAACGTGGTCAGCACTCACACACTCATCACGAAACGGTTGCTTTCCAAAGTCGACGACGCATCGACCAAAAGAACTGCTAATGAAGAACAATGAGGAGGACCACACAATGGTTGCTGCCGAGAAAACAGACGATCGCGTAGCACACATCGAGAGTGGCCTGCTTTTGTTGACAGCCGAGTGAACACTGTGAAAATTGGTTGAGGGATACACCGATAGTTTATTATCATCACAATCCTTTAGCAACTATCCAAATTGTTCATACATGAGCCCATCGAAAAAGAAATAGCACTGTCAAAAATGACGTTTGACTTCGATTTAGGTGGCCCCAACTAACGGGAGCCCAACTAAAACGTAGCCCACCTAAACATAGCCCAACGAGCGAAATTTGACTGTACAGCTTTCCCCCGAGGAACGCGTTACCCACTGATTTCTACCGACCGCTTTGTCTCGGTGAGTTTTGAAGCGCTCTGATTTTCTGCGAGCGACTTATGCCGAATTTGTTTTTGATCCAGTTCTAACCTGGATCGGGTATCAAGATTGGGTCTGCTTCTTGCCTGTCAAACGTCAGTGCGAACGTTTGTTATTGTAACCTGGCTCGCGTTGAGGTTCACACTGACATTAAGCTCGGGTTCGCACATCACAACCTGGATAATAAACAAATTCGCTATTAGAAATAACTAATTTTACACGTGACGGAATCCATCTTTGACATAAAGGATGAGACGTAAACAAACACCCACTGAGTTACACCCACCGCTTTTTCTCGGCGGGGTTTCAACCAGTCGGTTTTGCATGTGAGTAGGCTCAATGGAGAACTAGTCACTCGCAGACAATCAGAGCGCTTGGTTCAAAACCCACCGAGACAAAGTAGCGGGTGCAACTTAGTGGGTAACGCGTTCTTCGGGGAAAGCTGTAGCTGTATATCATTATCCTTCTACCATAGAGGTAACTCTAAGACCACTGGGTCCCGAAGAAAATCATTATTATTTTTGGCTCACTCAGTACCAGAACAACAGTCCCAAGCAGTCCCAAGCTATTTCACTCACCCCTGCATGTTCTGCATGAATCCACACACCCCTGATGTTATCTGTCAAACTTTCATAGCGAATCAAAACAAACATAGTGTAGTAATAGAATTTCAACTAGAATAGGGTACGTTAATCGTTTGCTTGGGACCAATAGGTCACTAAAGTGGTAAGCCAATTTAAAATCGTTAGTTTCGTATTGATTGTTGCTTCTACCACTCCAATCGAGCTATGTTACAGAACGAGTTTGTCATGGTATTCGTAGCAACCGTTTTGTCTGTATCGTTGGTTGCTTTATGTGTTTGGTTTGGAATCGCTGCAACCCTACATTTAAATTTCGATTCACATGAACCTACATTGAAAAATGGTGTGCTAGAAGCTCTAGCCATGACTCAGGGCAGAAAAAAAAAAATTTATGTAGGTAGGTATAACCGACGCAGCTCCAGGCCGCACATTTATTTTTCAATTCCATGCAGAACCATTCCGAAAAAATGCTATCGGCTCAGTCCATATTTGTACAATGTGTGTCAATATTTGCTTCCCTTGTATTTGCGTCGTCCGTTCTAGTCGAGTTATGTTTCAGTTGATGTTCACAGGATTCTGAAAACATCGAAAACATGAACCGATTCAACGAGCAAATGTAAAAAAAAAAACAAATAGGGGAAATGGATGTAATGTCGGCCTTAATGCCCCTAATTTGGGCCTATACATAAATTCAGTAATCGACTAAATTTTCAATAGCGACCAAAAATATCCATTAGTACCGTCCCAATGACGCGTTCATCTAGATAAAATTGATAAATAGCAGATTTTAAGCGATTGGCCCAATCTTAAATCCGTAGGCCAACATTAGAGCCATGTCCCCTACTTCCTAGTATCACCCGCAAATGACCGAAATCCTAAGTAACATTGATCGATTCTCTTCATCGACTTTCTCTTTCGTTAATAATCTGGGTACAGAACCGTTTCTTTATCGTGTTTGTCGTATTAGTAGATAGATAATAGCTTCTTTCATCGATCTATGTGCTGAAAATAGCTGGGAATGTCTCAACATGGCCGTGATGATGCAAAGAAAAAGTCGACGAAGAGAATCTGCCAATGTTACTTAGGACCTAATGCATTATTTAGCTTGATATCTCCTCCATCACCTGGAACCTGGAACGCTTTAACCTGGACCGAATGGTCAAAGGCAAACTTGTTATCTAAACTCTTTCCGAACCCGCCCCAAATTGCAGGCAGCAAATCCGGATTGCGGGTAGGTAATCGAATTGTGGTGGACAACAATTCCCCTTCGACACAAAATCCCATCAACGCCACTGTCCACAAGGGACCGAGCCTGGACAGGAGGGAAAATATATGCAAAAACTTTCTCATCGAAAACTTTCCGACACTACGCCCGGTTTTCCTTTTTTTTTCATTTGCCCCCGCTCAGATTCCAGCCAACCAACCCTAGCCCGAAATGAGATTTGAAAATCAAACTTTTCCTGCATTTTTGTTCAGTACCAGGCTATTAGGATGGTCAGATAGTACAAACCAGAAAAGGGGAAAGGATTTCAGTAAAACTTTCCAACAGTGATTGAATTATGGTTGGGCAAAGATAAGCACGCGGAACGTATGGCCGCTCGCAGTAGGCTTGGAACACCTTTCTAACAAATCCAAGCAGGCTTTCCGAACTTTATTCACCGGACGGCCAGGTTAAATGTCAGTCAAGCCGTCCGTCCATCACTCGACGCCTGCTTGAAATTTATCTATCTGAAAAAAAAACACCCTTCGGAGTTTACAAGTGGATATCTTAATCGCATTCAATTTCGTGGAGAAGATTGTTTGGACCGTTTCTAATTTACGTGGCTCCCACTTGAAACGTAATTTTCTATTTTTTTTTTTTTCTTTTCTTTTTTTGATTGCGTAGTACCTACTAAAGGAAGCAGATTGCTTTGATCAAAGAACCGGATGAGATTTAAAGCGAAAAATGAAACTTGTGTCGGTGTTTCCTCCTACGGTTGCTGGGTGGGACGCGGCCGATGTAGGGGAAAGAGGGACACCGCCCCTGGTTTCAAATTACTGGTAGAGCATTTTAGTAAAAAATTCAAGGTTATTTTTATCACACTAGTAACATCAATGTAATGGTTTTTAACTTGGCCATCCAATACAGTTTATTTTCCATCGTACAGATCATCCTACGCCGCCGGTGTCTTCAAAACTGTTTGAAGACCCCGGCGGCGTAGGAAGTTCTGTATGACGGAAAATAAACTGTATTGAATGGTCAAGTTAAAAACCATTACATTGATGTTAGTTACTGATAAAAATAACCTAAAATTTTTCACTAAAATGCTCCACCTGAAATCTGAAACCAGGAGTGGTGTCCCCCTTTCCCCTACATCGTCCACCCAGCAACCGTAGGAGAGCAATGAATCTTCTGAATTACGTCGATGTGGAGGGTGGACGGAAAAATGATGCTCCTTTAGGAGTAACACCAGAGACTATTCTGTTCTGACAGACGAACTGGTCTTCTCACCCTGGCAGAATAGAGAAAGGGAGAGGCCGCGTAATGGCTAGCGGCGTGTGACGGAATCACGGCGATCAGCATCACTACATTCAGTGTAGGATGGATGTAGGAGGTAGATAAATTACTTGTTGGGAAATGGCAAAATTAGGAATCTGTTTATCTTGCGCCCGCACGCACGGCAGCCAGGACGACCAGAATTACATGCAAAAAATCAGCGGAGAAAGTTTGTTTTAATTTTCCCTGAGCTAAAGACGAAGGATAGATGGAATTTTCTGTTCCGATTGAAGGTTAGGAATGGACCGAAGAACAACTTGGAGTTCCAGGAAGAGAGCAGCTCATTTGGCGATGAGATTCGTTTAAAACCATCCGAGTGGTTTATTTCAGGAACTGAAATAATGATGCATCAATTCTTACATTTTATTGCGCATTGCTTGGGGAAAACAAATGTAAAAACGCAGTATAATTCCACAATGACCATATTGGGGTGCCTGGGGTGACATGCACCGTTGAGACAATATGCACTTCCTCCGTTTTAAGCCTAAAATACATTTTTACAATAAAGTAGATGCCCTACAGGTTAAATCTATGTTTGCTTTGGACGCCGTATCAATTTTGCAGCTCTATGTTGTGAGATAATGTAAATAAAAACAAAAACTAGTTTACATTGGATTGTTAAGATTTCTTAGCGATTCAAACAGTATTAATTGTCGGTGAAAGATATTACCGATTTGACCGAGGTTAGAGCTACATCTATCTGATAAAATATCGGAAAGTTTTAATATGTATTTCAAAAACATTTTCTTTATACATTCGGGGCAAAATGGACTCCTAAGTTTGGGGCAAAATGATCCTTTAGTAAGCAAGCTTTGTTAAATGGTCCACTACGTTCCGAATTCTATTAAGCGAGCATGGACCTTTGAACAACTACGAGGCAGTCAAAAACGATGACGTTATTCTGCCTCAATTGGTCTTGATCATTTATAAGACGGCAAGAAGGGTCATATGCCCTGTTTTACCTTGGAACTGGTTCTTCCTGCCAGGATTGGTTTATTGGATGAATTTGAGATTGGGCGTCGAAATGTCTTCGTTAGGATTATGATGTCCTTTGTTTCTTCGGGTTCCTTCCAACGCGGTGAGTAACGGGATTCAAAATTTAACACACTACACAATTACAGTTTATTTCTAGACTAAAATTTGAAAACGACGTAGCTCCAAAATATAAACAAACCATATTTTACCACATACAGAGAGAACAGTTCACAAACTACTGGATAAACACGAAAGAGTAGAAGAAATTAACACTTCAAATCATCAAAAACGGTTCTTCTTACATGGCGTATTTCCAACTTTAAACTCTATGATGCATCTGGTTGTTACGCCTAGCACCAGAACTACAAAAAAAAGAAAGACCAAAAAGAAGACCAAAAAAATTCCGGGCGTAAATCAACTCTCACAAAATTTGCGAACGAAGAACCAAGGCGGAACAACAAACAAAAAATCCCGAGGATGTATTTCCACGGCGTATCACCAGTGTTGGCAGTTCAAAGGATGGAAGATCCGGGGGTAAAAACATGTAAGATATTACCAAGGTGTATGATGTTTTATTCTCAATTTCACAACAAAGAAAACCTTTTTAGTTTTTAGTGATGCATGATGATAGATTACACTATTAACTGTATGTCAAGCTTATAAAATCATCCAGAAAATGGAAAGTCGTGAAATACGATTAATTTTTAGATCATCAAAATTCGGGAGCGATTTTCTCGATATGGTCTTTTTGGAGTTAAGCCCTTTTCAAATGCTAATCTAGATTTGATCACATTTAATTACAGTCTGTACATTTAAAACTTTATTTAAAAACACACTACACTAAACATCGAACATTTATTACTACTAACTACATCTATTACAAATTTAACCCTCCGTTACTCGCGCTGTTGTACTTTGTACAACACACATGAGTTTTCCATTGCCATTTTGTTGCTGAGTTACCAATCGATCTGAATCCAACGAGTATTCTTCAAAAAACTTGTTTTGATCTAAACAAGCTAAACTTTGATTACAGTAAATACCTAAAAAAAATGCGGATAATAGGGAAAATGTAAATGGAAACCGCGTAAACTGTGACCATACTACATGGGATTTGACTTAATTGATTTCAACATGGAATATATCGAGATCCTGACCAGATAGAAAATTGCTGTCTTGGACAAAGTTGTTCAGGAGATTATAGCCTTGTCTCTGGTGGACAGTAGTTCAGAATTTTCTCACTACGTAGCGCTAGCATACATGTGAAATTCTTGCATGTGATATGTCTCGAGATCCTGACCAGATAGAAAGCTACTGTCTTTCACAAAGTTTTTCAGGAGGTCAAAGCTTATTGCTTGGTGCTCAATAGTTCAAAATTTTCTCACTACGCGACGCTAGTATACACTCATATAAAATATCTCGAGTTCCCAAACAGATAGAAAGGTACTTCGGCATAGTTGTTCAGGAGATCAAGGCCTTTTCGCAGATGAACAGTAGTTCAGAGTTTTCTCACTTCGCGGCGCTACTATAGATGTGAAAATCTCGCATATAAAATATCTGTAGATCCAGATAGAAAGTATAGGCATAGTTTTTCAGGAAGTCAAGATCTTTTTGTTGGGTGACAATAGTTCAGAATTTTCTCACTATGCGGCGCTAGTATATATGTGCTTTTCTCGCATATTCAGCTCGAGATCTTGATCAAGTAGAAAGTTGCTGTCTTCGGCAAAGTTGTTTAGGGGGTCAAAACTTTTTGGCTGGTAGACAGTAGTTAAGAATTTTCTCACCACGTGGCAAACTTTTCGTTGAGATCCAGCAAAATAAAATGCCGAGCTGCTCGGTGGTGCTCATTTCGGCAAAAAATCTAAGTGTGTAGGTACATCCAAACTCATAAAGAAAAGGCATGATAATATGAAATGATCATCTCTTTTATCATACCGCTATTCCTACGCTGCTAGGAGTGTGACGTCGAATTTATGGTTACATACACCTTATCCTAAATCTAAACGAGAAGAATCTACTCAGCTCGTCTAAAATGTGTAATGTAATGTAAAATTTATAAAATATATACACATGAGTTCAATACACAACATTCATTTGGTGCACGTTTCAGCGATATTGATCTTTTAAGATGTTTTCCATCTGAGATACGTATTACCACTATTTTTTAAGAGGTATAGAAGTGGAACGACTCACCCCAATTCATGAAAATCTTCACCAGTAAAAGAAATCCAGAATATTTTTGTCAGATCCCACTTAGGATTATGTAAATTGTATATTTATTTTATGATATTTGATATGCGAGAATTGCCCGCCAAGTTTTGAGAAATTCCTGAACTACTTTTCATCAGCCAAAAGATCTTTATCTCCTTAACAGCTTCGCCAAAAACAGTAAATATCTAGCTGTTCAGGATCTCGAGATATTATATATGCGAAGATTTCACGTATATCTTTGCGCCGCGTAATGAGAAAATTCTGTACTGTCGACCAACGAAAAAGTTTTGTTCTCTTGGACAACTTTGCCGATGACAGTTTAGCAGGTCTTGAAATATATCTAATGCGCAAATACAATGATGTGAAAAAAATTGAATTTCTGTACACCATCCAAAAGGCCTTGGCCCCCTGAACAAAGTTGTCCAAGACAGTAACATTCTATTTGGTCAGATCTCGTGATATTTTATATGTGAATATTTCACGTGTATACTAGCGCCGCTTAGGAAATTCTCAACTATTGTACACCAAGCAATAGACTTTGACGTCCTGAACAACTTTGTCGAAGACAGCAACTTTCTATCTGGTCAGGATCTCGATACAAACCAAATTCGAGAATTTCACGGGTATACTAGCGCTACGTAGTGAGAAAATGTTGAACTACTTTTCACTAGCGAAAAAGTTATGACCTCTTGAACAATTTTGTCGACGACAGTAGCTTCCTATCTGATCTGAATCTCGAGATATTTCACATGCGAGAATTTCGCGTGTATACTAACGCCACGTAGTGTGAAAATTCTGAACTATTGTACACCAAGCAATAGGCATTGACCTCATGAACAACTTTTTCGAAGACAGTAATTTTCTACCTGTTCAGGATCTCGAGCTATAGCATACGCGAGAATTGTTCACGTTTACTAGCGCCACGTGGTGAGAAAATTCTGGGCTACTGTCCACCCGGCAAAAAGTCTTGACCCCCTGAACAAGTTTGCCCAAAACAGTAACTTTCTATCTGCTCAGGATCTCGAGCTATTGTATATGTGAGAATTTCATGTGTATACTAGCACCGCGTAGTGAGAAAATTCTGAACAACTGTACACCAACGGATAGATCTTGACTTCCTGAACAACTTTACCAAAGACATTTACTCTCTATCTGGTCAGGATGTATCACATGCGAGAACTTAACATGTATACGAGCGCTACCTAGTGAGAAGATTCTGAACTACTGTTCACCATCAAAAAGTTTATGATCTCCTGAACAGCTTTGCCGAAGACAATAACTTGAACTAATCTATAGATATTAAATATGAGAATTTTTCGTGTACACTAGCGCCGCGTAGTGAGAACATTCTGAACTACTGTCCACCTGCGGAAAGGTATTGACCCTCCAGAACAACTATGCCGAAGATAGTACCTTTCTATCTGGTTGGGAACTCGAGATATTGTATATGCGAAAATTACACGTATATACTAGTACCACGTAGTGAGAATTTTCTAAACTACTCTCCACCAGCAAAAAGGTTAAGATCTCTAGAACAACTTTGCCAAAGACAGTAATTTTCTATCTGGTTAGGATCTCGAAATTTTTCATGTTGTAACCAATTCAGTCAAATCCCACGTAGGACGGACACCGTTTACGCGGTTTCCATTCTTATTTTCTCTATTATCCGCATTGTTTGGAGGTAAGCTGTGATAAAAGTTTAGCTTGTTTAGTTAAAAACAAGTTTTTGAAGGAATACCCGTTGGTTTCGTATCGATTAATAGCTCGGCTGCAAAATAGCAAAGGAAAACTCACACTGTTGTACAATGTACAACGCGCAAGTACTCGTGTTACAAAATTTGTCGCGAGTAACGGAGGGTTAAAAGATTGACCCGGTGACCGTCTGCTCATCGAGCTGGCTATCGTAATTACGTCCTAATAATTAAATATGAAACCTAAATACCTATTCTTTCTCGGTTCTTGACCTATCACACAATGCATATGTTATTCGTTTTACACGATCTTGGGAAAATATCAAAAATCAAATCTCACCAACGCCTAAGATCACGCTTGATTATCGTAGACAAAAACCAACAAGCAAACAACTGCGGTTGATTTTGCAAGCTGTGATATCGCAGCTCGGAATATCAAGCTAACAAAACTCACCAACTGCAAATCTCACCAAACTGTGGTGAGATTGAGTTTAATGATTTTTGCTTTAAGCCCGAATGCAACCGAAACTTCCTTAACGGCTTGCAGTAGTCCCTTCGCGTCTGTCATCGGTGAAGATTAAAAAAAGAAAGCAAACTATGCTTTCTCTTTCTAAGAAAACTATGTGCAATGGAATCATTTTTGTATCGAGTCAACTATCAGCTTTATTTTTGCACGTTGTGAATAGTCTCGCAATATCAAAGGAGCTTGTAAAATCAATATCAAGCATGAGGTTTTGTTCCAATATCACGCGTGATATTGCGAGCGCATGAGAGCGGACAAATATCAATTGATTTCTGATTTTGCCAACACTGAGTGGTGGAATCGTGTTGACACCTCTGATCGTCCAGACAATATGTTCCACAAACCCATGGAGCATTCGGTTGCAAAATTTTGTGTTGAATGCACGGTTGCGATTCAAACCTTCGTAGTACTCCGCAACATTCTCCTCCATCCTGAAATTCCAAATTTCTTAAATGAAATAAAAGCTGCCTCTTCGAACACCAAACGGTGGCGAGATGATCAACTCGCTATGCAACATTTTCAGATGGTTGACGCGATGCTGGCAAAAGTCAAATCTTTTCAACAGGTCTCTTCAGTAATCCAGTGGTGATCTTTAACGTTACGACTCGTACTACGCCGTCTGTTCCTAAATGGATATCGTGAATACGGGTCATTTTCCAACATAGTGGGGGTGTATTTTCCACCTTGATGATCACCAGTTTTCCTACGGATATCGGAACAGCAGGTTTCCAACGTTTGATCCGTCCTTGCAATTGAGATAAATACTCCATTCGCCAACGTTTGCAAAACAGTTGCATTAGCTGCAGTAATGCAACCTGTTCATTGGAATATCAGTGAAGTCTGGTAATTGTTGCTACGGAGCAGCGGTAAGAAAATGTCCAGGAGTCAGGGTTTCGTCCGGTCATCATTCGGATCATCTGACATGGATGTTAGAGGTATGGAGTTTAGACATGATTCGACCTGCACTAGTAACGGTTTCCCCTAAAACCTTCAGCAAATGATTTTTTGCAGATCTGACGGCCCCTTCCCAAAGGCCACCGAAATATGGTGCACTGGGCGGATTGAAATGCCAGGTTATCCCTTCCAGGTTACATTCCCCTCACTATTTCATCCTTATGGTCCTTGCTCTTGAAAAGTTCGAACAATTGTTGAAGTTCGTTACGGGCTCCTACGAAGTTGGTCCCGTTATCGGAATAGACGTCGGTACAACGTCCTCTTCTGGCAATAAACCTTCGAAATGCCTGCAGAAATCGATCCGTTGAAAGGTCAGTTACTAGTTCGAGATGAACTGCCTTCGTACACATGCAGACGAACAATGCAACATTAGACTGATGCAAAATTTGACTTTTTCGCTCCACAGTGCTTAAATGGTTTCAAATCGGGTCCTGATTAGCCTCCCAAAGTTACAACTCATTTGGTTCGAAACAGACTTCGCACAAGCCATTTGAAGTTTATATGTAAATTACTATGGGAATTCTCAACTTTTTGTTCATTGCCTTCTAGTCTGTTTCCATATTGAGCTGCGAAACAGTTCGATTGCCATTCTTATAGAAAATTTTCTCAGCTACAACTTTGCTGAAGATCGTTTCTATGTAAAATTATACAGGAAAAAGATATTAATTATTTAAGAGATTGGTAAACTAATGACATGATCAAGCAGCTGCTCTGTAGGCAACACTGTATTTTGCAGTGTGACATAGTAGCCATGATTTTTGTGTCCTATTCAACGCCCCAGAAACACCAATGTTGCCTGCTGAGCAGTTGATTGAGCATGATCATAAGACATCAGCGCATTGAACTATTGATAACTTTCGATCCTTGCATTTAATCAAAAAATGGTCTTCAGCAAAGTTGTAGCTGGGAAAATTTCCTACAAGTAATGTTGAAAGTTTTTGAAGCAGACCGATATGGTGAATTATCAGATAGACATGAACTAAAATCTTAGTTTTACCATAGTAATTCCCATACAAACTTCAAATGGTTTGTGCCATCTCAGTTTCTCACAAAATAGGTTCAAATTTTAAGAGGTTAGTCAGGATCCAATTTGGAATCGTTTAAGTATTGTGGAGTGAAAATTTCAAATTTTGCATCACTCTAATGCAACATACGTCTTCACTGCTGTCCTACGAGGACCAGGTCGAAAGTAATCGATTCCTGTCTTGGAAAATGGTCAAGCTACAGTGACATGGGATGCGGACACCATACTTCATTGCTACTAATCTCCTCGGGTAGCAATCCTCGTGAGATCAGGTCCGCTGAATTTTTACCTCCTTGAACGTGATTCCACATTCAGTTTTCCGTTGCGTTTTGAATTATTTATTTCATTTTTCGTTTTGAATTAATTATTTATAATTATTTATTTCATGGCAATGATTGGGACCTCAATTGGGGGAGCCTTAAAAGCTTACTGAATTTGAACAAGCAATGATCCTTTGTAATGAAATCATATAGCGTCCGGATGTCATAAATTAAAGCATCTCAAACTTAAGAAAATGCTCAGAGTTACGTAATTCTATGGACTTTGCCCCCCGAAACCGAAATTTCCCCTATGTATAAATTTCGATCTCTTCGTTATAATTTATGCCCGGAATTCAGCTGGTGGAGTTCTAATTCATGACTATATAGCTAAATCACCAAGGCACGGGTCTTCCTTATAGAGAATGTACAAACTTGTCCATAAAATCTAGATTCATCAATCAAGATTCCATCAGATTGATCACTATTTAACGTGAATAAATAAATTTTTATAGTAAACTAAATTAAAAAACTAATGGTATTTAAATCACAAGTTATAAGAGCTCCACAGTTCTCCATGATTTCTTATAATATTGGATGTTTTGTTAACTTTTAGGAAATTTTTTGAATCTTAAATATGAACATATCGATATGGGATGACTTTCGACAGGATTCCCCTAAAGTTCCGCAGGCCTGCACTGAACTATAAACCGATTTGTACCTTCCTTAAAAGTTGTTCTTGCTCGCTTTCTACTCTCTGTATACAATTTTCACACTGTTATACTCTTACTGAACTATCAACTCTATACTTTCATTTCCTCGTCTATCGTATAAAAATTACCACTTTAGTCTGTATTTACAAATATGGTCAAAATTTCAATACTTCCCATTTCGCTAATTTGCAATGCATTTTGACTTTGGCTGTGGTTCGAAAGGGTGTGGAGTCAGTATCAACGGAAAAGCATTATCTTTCACCTTATTACCTGGCGTTTATCAAGTCTAATGGAAAATAAGGAAACATAAGGGAATTTGGTTATTTTCATTGAATCGACACCCTAATCGTGGAAGTGCAGAGCGTTTCTCGGCTTCAAACAAAGCGAGTATCACGTTAACACATTCCTGCACATGTCTGAATTTACCTGTAGTCGGCCACGGCCGGCGTTGGTATTGCCTTTTATAAAGTTTGAGATCACCAGTTTTTACACATTGAGTATGATAGCTAGTCCCTCTTGGTACCCTGTGTAATAATAGCTGATCTGGTAAATTACTCATGCTCAATTCACATAAAATTGAATTCAGTTGGAAACAATTTAACCGTTTCAATAATTCGTGAAATTTACTGCGATATCTAGCACACACGTTGTTAACGCTAAATTTGGCGTAATTTTACACGATATTTCATGTAAATGTAAGCGCAATACCACCGAAATGTTGTATTCAAGCTTGCAAACAAGTTCTTCGTACATACCAACTATGTATGGTTTAAAATTAAACGATGGGAGATTTTACGCGATGCACAAATCGGAAAAGTACACACTTAGAAAAACTCATGTAAATTTAGGTGCTCTGAGAGTCAATTTTGACATAAAGTTGAGTCATAACAGACGTGAAATATAGTTCAATCAAACGTACTTTTCGTCGAGGAGCACTTAATATTACATGACATGTTTGTTTACGTCTCATTTTTTATGTCAAAGATGGATTCCATCATGTGTAAAATTAGTAATTTCTAAGTGTGTAGTGTAATTTTCTTACACTATGATGTACATAAATGTAGCGTTTTATATCATACAAGTTTACATTATAGATCGTGTAAATATAATTAACTCAACGTTTATGTCAAAATTGACGCTCGTATATGTCAGTCTCAGAGCACCTAAATTTACATGTATTTTTCTAAGTGTGTAGCTAGTTTACGTAAAAAGCATGTTTACATACATAAATGATTGCATGTAGGATTTTAACATCACGATTAAATTTCAGATTTTTTGTCTGTGAAACCTATCACTTATATCTATTTATATGTTCAGCAAAATGAACACTTTAACATGATATGCCAATCAATTATTCTAATAGCATTTCCAGCCGAACAAATTGAAGCATCAATTAGTAGCTATAACTGTGGTGTTCAACTGTCCGAAAAAAACCACTATTAAGTGCTTTTAACCACAATCCGTCATGGTAAACACAACAAGCTGCGGGTAAAATGTTCACGGATGAAAAAATACCTCCATACGTCAGCCATAGATTATCTCCCAATTCGATGGAACCCGATCAGTTCCTCGGCTAGCTAATTTTCCATCCATTCCCCACCCACCGACGCACACACACACACACACACACACGGTCCAGCTGTGGAAAAATAATACTCACCGAGTTCAGCTATTTCCGATTCCGAAGCGAGAAATTGCATCCTTCATGGCATCCCACTGCTCGAGCGTCCTTCAAATTTTTAATTAAAAATGTTTTCCGCGCACTTCATCGCTTACCCGCTTTTCGTCCGCTTGGTTCATTTATTGTAAAACAGAACACACCCGTTGCAATTCGGATTATTTCACCCCCGGATTTTCCGGCTTATTCTACATAAAAGAACTCACTTTGTAATCTACGTTGGTAGAACGTCCATCCTCTATCACTGAACAACCGCACAAATTCCAGTTGGGACCAATGATGCATGAGGTCCCACAACGAGACTTTTTTTTCCCGCGTCCAGTTTCAGTGCTCTGGATTACATTCCTCCGACTTCAAAAGCATATCATCACACTACTGGGCGGAAGCCAACCGGAGCAGGACTACATCGCATCACCGCATACCACGTAAACATGTTTCAGTCAAGTCCCACAAGCCGCCACCACAATGATTGAGCCGCACGCAAAAAATTCCACACCAAAAATCGGCCCGTAAAAAACAACGACAAACTTTTCACATGCACCTTATTTGCTCTTTACCAGCACGTGCAGGGGAGAAAAAAAACACTCTGAAACCCTCGACCGAACGGTGATTAACGTCAGAACCATTGCCAGCTGCCATCTCGCGTACTTCACCGCGATTCGACCGTCGCCCACTCCCGCACTCGCACTAGACAGAACGCCAACCTCTTTTTTATGCTATCGTTTTATGCTTCATTTCTCTTTATTCATCACCATCGCCATCATCATCGAAATCATGAGCAGCAGCACCAGCACCAGCAACGGCAACACCATCCATTTGTTTCCGTTCCCGTAGCAAAGCAAGCCGTTCTAGTCCTAGCGGTTCATATAATCCAGCAGCGGTAGAACTCAGCCGTAGCATGCCATGATACTAAATTTCCACACCACAGCGAAGTAATCAAAGCTCACATGGCCCAGAGCGGGAGAAAAAAAATCACGTTCACGACAAGCCTACTTTGCTCAGAAAGCGCCTAGACGCAGCAGCATGGTCATCTTCGATTCGACACACAACGAACGTCCCGCGGTTCCGTTCGACACGGTTGAAGGATGCTGGAAAACTGATGCAAAGCCACACCGAGTGGGACCCGCTTTGGCGTCCAGCAGTCTGCGAGATCTTCCCGAGTTCGCGCGTCCTGCTGTTGGTGGTCGGAAAAGCTGTCAAAACCAACGTCGCCGTCGGAGGAGCACTTCGGATCAGGACATGCGCGGCGCGGGGCCACCGAACGAAGGATCGGATGAATTTCGCCCGGGTCGGAGCTCGGGATGAATTCGGCCTCCGACCGAAGGGGCAATATGTTTTGTTGTGGTAAACAAATGCGACGGTTGGGTTTTTGTTTTTTTGTTCCACGGAATGGGAAATTACCAGTGTAGCCTTTAGTCGTAATGGTATATGCTGTTTGATGTTCATTGTATAGAGTCACGCCGCGTGTTATCTCAAGTGCAACCATGTGGCATCATGTTCATACTGTTTGGTTTGTTGTGCTAATGAATCTAGTAATGATCATTCGTGGTCACAGCATTTAATTGGATTATGTTTGAATGTAAACAAAGAGAACACACACTGCAGGAGGAGGTAATGAAGAGGACTGTTTAAGTTATGTTGTGCGATGAAATGTAACATCATCATCTTGAGATGAATTAGCCTACGGCTAAAAATTTAATTAACGAGGAATTAGAAAAAAAAACTCATCATCAAGGGGTGGGATAAGTTTTCTTCCGAAAATTACCAAGCGTCTCCACCGTTCCAGACAGGGGACAAAAACGTAAAAATTTATCAAAATTCAATAACTCCTCTTCGCGCTGAAGGAACTTGATAAAATATAAGGAAAAGTGAGGCTTTTTGCCACATTAAGAAAATAATCACTAATGATACCAAATTCAGTAGAAAATTCGAATTATTTTTAACCAAATGGACAGTTTCAAGCCCTATTTACATCATGAATAAAAATTGAGTATTAAAAGTACTCTTTTGAATCTTATGAAAGAAGATATAAAAAATTTTCGTTTTGTAACCGAAATAAAACCGTTGGGGTAAAATGAGCACCCCTTCGGTGTGGTATGAGTGACCTTGTGAACATCCGATATGAATATTCTGTTTTCATAAGGATTTATAAAGGGTCAACAAACAGTGCTGTTAGTTTTCATATCATTCGATTGAAGATGAACCAATTCAACCATTTAATCAATTCCGTGAAAACGAATTTTCTCATGCCCATCATTTGAAGAGCACCTTTCTCAATCGAACCTAATCGTCACTGTCATTTAAGTCACTCACTATCATTTGATATACACTCTATAGACATTGTTAACGTTAATTTTTAGTAATCCATGATTACCGATAATTTAGGTACACACTTGGAAAAATTAATGTAAATTTAGGTACTCTGAGACTGACACATACGAACGTCAATTTTGACATAAAACTGAGTCATAATAGACGTGAAATTCAGCTCAATCAAACATACTTTCGAACTTTTCAGTCTCGAAGCACTTAATTTTACATGACAATGTTTGT
Organism: Ochlerotatus camptorhynchus; assembly: GCF_037179485.1. NCBI lineage: Eukaryota > Metazoa > Arthropoda > Insecta > Diptera > Culicidae > Ochlerotatus > Ochlerotatus camptorhynchus. The sequence continues at coordinate 559,767 of NW_027040831.1, forward strand.
TTACATCTCATACTTTATGTCAAATATGGATTCCGTCACGTGTAAGATTAGGTATTTCTAAGAGCAACCGTACCAGTCGTTGCCATTTGCGGCACTATTTTACTTACGCACAGCGTTTCCATTTTGACTTAATCACTCCTCTCCACACCGGTCGTTGCTATCAGAGTCATAATTTAAGTTACCGTTTTCCACACCGGCAAAACAAACTTTTGACCGTTTATTCAAAATAGCAACCGTCTGATGCGTTGCTACCGGGTTGCTAAATTTATGAACTCACTACTTCCCAAGGTGCGGATTGCTATTTCCCCCACCTGAATAGCAACCCCCGGTACGCAAGTAGCGTTATGGTAGAGGTTGGTAAATGTGCCTTATTTACTCATTGGTACGGTTGCTCCAAGTGTGTATGTGCACTTTCTTCGATTATCGGTAATTTTCACCGATATCTAGGTATTCTGAACCGACTTTGATGTATGTGCATCTTAGCGTGTACGACAGTGGAGTATGGAAGAAACCCAGTATACTGGTCCCGAACAGACATGTGTAACCCGTCAGCCTGACGAGCTTTCCGTTGAAAGTAAAATGGCTTAAGCGCCACGAGGGAGACCATTTACCAATTTTGAGGTTGCCCAACCGTATGAGACCTTGCAGGATTAGGTTCCTATTTTTCCCAAATTTTGGGCGGAAAGCGAGTTGGCTGACTAGAGCTATTCCATTAGAAAAAGTATGTCACAAATAGTGAAGTAAATGCAACTGAGGAGAAAATGCTGCCAATAAACCGCCCGGACCAAGATTAACCAAGGCGAGTGGTTATCATCACCGGCCAAGACTCTACTTTCACCCTGAGAAAACCCGTGTTAGATTTGGAAGTTTTCCAGTTGGTTTCGGAGCCAACCTCTCCAGTAAAACCCTCAAAAGAGAAAAAAAAAACTACAGCGGAAAAAAAACGGTGACATGAAAATCTTCCAAACAGATTCACTTCTATCTCATCAAGGCAGATCTATAACAACCTTTTTTGGCATAACGAAATTACAGGACTTTATTGCATATTTGCCTATCCAAAACCAAAGAGAGCTTTATTCCGTAATGTTTATTGTTTAGTCTACTTACAGGCGCAAAAGTTCATGTTCTGTTCATTTTGTTTGCTTTGTCTACCTACTGCCTAATTGCCTCTACCTTTCCCTCTTTATCTACCTATCTATCGAGCGTGTGTGTGTTGGGTTATGTTCTGGTATGTTTCATCCTCCTGTGCGTGTTCAAACGGTTCTCATTTGGGTTCACGTGCAAACGGTTAGAATGTTTACGCCTCGCAAGACCGGAAAAGTGCTACGGTTGCGGGCTCTCAAGTTTCAAGTCAACATGCGCATGGACGAAACATTTCACAAGGGATTCATTCAGTACTCACGGACCATTTATGCTGCAATACAGATGACGGTGATGCGGCGGATGAACGGAGGGGTTGGCGGTGAATCACCCGGTGTCTTTCCTTCACGGATACAGGTGGAAAATGCTGCAGATGAACGCGTTGGTTGGTTTAGAAACTTCCGATGCTACTTAGCGTCGACACGTGGCTTGTGTGACGCGGTATGATCGCTGATCGCGCTTTGGTCGTCCCCAAAAAGATGATCGCGGTTTTGTTACTAGTGTGGCCGTTTCGCCCTGCCTAGGGCGCGTTTCTAACGGTCGCGGCCCTCTTCCGACGTACCTCGGGTTAGCTTCGAAACCGATGGTGGGGCCAGAAATGGTCACTAGCTGAATGAGTGGTGTGTCGGGCGTGCACAACCTTCGCCACGAATCTGTATAAAGAAAAACCGTTGCACAAGCACGTGTTAATCCTCTATCGCACAAACCAGAAATTGTCACCAGTTTTACCTACTTCCTCCAAAATCACTACACACGCTTCACACACTGCTCGGAACGAACAATGCCTATCGAAAAAACTAATGGGAAAGGATTCTTAAGTTTCACTAGTTAGAAAGAACCTCATGTCACTTCTACCTTACTAAACACACCACGGCGCGAGATTACAGGTGGATCACTCCTGCCTCTTCCACTGATCAGTCCAAAGTGATCGATAGATTCTTGGGGATCCTCAGATTAAACGCATTATCGTAATCTTCGGCACCGGAAATCACGTAAATCTAACGAAGTTAGATATTCGTGATACAACGAAAATTGTTCTCATGCTCTCATCAATTGCATTCCCCGCTATCGGCATCTTGCTCTAACAAACAACTCCAATCATCCAATTCGCTGCTCGGCTCAAAGTTCAGGGATAGGAGAGAAATTCGAGAAAGGTTAACAAATCATCAAAGGATCTGTACCGGGTTGATGTACGTACGCGCTAAACGACGATCGAGCAACCTACCGCCTGCTTGCAGCAATTGGACATGAATACCACCCCGGCTCTCACTACTGAACTATAACTCATTTACAATTTCATTATGCCAAGTGGTGGATATCTACTTCACTCTCGAATTCATTACCTACTAATAGAATTCACTCAACGACTGCGGTGATTATTTATGAGATTTATTTTAAATTCATGTTCCTAACAAATATTGATGAAAATTGAATTCAGAAATATGGTACTCGTTACACATGTCTACCCGATGTCGGATCAATGTAAGGCAAATTTAAGGTCGATGCCGACCCAATTTCCAGTTAATGTCGGGTCAATTTAGGGTTTATGTCAGTTCAATGTCGGGTCAATGTCGGGTCCAAACCGGATTGTGGTTTGGTAGAAGTCAGATTGGTGTCGGGTTGGCTTAGTTTTTTCGCCGGAATGTTAACCAGAGCTCAGTTCGTGAGTAGGTTACACTCAATTGAATGATATCAAGCGTTTCTCAAATTAGAATGGCCGGCCCCAGGGGTGTAGTGGTAAGCGTGACTGCTTTCTCACCCCAATGGGTCTGGGTTCAATCCCAGCCGAGGTCGTTGGAATGTGTCTGAGGCATAAAAATCTCTGGTCACATCTTCCTTCGGAAGGGAAGTAAAGCCGTTGGTCACCGGTTCATGAGTTGCTGATTCGATAAGTAGAGTCCAGGTGTGGGCGTTGCCTCTCTGGCGTTGGTAGCATTGGTGCTCAGCATGGAAAACAAGATCGACGGAAAACAAATCAAGGAAAAACCAAAATTAAGGGTGAAGTCAACGATTTACATAGTTGAAGATGCTAATTTCAAATAACAGACTGTAGTGGCAATTTGTATACGATAGATGGAGTAGATGAAAGCATAGAGTTGATAGTTCCGTTAGAGTACGGCAGTGTGAAGATTGTATATAGATATTAGAGAAGCGAGCTAGGACAACTTTTAAGGAAGGTACAAATCGGTTTTTTCATCTCTCTTGCCGTGCTGATCTATTTGCTGTGTGTGTTACTACTACCTAAAGCTACAACAAATTTAAACAGCACTTTTCAGTGCTCAACCTGTAAAAAAAATTTCTACCTTGTTCAACTCTTATTCCTCTTCGATCCTTGGTTGGACCCTACCCGAGGTAATCCTTCTTGGATATCGATTTGGAAAATTCCTCTTCGATCCTTCAGATTTTGTTACCGTTTGGATACTTTGCCCTATGAAAAAAACTCGAGCAGAGCGATAGCAGTGCTATAAAGAGCGAGCACTCAACCGAACGAGACAGCAATCCACTAGTATACTGCTGTTCGGTGCGCTAATGGCTGAGAACCATGATAGTTTATAATCAGTAATGATTGATCTAATGTTTGCTTAGAATTAATGATATTATTAGTCATATTGTTGCTAAAACTAAACAGTGAATGAATAGCAGAGCACTAATGGCTCATTCATATACATAAAACAGATAGGAATTAGGGAACTGAATTACATGAACTCCAGTATGAACGGTCGAATTAAATACAGAAACATACCAACTGTTATACACCTACACTTAGCATACAGAAAACAACACCCACCACCCGGATCATGGAGGAGAAGGGAAATTTGGAATGGGACTAATGGATCAAGAAGGAAAGGAACATTTTGGGAAAAGGGAAATATATGGTCTGCTACCGGTCCGAAGAATAGCACTAGTTCTTTTCCACGCCAACCTTTGAGAGAACAAGTTCACCAAGTTGAAGAACAAAGTGTAATAAATAGTGAACAGTCAAATACGGGTGGACAAAACAAAGCTGCCTAATCTATTGAAACCGTAGAATCAGGTTGGACTATATAAAACGGACTCCGGTAGCATAACTTTCATCAGACCCTTTTCCTATTTCCCATGTGCCCTCAGAACCCATTGAGTTTTACCTCAAAACCGGGTGTAAAGCCTGAGTCAGGCCACGGTCTGTGAAATCAGCCCGAGAACGCACTAGGCCAGGTAGTGCTCGATCGACTGGCTAACCGTGCCAACGAGCCGACGTTCAACCTTAGTAGGAAACCTGGTACCGCGAGGAGTTCGCAGCGACAGAACCTCGTGCAATCCTGCACTGATACCACTGTCCGTGGCAACCGTGCCATTCATCGCACTCAACCAGCAGTCCCCTGCGTCCAGCGCAAGTGACGCCGACGCCGCCGACGTGCAGCAATATCAGCGATCATCCGATCGCACTCGTAGCCGCCCCGTCCGATTCCCTGCAGCAGAGATCCACGTGCCGGCCGGCCCTTACACACACACACCCCCCCAGGATTTGTAAGTAGGTTTTAATTAATAAAAGTTAAATAGTGAAAGATTAGGTGACCGTGTTTGCATTTGCTGATCAGTGTCCCCTATTTGTCCGGAGCCGACCTTGAGAGCTCCGTCTCTCAAGCTCGAGCTAGTCGCCGCAAAAGAGGCTGGTGGATAGCCCACCCCGTCTGGTCCCCGTGGCTTTAGACCAGGGACCTGGGGCATTGTAGTCTTAGATAGAGAGAGCACACGCGGTGAGTAACAATTCTTATAGTAATCTGCTTGGAAGTCGATTTGGATAAAAATTTACTGCCGCCATGCCGCCTAAACGCAAAAGAAAGGGGCAAACTCTTGATCCCCCTTCTGATGAAATTAATTTGAGTAATCAATTTGATTTCCTCACGGATGATGAGAATGATCCATCATCCAAGAAAAATTCTAGTAAACTTTCCCGGCTTAATGCCAAGAAGGAAAAGATTCCCCCTATTGTGATAACCACTTCCGATTTCCATGCTCTTCGCATGGAACTTTTGAATTTCGTGAAAGTTAAGTTTTCACTACAAATTCACCCCGACGAATGCCGTGTATTGGCTGAAACCTTGGACGGATTTAAATGTCTTCTCAAGTATCTTACTGAGAAGAAGCACACATTTTTTACTTACAACACCAAAACTGAACGTGTGTTCAAGGTTGTCATGAAAGGACTGCCCAGTGGTGAATCCCTGGATCAGATCAAAGATGAACTGGCAAAATTACTTGGAGTTGTGCCACTCCAAGTAATCAAAATGAAAATGAAATCCCGTCCTGGAGATTCGCGCAACGCCCAAGTAACAATTTCCAGTTGAAGAAACGCTTTCGTTTTGATTTTGTTCAGCTGCTTCTTCTTCTTCTTCTTCTTCTTCGCATTTCAAGCTTATTGCATATCGCATATTAGCTTATTGCGTGCTCTCAACTTAGTGTTCTAGATGCACTTCCACAGTTATTAATTCAGAGCTTTCGATGCCTGTACCATTTTTGCATTGGTATAATTGTGTGGCAAGTCCAATCATACTTCTATGCCCAGGGAAGTCGAGAAATTTTCCAACCCGAAAAATTCCTAGACCGGACCGGGAATTGAACCCAGCCACCTCCAGCATGGTCTTGCTTTGTAGCTGCGCCTTTACCGACTGAGCTAAGGGAGGAGGTTCAGCTGCATGTTGAATAATAATTGCACAATGTGTTAACCACAACTTTTATAAAACCCTTGTTTACACTGGTTTGGAGAACCTATACAACTGCAACACAAAGGTGTTGTCTAACGTATTCAGTAAAACGTTTATCCAAAATCAATTTCTTGTTGAAGAAACGCTTCCATTGTGATTTTATTCAACTGCATGCTGAATAATAACTGTACAATTTGTTTATTACAACTTCTGTAAAACTCTTGTTTACACTGGTTTGGAGAACCTGTTCAACTACAGCATTATATGTATACGCGGTATAGGAGTAGAAGCAAATTTTAAACAACGTTTTTAGATACATATTTAAAGTCAAGCTTTATTGTTTTGGTGAAAGCTCTTATACAACATTTGTAGACACTTCCTGACAGCTGCTTTGAAATTTAGTAGAGAGGAAACCTGAGAGGCGTTTGTTACACTTTTTTATGACTCCTAAATATTAATTGAACAGCAAGCGGTGAAAAGCGTTTATAGCACTTTTTAATGACTCCTTAATAACCGTTGTGTAAGTACTCACAATATTCACAGATTAAAATTAGTTTAACAATTGTCGTGGTACGCCAAAATAATTGCTTGTACAGTTTTTATTAATTTAATTTATTTGTGCACATTGAAAAAATATGTAATTATGCCATAATTCACATTCTGTGATCATGGAGGAAGTAGTAGCAAGCATCTGTTTGATCTCTGATTGATATTCTTTCAATTAATCTCTCTAATCATTAATTGAGAGAATTTATATTGAAATGTTATCGTTGATTATATGATATATGTCTTAAATTAATTTTTGCATTTAATAATAACACCTATATATAATTTACCTCTACTCCACCGATGGTTTCTCGAAGCAAGATTCGAACTCATGATCCCGGATTGCCAGCCGCTTCTGTTTCCATCTGCTCTATTCTTGAATACATATTTTGATCATATGAGAGAAGTATATGAAGCTCATCTTGAGTGACTTCTCTTGCAGTCGAATAATCATTGCCTTATGGTCATATAAACGTGCCTATCATTTGTGCTATTTTTAGCAACAAAATTGTGGTTGGTGGTTGGTCGAACGTAAACAATCATTTAAGAGTGCTCCAAGCAGCTTTTGAAGCTTCTAACCAAAAAGGCAATACAACTACATTCTTGTACAACTCTGGAAGCTATTATTCAACGTTTGATCAACTCAGGTGTTTTATAAGAGCTCCCAATTGTTTGTTTTGATGCGTTTATTCCACGTTTTGTATAGCTCTTGTGAATCAGTTTAACTAAGGTGCTATAAAAGTTATCGTAGGTCTTATAAAGCATATAGTTAAACCGAACGTGAACAATCATTTAAGAGTGCTCCAACAGCTTTTAAAACTTTTAATCAAATGGCAATACAACTACATTCTTGTTCAACTCTGGAAGCTATTATTCAACGTTTGATCAACTCAGGTGTTTTATAAGAGCTCTCAATTGTTTGTTGGGTTGTCTTTCTTGGTAAAATTATTTAACAGATGTTTCCATTTGGCATACTTTCCTGATAAATGGAAAAATGCAAAAGTTGTTCCAATTTTAAAGCCGGATAAAAATCCAGCTGAAGCTTCTAGCTACCTTGCTTGAACTTAAGAGAGCTTGATTGACCGCCCACGGTTGCTACTCTGTTATTGCCAGATCAGCTGTAATTACACAGAGAACCAATAGACGATGCTTGGGACTAGCAATCATCCTCAATGTGTAAAAACTGGTGATCTTGAATTAGGCAATACCAGCGCCGGCCGCGCCCGAACACAGGTCAAGAAAGGAATGGGAAGGATTGTGTTGACATGACACTCGCTTTGATGGAAGCCGAGAACACCTCTGCACTTCCACGAGGAATCACTGGGATGTTGGATAAGAGGGTTGGGTTTGCAGCAGGGTTCGTTTTGGTAAACGATAAGCTGAATTAATGTCCTAACGATCATATAACGCGAAGGAGCTTGGGACTAAACCCACGGTTTTCTGCTCAGTAAGCAAAAACGTTTGCCACTAGGCAGACGAGCACCTTTTTAATCACCGAGTTGCTGTTATTACCATGTAGTCATATTAACAAATAAAACGATTGACGAATCTTGATTGTGGATGGGCCTGAGATTAGACTCATGATGTTCTGCTCAGTAAGCAAAAACGGTTGCTCTAAGGCCACCGAGCCCCTCATATCACATAATACCGTTGCTCAAATTTTTGTATCCATTCAAACCCGGAACCAACGACAACAACGAGTTTCGCAAAATACACGATACACAAGCGATTTTACTATAAATTTCTTTGATATGTAAGGACCTGGGACCGCGTTTTTCTGCTCAGTAAGCACCCGCATAAACAATAACCATAAGATGCGCCTAACCACCAATTCGGGATATCATCCCAATTTTATGTGGTATGGTCGCACCATCTAAGATATCGTCAGTATATGGTACACGTTTATTAGGGCAGGCCACTGTAACCGACGATCTTTCAAATCCGAAAACTAAAAACTACGAAAAAGTACTTAGGCCTTCATTAAGTTCCACATTCACGCGACGTACAATGTTTCAATTTGCTCTTTACGTATTGTTCAGGCTAGGCCCTTTTCAAAATTTACGCGAGAAATACGCACAATCGTCACCTACCTCGCAAAACTGGTTCCAAACGACAACAAAGGCATAAGCAACGATGGATTGTTGAACTTTTCTGGCTCCGGTGGTGTAGTGCACAGCAAAAAAAATGTAATATCGATCAACGTAATTCAAGCTGATGTATGGAATAATGATGTAGGGTAGATGTACCAGTCACGGCTATACGCTCCTATTATGATGCGCTCCAACCATGGCATATAGGATTTCCATAGGCCACGATTGGAACACACCACAACAGGAACGCACAGCCATAACTGGTACATCTACCCTAATTGTAATTTTGTAATTTATCCGCACACACCCTGGTCGACCACTGTAAACCAATCTGCCGTTCAGCGTTATCGGTTTTTGTTTCTGGATCTTTAGTTGCCTCTGTGATATACTTACTTGCGGCATACTATTTTGGGAGTGTATATGAGCGTGTACCATGTACGGTAGCTCATCTCTCATCGTGATGGTGGGACATAGCAGACAAATTAGAGAGAAAACAAGGAGGTATTAGTATTAGTTATATGTAAACAAACAAAACAAAAGTTAGATAATGCGGCACTGTAACTACTACTATTTTAGAGGTATGATTCGTCATGTTTAACTCAATGTTTTGAGGCAATTGAGGCAAACTATCTATCTTACAATTACAAAAGCAAACCTAAACTTACAATTATATGCAAATGCAAAATGAAACTTGACAAATCATCGTCAATTCCCTTATTCCAGGGCAGGGCCTGACGATTTGAATCTAATTTTGATCAGTGAACGGGCACCATATGGTACATTTTCTCACCATGAACCTATCATTTCCAGCCTATCTGAACTATTTAATAAATGGAAGCCATAACATGGGTTACGCTCCCCCTAAGCGGCCCTCCGCATCCTGTCTCTGTCTTATCTCAAATACAAAATGCCAATGGTATGAATGTATATATAACTTGGAAATGACGTACAATCAAATAAACCCGTAACCCACTCACTTGGTCAGGCTTCAGAATCGTCCAGTGGGCAGTGCACTCTACACTCCAAGTTCCCTTTTTTTCAAATTTACCGCAAATTTGATATTTTACCCATTGAGTGTTGATTAGTCACAATGAAACATTGTGACAGAAGTTGAGGTTACTAGTGTATTAAATAATCTAGGTCCTATTTAGGATTATATCTGAAAAATCCAAATCTGGCCAACGCCCACCCTAAACCTAAACCTGTTCTAATCCACCTGAAATGACTAACGAATGGAAGACTTTGACTACCCAGCCATGCAATAGTCTCATTCCGTGCCTTATGGCAACTTGATGATTCTATTGCGCTCATCTTCTGGCACCACCCAGGGGAGACTTGGTCCTGTACCCAATGCTTAACTTATCTCCATTCCACTCAACTACTCGCAATTTCGTGTGATATAGTGGGCGGAATATTATTATATGAGACAATTCAATGCAGACGTCTTTCCAAATTTGGCAGATCGACAGGTAATCGGTGAGTTAGCACGATAGTTGCTATTCAACAACTCGACAACGTCCCATCGTCAACGCCTGCTATGAGAATTTCCCATAGCAGACGCCAACGAAATGACGTCATCGAGCTATCGATCAACTACCCTGGTTATCGCCTGGTACCTTATAGCACGATGCTAGGAGGCGAACCGGAAGAATCGATGAGCTACCTCCCCCCAGCTGAAGCTTCTAGCTACCGCCCAATAAGTTTGCTTTCTTCAATAAGTAAACTTTTTGAAAAGATAATTTGGAATAGAATGATGCTTCACATCAATACGAACTCAATTTTTGCAGATGAGCAGTTTGGATTTCGCCATGGGCATTCAACTACTCATCAACTCTTAAGAGTTACCAATTTAATTCGTTCAAACAAATCGGAAGGCCACTCAACTGGAGTTGCTCTTCTAGACATAGAAAAAGCATTCGACAGTGTTTGGCACGAAGGTTTGATTGCTAAATTGAAAAAGTTTAATTTTCCACTTTACATTATGAAATTAGTTCAAAAATTATTTAACTGACAGGACTCTGCAGGTAAATTATCAAAATTCCAAATCTAATCGACTACCTGTTAGAGCAGGAGTTCCTCAGGGTAGCATTCTTGGGCCTATATTGTATAACATTTTCACTTCGGACCTCCCTGATTTGCCTCAGGGTTGCCACAAATCTTTGTTCGCTGATGACACAGGCATTTCCGCTAAAGGAAGAAGTCTTCGTGTTATTTGCAGCAGACTTCAGAAAAGTTTAGATATTTTCTCTTCTTATTTACAAAAATGGAAGATTTCTCCCAACGCTTCCAAAACTCAACTTATAATATTTCCACATAAGCCTAGAGCTTCGTTTTTGAAACCTAGTAGTAGTCACATAGTCACTATGAACGGAGTTCCAATTTCCTGGTCAAACCAAGTGAAATATCTTGGATTAGTACTTGACCAAAAATTAACTTTTAAAGATCACATTGAAGGCATTCAAGCTAAATGTAACAAATATATAAAATGTTTGTATCCTCTTATAAACAGAAAATCCAATCAGGAAATATTTAAACAAGATTTTAGATCGGCCATGCTTTATATCTTCCGTTCACCAGCCGCTTGCCTTGTCATCCGAGCTATCCTAGAATTCATCATAAGGGCAGCTCAATAATCAATAAAAGCTTGCTTGAAAGTGAATACCTCTCAGCACTCCAGATCGCAACTCTAGCTCCTTCAAGGCCCTTTGGGAATGATTAATTCATTTATCCTTGTTTACATGAGCCCAATGTTACCTCTTCACCTCTCTAATTTCAAGAAAAGGATGCTCGGTACAATCAAATGTTTAATGCTTATATTAATGATTGTATGTATAATTATTGCGAACATACCGCACTGAAAAGCGATTCAAGTTAATCGTTTTTTGATCGACAAATCGAGAACCTATTCAAAATTAATCGAGATTCGACCTATTCAAAAACTAATCGAGTATTCATAATCACCCTATTTGGCTGCGTTCGTTCATCTCGCTCAGATAGTATTTTCTGAAGGGCACTTATCAGCTGCATGCGCTGCCTGACAGAGAAAAACCATCGCAGGAACAGAACCAGCTACTGAAAAGAAACTGTCAAAGGAAATTTTTGTGTTATTATATTTACATCGTCATTCATCAGCAGCGAAAAATTAACCACAAGAAAGCGCAGGACGTCAATAGTTACGGAAGTGAAATTTCGCAATCAGCCTCTAATTTTATCCAGTAGATAAACTTGAAACCATCCCGCACCAGAATCGGCCGTCGGTTCGTTGAAAAATCCAATTCACTGCACTGCTTCCTCAGGGGGAAAAAAAAACTAGAGTTCACAAAATGGTAAGTCTATTCGTCGTGTGGCAGCAGTTCCGTGTTTGGCTTCGTGCATGTCATTCTTTGTTCTCGCTCCTCCTTGTGTGTGGATTTTCCCGAGATTTTCCATCCGGTGGCGATGGGGCGTCTAATGATTATTGTTATTCTAACTCCGGCTAGTTCCAGTTCAACGGATTTAACATGATGTTCCCGGACCTTTCCCGTCCGTTCAACACCACCTACAAGTGCTATTCGGTTTCAATGCTGCCAGGAAACGAGCGCCAGGATGTCGAGAATGGAGGAAAAAGTGAGTTGGCGGTTTTTGGAAGGGGTTAAACATTTTTTGGACAATCCGTTGTTCTTTCCAGTCATTATGCCACCGTCAGCTTTGGATCAGCTAACCAGACTGAACGTGGAGTATCCGATGCTGTTCAAATTGACCAACAACAAAATCAACCGTAGCACACATGCCGGAGTGCTGGAGTTTGTGGCAGATGAAGGGAAGATTTACATTCCCTATTGGGTAAGTTGGAAGAAGTCATGCGGTAAATAAGGAATCTTGTTTGAGGTTTGTGAATTTCTCGTAGATGATGCACAATCTTCTGCTGGAGGAAGGTGATATAGTGCAAATCGAGAGTGTGTCTCTCCCGGTGGCCAAATACTCCAAATTCCAACCGCAGAGTGTTGAATTCCTGGACATCACCAACCCAAAGGCAGTGTTGGAGAACTGTCTGCGAAATTTCGCTTGTCTCACAACCGGTGACCTCATTGCAATCAAATACAACAACTACACGTACGAACTGTCCGTGTTGGAGACGAAACCGGGCCCAGCGGTCACCATCATCGAGTGTGATATGAACGTGGAGTTTGCTCCACCGGTGGGTTACACCGAGCCGACGAAGAAGGCCAAAGAGGAAGAACCGATGACGGTGGATCCGTCCGAGCTGATGCCCGAACCGGCCGGGTTCGTGGCATTCAAGGGAACCGGATCGCGACTTGATGGGAAGAAGAAAAAGGAAGGTTCAGTGTCGGAATCGGCCCCGGCTCAGAGGGCGGACTACGTCCGTGGCATTCCGGACTATGACCATCCGTTCGGGCTGCTACGATTCGACCGGACCGTCCGGAAAGTCGAGGCGCTCGAGAGCAAGAACGAAGAAGACCCGTTCGAGGCGTTCAAGGGCGAAGGGTTCAGTCTAAAGAAGAGTCGGAAATGAGTTCCGCTTGAAGAGGTGGGGTGATCAGGGGGGTGTTTTCTAATTTTTGCTGTAATCTACTACCTACTACTGATATGCGAACACGGAATAAAATCGTAAATTTAGAGTGTGATAACCGGAAGGAGGTAGCGTTACAGCGGTGTCTTCTTTTAGTTGGTATATTAGTTGAAGAATCATTATTTTAGACTTGAATCTTGTTCTGATAGGGATTGCTTCAGTTAGAATCAGCTCTATCCCGGGATTGGTTTGAGGCAAGACAAATGTTGAGTAATCAAAAAGAAGCTTATTTATTAAACTTATTTAAAAAATATTCCGATGAACTTTCGTTACAATGCATGCCATCATCCGCAGCACAAAAGCCTGGTTGACCTCAGCGGTCATCTCAGCTATTTCACCACCATCCCGCGTCACCTTGGTCAACTTATTTGAATCCTACTCAGGATCAGGATTCTCTTGGAATTCTCCTTACGTTTCACCTGGAGTTCCTCAGAACTAATTTGAAAGGAATCTCCAGATATCATTGTCCTAAAAATCATCCTCTGAATTCCTAGAGATCCTTGGAAATTCCCATCAAATTCATTCATTAAAGTTTGTAAGCTTCCAAACTTTTCCAAGACCCGTAATTTATTTGAGATCTGGATTCGTGGAATTTGTTCAATGTCGTTTTATCATCGTTCCAAAATCTTCTAAAACATTTCTCAAAGTTTGATTTCATTAGGTACAAGATTTCAACAAAATGTCCAAGCTTATAATCAGTAGAAATTATCCATGCTCCAGAACCTCAAAAAAGCACAATTCAAGCCTAAGAATTTATGTTGTTACTGAAAAAAGAATCCACTCCAGAATTATTTCGTTGAAGGAGTAAGAGTAACTCTGGCGTATTTCAATATATTCTATTCGTAAAAATTTGCTTGGTAAAGGAATTTGAAAATTCCCTGAATATTTTAAGTTTAACAGGTAGTAGACATTCTGACATTGGATTTTCTATTAATTATCGTAGAATTAAGTTTCTTCTCTCGTCTTCCAACGGGCATAACTTTTTAATACTATACGAATCATAACAAAACTTTCAACACTGAAAAAGAACAAACTTTCAAAACATGCCAAAACTGCGCTTCTATAAATCAGCTGATATCCGGATTCTAACTTGAAGCACACGGAGGCTGTGACTTGATCGTAACATTTTGGGAAATTTCTCCAGAAAAGAAACAGTCGAATGGATTATTCTATCTCTTTGTTCCTAAATTTGGCTCGTTTTTAATTGGATTGAACCTTCTCCATAAATCGACACTAGGTATAATACTTGAATCTAAACTTGCATCATTAGAATTAGATATATAGTATGTAGTAGACATTAAACGTGTATTAGTAGCGTAGTTACGTTTCACCTTCATGGAATTGCAAGATCGGCGAACCGCATTAGAAAAATCCTAAAAAAGAAACTGGAAACGAGGCCCGGATGAGTCATCTCACCCAATCCAATCCCTCGCTAAACGGACATCACTTACCATTCTAAAAAAAAAATAAATCCGAAGAACAAAAACCACTTGAACCATGATATTCGATCGACTGTAAAATGCATCTACCCCTACTGCCCTGGTCTAGAACCGCTTCAGAAACTCCTCCGAACAGATACGGGCCCTCGCATTGACGGCCAGCTTCATCTCGCTGATTTCCTTGTCGATCTCCTCCATGAAGTGAATCACAAAGTCCACCAGCTTGTGCTTGTACATCTGCTCCGTGTGGAAGTTGGTGATCAGGAAGCTGATGTCGTACCCTTCGATCGGTTTCCGCCGCAGCACGATGAAGTTCTCCGCCCGCATCATCATGAAACGGGTGAACTTGTGGCAGAGGATCTTCTCGATCTCGTCCGCCTGCTTGACGGCGATGCTGATCCGTACGGAATTGACGCTCGTTTCGATCAGAACCCGTTCCTTCTCGTTTCGGGAGATGACGACCGGTGTCAGGAGCAGTTCCTTGCTGGAGCGGACCTCCACCTCGGGTTTGTTGTGTCGCTCGACGACTTGGGAGGAAAAGTTAGTCAGACACATCGCTGCCGTGAGGGTGTGACGAACTGCCGTCAGATACGGTTTGAGCGTTGCGGCCATTCTGTTGAGCTCTGGAATAATTTAGAATGGTATTGGGGACGAATTGGAACGAACTTTAACATGCGCTGCAGTAATTACCTGATTAAAACGATTAAATTTGGTAGAAAACGATGAAAACACTCCCACTGATTGCGAATTTTTCCTTTGCTTATCTTTTTCCGAACGGCGACAGCTCATTCATGTTGACAGTTTTCACAAGGAACGAATGGAAAAAGAAGCGCCCTTCAGAATCAGTTTGTATAACTGGCTGCGTCATGATATCATGCGAAGCGAACAAAGGATGGTATTCAACGGGGAGGTTTTAATCTCGAGCAAGTAATTGGCAAATTAAAGGTGCCACTCGTGGAGAATAGAAGAACTATGAGATTGATGATATTTTCAGATTTTTACACGGTGAGGCATACGAGTGCAATCTTAAAATGCTTTTATTTTGCAAATGGAGCATTTTCTTTAAATCTGGTTAATGCTACGTTAGTACACTAATAAAAATTCAATGATTATTTTTATGTGTCCCACACATGAATTATTGCAATGTGATAAACAAATGATATTTGCATGTCGGACACATAGTTCTTATGTGTACACATAAAATTCATTGTTCACATACTATTCATTTGACTCATAAATTTCATGTGTTCCCTTGAGTGGATTCTGTTTATGTGTGGACACATGAAAATCATGTGGAATTTTACATGGAAATTCGCCAATAAAAATGTGTCGAATTTTATGAGTGTAGAAAACTTAAGGACTACTCAATAGACATATAATATAAATAAAAAAATAAAGGGTTGTGTCCTAGGCACGACCGCAGTATGACGTAGAACCACGCAAAATTGATGTTTGTCATGCATTTTGACTATTATACTTATTATTATGAATGGGGCGGTGCAGAACGTTTCTTTTGTGCAGAATATAGAAAAAAGTAGAAGGGCCTGTGCCTAGGGGCACGAACGGAAGCTTGACGTAGGACCGCTAGTGGACGGAATAAATGTGAAGAGCAGTAAGTTCTTTTAATTGATCAAATCAGGCATAACATTTGATAACGGCACAAAAGCATTTGTAAACAAACATTCTAAGGCCCTTTACACGCGAATGATGTTGTTGGTTTACGTGGGCGTACTTTGGTTCGCGTGTAAAGGGCCTTAGAAGGATTGTTTACAAATGCTTTTCTGCCCATAATCGCAAGTCAGTCCCATCTGTAAAAAACTGGAAATGAGAAAACGGCGTTCAAAGATTTTACAACTTTTCTGATTTGACACTTATTTTGGAGGGATAAAGTTAAAAATAAACGTACAATGTGATAGAATGCATCTATGTTTACCATAAAATATCGAAAAAATATCGTGAAATTTTTATTTTATGGCCAAAATCTGAATGGGACTGACTTGCGATTACATTTAACGTCAATGAGAAAAATAACCGCAAGTCAGTCACAGTTCCATGACGATGCTGCATTAGTTTAGCACAATATTGAACAGTAGAAAGATACCATGGTCCCATAGAACGTTATTGAATGTTTCTGGATTTGTTTTGCTGGTTCCAGAGCAATGGCCGGAACGTATTCCGGTGAGTATGGTTCTTCATCAGACCAGAGCTTTTCATAAACGTACCAAACCCACCATGCGATAAATCAATTGATTATTCACATAATTCACATGAGAATTCAAAAATAAGATCGATAAGAGTCATGATCAGTCACCAGCACCATGTTGGCCAAACCCGGGTATGTTCGGGGTATCCTCGGGGAAGTGGTAAATTCTTTTTAAAACAAAATCCATCAAGCGATATATCAAATCACATGAGAATTCAAAGCCATTCATTGGCGGTCAAACTGAGTATCGTAAGAACTATATTGGCCACATCAGTACATGTTCCAAATACCCTACGGGAAGTGGACAAAATCTGTCTTGAGACAAATCTCATGATGCGATGTGTTGTCTAACATTTCTAACATATTTTTTTCTAATTGGACTGACTTGCGGTTACTCTTCGGTGTGGGACAATTTGACTTGGTATTGTTTTTCATTTTTCTTGAACAAACCACCTTTTTTCAAAAGCACATCTTAAAAAACATAGAAAGATAAACTGAATAATGATGCTAACTCAAAATTGATTAAAATGCAGATGGGACTGACTTGCGATTACCGGCAGTTTTGTGCCGTTATCAAATGTTATGCCGGAAATATCTATTATCTCAACTCTTTCCGTTTTTGAATTGTAGGCGATCCAAATTTGTAGTAATCTTTTTCAAAAAGAAAGTTGATTAAGAGAATCAATCCAAATCAATTGCACCCCTGCTTCCAAGTTTGTGTGGTCGTTGGGGGCTTGTGATTCTGAATATGGACAAACAAGCACAGATAAATTCTATTCCAACTCTTTACTGATGTAAGCTTGATGGCCCTGAAAAGGGCCGTTTTATTGAAGAGGACATCCATGGCCACTTACGCTTGGCGTGTTTAGAGTAGGTGACAGCATCACGGACCTCATTTTCCACGAACACCTTCAGCACACCTCGTAGATCAGACCGGAGATACGTCAGACACTGCCACGGCGAGCCAGACGACGGATGGTGGTTATCTCGAAGAATTTGCGATGACGATTGGCACCTCCTTTGCCACGACCTACTGCTGCTATTGCTGACCACGCCGTCCGAAGCGAAAATGAGCTGATACCAGATCTATATTTCTTGAATTTGTGTGGTTTACATGGATAACTTATCAAGTGACACAGATGCGTCTTTTCAACTTTAGTTCCTGTGAAATTTCAATTATTATTAATTACAGTTCCTAGTCCTATCAGGCCTGTTTTAGAGAATGACCACCTTGGTGGGATTGGTTTGCTTGAAAATTTGAAAAAGAAGACTACTTATAACTACTATTTACAACTACAACTAACCTACAACTACTATATACACCTAATCTACTATTTACAAATTGCTTATCAAAGCATGTTCTGATAAATTACATTTTTGTGCAAATTTAGTCTTAATTTCGTTAATTCTGGAATCTATTTTGGCAATGCCTGCCTCTTCGTGTAAATTTGTTATTCTAGTGTCAAAAGGACGATCAAGTACCATCCTCAGCACTCTATTCTGAGCAACCTGGATTTCGTTCCTGTGAGTCTGTGCACATGATTCCCACACCGGAGCTGCGTAGAGGATCGCAGGTGCTATGATTTGTTTGTAGACGGCCAGTTTGTTCACCCTTGAGAGGCGGGATCTGCGGCAAATCAGCGGAAACAGACACCTAACCAAGGCAGAACACTTGACTACTGTTTTCTCTACATGCGAGCGGAAAAGGAGCTTTTCATCGAACAACATTCCGAGATAGGTTACTTCGGCAGACCACTCAACCCTTGTGCCATCCATGATTACAGTACAAGATGGAGCCGGTTTCAGTTTGGGCGATTGCCGATGTAGGAACATGATCGCTTGTGTTTTGGAGGGATTGATTTTGATTTTCCACGTGGTGGCATAATCAGCAAAGGCGTTAAGGCATCGTTGAAGTTTGTTCGTTATTTCGCGAGGCATCCTTCCTTTGACGGCTATTGCGGTATCATCTGCGAACAGGAAAAACACGCAACCGTCTCCAAGGGGAGGAATGTCGGAAGTGTAAATGCTGTAGAGCAACGGGCCCAGCAGACTACCTTGCGGGACTCCTGCTGGGATCGAAAACGTGTCTGAGAGACAACCATTCAACGATACCTTAAACGACCTTTGCTGGAGGTAGTTACGGGTGATTTTAATAAGATGTAAAGGAAAGTTGAAGTTACAAAGCTTGTACACAAGTCCGTCATGCCAAACATTGTCAAACGCCTTTTCAACGTCTAACAAGGCCATGGCTGTGGACTTGGATACAGCTTTGTTACTTCGGATGTTATTCATCACCCGTACTAGCTGATGATTGGTGGAGTGCCCCTTTCTGAATCCAAACTGTTCCGGAAGGAGAATGTTATTTTCCTCGACAAACTTGAGCAAACGATTGAGAATGAGTTTCTCGAACAATTTGCTCAGCGCTGAAAGGAGGCTGATTGGTCTGTAGCTTGAAGGCAATGTTGGATCCTTACCGGGCTTGCGGATTGGTATGATTTTTGCTACTTTCCAGATGCTTGGAAAGTAGTGCAGTTCCAAACATCTGTTGAAGATAGCGGTTAGAAGAGACTGCACTTTCATGCTGAGCCTCTTCAAGATCAAGTTGAATATACCGTCAAACCCGGGAGCCTTCATGTTCTAGGTGCATTTCAGCGCTGAGCAAATTTGTTGTACTGTAATCATATCCGCCGGAGGCACGACACAAGGGGAGGCATCTAGGTTTTGAACGCATTGCGCAACCTGATCATCGAGCGGACTTTGGATAGTCGAGCCAAGCAAATGCGATGAAGCGACATGCTTGCCGATCGCATTTGCTTTCTCCTGTGGGGTGATTAAAAGCCGATCGTCATCATTTTCGACTTTGAGAGGTGGAACGGGTTTGGGATGATTTTTCACGACCTTGGCTACCTTCCAGAATGGTCTGGAGCGGTCGTCCAGATTCTGGACAACACGCCCGAAACTTTCATTTCGGAGTGAGTCCATTCTGGAAGCAATCTGCCTGTTCAGATCGGCCATTTCACGTTTTTTGCCCAGGTCTCCAGTCCTCTGAAACTGGCGTCTACGCACATTTCTCAATCGAATCAATAATTGGGTGTGGGAATTAATAGCAACAAACTTACCCCTCACAGGAACTTGTCGAACGCATGTCTCGTCAGCCTCGGATATGGCCTGTTGGAGTCCTTCCAACGCCCGGTCGATGTCATCTACGGTGTCGAGTAGTGGATTTTCATCGATGTTGCTGTCCACCATTCGACCGTACTGCACCCAGTTGACATGGTGGTAGTCTTTACGCAGGCAGCCTCTAGCAGGAACCACGTTGACACCGACTTCAGTCACCACCGGTTGGTGGTCGGAGCTGAGATCGTTGTGCGCCTCCGGCTTGGATAGTCCGATGTTTGACAGGAAAAAGTCTAGCGTGGAGGGATTTCCCGCTGGAGAGATGAAAGTTGGCTCGTCCGGAAATTGCACTGTGTACAGTCCATGTTGTGCGTGGTCGAACAATAGACATCCGTTTCGGTTCCTCTGGTAGTTCCGCCAAGCTTCATGGCGGGCGTTCAGGTCGCCCCCAACGATGAATCGGGAGCTAGTACGGGTGATGGCGGTCAGGTCCTTCTTGAATTGGATTCCTAATCCGTTGCTTGCGGTACACTGGCGTGGGCAGTAAACAGCGATGAACCGGACGTTTCCAGTTGGTGATTCCACCTCCACACTAATGGCCTCGATGATAGAAGTGCGGATGTGGGGCAGAGTGCAGAACTTGATTCCCTTTCTGACGATGACCGCTACACCACCCCCCCTGGAGCTGGTGCGATCAAGCCGGATAATGTTGTGGTTAGGCAACCAGAAGCTGTCACCGAACTTTAGGTGGGTTTCGGTTAGAAGACCCACGTCGATGCTATGCTTGCGGAGGAAGTCGGCAAGCTCAATCTGTTTAGCTCTTACAGAGCAAGCGTTCCAGGTAGCGATGGTTAGCGGTTTAGACACCATATTGGATGATGAACTTACCGAGCACTTGGATCTGTTCGGGCTTATTGCGGCACTTACGTAGAGCACCGGTCATGTTGATAAAAATCTCCATCAGTTCGTCTGCTGAGAACAGATCGGGATTGTTTGTTTGAGCTGTTGGTTGCCTCCAGAATCCAGGGGGGGATGGAGAGCTTTGTCCAGCAGAAGATCCAGACGTTTCTTGAGGGGGCGCGGATCGCACCCTGGGATTCGCTTGTCCACGAAGAGGTGGAAAGTCCTCTGTCCTGAAAGCCGGGGCCTTATCCTTCCTTCGTGCTGGTTGATTGTTGGTGGACGCTTGATTTCGGATGCGCTTGAAATCCTCGCGTTTAGGGCACTGCTTGTTGGATCCTTGGTGAGCACCACCACAGTTGGCGCATTTGGACGCCACAGCTTCATCCGCAGCACATTCGGAGGTGGCATGGTCTTGAGCGCAATTTCCGCAGCGTGGCTTAATGTTGCAGTTGCGGGTACCGTGTTCGAAGTTCAGACACCGCTGGCACTGAGTCACATCGCGATGGCCGCCACGGTATGGCTCCCAGCGAACGATGATGGAATTGATGGACCGGATGGCTTTCAGTGCGTTGAGCGTCACCGTTCCCTTCTGGAAGTGTACCAGGAAAAGGCTATCCGGATACGCCTTCACATTCTCGTCTCTTCTTGTCATTCGATACACGGCACTTGGGGCCAGCTTGTACCGGTCCCTGATTTCTGATTCGATAAACTTCGGGTCGAAGTTTGGTAGGCCCCTGATGACGACCTTGAACGGCTTCTCACCGGGAATGTCGTGGGTAAAGAATTCCACCTTGGAAGTCCTCAGGTGGGCGACGACCACGTCAAACTCCGTTTTGGTACGGAGCATCACTTTAGTGCCGACTCTGCCCAACTTGTATTCGGCTTTAACACCCAGCGTCGCTAGATCCGCAATGAGCACATTAAGATGGGCATTTTTCACTACCAATGGAGGTAGCTTCACTTTTGCCGTGCTCATTTCGGCAGTATTCACGGTTTCGGCAGCGTCACCGAAATCTCCAACATCGCTGTTGTTCGTCGCAGTGACATCGGACTGGCCTCGATTCTTCTTCCTCTTCTTACTGCGTTTTTCCAACACAGCTGGCTGGATATTCCCATCCATGGGAAGAACAGCAAACCTGTTCGAGGTAGGCACACCGGAGCTTCCTTCTCCGGGGTTCTGGACCTTCGCCGGGCTTCGCAACCGATGCTTCCCCATTACGGGGCACACACACACGCACGACAAACCGCGAAAGAGAGAACACGAACACTATCGCAATGAACTTTTCAAACAACTCGAGAGAGCGAGCTAACACCGAACTGAACTGCTTGACGATCAAGCAGAGAATGGTGATGAGCTGATACCAGACAGCAGCGTTGCTTTATATTTTTTTAGGTTAAAGCAGAATAATGTGCAACCAAGTGGTATAAAAGCTACAAAGACTCCTCCCATTATGAGTAGTTTGCTATCAAGTAGCGACACTGGATATTTTCTTTTTGCGTACACGGCGAATGAGAACGACCCAAATTTGAGTTTAGTTCACTCATAATCGCCAAAAGTGTAGGAACTCAGCGATGAGTAAATTTGTCTCATGATTTCGTGTGGAAAACCTAAAAAATCTGCCAGAAAATGAGGAAATTGACGAAAATTTTATTCAGTCTCG
Organism: Ochlerotatus camptorhynchus; assembly: GCF_037179485.1. Taxonomy (NCBI): domain Eukaryota; kingdom Metazoa; phylum Arthropoda; class Insecta; order Diptera; family Culicidae; genus Ochlerotatus; species Ochlerotatus camptorhynchus. The sequence continues at coordinate 582,121 of NW_027040831.1, forward strand.
GATTAGTACCAATAGACTGAGTGAATCCAATCTTTACTTTTCTCAAATTCGGGAATTTTTCCCTGGAAAATCCTGGAAAAACCTGGGAAAAAATAAGACAAACTTACTCATCGCTGAGTTCCTGCACTTTATTTCTTATTTCTGAGATAGCTAAACTCAAATTTGGGTCGTTCACATTCGCCGTGATAGATATTGGCGTCTGTGGTTAGCGTGATTACCTCTCACCCCAGCAGGCCTAGGTCCAATCTCAGTCGGCGCCATCGGCATGTTCTAAGGCATAACATCTCTGGGAGCTGCCTCCCTGGCGTCGGTAGCATTGGAGCTCAGTACGGAAAACAAATCTCGCGTCACTTTTCAATAGGTCCTATCTACATTGATCGATTCTCTTCATCGACACTCTCTTTCGTAAATATTCGGCTTCACAAATGTGGATCAACAATAGAAAAGAGCCCATCAGCATTTGTAAACAAACCGTTCCAAAGCCCTTTACTCACAAAGCGAAGGCCACCCACACAAACCAACACCATCATCGGATAGGGGAAACTTCTACCTACAAGATGTTGGTGTTGGTTTGTGTGAGCGGCCTTCGATTTGTGAGGCTTTGGAACGGTTTGTTTACAAATGCTGATGGGCCCTATTCTATTGTTGATCCAGAAATGTTTCCTGCCGTCTTCGTCGAATTAGATGTTAGATTGTTGCTTCTTCCATCGAAAATATCCGGCCGTGGCGATTCAAAGTTGATCAAGGTTGATCAAAATAATTTGTATCCCTGCTTCCAGTTTGATAACATGAGCATTTTGTGTGGTCGGTGGTTCTGAATATGGACAAACAGGCAGATGAATTCTATTCCTACTCTTTTCTGTAATAAGATTGGTGGCCCTGAAAAGAGCCGTTTTGTGTCCAATGTTGGTAATGATTTACCTCCGAAACCAAACAGAGTGCGTCTCTGTCACTTCAAAAACGTAGATGACATCCATGGCCGCTTACGCTTGGCGTGTTTAGTGTAGGTGACAGCATCACGGATCTCATTTTTCAGGAACACCTTCAGCACACCTCGTAAATCAAACCGTAGATACGTCAGACACCGCCACGGCGAGCCAGACGACGGATGGTGGTTATCTCGAAGAATTTGCGTTTTGTTCTGAACATGGCTCCCTATTCGCACGCGCCCGAGGATCGGAGGCGAATGCCACTTCGACTTGTTTCGTCTACTTACTACTCTCTGACGACTGTGCTGGGGAAGCGGCATATGCATGTAGGTAATTGGTGGATTTGTTAGTTAATTCAACGCTTTTGGACAATGCTGAACATTTACCAGTTTTTCAATAGTTTCTTGTTGAAAATCAACATTTGGAAGCATTTTTATCAATGCGTAGCCATATTTCTGATCGATTGGTGATAAAATTATTGAAATTGGACCAGGGGCAGCTGAGTTATTAACGTTCAATAACTTTTTTTAATTTGTTACATGTTCCATTTTCGGTTTTCACAAAGTGTACCCCCATATAGAAATCAAAGACGTAGTCCTACGTCAATATATAGTAAATGACAGTTTGACAGTTCTGTATCCGGTATTATTCAACATCGGAACAAAGGGAACACCAGCGCTATTCTTCCTCTATAGTATATTAGCTCTTTTTGTAGAAGCCATGAATTTAGTAATGTATTACTAAATGGATGGCTTCTACAAAAAGAGCTAATATACTATAGAGGAAGAATAGCGCTGGTGTTCCCTTTGTTCCGATGTTGAATAATACCGGATACAGAACTGTTAAACTGCATAGTTTTTTCTTGCTTTGACAGTTGTGTCCCTATTAGGTTTTGTACCATCGGGGTTCACCTCAATCTGATGACAGTTCAGTGGTACTGTTTACTGCTTAGTCGATTTTTTCTTGGGTGGATTTTCTCGATAATTTTTCATACTGCAGTGAAATGTAAACCACACTTCTGCAATGTCCACGAGCAACATCCTTTCAACACGCTGTTCCTCGACAATTTTTATGTTGAAATTCGAAGATTTTAGAATATTTTTTTTTTTTCGAAAAAACGACTAAGTGCTTGTAAACAGTACCACTGAACTGTCAAATTAACAGTGAGTTCTTTCGTGACATCACGCTGCAGAACCTAATTGGCAAATCAAAGTTGGCACTCGTGGAGAATAGAAGAACTATGAAAGTGATGATGGTTTCAAAATTTTCCACGAGGAGGTATACGAGTGCAATCTTAAAATGCTTTTATTTTGCAAATGGAGCGTTTTATTTAAATCTAGTTGCTGAAAAGCTGAAATCTATGTATACACCTAAAAATCTTAAAAGAATTTTTTTTTCTATATTATATGTCTTATGAGTAGTCCTTAAGTTTTCTACTAACGTAGCATTAACCAGATTAAAATAAAATGCTTCATTTGCAAAATAAAAGCATTTTAAGATTGAACTTGTATACCTCACCGTGTAAAATTTGGAAACCATCATCACACTCATAGTCCATCTATTCTCCACGAGTGCCACTGACTTAAAATGACTTAAAATGATCTTTATTTCTTGTGTTTGTGTGGTTTACATTTATGAATTTTTTCAAGTGACACAGATGCGTCTTTTCAACTTTAGTTCATTTGAGATTTTAATTATTATTTACAGTTACTAGTCCTATCAGGCCTATTTTAAAGTATGACCACCTTGGTGGGATTGGTTTGATTTGAATTGGAAAAAGGAGACTACTTATAACTACTATTTACAACTACAACTAACCTACAACTACTATATGCACCTAACCTACTATATACAAGTTGTTTATCAAAGCATGTTCTGATAAATTACATTTTTCTGCAAATTTAGTCTTAATTTCGTTAATTCTTGAATCTATTTTGGCAATTCCTGCCTCTTCGTGTAAATTTGTTATTCTAGTGTCGAAAGGACGATCAAGAACCATCCTCAGCACTCTATTTTGTGCGACCTGAATTTTGTTCCTGTGAGTCTGTGCACATGATTCCCACACCGGAGCTGCGTAGAGGATCGCAGGTGCTATGATTTGTTTGTAGACGGCCAGTTTGTTTACCCTTGAGAGGCGAGATCTGCGGCAAATCAGCGGATACAGACACCTAACCAAGGCAGAACACTTGACTACTGTTTTCTCTACATGCGAACGGAAGAGGAGCTTTTCATCGAACAACATCCCGAGATAGGTTACTTCGGCGGACCACTCAACCCTTGTGCCATCCATGATTACAGTACAAGATGGAGCCGGTTTCAGTTTGGGCGATTGCCGATGGAGGAACATGATCGCTTGTGTTTTGGAGGCATTGATTTTGATTTTCCACATGGTGGTATAATCAGCAAAGGCGTTAAGGCATCGTTGAAGTTTGTTCGTTATTTCGCGAGGCATCCTTCCTTTGACGGCTATTGCGGTATCATCTGCGAACAGGAAAAACACGCAACCGTCACCGAGGGGAGGAATGTCGGAAGTGTAAATGCTGTAAAGCAAGGGGCCCAGCAGACTGCCTTGCGGGACTCCTGCTGGGATGGAAAACGTGTCTGAAAGACAACCATTCAACGATACCTTAAACGACCTTTGCTGAAGGTAGTTTCGGGTGATTTTAACCAGATGTAATGGGAAGTTGAAGTTACAAAGCTTGTACACAAGTCCGTCATGCCAAACATTGTCAAACGCCTTTTCAACGTCTAACAAGGCCATGGCTGTGGACTTGGATACAGCTTTGTTACTTCGGATGTTATTCATCACCCGTACTAGCTGATGATTGGTGGAGTGCCCCTTTCTGAATCCAAACTGTTCCGGAAGGAGAATGTTGCTTTCCTCCACAAACTTGAGCAAACGATTGAGAATGAGTTTCTCGAACAATTTGCTCAGCGCTGAAAGGAGGCTGATTGGTCTGTAGCTTGAAGACAATGTTGGATCCTTACCGGGTTTGCGGATTGGTATGATTTTTGCTACTTTCCAGATGTTTGGAAAGTAGTGCAGTTCCAAACATCTGTTGAAGATAGCGGTTAGAAGAGACTGCACTTTCATGCTGAGTCTCTTCAAGATCAAGTTGAATATGCCGTCAAACCCGGGGGCCTTCATGTTCTTGGTGCATTTCAGCGCTGAGCAAATTTGCTGTACTGTAATCATATCCACCGGAGGCACGACACAAGGGGAGGCATCTAGGTTTTGAACGCATTGCGCAACCTGATCATCGAGCGGACTTTGGATAGACGAGCCAAGCAAATGCGATGAAGCGACATGCTCGCCGATCGCATTTGCTTTCTCCTGTGGGGTGATTAAAAGCCGATCGTCATCATTTTCGACTCTGAGAGGTGGAACGGGTTTGGGATGAGTTTTCAGCACCTTGGCTACCTTCCAGAATGGACGGGAGCGGTCATCCAGATTCTGGACAACACGCCCGAAACTTTCATTTCGGAGTGAGTCCATTCTGGAAGCAATCTGCCTGTTCAGATCGGCCATTTCACGTTTCCTCGCTAGATCTCCAGACCTCTGAAACTGGCGTCTACGCACATTTCTCAAGCGAATCAGTAATTGGGTGTGGGAATCAATGGAAACAAACTTACCCCTCACAGGAACTTGTCGAACACACGTCTCGTCAGCCACGGATATGGCCTGGTGGAGCCCTTCCAGTGCCCGGTCGATGTCCTCTACGGTGTCAAGTGGCGGATTTTCATCGATGTTTCTGTCGACCACATGCCCAAACTGCACCCAGTTGACATGATGGTAGTCTTTGCGCAGGCTTTGAGCAGGTTCCACGTGGGTGCCGACTTCAGCCACCACCGGTTGATGGTCGGAACTGAGATCGTTGATCGCCATCGGTTTGGATAGTCCAATGTTCGATAGAAAAAAGTCCAACGTGGAAGGGTTTCCCGCCGGAGAGATGAATGTCGGTTCATCAGGGAATTTCACTGTATACAGCCCATGCTGCGAGTGGTCGAAGAGCAGACGTCCGTTCTGATTCCGCTGATAGTTCCGCCATGCTTCGTGGCGGGCATTTAAATCGCCCCCAATGACGAATCGTGAGCTCGTGCGAGTGATGGTGGTCAGATCATGCTTGAATTGGATGCCTAATCCATTACTGGCAGCACACTGACGAGGGCAGTATACGGCGACGAACCGGACGTTTCCGGTTGGTGATTCCACCTCGACACTAAGGGCCTCGATGATAGAAGTGCGAATATGCGGCAGCGTGCAGAACTTGATTCCTTTCTTGATGATGATCGCAACACCACCCCCCCTGGAGTCAATACGATCAAGCCGGATAATGTGGTGATCAGGCAACCAAAAGCTGTCACCGGATTTAAGATGCGTCTCTGTTAGGAGGCCTACGTCGATACTATGCTTGCGGAGGAAGTCAGCAAGCTCGAGTCTTTTTGCTCTTACAGAGCATGCGTTCCATGTTACGACAGTTATCGGTTTAGACACCATACTGAATAATAAACTTACCGAGCACTTGGATCTGTTCGGGCTTGCTGCGGCACTGACGAAGAGCACCGGTCATGTCGACGAAAATCTTCATCAGCTCATCCGCAGAGAAGAGATCGGGATTGGCGTTTTGTGCTGGTGGTTGTCTCCAGAATCCAGGGGGGGATGGAGAGCTTTGTCCAGCTGAGGCACCAGACGTTTCTTGGCGGGGACCGGATTGCACCCGTGGATTTGCTTGACCGTGTTGCGTATCACGAAGAGGCGGGAAGTCCTCCACCCTGAATGCCGGAATGTTTTCCTTCTTCCGTCCTGGTTGACTTCTTGTGGACGCTTGCTTTCGGATCCGCTTGAAATCCTCGCGTTTGGGGCACTGTTTGTCGGACCCTTGATGAGCTCCACCACAGTTGGCGCATTTGCACGTTTCCGACTCGTCGACAACGCACTCGGAGGAGACATGATTTTGGGCGCATTTGCCACAGCGCGGCTTGATGTAGCAGTTTCGGGTGCCGTGCCCGAAATTCAGGCAACGCTGACACTGGGTGACGTCGTGAAGGCCGCCACGGTATGGCTCCCATCGGACAATGATGGAATTGATGGAGCGGATGGCCTTCAACGCATTGAGCGTCACAGATCCCTTCTGGAAATGCACCAGGAAAAGGTAATCCGGATACTTCTTCACGTTCTCGTCCCTCCTTGTCATCCGGAAGACGGCAGTTGGGGCCAGCTTGTAGCGGTTCTTGATTTCCGCTTCGAACAACTTCGGGTCAAAGTTCGGTAGACCCCTGATGACGACCTTGAATGGTTTCTCACCGGGAATGTCATGGGTGAAGAATTCCACCTTGGAAGTCCTCAGGTGGGCGATGACCAGGTCATACTCCGCTTTCGTACAGAGCACCACCTTGGTGCCGACTCTGCCCAACTTGAATTCGGCTTTGACGCCCAGTGACGCCAGATCCGCGATGAGCTCGTTAAGATGGGCATTTTTCACTACCAGCGGAGGTAGCTTCACTTTTGCCGCGCACCTTTCAGCAGCATTTTCTATTTCGGCAGCGTTGCCGAAATCTTCGTTTGCCGCAGAGGCATCCTCGCGACCAATTGTGCCATCGGACTGGCCCCGATTCTTCTTCCTCTTCTTGCTGCGTTTTTCCGTCACAGCTGGTTGGATATTCCCATCCATGGGGAGAACAGCAAATCTGTTGGATGTAGGTACACCCGAACTTCCTTCACCGGGGTTCTTGTCCTTCACCGGGCTTCGCGAGCGATGCTTCCCCATATCGGGGCACGCACACACACAAAAAACACCGCGAAAGAGAGAGAGCGCGAACACTTCACCACGAACTTTTTCGAACAACTCGTCAGAGCGAGCAAGAGCCGAACTATACTGCTTGACGATCAAGCATAGAATGATCTCCACGAGTGCCAACTTTGATTTGCCAATTAGATGTAAGGAAAAGATGTTTTGACAGCGACGGCAGCGCTATTCTTCCTCTATACGCCTTTTTAATAGAAACTAAACGATCGATTCAACCTGGGATTCAACCTCTGGTGATGAATAGGAAAACGTCAAAAAGAGTGTTGTGAGCAGAAATTTCTACCGTGAAACAGGAAACGAAACACTTTTTTACTCTTCCTGATAAATTGATTTATCATAGATGCTCCAAAACTTGATCTACAGTTGAAAAATTTAATTCTGCAACGTTTTTGCAAAGATCCTGCTGGTGTTCAGGAATATTTTTGTTGAGAAAAATGGAAAATTAGAAAAGTGTCTTAGTAGTTATGATCTTCCGGATTTCTTGTGTGTGAATAGTTAAGGTACAAATCAGTTCATATCTGTGGAAAATCGTACAATAAGACAATTACCGATGGAAATTGGCAAGATATTGAATTAAAAATGCTTTAATTTGCGTTGTGAAAAATAGTTATTCTGATGTAAACAAACGGTTTGGTTGACGCTTCTTCTCGAACTCGCGTGGCGCACTCTACGTTGGTGGTGCATTAAAAAGACCTTTTGTAAAAATTAATGTTCCATCTAATTATCTTGATCGGTCATCGCTCCAACAGGAATAGGGCATACAAGCTAAAGGTATCCCGATAAGCGAGATCGCACAGAAGACCCAAAAATGAAACAAAATTTGTTTATTACATTTAATGTAATAATTTGTTATTACATTTAATGTAATAAATTACTGCCTCGTACCAATATAATAATTAGGTACTAAACTAAGCCAAGGAGGCTTACTGCGAAAGCATTTCCTATGCAGCATAATCCAAGGACGGCGTATCATCTTCGCTTGAACTCAAGATGACCGCTTCAGCCCTACTTCAATTAAATCAGTACCACGTAGGATTCCCTCTTACAAGTAGCGATCCGCGAGCTTTTTGCAATCTAAAATAATGCATCGAAAAAAACTGCTTTTGAAATTTTCCAAAAATCATCAAAGTAAATTGAACCTTAAAATGCTTTTATTTAAAAAAAAATTGAGCATTTAAAAAAATCTGGTTTTCTGCTTGCTGTTAAGGCATAATGACAGCGGAAGCGGAACGGCAGCGGCAGCGGAAAATCCCGATCTGAGGAAGCCTTCTTGTCGGATTGAAAACTAGTTAGAACCAAATCGACTTTGGTTAGGCATTTTAATGTCATTTATGACAACTGTCAAATTTTCCGATTCCGTTCCGCTTCCGTCCACATTGCGTTTGGGCTTTTACGATCAGGGGGAACTTATCCCTGTCAGCCACATATCCAGCTTTCCATGCTCTGCTCGGTAATGGCGGCCTGTTTGTATTCATAAATGTATCCTTCAGTGTGCTTTTTGACACTAATTGGAGGTCGTATGTTGTTCCATTTTCTTCAGTTCCTGGGAGAAGGAAAGGGAGGGGTTATAATTCGAACCTCCAGATAGTGTCAAAATCACAGTGAAGGATACATTTATTCATACAAACATTACCGAGCATGGAAAGCTGGATATGCCGACACGAAACGAAAATCAATTATTTTATCCATGTGTTTCACTTATACATTTTTGCCAAAACATCAGCCTTATACCATAGAGGTAACTCTAAGACCACTGGGTCCCGAAGAAAATCATTATTATTTTTGGCTCACTCAGTACCAGAACAACGGTCCCAAGCAGTCACAAGCTTTTTCACTTACCCCTGCATGTTCTGCATGAATCCACACACCCCTTATGTTATCTGTCAAACTTTCATAGCGAATCAAAACAAACATAGTGTAGTAATATAATTTCAACTAGAATAGGGTACGTTAATCGTTTGCTTGGTACCAATAGGCTACTAAAGTGGTGAGCCAATTTAAAATCGTTAGTTTCGTATTGATTGTTGCTTAAAGGGTGATACGGTCAAAATTTGGTCAAGGGAAAACGCGTGTAAATCGGTGAAATCGTTTATTTAAAAAATCAAATTGAATTTGTTTTTCAAGTTCAATTAGTATAAAATTCAGGAAAAATATTCAGTTAGGCTTCCGCTTTTCCAAATCCGAATTGCCGGGCCTTACGCTTGACCCCTGCTATCAGATTTTGTACAGCCACCTTGTCCACCTTCTTCGCCGCAGAAAGCCAGTTTGCCTTGAACTGCTGCTCGCCCTTAGCAGTTTTTTTGGTCTTCTTTAGGTTCCGCTTGACAATAGCCCAGTATTTCTCAATTGGGCGGAGCTCTGGCGTGTTGGGAGGGTTCTTGTCCTTGGGAACCACCTGCACGTTGTTGGCGGCGTACCACTCCATGGCCTTTTTACCGTAATGGCAAGATGCCAAATCCGGCCAAAACAGTAAGGAACAACCGTGTTTCTTCAGGAAAGGCAGCAGACGTTTATTCAAACACTCTTTCACGTAAATTTCTTGGTTGACAGTCCCGGAAGCTATGAAAATGCTGCTTTTCAAGCCACAGGTACAGATGGCTTGCCAAACCAGATATTTCTTTGTGAACTTTGACAGTTTCATGTGCTTGAAAACATCTGCTACCTTTCCCTTTCCTTTTGCCGTATAAAACTCCTGTCCCGGAAGCTGCTTGTAGTCGGCTTTGACGTAGGTTTCGTCGTTCATTACCACGCAGTCAAACTTCGTCAGCATCGTCGTGTACAGCCTCCGGGATCGCGCTTTGGCCGTCGTATTTTGTTTATCATCGCGATTTGGAGTCACTACCTTCTTGTAAGTCGATAGTCCGGCTCGTTTTTTGGCTCGATGCACGGTTGTAGACGATACACCCAGCTTATTTGCGGCATCTCGGAGAGAGAGGTTAGGGTTTCGCTTGAAACTACCGGCAACTCTCTTTGTCGTCTCAACGGCTTCCGGATTTCGATTTCCCCCCGATCCAGACTTCCTGGCTGTCGACAAACGTTCCCCAAACACTTTAATTACATTTGTAACGGTTGATTTGGCAACTTTTAGCGATTTTGCCAACTTTGCGTGCGAGTAGCTCGGATTTTCGCGATGCGCGAGCAAAATTTTGATACGCTGCTCTTCTTGCTTGGACGGCATTTTGACAACTGAAGAGTGAATTCCAAAATCAAAATAGGAGCAACATTCTACACACACACCTTCAAAATGAGGGGTGTTCAGGTTTTTTAAATGCAAAATTGAAAGAAATACGTCAAGTTGATATTGACCAAATTTTGACCGTATCACCCTTTATACATTCCATGAGACAAATCTCATAGGTCCTATCCAGCTTTCCATGCTCGGTAATGGCGGCCTGTTTGTATGAATAAATGTATCCTTCACTGTTTTTTTTGACACTATCTGGATGTTCGAATTTCAACCCCTTCCCTTTCCCTCTCCCAGGAACAGTAGAAAATGGAACAACATACGCCCTCCAGTTAGTGTCAAAAAGCATAGTGAAGGATACATTTATTCATACAAACAGGCCGCCATTACCGAGCATGGAAAGCTGGATGGAACTATCCTCAAAATTCCTTTGGAATTCTACTTTCTTGAAGTCTTCTTCAGAGTTCCTTAGGAATTAACTTCAGTAACTTACCAGCCTTAATTGTTATGATATTTAGCTAAGTGTTTTTACATTGTTCCTGTCTTGGCAATTCAGCATTTTAAACAGGTTTTTTTTTAAACCTGCATGTCTGTATAACAATTGATATCTTAAAACTAAAAACTAAAACTAAATCTTATCTAAGTATAAAGGGAATTAATCGTTGCAATTGAGGATTGCAACGATTTTTGCCTGAAATTATTAATTATTTTGTTGGACATTTGTTCTAAAGTCTCAACATTCGAAATTCTATGTACTTCGGTAGTACTGTACCAGGGAGGCAACTTCAAAATCATTTTCAGAACTTTGCTCTGAATCCTTTGAAGTGCTTTTTTCCTGGTAGTGCAACAACAAGATTGGCACAGCGTCACACTAATTTTATTTCGCTGGAAACCAGCAAAATTTTGCTGGATTTTGCCGAGCTGGATTTACAGCAATCCATCCAGCAAAACATAACTTTGCTGACCTTTCAGCAATCCAGTTTGACAGTTACTTTGCTGGATTTTCAGCAATTATTTTTATCGACAGCAGTAGGATTTTGCTGTACTTTCAGAATTATTTTGTTTTGTTTATTTGTTTTAATAAATGTATATAGATTATTGATTTACAAAAGAAGTTTTTTGTATTTATTCATATTGCAGCGAATTTTATTAAATGGGCATGGTTAATTGATGTTATTTGGGATTAACACAATGTATATGATGGATGAACCCCACCAGATAAGCAAACTATCAGTGATCCTTTCTGGACCTGCTTTAGATAGCATCTGGAAAAGATACATTTATAATAGAGTTTATTTTGACTTACTTTCATGAGGATCTTACCGCTCTCGAAGATGAATGTTTGCAGGAAATAGATAAATACTCTGTCAATAATACTGTCACCTGACTTTAACAACTGTTTACCAACTTGTGATACATGTAAAGAAGTATAAGTCTAACTGACAGATAGCACTTGCATATTTTACTGGTTTCAGCAATAAAAATACGTTTACTGATTTCCAGCACTTCAAATGAACCGTTGCTGATATTCAGTAAAAATGAGTTTTGCTGGACATTATTCAGCAATTCAAATTGCTGGAAGGCGAATTCAAATTTTGGTGTGTCAACACACCAAATTTTGAATCAGCCTTCCAGCAAAACGAATTGCTGAACAGAATCCAGCAAAATTAAGATTTACTGTGAATCCAGCAAATATATTTGTTTGCTGGATGATCAGTAAAATGCGAGAACTGTCAAATAGATTGCAATTTTGTAAGTGGATTCTTTATCGCAAGCCTGATCGCAAGTTGATTTATTTTGATTGTTTTATTCTAGTTTTCAATGTGTTTGGCTATTTAATGTGATTTTGTATCATAATTAAAAGTAAATTTGCACACAAATATCTGTTATAACAGTTCATATGTAATGTAACGTCCTTTTTATTTATTTGCAGGAGGAAGTGGATAATGGGTTGGCGTTTACATTCATCGTTTTTGATAGTATTTCTTCGTTTTCACTGAATTTATCACTACATAATTTGAGATACAGTTATGATGCTAAAGTGTGAAATAAATTAAGTTTGAATAACAATAAAATCTTTGATTTTTTCTCAAAATTATACTTTACTAATTTTGCTGATCATACAGCAAAATAAATTCCTCTTCTATAGTACTAAACAACCAGCAAATTTTGCTGGTTCTACAGTGAAGTGTTGTCATTTTTATGTCAGATTGTTTTGCTGGTTATCCAGCAATATTTTTTTGCTGGAAGGATTGCTGGATTTCCAGCTCGGCAAAATCCAGCAAAGATTTGCTGGTTTCCAGCGAAATAAAAATAGTGTGAAGCCATGTAATACATATTTTCACTACCTTCCAGCATCGAATTGCCAAAAAAGGGACCGCAAGACCCGCACTGAACACTGCAACACGCAAAAGTTCGCTTCTCGTCATGTTAGATATACATACACACACACATACATACACATACACACGGTAATACCCGGTGCAGACCATGGCCTATACCATGCTACATAGGCCGTCTCGCAATGAGCACTCATACATAGGATTTCCAGTGAAAACTAGATGTATCAATGCTCATTGCAAGACAGCCCACATCACACGATACAAGCCATAGTCTGCACGGGGTATAATCCGCTCTTAGCGTGTGCGCACATCTATCACATAAGGGTCTATCATAAGCTATGGCCAATACTGGTGCACCTCCCCTACCCTTGCTTCTCTAGGATTTATGAAATAAATTAATTAGCGTAGCCACACACTTGCACCTATTCTTTCCACACAATTAAGCTAACCCTTACTTGTGATGCCAACCTAGTGCAAATATATTATTGAGCATCTTCATACCCTTCTACCTATACATCTCACTCATGCAATTAAATGCAATAAAATACTATCCCAACCAAACCAACTCGAAAAACACACATCCTTATACACCGCCAACTCAGACTACACACTAGCTAACTCAAAAGCACACCCAGCTAAACACGCTCATCGCTTGACAACAGCACGGTTAATCACCTGTTGCAGCTGAGTGGTTTGGATTCCAGTAACTACGCTGAAATTTTATGAACAATCCAGTATCTTGGACAGACATGACTGTAGTACCGCTGCACTCCTTCAATCCAGTGCATCGATGGCATTACTGGACTAAAGAAGCACAACGGCACCACAATCATGTCTATCGATGGTTTACGATTATTACAAGGTACGCAACGGCCTCGGTGTTGCAAAAAGCGCCTGTGCAGTAGGATATAAAATTTATTTGGAATACAATTCCCAAAACAACCACCGATATTAAATTATCTACACAACCTAATGCATCTAAAGTCACAACATGCAAGGAATAGAAAATAATAAACAGGAAAGGTCTCACCGATTTTGATGATTTTATCGATACTGGTAACTCTGTATCGCTATAGTTGCCATTCACACACTCATTCCACCTAGCATATAGGTCATGCTGTCACATTTTATTATTTCGGAAGAAGTTTGCGCCTCCGTTTCTCTGCACACTAATACACTCGTTTTAATTTCGCTTCGTCCACAAGATTTTTAAACACTCGACCTATCCCGGCGGCGGCGGTACCACACGAACTCTCTTATTTTCGCTGCACTCCACTGTAGCACCTAACCACCGTCACAGCGATGTGTTTCAACACAAATGACAGTGAAACGCACACAACTAAAGCCTAATGGCTTGAGACACGAGCATGTGAGAAAATGGCGACTTTTTGGATCACTGATTCACTAAACTTTACTTCATGATAAGGTAAACAGGATTGGTTGTTGAACGGTATTCAAGCAATTCGTGAAATCAGCGCACTAAGCATCCTTTACATGTACAAGTTAGGATTTTATTCGACCGACAATCAATATAAATTCACGACACAAACGGAACCGAATTGAAAATCCGCCACTTCACCGAACGCCATTTCCCCGAAAACCTTTGTGTGGCTGAGTTTAGGGGGGTCAGTCAACCCCCCCCCCTGCCCCTCTCTGGCTACGCCTATGGCAGTCAGTGTCTGTTTTTATCATTAATTCAGTGCCAACATTTCAAAGGGGCGTAATTGCATTTGTAAACAATGATTTTCGTCTTCGATTTCTCGTGAATGAAAGCTCACTCATGAAAATGAATGACACCAGCAGGTAGATGAATGTTTCCTGTCCCAGCTAACATTGGTAATTTGAAGGGGTGGGCTTTTATTTGCGAGAAATCGACGGCTAAAGCCATTGTTTACAAAAGCAATTACGCCCCTTTGAAATGTTGGCACTGAATTATTTATCATCACACACAAGGAGTATCGCTTCAACTCAGTGTACACGGTTAGAAAAAAGTACCCAAAAGTAAGTTCTTTTTACTCATCTTGGCACTATGGTGCAGGAACCCAAAAGTAAGTAAAGCGGGTCAAAGTAATTTTCATTTACTTGTGTGCAGTTCGTATGGAATTTTCCACTGGCTTTTTAACCAAAAGTAAGTTAGTTGTACCCAACAGTAGGTAAATATGATTATACTCAACGTTGGGTTCCCACACTTTACTACCCCTGTTGGGTGGTTTTGCTCCTCCGTTTTTGACAACATTAGAAGGAGAAAAGAAGACAAACTAGTCAAAAGTAGGTAAAAGTGAACTTTCCGTTGGGTACTTTTTTCTTACCGTGTAGGTGAATTGCGTTTGTTTTGAAAATCTTCGCTGTCACGTACGAGCAAAATAAACAAATGAGTTCATTATACATCAACGAGAACGCGTTTGTTGATATTCTCCAGTGCTTGATTATACAACCCAAAATTCTCAAAATCAGAAATGATCCTCAAAAGCAAAATAATCAAATTAATTTTGGGCAAAATGATTATTTTGAATATTGTCGACTCCAGAGCCTAAAACCGACATTTTATCATCAGTTCAGCTTGTGGCAATGATTTTCCATAGGTTCGTGTGTAAAAACTAACACGACACGTCCTTCAGCGGTGTATTTTAGTAAAATGAAAATAATCATTTTGCATTTGATCCTCAAAATCATCTTCTTCTTCTTTCCTTTATTTAACGTCGGTCTCTGTTCCGCAATCTAGTACCAATCACCGACGGACATCGATTGCCATCCATTGACGGCAATCGAATGTGCAGGAAGACTAGTAGGTCCCGAAGAAACGTGCTCAACTTTTTGGCTCAGTTCTGGTACTATCTTCGGTCCCAAGCTAAGCGATTCACCCCTCGAAACATAGGAAAATCCACGATCCCCTCATTTAAATCTGTCAAACTTTCATAGCGAATCAAAACAAACATTGTGTAGTACTAGAATTTTGACTAGAATGGGACACGTTAATCGATTTACGGTATGGTAGTCGACGAAGTGCGAATCGAACAAACCGCCGTTGCACTGATTCTATTCTCTCAATTCCATTTTGGTAGTGAGGGCTCCAAACAGTCGAACAGTACTCCAATGTCGACCGAACTAATGCACAGTAGAGCAGTAATTGTCCGTGAACTCTTTTGTTAACCAGAAGATACAGCCTAGAGATTTTGAAGCTTTATTCACTACGAACGACACGTGCTGCTTGAAGGTCAACTGGAAGTCGAGGATAATTCCCAAGTCCTTGATTTCGTTCACTCTTACCAGTGGTACTCCAGAAAATGAATAATCGTGGAGTTTTAGATCTTTCAGTCGAGAAAACGTAGGCACCAATGTGCGAATGCATCAAGTTGTTGTTGTAGAAACTGAGCGTCAGCCTCAGAACAAATCTTGAAATAAAGCTTGAAGTCATCAGCAAACGAAAGCCTTGGTTCATCCAGCACTGCATTGACATCGTTGAAGCATAAAAGGAAGATGAGTGGTCCAAGATGACTTCCCTGCGGAATCCCTGACGTGATTGGAAATGAAGCTGAAGGGGATTCGCCGATGACTACTTCCGAGCGACCACCGTTCAAGTAGGACTGGAACCAAACCAAAAGAGTTCCATGAATTCCAAGCTTTTCAAGCTTCGCTACAGCAATTTGATGGTTGACCTTATCGAATGCTGCAGATAAGTCCAAATATAGTCAGGTTTGTGCCCGTTCAAGCACACTGTCGGTTACGTAAGAAGTGAGACATAAAGGTTTGACGCGGTTGAACGACCGGGAATGAAATCATGCTGGTCTGGGCTTAAAAATTGCTTGCAATGAAAGAATAATTGGTCCATCACAACAAGCTCAAAGGGTTTGGAAACAGCGCATAACGAGGATATTCCGCGACAATTATCAACATTCTTCCTATCGCCGTTTTTGTGTACAGGGAACATGTATGCACGTTTTCAGCAGGACGGAAACACTCCGGATGAAAGTGACAAGCTGAAGATCACTTGAAGTGGCTCGAGCAAGCTGTCAATGCAGTTCTTAAAAAACACCGACGGAATTCCATTGGAACCTAAGCACGTTGACACTTTTAGTTCACGTGCAGCTGCCATAATCGCATCATTGTTGACAGTGACTTCAGGCATAGGTAGCCCTGACGGCTGTGTGTTACTAGATGCTGATGATATCTGTCTATCGGATAGCAATTCGTTGGAGAAAATCCTAGAAAACTTCGAGGCGAACATGTCATATATGGCTTGTGGTTCAGAGGCTACGGTCCCATGCCACTTCATTGAAGAAAACAGGTCACACTCGCTACGTTGCTGTTTGACATAATCCCAGAAAGATTGTGGGTGGGATTTGAGTCGTCGTTGTAAGCCCGTCTGATATCGAATATAACATCTCTTGCTAACGCGTTTATAGCTTATGTTCAGCTTCACGTAGTGGTCACGCAGCGATACACTCTTGTTTTTCGAAAATCTTCTTAGGGCGGCTCTCTTTTGTCTTTTCAGCCTTCGGAGTTCGGGAGTGAGCCATGGGGTACGACCAACGGCTACCGTCTTATTGGGAACATGTCGGTCGCTCGCATATGAAAGAATATGACAGAATGTCTGTGCAGCTATGTTCACATTGGTTCCGTCAAGAATGATCTCCCAGTCTAGCGTCTCAAGAAGAAGAATGATGCTGTCATAGTTTGCATTCTTGAAATCGTAAATGACAGGAGATGGATTGACAGTGTCTTCCTTTACATTTCTTGTCTCGATATTGAGATGCAACGGTGGATGATGAGGTACGAACTTCACCGCCGGCGTTATCAATGGGACATTGTCACAGGAGCTAACAAAACATAAATCAAGGCTTCAATTAACCACTTCATTCGAGCAGCTAAAATGACGTTTACTACCACTCGAACTTTGAAATAAAACATTATTTTGAGATTTTTTCTTCCAGAACCTCGAGAATAGTAGCCAACATTTGTGCGTTTTATAAAAAAAATAGAAATTAGTTGGACCAGTTTTGTGAAATCGCTGGTAGAAAGTTACGCCAAAACTGCTTGACAAAGTGGTCAATTGTTTTCGTTTACAGCATGATTAATCTGCTGGAGTGTAGCAGTGCTGTAGCTGTCGATGATCCTAGTCGTGCACTGGTGAAACGTCGAGTGTGTAGCATCGAGGTAGAGAAGTCCGTTGCTTGATGACTGCCAACAAATTCCTGGCAAGTTGAAATCACCGATAATTGTAATGTCGTCCGTTATTGAAGCTCTGTCAACAATTGATGAAACTGAGTTCGTGTGGGCTTCAATCAATGATTGGTCACGCGTTCTGTCAGGAGGAAAGTAGACAACACACAAGTACAGAATACGATCTACGAGTTCAATCGCTAACCACAATTGTTCCACCGCAGTCCATGCATCGTCCTCAATTAAGTGTACTTTTATGCCTCGACGAACAGCTAGGAGGACACCACCTCCTCGAACTTTATTACTATTAAGCGGACCACGATCGCAACGGAATACTTCATATTGACGGTCTAGAACTTGACTCGAAATAGTGTTCTGATTGAGCCACGTTTCAGTTAGTGCAAGAATATCATAACAGCAATCTGAACTGACGGTCAAGTAATCGTCACAACACGAAT